>NC_044572.1:103246714-103863276 GCF_901933205.1 Camarhynchus parvulus
GCAGCAACAACAGACTGGAACAAAATCCTCTGATGCATTTGCTTTCTGTGGCCTGCTAATGGCCAACTATTCAGCCATGATGCCTTAGTTTGTGGTTATGTGGTCTGGATTCTGGGATTAAGACCAGCAGCATTGTCTTGTATCTTTATGTCCATATAAAATGATGTTAGGAGGTCTGCTTTCCTCTTTCCACCCCTATTTTATTTCTCTCCAACACTTTAACAATCTCTTCATCCTCCCTGTATCACTGGTGATATTTACAAGTGGGTCATGGAAAAAGCAAAGCAAACATGCTTTGTACTGATAGAGAAAAGATCAAGGATGAGCTCAAACACCGGTGTCTCCTAAATCCTTATTGTTGTGTGCTCTGAAGCTGATTGAAGCCATTACTGGATAGTGACTTGTCTGTGCAAGTAAAAGGGAAGAGTGTGAATTGAATTGGTACTTTTGTGGAATAGTCAGCATTAATGGTCAAGGGTCTTTTGATGCTCTTAAAACCCTCCAACAGAAGGTTATTCTGCTAAATTGAAGAGCTTAAAGGTAGTGCTGAGGAGTGCTGTGAAGAGGGGGAATCAGGAGAGTCCAGAGCAAATGGCAGAGCTCTAGGGATGAGGTGGCTCTGGGAAAACAGCAATGGGGGGCAGGTCTGTGGGTGCTGATCTCCTATCAGGAGAAAAGTAAAATGAAAGTATTTCCATGTGGAAATTAGTTGTATGCCTGCTCCTCTGTCCTGGGGCTCTGTCTCTCCCATAACTATGATGGGGGAGCAAGAGGGTGCCAGGCTGAAGGGAATTGCAGATACTGTGTGCTCACATCAGCAGGTGATGTCAGCAGGACATCAGGGGAGTAAGTAGAGTAAGACAACAGCCTGAACTTAATCTGGATACTGCAGTTTATTAAAGAACTGATGAGATTATGGCTAAACTGTCTCCCTGTCTTCAACCCCAAATTTTGTAATCCTATTACTTCCCTGTCCCACTGAGGTAGGGAGTGAGTGAGTGGCTAGGTGGGCATTTGGACCTTAGCCAAGGTTAACCAGCTGTGCAAAGTCAGACTCTGAGATTTATGTATTCCTCTAACTCATGGAGGTGAAGCTGGGGGCGGGGGGGGAGAAAAAATAGCGCTTAAAAACTCTTCAATATGAAGTGGTCTCAGCATGAGATACTTCAGGTCTGTATCTTCTTTCAGGATTTTTTTTGCTACCAGTCAACTACTTCAGCAAATTATAATAGGTTAGGTGGTTGTTACACTTGCAGTGAGAATAGATGCTGTGAATTTCAAAGCATTTAAAACACTGGTAGCAAACAACAGCTATTTTTTATTTGAATCTTTCTCTTGTGTATAGGTTGAAACTATACCTAGATGACATAGTTTATTAAACATCTACTTGTGAGAACAACTGTAATATCGTTACTTTTACTTTATGCCAGATGTTGTGGATCTAGCCAAGCAAACCTGCTTTAATCACATCTATCACTATTGACCTAAGTGAATAAACTCACTTTCCTATTGCCAGCAATATATTTTCTCCTAAATAAATATTTTATTGGTACCTAGCATTTTGCAGTGTTTCCCAGCACTGGAGGAAGTTCATGCATAATCAAGTTATTTCTTGTCATTGTAGTTTTAACTAGTCTAGAAGTCTATCACACCAAAATATTTTTTGGGCTATTACCACACGCACTAATGTATATTATGAGTTATCCTCCCAATAGCAGCACTTCAAATCTTCTTTTTGACAGGTGGCAAGCAGAAAATGGTATTAATTACACTGCCATGACTTCTTCCAAGCCTCCCACAGAACCATAGAATTGTTAAGGTTGGAAAAGAGCTCTAAGATCATCAAGTCCAACCATTAGCCCAGCACTGCCAAGTCCACCACTAAACTGTGTCCCCAAGTGTTTCTGCCTCTTCCATTTACTCATGCTGCAGTCATGTCGAGGGAGCAACACCAGTTTATGGGACACAGCATCATGAGAATATTACCACAGGCACTCAGCTAAAGTACATTTTCTGAAACTTCTGAAACTTCTATCTTCTATCTTCTTTGAATGGAAAGTAGTCAACTTTTCATTATATCTTAAGCTAACATATTTGTGAAGATGGAGAAACAACAGAAGCATCAGGGAGAAATTCCTTTAATTGATATGGATGGTTGGAATCTGGAGAGATAGAAATTAGTGCATACTTTAGGGAGATAGGCAACTTGTTTTGGCACTTTATTGATTTTTAATCTTCTTTGAAGCTATGGCTGGAGCTCTTCTTTTCAGTAAATTGTTTCTAGGCTTACTCTCTCCTGCAGTAGAATAATTAGACTAGTTCTCCCTAACTTATTCTTAACTGTGTGGAGAGGAAGAAGATTTGAACCCTGGTCAATATATTCTGGATTTAATGCATAATCTACTGATGCTAAACGGAGAAAAATTGTGAAACACATCAATAAGATAACCTCAGAGATGGTGATTAATTAATTTTGCTAGGGTGAGTTCTGTGAGGAGTGGCAGACTCTAGATTATGTATGTATGAAATGTCAGTGCTGCTAAAGTTTGGGACTCCAATTTGTTCAGGTATGTGCAATTTTTCATTAACCTTAAATGCTTCCCATATTGTTACTAAATTTTTTCTTGTGTGGCTTTAAGTATATTGCTGTAAAAGTAGTGCTATTTTTAAATGATTTTTTAAATCAGTTGTGTCAGGATTTTTACTTTCAGTATTCATCTCTAGTATTCATCCATTCTTACCTTACCTGCCACTCATGTCTCTGATTTAAACTTTCTAAACAGATTCATTAATATTCTTGATATTATAAAAACATGATTATGGAATATGCCTCAAAGGTAGAAGTTAGAGATCAGTAGACCCAAAATTTTATCACTGTTATGTCTGTCTTCAATCAACAGCCAGCAGTGTGCAACATATAAATATATTTTTAGTTGTTTTTATCCTGTATTATTTTGATCTATAAATTGATATAAATTCCGGTAAAGATGCCTCCTGCACTGAAGAATGACAAGTAGGCATCAAAACTGACAGGAGATTTTAACATCTTACTGATGCATAACAATCATTTATGAGCAAGCTAGGTATGGAAAGAGGCTCCAAGTCCAACTGAGACTTTCACATCCATAAGGAAGAGAAAACCTTTCAATTAAAATAATGGGTGACCTGTTTTTCTTGTTTAAAAGAAAAGAGTTTTAGGATATCAAAAAGAACTGGTCCAACCCTTCCATGAAAGTCTTGAGGTAGATGTTGTGATGACAGAAGGTGCAGTGCAGGAGCAGAAACCAAGGGGCATATCACACGTCAGTTGCATCAGAGTCCTCTTATGCCAATTTTGAAGCAATAAAGGCTTTCAGGAGTATAGTAGGGTGTTCATAATTGCATTTCTATGGTCAAAGGGAGAGTGCCTGTTCTTTTTATTGAGTAAGAAAGTACCACGTAGAGAATCAGACCCAGTTCTGGAGAAGTGTTTTTGGACCTAAGTCTCCAATTCTAAGTCTTGTAGAAATAAAACATAAATTGTTTTGAAAAGAGAAACAAAAAGAAATAGCTCTCTTCAGTGCAAGTTGTAAGACATTTTTATAACATGTTACTTATCCTAGAGGAGCAATGAGTATAAAGGGTCTACCCCTGGAGCCTCTTGGTGTTACTGTGTTCTAAGATCAAATATAACTTGATGGTAGAGTCTTGTGACTGACAGTTGAAGAAAGAAAACAGTAGATTTTAATTATAACTAACAATAGGTTAGATGTGATGAGCAGACAGTAAATATTTTCAATATTTACAATAATTACACAATAATTACAATATAAGGTAAATACAATATGTATGGTTATATAATAATATTTATGTTATTATCACCAACGTCTTCCTGCAGTCCCAATCTTTTTATTTCCACTTTGTTTCATCTGTTTTTGTCTGGTTTTGTCTGTACCTGTGGGTTTCTCTTTATCTGTACTGTGCTCTGTATTAGACTCCCATGACTTGTTGGGAAGCCTCGAGGCTTTATTGCAATTTGCAACAAGATAGAATTAGAGGCCAAAATAAAATCAACAAGAAACTATCTTTAAAAGTGAAATGGTTTAACTAGTTTAGTAGTGCAAGCTGGGAGCAATTCAGGAAGTAAACACCTTAGACTCAGGAGAGTAAATTAGGTTCTTTAAACTCTTGATTTTAATAATCTCTTTATAACAAGGAAAGCAATTTTTTGGAGAGCATAATATTTAATCTGACAATGTTCCTTTAACAGTCTACCTATACTCACTGTGGCTGCCACAGTCTCTTTGCTAGTCTTAAATGTCACTGTCTCCAAAATGCCATTGCTCTCTCTGCCCACTCACACATTGAGTGTGCTGCCTTACCAAAGACCATTTGCTGCAATTTTAGCTGCAAAGCTCCTGCTTCAATTCCTTTCTTCCAGTAAAGAAAATGGCTGAACCATGGATTGTGGCAAAGCTAATCTTAATTTGGATTGTGGTCAGTGCTTGCTGCCTCTCCTGTCACATCTGGGGCGCTCTTGGCAGCTGCTGGACACTTAACCTCTCTTTTCCCTAAGGGGACTTTTCAGCTGTCCATTTGGAAACTTTATGTAGATTTGAGCTCTCGTCTGTCTTACTATAATCCCAGATTTTTCTCTGGAAATGTTTGCACATTTTAGGAAGAGTTAATCACCTGCTTTCCCTCCATTCTCTACTCTTTCAGTTTGAGTATCTTCTGTCCAATTACCACTGTCATTAAAAATGTTGTGGAAGAAAGAAAACTCAGGCTGGAAAATGTAAGAGGAGTACAAGACAGCACATGACCTTACACAGAGTAAGAGATGAGCACTGGATCAAAGCAGCTTCAATGGGAAAGCTCACTGTGCAGAAGGCAAGGCTGGAAGGCCTGGCCTTGAACATGGAGTCCCATGGGAACAGAAGCCAATTCTGGTGGGTTCCCTGTCTAAACTGGGTGACAAGTGGTTCTCAGAAGGACCTTCATCCTTGGGGGGTTGCTACTGCTTTGTGCAGCCTTGCTCTCCCTTTTATTTTAACTCATCACAATTTATGATGCATTCTGTCATCTGTGTTCTTTAAAAGCTCCTGGAGATGTCTTACAGCATTACCTCATTCATTCAGCACAGTTTGCATCTTTCTTTGGCATTTCTTCAGTAGCTTGACAACACAGCTGTCAGAACGAATCACTCTGCAGATCCATTTATTTATTGTGTAGCCATGTGTATGCACACACACACAGACACATATACTCAAAGTTTAGATAAGTATCCCCCAACATCTTACTAATAAAATCACAGACGAATATGTGGTGAAACACTAAATGCAGGCCTAGGAGGGACACAACATCCATAATCAGAATATTGTCTCTGTTTTCGTAAGGGAGGGAACAGAAGGGAGAAATAGAAGAACACTTATCTCATGAAAAAGTTAGGAATAGACCCAAGTGCCAGTTCAAGTCAGTGATCAAGCATGTATCATGTGTGTAATGATTTTTTTTGTACAACTTTTAATGAACAAAGCATTTTTAGAAAGGTGCCAAATTTACCATTTGAGCGTCCTTTATTAGTAAATTAATGTCCCATTGTGAGAAGCATTGTAAATGTATATCATAAAAGAGTGTTGCTGCTCTGCCCTGAGGACTTTACTGCCTGCACAGCCAAACAAGGGCTGCAGAAGGGAAATAAGTGTTCAAATGGAAAAGCAAAAATATCTCTGATCCAAGCCTTTTATCTGAGTCGCTAATGAACTTGGTCTTTCTCATTTCCCACATCAATTTATTCAGAAGGATGAGAAAGCGACCTGTTACTATGTGGTGAACTTCTGGGAGGAAATGATTGGACAGACTGGTTACTGGTCACTGGAAGTCAGAAATCCTTCTCTAGACTGGACCAGACTTTTGTGATGGAGTAGCACCTGTGAAGATGTATCTACATTTCCTCCAGTTACATCTTGTAGTTCTGCGAGTTTTACAGTCACTCCTTGGAAGCCTAATGAAGAGGTTACCTAGGGGTTATGAGCTCCCCTAAATGTTTCAGCACTCTACAGGACACTTTTGGTGTCAAGTAATCCAAACGGCTAAATCTTGTAGCATTGTCAAATTTCAACTGACCACACCAGGACTTGTGGTGGTACAAGGTCTTTAGAGCCATCTTTACTTAAGGAAAAGATGTTTTAAAAACGGTGTGGGAATTTTTACACTGAAATATCACAAAATATACAAAATGCCATTCGGTTTCCAGCCAGGAGAACCGATGCACTTCCTCCATACTGGTCGTTTAGCAAAAATCAGTGCTACTGGAAAATAATTAGTCTTGCAAATCTTTGTGCAGTCGGTGAAACATGGCATCTCCACTGAAACCAGCGGCATCTTCTCCCTTGATGGATGCATTTTCATCTTGAGCAGTGCAGCCTATTGTCTGAAAGAATTAGATCTGTAGACGGAGAGAATTTATAAGAATAAAACCGGAAAAAACTTGAGAAAGAAAAAAAGAGCAACAAATCCACTGAGAGCACAAGAAAATGGCCTTTTAGAATGGACTTTTGCTGTACTTTGCAGAATCTTAGAGAACTATGAAATATTTTACACATTCTCTACTTTCCCTCACTGCTAATGCCTCTTCCCCCATCACACAGAAAATATTCAAATTATTTAAATATTTCATACTGTGGAATGTAGCAGTACAGTGCAATATGTGTAGATACACTTGGGAAAAGGATTTTAATATAACTTTTAGAATCACAAATTATTCATGGAGTGCAAATAACAAACTGGTGGGGAGCATAATCTGTGATAAAAGCACTTACCTCTTCTTAACATTTTCCGATGTAGCTGGCATTGACAGATCATCAGACCTTTAGTGCATTATTTATTAAATGTTTTAGCATAAGTTTTAAATATTCAGTGAGCACTTAGCCCACAAAAGACATGGCTGACTGAAGATGCAGTGATGCTGATGACGGAAGCCTGTTCCACAGTTCCCTCCAAACTACTGGTACACACAGTTTGTGTTTTAATAGGGACTATTTTTCTCTTGCTTGTATTACTGATTCCATCCTTTTGGGAATTGTGACTTATGCATCACTGTGTTGAGAACGCAATCCAGTATTTTACGGACTGCTGTGCATGTCTTTACTGTATTTAACTGAGAAGATTAGAAAACACTGAAAGGGTTGCACTGGTTAATGTACCAAAGCTAAAGTTGAAGGAAATGCAATTTCTAGACTAATTTATTGTTTTCTAGGAAAGTAAAATGTGAAGAGCCAACAATAGTAATTTAAAACAATGAAGTACACAAGAACATAAACAAAAGCAGAACCTTCAGTGAGTGCTCTGTCTGCTCCTTCAGTTTGTCCCAGCACACTGAATGGAGTGTATTTTTCTGAGAATACAATCTCCTTAATTTAATCTATCTGTCTCTAGTTCTTCAGTGTTTTCTTGCATTTGGAGATTGTGCCAGAGCAATATTGCAGAACAACTTCAAAACTTTAGGAAACCCAGATCCCAACTTGTGTTTGTGTTTTAATAAATACACCATTTCCTCCATTTCCTAACTAGACTCCTTTTTTTGAGGAAGAAGGGTAACTATTGCACTTCAGGTTTATTTCTGACACTGGTATGGTATGAATTGTATGACCATCAACTTATGACAAGCCCAAAAGGCTGATAGGCAGCATTAGAGAGGAGACGCAACCAAAAATATTAGAAGAGAAATCTCAGTGTGGTTCCTTTTGTGAGTATGAACACTGTTGTAGCCTGAGCCTCCAGCAATGGCTGATTCAATTCCTAGTGCTGAAGAGAAGAGGACACCAGGACTGCTCAGGATGGAAGGAAACTTTGGGCTGAAGTGGTCCATGTGCCTGACAGCAAGGCATGTTTGAGGGGTGCACACCCACATCCGAGCTGCTTGCCTCGGTCACTCATAGTTACCTTCCACCAGGGAACCTCCTACCTCCTGACTGATACAATTAGACCTGGTATGCTGGCAGCCTGAGAAATTAAGAGCCCTGAATCTGAAGAACCAGTTACTCTATTTAACTGTCAGTAGGGAAGGCATTAGAGGCATCTCTCTGTATCCAGGAGATTTTTCGCTTTTACATCAAGAACAATCAGCTTTACATGATTTTTACCAGGCCAGCATAAGAAAGATAATGAATAAACAAACTCCCACAGAGAAGCAATACTCACAGAAATTCTGTAAAATGGTGTTGTGTGTCTTCCTTTACCATAAAATTTGCAATTTGGGGTTTGAGTCCAAAACGTAATTTCCAAAAGGATGCATACCTAAGTCAGGGCACAAACTGCTTCCCTGTTTGTTGCCACATTTCTCTTCACAGAGAAAAAGCAAGGCACAATTCTTCCCAAGAATATTTCTGGGTTTCACATTCTCTGAATCTCAGAGAAAGAAAAAAACAAAAAACAATTCTTATCTCATTTACTGTACCTGTGCTGGTTCACAAATGGAATGCATTGTGGAAGATTGTTTACCTGAAGAGAATCAGTAATTGGATTCTGGTGTGAGTGTTTTGATTCCCTGACCAATTGAATCCAAGCGTGTGTGTCGGGACTGTTGGCTGACAGTCACGAGATGCTGTGGAGTAGAGTGCAGTTGAATGCTTGGCAGATTCACATTAGATGTAATGTAATATAGTGTAATATAATATAGAATAATATAGTATAATAAAGTAATTAATTAGCCTTCTGATAAGATGGAGTCCTCTTTATCATTCCTCTCCTTTGTTGGGGGAAAAAATATCTACTATACCTGTTGCTAAACTTTACATTAAAACCAGACTTCTTCAAATCTTTAATTTATGCTGTGTATTGGCAGATGTCAAGACCTTGATAAAAAAATCTCACTCATTCATATGGACACCTTGCTAGCATAACCTGTTTCATTTCATCTCCTGAGAGAGTCCTTGAAGTGTGGCCATCACACAGTGTATAAACCAATTCAGTTTTAAATAAAGTCAATGAAAATGCCACAATTTGATTCTCAAGAAAAATTCTGTACCATGATTGCATGGGAATAAAAAAAAAATCATGAGAATGACTTTAAGATGTTATTTAGTCCATGTAATTGCAAAAATGTGGTCAAAAATACAGACACTGTCCCTAACAAATTTCAATCTATTCAGTCTTAAAATCTCCAAAGGAGAAAATTCCTCAGTGCTGCTCCATATATATTTATATGTATGTGTGTAATATATATATGTATGTAATATATATATATATATATATGTATATTTATTTATTTGGTGTGTATAGTCGAGTGTAAAACTGTATTTATCATTAAAAAAAGTTTTGCAGCAGCTAACCATAATCTCCTTTGTTTTAAATCCAATTAGTTTCTTCCTGTTATATCCCCAGCAAATTAAAAAGTGAGAATTTTCTTTATACAAGCTTTTCAAATATTAGAAGGAAATTAGTGTACCTTCCTTCCCCTTCTCTTTCCTAGGCTGAGGAGGCTCCTCCACTCTTTTCTCCCAAGCTGTGTTTCTCAAGTCTGTTATAATTCCTTTTCTCCTAGAAAACAGGCTCTAGGGATGTGCCCTAAATAACACTGAGTAGGGCCAAATAATGGCTTCTACTATGTTTGGGTTTGTCATTCCTGTCCCATCTTGATGCTTTGATGGGACCATTGTGCTGTGGAAGAAAGCCCCAAATCAGTGCTTACTGCAGCTCCCACGTTTTCTGTAGCAGATCGGTTACATCAGTTTGGGCAGCACTTCGAACAGGAGTGGATTTCATCAGCCTGTGCCATGTTGAAAAACTCTGGTTTGTTTTTTCTTAATACTTTCAAAACCATTTCAAAGCCTGTTTCAGTGTGTTTGTCTCTCTTATCAAAATTAACTGCATCCACAACTCCTATATATTATGAATGCAGAAGAAAAGATGATAAGATCTATGTCTCCTTGAACTTTTAAGCAAGTCATTTACTATTATTTCCTGTTTTATATGATTAGGTATTTTCAGATGCTTAGAAAATACCTAATACAGCTATTTTGGTCTCCTATTATGATTCCCATCTTTTCCCCCCAATGGAATGATATATTATTATACTTAGTTGATATAGAATGATATATTATTATATATAGTTGTAGTTGCATTTTTTTTCAATTTCCAGTTCTTCAGATTTGTTGTTCCCTCAGGTTGTCTTCAATCTTTTCCTGTTCCTTCAGTTCTTGAAGTCTCCTTTTTTATTGGTGGCCTACTATTTTAGTTTCCTTTTCTGGCTTCTTCCTATATTTAGCTTTTTTATAGAAAGCAATACCCATCCAGGCTGCTTGCAACACCTTGCCAATAATTTTTGTGTCAAAAGAAAAGGAACAGCAAAACCAAGTTCTTATTTCTCAATAAATATATAAATACACACAAAAATAAATATCTATAAAAATGAAAATAAAATATAAAAAAATTTACACAGCTAAAAATAAAATATAATAAACCACTCCCACCTATGAACATGTGTAGCTGTGCCCCATATAATTTCTGCCCCAAATTTTTATTTTCTTTTATTTTCTAAATTCTGAATGATAACAAGAGTCTCTGCTGAAAATGTGCATATATTGTGTAGATGCTTCCAGACATTTCTGGGAGTTTTGATAACCAGGTTGGAGTAGCTGGAATCATTGTGAAGGCTGGCATTTTGACTTGGAAGGCAGTTGGGACACAAGAGGAATGCACAGGGGAAGATGACATAAAAAATGAGGGAAGGCAATGCCACCAATCCTCGAATGCTACATGTCCTGGGGTGACTTTATGATGCTCATATCTCCATTCATCTGTTTAGACCAGAAATAAATTTTGCACCTTTAAGATTGGTTCAGAGAGCGAAGAAGGGGGAAGAGGAATTCATGTATTCCTCTCCTTATATCTCCTGCTGTGTCCAACAGAAAGTAAGGACCCTATGAGATGTTTCAAACCCTGACCAGCAGGTAGGGTGAGGGATAAGGAAGATAGGAAATAACATCAGAAAAATTTGGACAAAGTCATGACACTCAGAGCCAGCCAGAGACTTGAGGTGACTCTGCCTAAGCAATTAATTTAAACCAAGCATGTTAGCAGCACCAGATGGCCTTTGAACAACAGGAAAAATGTTTTACTGGAACACACACTGCAACATGGAACATTTTAAACGAGGGAAAGCTCAGGCTGAATCAGAATATGAATAGGCAAGGGATGCAGTACTTACTGCTGTGCCTTTGTGAGATCGATCCTCACCTCCAGGTTGTTCCCAGGCCAGAGGCTGAATGGCTGTGATGCAGCAGCTGTTTGGTGCCACAAATGCCACTGAGTTCTCACTCTGGACATGCCTTCCTCCCCATGTGTAGCACCTGCCTGCTCACTGTCCCCCTGCTCTGCCCAGGACTCTTTCAGTTCCTGCCTCTGCCTCTCTGCCTTGATCTCCTGCCCACCTCATCCCTGTGTGTGATGGGGGGGTTCCTCCACCAGAAGGGGACCTGGCTGCTTCCAGGGAAAGAGGAATCTCTCCTGTCTTTCGAGGCTAAGGCAGCTTTCCTCCTCCCTGCCCATGCACAGCATTTGGCAAATTGGTGCAGGGCAGAGGCTCTCCTCAGCTCAGCTGGGTGCAGGACATAGAGGAGCCACTGTCCCTGCCCTCCAGCAGCAATCCCTCATGCTCACAGCCAGATGTTGTGTGCAGCTGTGCACCCAGCAGCCAGGCAGCTACAGAGTGGGTTTGTCATGCTAACAAGCCTTCCATTAGTGGCTGAAGTGGCACAGATGTCTCACACATCGCCAGAGCAATGTCCCCAGTCTCTCCTGCCTGTTAGCCTGTGTAAGGTGTCCCTTGCTCACTGGCTGGCTGGGCAGCCCTCACATGCTTGTTGGCCAGCTGGCTGCTGCCATCCCCTCATCAGTGGGCACTCTAATTTGGTGCCTACTACTGATTTTACGATGCCATTTGTCAAATTTGACTGAAAGTGGCTAGTGAGCTCAAAAACTACTGAGAAGGAGGGACTGACAGACAGCTCAACAGATGAATGGGCAGATGGACAGTAAGTGTCACAGCTTAAGCCTCCCTTTTATAGCAAGTCAATCTGAAAATAATGCAGAGTGAGACAAATTATTTCTTTCCCCCCCACCTAGAGACATTAATCAAAATGAGCACCTATGAAAACTTCTCTTTTTTGGGGATATTTTTTCTGCTGACTGAAAAATAACAGATGAAAGATATTTCAAGCCAGAGTAATGTATTAGTTTACCACAAGGTGGATGAGCTGCTTTTGAATTGCCACAAAATATACCTTTGCACTGTGCATGATCCCAGTGCAAACTACAGAGAAAACTGCCTTTCTTACCACTGTAGCACTTGCCACTCTACTTCTGCTGGGAGAATTTCAGTTTATCCCTGACAGTGAGGCAGGGAGTAGAGAAGAGGGATAGGTGAATGATCAGCAGTATTTGGAGAAAAGGTATAGAAATATAATTTAAGTGTAAAAATCCAGAGTCCTTGGAGGTCAAATGAAAATATCTGTGACCTCACACAATGGATCTGGTACTCCAGCATGTAGGTAGCCTGACTGTATTCCTGATTTAGGTATTTGTGCAGTGCCCAAATACCAAAAGCAAGAATTAAAATTCAAATAAAGATTCTGGTCTTATCTAACAAGAATGATTCACCAGCAGCCGTGGGACCTGCCAGAGAAGATTGATGGAGAACTTTCAAAGACCCTGAAGTGCCCTGAGCACTGCACAAAGAATAGACTAAGACCTTTCATCTGAGCCAAAGGGAAATACATTAGGTACTGCACATCTATTTTAATTGATTGCTTTAATCTATGGAAGTTCCAGGTCTGTTTTGAACTCCAGGATTAAAAATATCAGCACTTATCAAAGATAAAGGTTTATCAGATACCTAAATTGCTGTCCATTCAGCCTATATGTTTAATTCCACATCCCTTTCTTCTTTCCTCCAGTGAGTTATCTGAAATACAGGTAAGTCAGTAAAGACAGAAAAGTCTTTTGTTTCAGTGTATCTTCCTGCAGCATGAGGTTAGGAACCTGCTGCTCAGCCCTGGGAGAGGGGAATGCATCAGCTCACTGCTGGGTGAAACACAGAATGCTAGTCATGCTGACTACTTGAGGTATCAAATCCGCAGTATAAAAATAATCACAGGGAGAAGAGGTTGCAGCACTTGTTTTTCTTTCACAAGAATGGATACAGGCTACTTATATATGGGATCAAAGGCAAGTGAAAATCAAACATGGACCGTTATTGATTACAGCTGTCCTTACAGTCATTTTTCGCTGGCAATTTCTGTGTAACCTTTAGACATCAAAGGCTGGTCACACATGGAAATGGGCTGCCACAAGCTCTTTATTAAGCTCTTTTAGGATAAAATTTATAATCCTGTGGAAATCTTTGTTAGTAGGTAGCTAAAACATAAGAGAAGAGAAAAAAGTTTACTCTTTATGCACTTTCAAAATATAATCTCTGCTAATATATGCAATTTCCTAGGAGAGCACTCTTCCAAGGCCACCAGCCTGGCAAAGACAACATTAATTCAGTTACAGCTGCTTGTAATTCTTTGCTAAAGAGAGACTGTCGTGTTGTGTGTGCTGACAACTGAAACCAGCAGTACTTATTAATCATGGGCTGGATTTTTTTCTCTGAACTCTGCTTTTCTGTTACTCTATTTCTTTCCACCTCCTTTCCTTAATTTTCATCTACCACCACCTATTCTTATTTCCCCAAATCACTTGATGTACAATAAATCTTTGCTGTAAGGACTAATCTCTCAGTGCCTCACAGGTTCCTGCTGCAGTTTGCAGGGCCTTCATTTTGCAAGCACAAACATGGTGATGGAATGGGTCATCTTATATCTCATTTCACTGCTCCTAGGCCAGGAAACAAGCAGGGTTTTCTGCACCCACTGCAAACCTACTCACCTGTGCTGGTCTCACACTTCCCTGGTGTTGGTGTAGGGTATAAGACAATCACAATCAGTTGTCCAGTTATTCAGGCACAGATTTCGTGGCAACAGATGTAAGGGAGGACTGCAATAAGCTCTTCTTCCTTTCCTTCCTTCAAGAGCTGAATATTGCAGAAATATCATGCTGGTGGTGAAACTTCATGTTTTTTACCATCATGACCCAGTTTGATATCCTAAACTTTCAGAATGTTTATAGAAAGTACATAAAATTACTTCAGATGACAGGGAGAGATTTTCTGCCAAAAAGGAAGGAAGAGGTATACTGTTTTGCCTGTAATTTGAGTATATTTCATGTGGGAATCATTGACAGGCAAAAACCATTGACACTCTTGGGGCTGTTTTCAGTCATTTGTTTTGAACTAGAACAACATTTTGGACCTGATGCGAAATCTATTGACTTTATTTGAAGAAGTCTTACAGATCTCCATGAGCTTTCAACCAGATATTTCAGTGTCATGAAAAGGGGGAATTGTCTAAAGTTCCTCATGCAGGTCAGCCCAATATTTGCTCCAGAGGGGGAATTAATAATGTTAATAAAGTTCAGACAAAATTTAACAGAGGATGAGCTGCAAATAAAGAAGGATCAGCTCCTGTCAGCATTGGTTCCTGCTAAAGAGAACAATGACATCCTATTTTTTTCTTCCATTTCTCCCACACTTCTTTCCTGCCTAATATGTTTCTCATCAGTTACAGAAAAGTAGTTATAGAAACATTTTGTGAAAATCACAGGATTGTTTCTTATTTGCTTCCCTGAAAAACCTTCAAACTGTAAGAGAGAATGGAGGGACAAGATGTCAAACTAGATTTCCTTATCTTTGTCTGAATGAAAATGCTCTGGTGTTTGCTAAACCTCCCAAAAGCAGAAAAGAAACTTGTGAAATATTCACTGAATGAAATCAATTAACATTCAGAAATTTGAAATAAATTTTTTGACAAGGTGGTTCATACTGTCAAATTTTCAGAAAAATTTACTCTTCATTGTGAAATTCAGACAACAATATAGGACACCTCCTGTGGAAAAAACCCTTTGTAACAACATGTATTGAATCAAGAAAAGTCTGAGTGAAAAGTCCTGCTGTTTAAAGAAAATTAAATCTTCACAACAGAAAAGATCAGTGAAGGAAAGTGAAATTTCCCATAGGAAGCTGACAGAGTAAAAAGACCTCTTTCTTATAATTTCATCATACCTGCAGCTGTTTAAAAGACACAGGAAGGAATCCACAATACAAGCACAGTGTCCTCAAGAGTTCTTTGCTCACATTACTGTGGGCTAAGTCACTTGAGAACAGATGCAATTTTTACAGATGTTTCCTCCCCCACCATGGAACCAGCTTTATTAACTGTTTTATTAACTATTTTATTAACTTTAATATTGCTCTTATTCCAGTTATAAAGTCTTCCATGAAGTTGCCTTTGCTCATCTTCCACATCTCTCTTTCCCAGCCCCTTCCCTGTCCCACTCCAGGCTTTGCCCTGCTACAGTGGGGCTGCCTTTCCCTGCAGCCTGTCCTTCATGGAGTGTGTCATTGTACACCACTTCAGCACCTCACTGATAACCACTTGTGAGGTCCCCAGCTGCCACATCTTTGCTGCTGCACTTCTGCCTCACTGTTATCAATTTCTGAACATTTATTCTTTTAGCTTGGGAAATTAATCTGAATGAGTTTATGCATTAGATGAAATGGCACTGTATTGCCCAAGTATTAATATATCTTCCTATTTGGTTCAAGAGGCAAATCTGTTTGAGCAGTCTGATGAAATGTACTTAGAAGGAGGCTTGAATGCAAAATTGAAACTGTAGTATAGTACTTAAAAAGAAAGAAAAAGAAGGGAATCTGAATGAACGAGACAAGGGTTTGAAAATAAAGAACTGCTTAGGCCAGGTCATTTGATACTAGAGGTAATAAAGCACAAGAAACAAACTCTCATGTTGTATTATTTTAAATGACAATGTTAGGAGATAAAGAAAATGCATATGTTGTCTGGAGGAAGGATGAATAGTCAGAGGAGAAAATCACAGACACAGAATTTCAGTTACATCCTCACCTTGTGAGCACTTTAAACTTATTCTTAAAACATAAAAATGAAATAGATACTCCTTCCCAGCCCCCACTACTCCTAGGTCTGGTTGTAGAAATTTGTGTCTAAATCTTAATTCCCTTCTGAAATATCAGTTTTCTTTGTCTTTCACACCATATTTCTAAGGATGGTCTAGGGTGGGAGCTTTTCTCAAGCCAGTATTTGCAGCCGTAGTACAGAGAAACTCTGGCCACTACATCTAAACTAAGTTGCACATGGAACATCTCCTCTCTGACTGGTACTGTTTGTTTAAAGTCAATAATTGTCATTTGGGAAAAGAATAGAAAAAGTCTCTGCCTTTTGTTTCAGCCTTTCCTTTTGCACAAGAAAGGTTATTTGTGTTGTGGAGCTGCTAGAGCTAAGGTGTAAATGGAAGAGCATATCCTGGGGTCCTCAGCTGCATTTAACTTCCTTTGTTATGCGTTACTTCCACTTTCAAGACACATAGACAAACTTCAGGATAAAATCCAGCACATGCCTCAGATTTTGTTATCTTTGATTCCTCTTCAATTTCACAAATTCCCACAGTGTTCCTTCTGCTCTTTTTACAAGATTTTGACCACTTCTCCATAGATATGTTCAATGATTATAGTGTTTTACTAAGGTCTTGACCAGATGTGTAGCGGTCTTACAGGAAGAGTGAAGAAGCTACAATTTTGCAAAATTTAGATCTAATTTTTATTTTTATTTCAAAGACTGGCAGAAGAATTTTGCCTAACATGGAAAAAGACAGTGCTCTGTCTTGGGAAAATGTATTTTAATTGTGGATTTTGAAACACCACTAAAACCTGTCTTCCTGTAAATTTTTTGTAAAGCAGAGCTATGAAATGGTGCTGAGACAAGTTAGTGCAGCTAAATTTTGGACCTGACTGATCCAAGATTAAACCTGCAGGACTACATATTATCAGGGACATTATATCTTGTTGATTTTCATGTTCCTATTTCATGTATCTTCCTATCCTGCAGCATTTTTGCTCATAAATTAAACACCAGACTTGTGTTTGTTCAGCAATAGAAACATGATCAAGAGTAAGTGATTGTTTTGAGTGGCCAAGCATCCAGAGGAAAGAGAATGGACAGCTTCAGGCATAGCTGTAATCAAAAACCGGATTGTTTAGAAATGAGATAATTTCAAATGAAGCTCAGCTATCTCCACTCATTGTGAATTATGTCACCCAGATCCTACTACTTTATAAGGTGATAGTATTGCTTAATCAACAATGTTTTGAAAGGCAAGATGAAAATTTTATTGGCTCATTTTTCTTGGACAATATTGACGCCCAGCTAGAGGGATTTGGCTATGATGTGGGCAGCAGGGGAAGTTTGTGGATCCCTATTGTTTCCTGAGACTGGGCAACCTATGTTGAAATTGCTGGTCAGGGTAGTAGTGCTTTCTATCCAAGTTCAGAGAAATTCTATCAGATCCCCTCTGGCCCAGATAGTCTGAAATAAGCTAAGGACAAGGCTGCAGGTAGTGAAACTGCTCTGTGTGGAGTAAAATAAAAGACATATTTTGTCTCAAAGAGAATCTGTGTTGTGCAGGTACAGGAGGGGATGCCTGTGTTCTGCTTCAGGAAAAGCATAAATCGATCCAGAGAAATAGGTGTTATTTTAATATACAATACTAATAAATCTCTAGAAGTAGGGAGCTGTCACCATTTCTCAGCAGTCTCAAGCTGGTATTGATTGCTCCATGCTTATGAATGAACATTTTATCCCAACATCATGTGGAGGGTACTGCAACTTCCCTGTGCCAAACCAGAGGTGTGGAAAGTTTAAGAATAGCAGAGCTGTCTCTGTAATCCTCCTGTGTTTTGGGATCTAGCAATGAGTCCATGGAGCAGGGACAGTTCTAAGAAACAATCATCACCCTCTCCTCAGGGCTGTTTTGAGCCCAAACAAACCTCTATGATTTTGGTTTCCTTGACAGCCTCACAGTGGGATTGTCTGCCTGGACTTGGATACCTGGGCAGGCCTTTTGGGCTGATTTATTCCCTTTACCAGGCAATATATGTCTGGCTTTGCTGAAGTGAATAATGAATGTTATGGAGATCCTCGCTGAGTAGCAGAAACATTTTTCAATGCATCAAGCAGCTGTAGAAATATGGCACTAAAATAAGAGAAAAAGCTATGAACATTAGAAGTGTAAATTGGTAGTGATAGCCTTTATTATCCCTTCAGACACTAATAGCAATTTTATTAAACAGCTTCTTCAGTTGGCTGATCACATGAAGCACAGCAATTAGGAACTAGGTAAGATTCATTGCACAAACAAAAATCTCAGGGATATTGTTTGTTTACTGGTTTCAGCAATATTTTCAGTACAGCTGAAATATGTATATGAAATCCAGAGTCAGGGAGAAGAAAATTTCACACTGAACATGGATTTCATTGCAACCAAAACTGTAGTCAAGATAATTTTTAATTTGTAGGCATCTGTTCAGGGCTTGTGGTTGTAAAGAAAAAAATTCTAATCAAGGTATGCGCACACCTAAAAGCACTGACAAAGTGAATGCCAAGGAAATGTGAAAACAAACCTCCTAACAAATTACTTCATTTTGTAGTAAACAAGATGCAAAAAACAAACAAACAAACAAAAAACAAACAAAAAACCCCCAACCAAATAAAAACAAACAAACAAAAAAAACCCCAAACCCCAAAGCCAGGAAGAGGCCTGAACTTCAGATGTGCTGCTGTGAATAAGAATTGTGTTATTCAGCAGTGGTGTATACCTCCCTGAAGCAAATTGTCCTATGAGTGCTGACATGTCAGCATGGAGGAACAGAATCCAGAGGGATGCTGTATCCAGCGCAGCAGCAGCAGCAGCAGCAGCAGCAGCAGCAGCAGCAGCAGCAGCAGCAGCAGCAGCAGGTGATCCTCAGCAGCAGGGCAGCTTGGAGAGCAGGCTTGACCCAGGTGAGCTGAGAGCAGACAGGACCCACTGCTCCTCTTTGCTGCCGTCAGGCAGGATGTGGCTCGCTTTTCCCATCCCACTGATGCCTTGTCAATGCTGACCTAGAACAGAGACTTGACAGAGTTAAAGAATAAAGTAGGTATTTATTAAATGTCCTCAATGGATACATCTTGGGCAGCACAAGAGCCCAGCCAGGGCTACACCCAAGATGAACCCAAAATGGTCACAAAATGGATGATCAGTCTCAGGGTCTCACACTTTTATAAGTTCTGGTCCATTTGCATATTGGAGTTAATTGTCCAATTATAGCTTTAGGTTATGAAGTCCCATCCTTTTTATTTTCTCTCTTCATGTCACCATTGCTTATGCTCTTGGATCATTTGTCACTGGTCCCCAACTAGAGAAGGAATTGTTTTGTCCACCTACTCTGTGAAGAGAGCTTACTACCCCTAATATGAAGCTCAGAAACTACACACTAAAGCAGTACAGAATGTGAAAAATATAGAAGCTAAAACCTGAGGCATCACTATGTCCACCTAATCTGCATCAGTTTTAAGTTGTCTGAGGATCAGCTTATTTGGTGACCTTAGTGATAGATCAGCACCTGTCATGGTAGTGTTTATTCTTCATCTGCTCCCAGACAAGAGTGGAGTGAGCTCCAGTGAAGTTAATAGAAACAATGGCTTTTGCAGAGATTGAGCTCAGAGAGGCTCTTAAAGAAAAAGGCTTTGAAGGGAAGCAGAGGGAAGTTCAGACTGAGGGTTAGTTTAGCAGTGGGGGGAAAAACAGGCTTCTGCAATTAGTTCTAATGAATTATAATAAACATAGGAAAAGATCTCCCTAGATTTGCAAATTGAAGGAGTAATTAAATCTGGAATAAGCCACAGTTGACATTCTGACTTAAATGCAAAGAATTATTTATTTTGTGAAGGTTGAACTAGGTCAGACTGTCCAGCTGTCTTAGTGACCAAGGAAATGGTCATTAAATGAGCTAATAATAGCAGAAAGGGCAAGGGAATCATATTCCCTTTCAAAATGTACTAGGAATAATGTGATGGTGAGTCTTATGTTAGTACCAAGTAAATGAGGAGAAATGATAATTAAGAATAACATAACTAAAGAGCATGGTATCTTGGAGGATATCATCAGGATTTCCATGGTAGAAAATTATGCCTGGTTGACCTCCTTTAATTCTCCAGAACTGCTTAGAAAAATAATAAAGAATGGAGAATTAAGCTTCCAAAAATCCTTTATCAAATGCATTCAAAAGAAGTAATTCAAGATTTTAATGATGCATAAGGTGAGATGTAAATTTTTCCTGCTGGATTAAGTGCCTCTACTGAGCTGTTGCAATACAAGGAAACTTTCAGGGTAAAATTAAAGCAATGGTTTATACAGTCAACACTAAACAGAAGAGAAGCAACTTGTATCAGCAAGAGGAGCTTTCTGCCTTCCTCTCTATAATTGCATCACATCCCTGTTACAGTGGGGAAATTGATTACACCTGTTCTGTAATTACTTGCAATATTTGCAATTTTCACACTTCCAATTATCAAATGATGTCTACGGTTGTTTTTATCTCAGGCAAACTGCATCTCTGAACTGAATATCTTCATGCTGCTTATGTACCTGAGGCAACAGCATTCTGGAAAATTTGAGCTGTAATTTTTTTTTTTCTGAGAAAAGAGGAAAAACCTCAGTTTTTCTATTCTAATTTTTAACATGCTTTTTCCCAGAGTTCTAGAAGCCCTATGCTTTGTGACCAGTAATTACAAATTATGTTGGTAGGGGGTTCTCCTTGGAACAGCATGGTTCAATTTTGGGCAGATGATAGCACTCTGAGAGTAAAGATGTGAATACTGATTGTTGCAGAGACCAGACAGTCTGGTTTTCTTATGATCTGGCCCTTCTCTTCCATTGGGCCCTGTAGTAAAGAGCTGTCTGTGCTGGAGTGAAAAACTAGATAGAGCTACTTTGGCAGGGTTAACCTAAATAATCTTGTAAGATTGTCCTGCTGCTGTGACAACTCTCCTTTTATGCTTCTAGAGCACTGTAAATATATTAAATAAAGCCAATATCTTAAGACATTCTCAACTTTTTATGATAATTTGTCTATTTATTCTCACTCTTTATATTCTGACAGCTGGTCAAATTCTAAACCAGTTCCAGCAAGTATTGCTATTGCTTTTTTTTTTTGACATTCAGTTTTGGGTACTTCTCTTTCCCATAAGAGGAAGCCTAAACCAAACCTCCCTGAAATCCCACTTTAAATTGTTTAGTTGTGGGCTTTACTTGGGTCGCTTAGCTCATAAGTTTAGAGTGGATGTTTCTTTTAATTTTAAGAAGCTTCTTTCACAGGTTCTTGGGAAAACAAATAACCCTCTGTGGTGAATTTCTAGAGAATCGTTAACTAGAGATTGGTTGCTTTGGATACAGAAGTACATAGCCTACAAAAAAAAAAAGAAAAAAAAATAGCCATGCACAGACACAAAAACAAACAACCCAAAACAATTTGATTGCAGCTCAGAAATTAGAAGAAGCAAAATTCTTCTCATGTGACAGCACTCATTGCAATTGAAGATGAGGTGAATAAATATAAAAAAGCAAAGAAATGGTAAGGTATGTCTTAAGGGTTGCTTCTACCTATGTAAAGGCTGTAACACAATCCTCAACAACAACAAAAAACAAAAATTCCCCAAAAACAAAAGAAAAGAAGAAAAATATTTGAATGATAAGTAATGTATAAGTAATGAATCAATCTTTCTCTGTGTCTGGAGTCTCTCAAGTCTGAAGGTGCTGAGTTTGTCATTGTTGTGGGTAAATGCCCTTGTGGATGCAGTGCTACATAAATTTAAAAGTAACTTTTTCAGCTTAAGGGGTTTGATTTTCTTTTTTTCTTCTGTGTTTTTTTCCTGCTAGCTTTTTTTCAAGCCATCAAGAATACAAAAATGCAGAGCAATACACAAGAAAATTGTGGAAACTAAGTTCAGTGACAAACACACACAAATTGCAGGTGACTCCTGAGCCCTGAATCAAGGATCAATGCCCAGCACTCCCAATATCCAGCTGCTCAACTCCCAGCATTGGTGGGACGTGTGCTGACAGCAGCAATGGTCCAAGACACTTGTCACAGCACGTGGAGAGTGGGACGGAGAGGGGGTGGCATGTCCACTTTGGGAGTAAGGGCTCTTTAACATCACTCTAGAAAGCCCTGATCCTGGAAGTGGGATCTGCATTCACCCACCAGGAGGTGAGGTGAGCTCAGGAGAGGTGATTTTCCTGGCTGGCAGCCGCTGATCAGAGGTGAGCCACCAGTGACTCAGCTGAGGGCTGGGCTGCTCCCCTCACAGCGGGGGCAGCTGGGTTCCCTCTGCTGGTGCTGCCAGGTTTCTGTGAAAGTGTTTTCCATTTCCAGCGCTTATCTGAAGAGTTAAACAGGGACACAACCATATTTCTGCTTTTGGTAGCACTTAATGATCCCCAAAATGCAAATAAAAGAGAGAGCTGCAGCTCTGTAAAAATATTCCTGCTGCTGTGCTATGAAGTATAAGGGGATGAATGTAAGGGCACGAAGCCTCTGATGAAGTGCAGGTTTGTGTGGTGTACATGACTCAAACTTTGACACTGTTTGAACTCAGCGCTGACTCATTCTTACCCCTGCCCGTGATGCTGAGTTTGTGCCTGAATGTTTCTTACATCCATGCTCTTTGAATCAAACAGGGTGCAAAACCCCTCTGATGCAAAGATTTTTTAGGCTGGTATTTATCCTACTGACATAAAACTATGCTTTTGGGAAACAATATGTGGTACCATAGACTCAAGAAAGCGCAGATGAGTGACAGATACTCTCTGTGATTGAGGACAAATGGAGTTAGCTTATTGTTTCCTCTGTAGTTGCTGTACATCCTGTGGGACAAAGAATCAGACAAGGATAATGAAATTTTTTTTTTTGAACACAGATCTTTTTCAAGTGTCTTTGTGGCTTCCACTCAATAATGACAATAACATGGCTAGTGCCCTGGGCAAGAGGTGTAGTATTCCTGTGTACAAAAGAGAAATGGAAATGGAAGGAGCTCAAGTGATACAGGAGATGGCCTTGGGCAACTGTGTTTTATGACTTGTCTTTGGATGCCTATGTGCTATCAGACTACAAATACTCTAGATCTCATGTTTTCCATCATCTTGATTGTTCCGTTTACGTATATATATATATATATATATATATATATGTAACTTCGCTAAAACTTAAATAATGTCAAGATCAGACAGCCACAGGCAAGAAAGGTGAGAAAGGGAGATTTTGCCCTTAGCTAAACTATGAATATAAAGGCCTGGAGAAAAGGATGCCATGTTTCATCTTCCTCTTGGTCAGGCAAGTCTGACCAAGAGCATTAAAATTCCCTCTGACACTCCTGGTTAGCCTGGAAGAGTTGGGCCTTAGAAGACTTAACTCCCCCAAAACACCAGCAAAGTGTGAATCTTGTGGAGAAACCAGGTGCTAGGAAACTCTGCCTCCTCTCCAGGAGCTGCTTGACTGGTCTGTCCTTTGCCACCATTTCTAGGTATTTTCATTGCAAGAAAGGCACCAAAAATAGCAGTTCTATGAGATGTGCATTGCTGCTTAAGGCTGCTTCAAGAAAGGCAGCTCTTGGAGGGGTTTGCTCCACAGCTGGAAGCAGGTTCTGGCAGCCACTGGCATGGCTTGGCCCTGCAATGTCAGCTGCTGTCCTGGCCTTCACTACCCCTATTCACCCATGGCTCAGCTTGTACTGAGAACATGTTTACAGGGCTCTATAGTGATAAGATAAAAGGAAATTATTTTAAAGAGGAGAGTTATAGACTAGATTTTAAGAAGACTTTCTTCACTGTGAGGGTGGTGGGGCAGTGGGACAAGTAGTCCAAAGAAGTTGTGGATGCCCCCATCCCTGGAAGTGTTCAAGTCCAGATTGAATGGGATTTGAGCAACTTGGTCTGGTGGAAGGTGTCCCTGCCCATGGCAGGGGGTTTGGAACTAGATGATCTTTAAGGTCTCTTCCAACCCAAGCCTTTCTATGATTCTATGACATTGCAATTGTGCTGATGGTGTTCTCCAAACTGGGCTTCTGCCCAGGGCATTGCACACTGGGACCACTGGGTCTTTCCCCTTTGTGTCTCAAGTGTTGCTACACAGGGGGGGTGCATCTGTCTAAGACCTCCATTTACAAGCATTTAGCTGTGAATCAGAGCACATTAAAGCAGGTAACTAAAGTCACTGTTGTTGAGCTGAGAATGACAAATCCTTAGGAGCAAAATTTCTGAGCAGGAGTTTCCAAGAGTCATACTGGGGCCCTCAATGGATGCAACAAGCAAACATAAAAAGTTATTCTAAAATATAAAGTAAATAATGAAATTATTGATTCATAAAAACTCTGAAGAAAAAGATACGTAAGCAATTGTGTGTCATGGTTTAACTTCAGTCAGCAACCAAGTACCATGCAGCCACCCACTCACTCCCCCACCAGTGAGACCGGGGAAAGAACCAGGACAAAAGCTGGAAATCTTGTGGGTTGAGAGAAAGACACTTTCATAGGAAAAGCAAGTCATGTACAGAGGCAAAACAAAACAAGGAATTATTCACTGCTTCCCATGGGCAGGCAGGTGTTCAGACATCTCCAGGAGAGCAGGGCCCTGCCACATGTCACGGTTACTTGGGAATACAAATGCAATCACTCCAAATGTCCCACTTCCTTCTTCTTCTGGCCACTTTATATACTGAACATGATGTCATATGGTCTGGAATATCCCTTCTGCCAGTTGGGATCACCCATCCTGGTTGTGTCTCCTCCCAACCTCTCATGCACCCCGTACTTCTTCACCAGAATGACAGTACCAGGAGCAGAAAAGGCCTTTTCTCTGTGTAAACCGTGCTCAACAGTAACAAAAACATCATTATATTATAAACCCTGTGTTTAGCACCAATCCAAAACACAGCCCCATTCCTGCCTCTGTGCAGAAAATTAGCTCTACCCCAGACAAAACCAGCACATTATGGTATTCTCTGGAAGTTGTTTCCTCCTTATGCTGCTTATATTCATGTTACTCTCATGTGCTCCTAAATATATTTTACTTGGTGATGTAAGTCTAGAATCTAAGTACGAAGGAATAAACCAAAGAAAACTACATCCCATGGTAGCCTGACATACAAAAATTGATAAAAATCTGCTTAGGAGATTTTGTCAGTGCTGGGCTGTTAATTCAAAGCCAGTCCAACCTGTCATTGCACTTCTTTGTCCAGTTCAAAACTGCACTGAAATCCATGGCAAGGCAATGAGTGAGTACTGACAAGGCTGAAGAACATTTTGATGGTTTATCAGGAACTAATTTTGTGGTTTTATGCAAGGTTTTGGGTGACAAGCATTCAGGCAGCAGTGTGGATTCATATCCTCTTACTTGACCAGGAACCACAGACTCATGAGGTGGACAATGAAGATACTCAGTGAGGGAGCTTTTTTTATTAGGTGGGGGAGCACATTCTCTCCAATCTCCATGGGATTTCCTGATGATGTCTAATCTGGGATCATTATCCCTTAATTAAACACTGTAGAAGCCATGGAATTGCACACATATATCTCATTCTATACCGTGCCTGATCTCCCATATCTGACAAGAGTTAGGTCCAGTTCCTTGATAGGTGTCAGTGCTCTTCCCTGGTAGGCTGTCTGCTTACAGTGGCAGAGAGCTGTGAGGACTGAAGGAGCTGCATGAAAGCAGTTCCTACCTGTTTAGGAGTCACTCTGGTGGGCGGAGAAGATGCAAGGCACAGGAGACTTCTTATGCCATGCTTGGAAACATCTGTGGGTTTCGATATTTCAGTGAGGTCAGCAATCTCCATTATCTGATTTGTTTGGTTTATATTTTGGGCAAATTATCACTGTGATTTTGCTTCCTGCCATGCTTTTTCTCTGTTAGTTTAGCACTGGGTTCAATCATGCTATTAGGTTGCAGTGAATTTTTATAATTGCTTCATGAAGATGAGGGTCATTCTTCTTTGTTGAAAGGAGTGATGTGATGGGAAATCTGAATTTAACTCACAAGGCGTGACAGCCACTGCCTCAGCACTGTAGATGTCAGCGAGGCCGAGGCCAGGCAGGAATTGATGGCTGCCCCAACCTTGTCTCCAGAATGTCCAAGAGGAAACATGGCTAAAAAGTCCTCTCGACAGGATGGACTAACAACAGCTACCATAAAATATTATTGCACAAGCTGATAAAAACCATCTGGTCTTGGCTGAACCTGAAATGCACATCCTTGCTGCAGCTGAGCCTTTGGTCGGTGGCAGATGCTTCTGCAGTCTGAGCCGATAAAGCTGCGGAGCTGAGAGGGCAAGGAAAATTCCTATCTGACCACACTCACATTTTTTTGATACAGCAATTGGGAAAAAAAGCCCCACCTCACTGCAGGTTAGGTCCTAATCAACTTGTGGCAGTTCTTGCTATGGGGAGAATGGAGCTGCTTGAGACTGAGAGTAAAAGTAGCTAATAAAGGACAAGAACTCTTACATAGTTCCATTATCCCTTCAATAAAAATGCATCTCACAGGCATTAATGAATCAGCCTATAACATTTTACAGCCAGGCAAAGACCTCAGCAAGGCTAAATAAGGAATATTTGAAGGGTCAGTCTTGGGTCATTTGGAGAGGCCAGTCTGGGCGCTTACGTAAGACAAGAAGATGATGAATAAGTGAGCGTAGAGAGCTTGCACAGAGTCCTTAGGGTTGCTCCAGGCTATGACTTCAGTGATCACTGCCCAAGGGGCATTTCTGAACATTTCCTAAACATCAGCCCTGCTGTAAGTGTTGGAACTTGGCTTTCTCTTGTTTGAAGAAAGGCAATATGGATGTGTCACAGCTGATAATGCAGTTACTAAAAAGGTCTATTTTACTCCACTTTTGTAATTTTGGCACAATCTTCTGTCAGCTGATTCTTCCTTGAGGTTTAAAACACAGAAGTTTGTAAACAGGAGTGGACTGGAAAAACTGTGTAGCTGCATAGGTGGCAGGAGCAGAAGATGTCTATGTGACAAAGGTTTCTGATGAATTTGGTTGCCAGCAGGGAGACCATGAGAAATGGCATACTGGGTGTCTCTCTGGAAGGCTTGCCCCCATTTGTCTCCCTGCTGGGTCAGGTGTGACAGGCAGTCACACTACCAGTCCCCTGGTATGTGCTGGGTGTTGGGGAGGAGGATCCTGTGTAGTGAATGGGATGGTGAGCACACCATTCAGCCCCTGCTTCCACATCAGGAGCATCATGGATCCTCTCCCCTGGCTTTTAGAGGTCTCACTGGACTCACAATCTGAACTCCATGAGAAAATTTGCTTCTGTGGGGCAGGAAGGGAGGCACTCATGCAGGCACAATCATGGCATGGTCTCTGTCACTGCCTCAGATGCTGGTGCTGCTCCTTGCAACACAGTACATGGAGGAGGTGTCTGATCAGCAGCTGGTTGGGTTCAAATCTATTTAGCACATGCTTGCCCTGAGCCTCTGCTCCTCAGGGTGTCATATGGAGACATAATAACTTCAGAAACCTTCCTCTGAAGCAGCTTAGGAACAAAACCTTGGGGCATTTCTTTCACAGGTGGTCTCTGAGTTTCCAGGGGAAACTGTCTGGAAAGCAAGCTAAAGATCCATTTGAGGAAAACAGTGTAGGCACAGTTATTTTATTTTATTGTATTGGGTACAATATCACACAGCACATGATGTGAATCCTGCAAATCTCTGTTGAAGATCCTGATATAATGCTCCAGCACCCTGTCCAAACTCCTTGATGTCACTCCTGTGACACTCGGCAGGCTGGGAAAACCTCGCTGATAGTGAGCAGAAGTCCACTGACACCCTGAAATGTAAAGCTCAGAAAATCATTGTGATAAAATATATTTCTTTGGGGAAAAAAACCCTCTCTTTGGTGGAGTAGCTAGTTCATCACTGGGTCTGATTCAGACCAGCCAATTGAGCCTGAGGCTCTCATGACTAGCTTCATGTGAGAACTTCATTAACAAGATACCAAAGTTAACAAGCTTATTTGCTTATTTTTTAAATTCTTTTCCCTAAAGTTTTTTTTTTTTATTTAGAGCCACTTCTGAGTTCATGATCCTTTGCATTTGAAGTCACAGCTTTGTAGGAAATTATCTAATTTTCTTAACGACCAGCTTCTTCCTTTTTTAGTGTAACAAAACGAATATCTTCAGGAAAAAATGCCCACATCAACAAAAACAAAAAAAAAAAAAAAAAAAAAAAAAAAAAAAAAAGAAAAAAAAAAACCTAAACAAAAAACCTTCCCCAAACCCCAGATCATGTTTTCTTAATCATGGTGACATAAAGAACACATTAGTGCTCTGTGTTTTAGTTCAATTGCAGTTGCACCGGAAGAATAAAATATTTATACTTGTGTGTACTTCTTTCCCTTCTGACAGCACAGAGAACCTGTTGAACTTTTCTGAGACTGTGAGAAGATAAAAATGTTTCAACCTCTGCTAATATACATATGAAATGTGTTCAACTACACCTTCTTATTACAGCTGTCAAAGGATGACCCTGCTTGAGCAGGAAGGTTGGACTAGAAGACCCACTGTGGGCCATTCCAACTTAACCCATTCTGTGACTCTGTGAAGAAAGTAGAAACAAATATAGGTCTCAAGCATTTCTCAGATTAATGGACATGTCTGCAAAAGGCACATGGACACTCATGGCCCAGCAAAAAATGGTGCTGCAGAAAACCAGAATTCCTCCATCTTTTTCATTAAATCCAGTTATCTTGGGCAACACTGCCATAAATTTCTCATCCAAACAGAAAATATTTTATCCTTAACGTTCTGTCTAAAGTCTCATTTTTCCATTCCTAACATCATCAGTGTGCCTGGAGACACAGATATATTTAATTGCTGTAATTGAGAAATATTGAGACATATTGAGTGCTATGTCTCACTGCTGGTAAAGAAGAAAGACCCTTGAATTTGGGAGAGTCACCACATCATCTCCTTGACTGCAAATGAACTGACTCTGCAGCTGGGGTGGTACTAAGCATTATTAGAGACAGCAATGCAGTGCACAGTTGTCATTTAATTGGGGTACAATTTCCTTATTCAGTTTAGAATAAAGATAAAATTAGAGAAAAAGCTCTAAAACCTTTGTATTAGCACGTCAGAACTATAAACTTGCACCAAATCCCCTGGAGTAAATACATATGGCTGCAATTATTTCATTTGAGCCCTGATGAATTACACTAAGTAGAGCTCATATTCTATTATTACAAAGGTTATTGTTTTTCATAAGACACTCAGATGCAATGAATAACTTAGAACCATATGGGCCTGACTGTGCTTTCACAGATACTGTTGCAAATGCAAAATATCCATCAGTTATAACAAGAATAATCATGAAAGGGGGTGAAAATCAGTTCTGTGTGCTTACTGATAGCCCTTCACATTTTCAAGAAAAATCAAGATTTTTCCTTTTCAATGACTGATTATTTTCAGCCTTTTTTTTTCTTCCACAGGGAAATCAAAGGAAGAATATAGAAGAGGAAAGAAACCTAATTCTGGACCCTGAAAAAAGACAAAGGTGTAGTGTTTCAATCCTTCAGCTGGTGAGCTGAATTCCAACCTGATCGTCTGCTTCCTTTCTCTTCTGGCTGTGTGGCTTTTTCTGAGCCCTGAACTGCCACTGATGCCTACGTTAAAATTCTCACATTAAGGGAGTGCAGGTTCTGAATTTCACGTAAAGCTGCTACTGTCTGTCTAAGGCTGTCTCCTGCATACAAGTGATGTAAATATTCACTGTGCCTTTGGTGTGACCAGGTTAAAACTCTCTCAGTATTCAGACAAAGTGTCTTTCTAGTTCATTGGTGTCCATTCTTCATGGAAAAGTGTTATTTATTTTCCTCACATGAATTATATTCTTTCACCCAAAGACTGTCAAGTCTAGCAGTTTTTTACAGACAGAGCAAATGGCAAGAGCCAAATGTACAAGGCTTCCCCTCAGACTCCCTCTCTATAGCTAAATATATTTGCTTAGGCTAATTTCATCTATCCAGGGCTTTCGTCTCAAAGTTATGTTAGTCCAAGGCTGCCAGACTTCTTCTTGCTGTACTGTTTCCTGAAATGCAGAATACATTCAGTTTCCTGTCTTCATCAGCTCTGGGATTGGTTGCCATCGGTCAAGTAGCCAAATGTGTATATTTTCAGCAGTAATATAAAAAAAATAAAAACCAGTAAGGGGAAAAAAAATCAATACCATTGTGGTGGGTAACTTCTGAGATGCCACAGGAAGCAGTACATGGACCCCAGGAGTCCACCTACAACAAGCTGAAAACCACAAAATAAGATAGAAATACCACTAACAATGATGAATGAATTGACAAGAAAGACATAAAAAGGCAATATGGGAAACACCAGACTGATTCGAGTGAGTGGTCTTTAATTCTGTGGCTTCTTCCTGCCTCTGCTGAGTGCTGAGATTTTTCAGAAGACAAAACAAAACAAAACAAATAATAAGGGAATATTTTTCAGGGGAGCTTCCCTGGAGTGCCTTATTTTATGCACTGAAAATAAAAATCTTGCTCTCTGTTGTATTATTTGTTATTCTTTCACTGAAACAATGTGTGTATGCATCACCAAACTGGCCTGAGCCCTCTAAATCTTTTAGAAGGCTGCTGTGCCTGGGCTAAGTAAAATCTTGTGTTAAATGAATTTGACAGTCCAGTCACGCGTTTTAATGGGAATGTTTCTTGGTGATATATAAGCATTTATTATCTTTCACTTTAGGCAATGGCTTCGTAGTGTTTTGTTGTGGAGAAAAGAAAAAAAACTCAGTGGATGCCCAGTTTCAGTTAGCACTGGATGTCTGGTTGTATATAAGGCATATTTTGAAATGCTACATTAATTACTTTCCATCTTTCACCTGCAGCTTGGGGATTGAAAAAGCCTGACTGAGAAGAGGTTTACTCAGGATTCTATTCTTATGACTTAATTCAAATTTTCCATTCAGAGCAGAAGTTAATATTTCCCATTATTTCCATGGTTTTTGAAACGCTCCAGGAAAAACACAACAGGCATAGCAAAATAAGCATCTCCTAAATTCACCTTTGCATGACAATACTGAGATTGGAATGTTTATGTCTTAAGACTTCATCATCCTGAGCACAAACTCTTGACAGCTACCAATGAACCAAGTGCCCTTGATTTGCTGAACAGCATAGTAATTCATCCTTCACTTGCAGTGTGGAAATTCAGGTGCCCACTTAACAACTTCATGGCTACAGTTTAACAAGAAAAGAGTAAATTCATTAATCTTCAATTTAATTAGTTTTTCTCAGTTGCTGGAACTCAGCATGACATCAAGGGTTAAAAAAGAGAGCTAAAAACATGAATTAAAATATGCTGCCATATTTTAGCATAATGAGTATTGTGAAAGAAAAGTGTGTTTCTGTGGACTGTGTGTGCCTTGAACAGGAATGTGCTTGGAAATAGCCAAATATGGTTTACAGCTAGACTAAAGTTTGAGTACAGCTAATTTCCTTAACAGATCAAGTTCTGGGGAAGAAGAATGGATGATAATTAGCACATTTTATCCATTCAAGTTCTATGTCCCACATAATCACACAGTGATACGTAATGCAGTTTTAAATCAGAAAAGGGCCTGCTGGCTTGTGTTCATGCAAAACTGGTGTGTATTTTGTTTGTTAAATGATAATTTCCATGTGAGTAGATAATCTGATAGAACAGGAATGAGAAAACTCCTTTTCTAGTGGTGTTTTTTGGTATTAAAACTGATCCTGGAAGCATTAACAAAGACTGAGGTGCGAGCTTGACAGGAATTTTCCCTAGAAGGTGCTGATTCATTAAAAAATAAGTGTTTCAAGGAAATCCACCTGTTTTCATAAGACTAGAGAGAATTGCCAATGGTTTTGCCCCAGGCCTGTCTAGGCTTCTCCTTGTTTGGAGGTTACATTCTCAGCATGATGGTCTCAGGTCTGACAGCTCTGGAGTTGGTTGGAGGGGCTTAGAGTGTCAGAAATCCAGGCTCAGCTGTTCTTGGATTCTTGGCCCCATAACAGGGAACCTGGAGGGTACCTATGTATCTAATTCCTTCACATTTTAAAAGTAAGAGTTATGAATACATCTGCATCTGCTCTGACACACTGCTAAAAAAAAAAAATCTGTGAAGAGATTGCAGAGAAAAGAAATCACTAACTACCAGACTGCAAAAGATTTATTCTGTCCCCAGATAATAAGCCCTCAGCTCAGTAGTGAACAGAATTTTAGCTTTGGCTTCAATTGGTTTAAAATGACCCATAGTGAACCACAAGTCAAGTCGAGGAAGAGTAAACAGAAGATTTCTCAACTTTTAATCAGAATACGCTTTAGTTTTTCTTGTCCCAGTAAGACATCCTTCAAGATAGATGGTCCTAACTGTGAATTAATGGTGGTATGGGCTCCTCTGGTTTCTCTAGGCTCTTTAAGCTTTGCTTGTCAGTGTTCTTCTGAGATACCTAAAAACTCATATAAGAAACTTTACACTGGCAAAAATTTGAACATTTTCTTTGACAACCATAGCTACTAGGGCTACGCATTGGAAAAAAAAAAAAAGAGGAAAAATACCCAGAAAGAAATTAAAAAAAAATCAAAAGTTGAGAAATCAGAACAAAATAACAGCTTGAGAGAGGCACTGGTTTGTTATGCTGCCACAAAACAGATCAATCCATGCCTTGAAGTGAGCACCCATGCGTATATTCTTTTCAGCTGAGGTGTCTGGAAAACTTAAATAGATCTTCTGCCACATTCTGTTATCATAAATCTCTAGCTTCTCTCTAGCAGCTTGAATCAGAAATGCTTTTCAGGTCCTAGTTTTAATTGCCTGCAGTGCTAGCAGTCATTTCACAAACACATGTTTTTCAACAGTTGTGGAAGCCAGGCTGCACTTCTAACTAGTAAAAATAGGTGCCAGAACTTTCAGAAAATGAAATACATCTGTTGAAAACAGATATAAACTGCTGAAAACACTTACAAAATATGCTCTGACAACAGAAGTAACCTCCCAATGTGTTTGTGGTCCTGCTGTTTTCATGTCATATGCCGAGTAAGCACGCAAAGGAAGAGAACACAATGGCGACCACCTCTTCTTGAGCTGACAACAGTGAAACACACACATCCTGGAGCTGGGGAATGTGGTATCCCCTACAGTACTATACTGAAAACTAGAGTGATAGGAAAGGCTCCATCCTAAGACTGCAATTAATATTGCCATTTGATGTATCTAGAGAAGTGTGTCTCACCTGCCCCTTTGAGCAGCACAAATCTGCCAGATTTCCTGATACCCAGCAGCTGGACCCCTGTAACAGCATGACACGTCTTGCCTTGGGCCTTTTACTTTGAAACTTCTGCTGCTGAACATGTCATTTGTGGTGAGTTGGGGGCATAACCCCATCACTTTCTTCAAGCAGTAAATAGAGAAGGGTTTCAGACTTTTGTGTCACAGAGTGACAAAACTTTTCTCTGAATGCTTTGGGGTTTTTTTCAACATGCTTCCTAAAAATGTGGAAACAACACAGTTTTTCAGTAAGAGCTGCAGAAATATTGTATGTATGAGTTTGAATTTATAAAACTCCTGACTGTGTTTTATATTGCAATGTTTGTTGAATTCTCTCTTTTCACCAAAGAGTCTTTCTGGGAGATTCTTGGGCCCGAGTATCTGCTATATAATCCACAAGAATTCCCCAGAGGATCAGGCCTCCCAACCTGCTCTACTTTACAGTAAAAGATAAAGCAGGGCATCCTGATGTGACAGCATCTTGATATGTGTAGAGCCCCGAGCCTTTCTGAGATTATTTGGTATGTAAGGCAGAATTATACTTCCCTTGGTTTTTATTCTGTTCCAAGTACATAACAATAGCCATTACAATTCTACTGGTGTCCATGAGATAATCTTCCTAGGTAGGTATTTTTGAGACACATCCCCTGAGTTCACTTTCTGCATCTCAGTGTCATAGTTTTGCAACAGCAAAAGCGGAGTTCAGTTTTGTCTTGAAGACAGAAGACATGTTTCATATACATTATGATGCTTATGCTACAGCAAAACACCAGAAAGAAAATCCTTCAAAGATGTCTGCTAGATAGGACTGAAGTCCCACTGATAAAGCCTTACTGTATCAAACAGCCCAGGTAACCAAATTCATTGCCATGGTTAGTCAATATTGCTGAAATTTTAATATATTTCTTGCCATTAACAAGATTTTGACATTATAAATGCAAATTTCTAAAGAGGTGCCATTACCATTTTGATAACAGTACATAGTTTTTGGAGGGCTGCTGACAATGTTATGCTGGGGTCAGTGAAAGATGATTTTAGGGGAATTTTCTAGTTTTCTTCTATTCAGAAGGCGAGAAAAGTGCTTGCCCTACAAGGCTGTCCATGTTATCTCCTAATCTTCTTTGATCTCTTTTGTGACTTTAACGTGTATGTAGTTTCTCTGAGTCAATGCTGCTGTCGAGATCTCTCTGTACATTTTATGCAAAGCATAATCTTCTGCTTAAGATAATATTCTGCTGCTCTTCAGATCCACAAAAATTTTGACTTCTGTGAAGATTTTCCCTAGAGTGTTTTCTTACAATTTTGAAATAATACAATACTTTCAGTGATGACATAAATGCTTACATCACGAGGTAGGTAAGGGGTGGCTTTCAATCTCACTGTCTTTCCCTTTGTTTCTCTGCAAGCACACAGACACACACATGACTTAGACACCTCAAATAGGAAAAAGAAATGTTAGTCTCTCTGTTGGAATACAGAATACCATCACAGAAGCATAATGGTGGTTTTTTTTCCCTTATAAGCATTTACTTCATGATCTGATGAATTCCTCAGTTCCTCTGAGCAATGGTATTTCACAATATTCGAACTACCACCTCGAGGAAGTAGTAATGGCATTCATAACAAAAAAATTTAAAAGAGGAAACTCTTTCAGAGTACAAACAAAGCTCTGAGGAATAATGACTGCTCCTCTCAGAAGTGTAGAAATGTCATGAGTTACAGCTGTTGTAAATTGAGGTACAGGTGAGGTGGGTTTGATCCTGTAACAAAGGTGAAAACGAATTGATTGAAACTGACGTGGAAGGAATTCCTTAGCAGTTTGGGATTAATGTTATCTGAGAAATTTATGACAATATCCTCAAAAAAACATTGAGTTTGTTATAATTTCTAACAGAAAAACAAGAAAGAAAATAGAGGGCTCTAATTAGAGGATAACAGTGATAACAAAACACTTTGAGTAACATCCTGTAATTGATGTTGACACTGAAATTAATGCTTCAGACAAAGCATGCTTCTCAAAGTGAATATTTCCATCTTCTTAGATGCAGATGTGTTGGAAGAAAATCAGTGAACTCTGTCCACAGGCAATAACAAAACACCTAAAAACTCTATACAGTGTTTGTTTGATAATGTTTTTGTCTCTAATTTGTTTACATTTAATCCAGAATATATTTAAACTCATGAAGACAAAATGTATAAGAATGTGATGATGTCTCTTACTGAATGAGTCTTCTTATACATTTAAGTTTATATTCATGCTTAAATGCTTTGCTGGCTTCAAGACACAAAGCAAGTTAATGTGGTCAGGAAACCAATCCATTCAAGCTATTGAACTTATTGACTTTTCTTTTATGCAGAAAAACATTGGCAGCTGATACAGGATTCAGCCCACTCTCTCAAGGCTGCAGACAATGCTAAAGGAAACACACATTTTCAAAAATTAGCTTGACATTGTAAAAGTTCACCTAGACATGCCAGGAGCCAATTAGACATGTGGCAATAGACAGCTACATGAAGGAATGGACCAAACCGGGTGTTTCTGAAAAGAGCAAGCTTGATGTGTAGAATCTAAAATTGCATGATGCTATTTCAAGCAGGAAAAAAAAAATACTCACAAAGCACTTTTTGATACAAACCGAAATACATGAAAACTCGGAAAGGACTGTCTAATTTTGGTAAAAAAATGGTAAAAAGTTACATTTTAAAAATAAATCCAATCTAAACTGAAAAAAAAAATAAACCAAAAAATGATATGATCACTTATATTAAAGCTGGTAACATATTCCAGCAGAATTCAAATAATAACAACAGGTTCCTAACGTTACAAAAATCAATATATGAGTCTAATCACAAAATGTCAAAAACCTAGCAGCTTTGTGAGGTTCTGTTGCCTTGCAAACTTCCTCCAGCCTGAAGCTCTGGGCTTTGGGCTGTCAACCACTCCTTCTCATTAAGGATGTAATTTTCTGGGACCTACATCCTGTATCAACATGATCAACAAATAAAGTTAACAATACTAAAGTATCTGAAGTATATTTCTAGTCACCAATCACAAAATGGATGCTTTTGTCTTTTTACTTGATGGTCTGGCCAAATTTGCAGCCTGTCTAGCACTTTGTGCAGCCCAAGATTACTGCTTCCAGCTTAGGTGGCTCCTGTTGATGCCAAAAATATAATGATATTTGATCTGTATGACATGCACAGCTACTGCCATGCCCACAGAGACAGCCATTTCACTGTAGAAGGCAACAGGGCTGAGCTGACCAACCATAATTTATCTTTGGTAAACTCACCCTGACCATTTCTGATTGCCTTTTTGTTCTCTATGTGCTTGTGGGGCTGCAGGTAAGGCTGATGTGTCTGTATTCTTTGTGTGTGTTTGTAGTCACACTGATGTGTTTGTAGTCTGACTCAGCAGGGGCTTACTGGGCACCCCTGGCAAGACTATCTGTGCAGGTTTACTCAGTCTTGGAATCAAAAGATTCCTGTCAACCATTGATGTCATTCCTGGTTACATCATTTGCACATCACCTCTCATGTCAGCAATCAAGTGAAGTAACTGAACTCTCAAACATATAATGTGATTATATCAGAGGAACATTTAGTTTTCCCCTTGACCAGATGTGATTGCTGTGAAGAGGAATCTTGGTGTGGTACATACCTATTGCTCCTTCTCTATCTATCTGGCTGACTCTAGGTAAAACAAAAGCCAAACCTTTCCTTTCTGACTGTATTCAGCACATCAGGGTGGTCTAGCCCATGCTCAAAACATACATAGATTCAAAGTCATATGCATTCATCCAGGACAACCTGAATTTCCAGTGCCAGGAGCTCTCAGCCTCATCCAGAGCAGCACCCACTGGGGGACACATAACCAGACAGTTCATGGAAAGCTACAAAATAAAAATCACAGAATTTAAACAATCAGCAGCTCACAAGAGGTCTCACCCCAAAAGCAATTAAACTCCTGTGTGCCAGATAGGAAAGGTCTGCAACCTCTGTGTCTAGCCAAAGTCACAACCCAAACTTTGACTGGCCAACAAGAGCTAAATAATCAGTCAAGAGAGAAAAGAACTGAGAACAGAGCCAAATTATTCTATTTAATGAACTCAGGATTTGCCCAAGTCCAGAGCAAATGTCCTCTAGAAACTGATATCCCCTAGAAACTTCTTGGACAAAATGTTTCAAATCTTTTCTCTTTAAATTTAGTTGGGATTGGACTTCCAGAGTTATATATTTCATGACACTTGTGATGTATTAGAGTGATAAACATCTAAAGCAGCACACTCTGATTGCAATGTTTTTTTCTTTTTTTCGTTTGCAAAAGTAATTTCAGTTTTGGCATATCTGTGGGCAACAACAAAATCCTGAGAATCAGTGAGCTTGCTGATATTTCAAAATTCCTGCTGTCTCTGTTTACAGACCAACTATTATATATTGTTAAGCTTCAGTGAGATATTCAGACTGTATTCAATATGAGTAAAGATTTTGAGTGATGTGGAGAGAATTAATCATAAAAACCCACAGAGACAAAATAAGGTTCCCTGGGAAAGCTTGAGGAAGGAATTAATACAGAGGTTTTTGTATCTTTGTTACCTTTTTTGTTTTCCGTTTTCTTAATCCCACTCTTAGAAGTGGTATGAAAAGAAAATATGTTGATACTTGGGTACGGTTTGTGATCATTGGATCATGGATAACAGTGAGCTTTAGGAGGGATCTGAATAAAATGATTGTGCTGTGAAATTGTACACAAGATTGGTAACAGGAAAAACTCAGACAAGGAGGTGAAAGAAGGAAATGAATGCACTAAGGATATGCATGCACACAGTTAGATAATGAATGCACACAGTTGAGGTGAGGAAGAACTTTACTTCAGGTTATTCAGATGGGGTTTTTGGGTGCCAAACCAAACAAGTGCCAGGAAACAGAGCACATTGTGAAGGTCAGGTCTGGTGTTTTACCTGTTTTAACTAACACTATCTTCAAGCTAATAAACTCAGTTAGAGGACTCTCCTCCAGTGGCCAATCTTAAGTGTTCCTGAAGTACCATGAGTTGTGCCAGGCCTCCAACTAGACCCTGTGACACGGATTATGACCTTCTGGCATTTTTCACTCAAACAGTTCTCATTCCACCCCACTGTGCACTCATCCAACCCACACATCCTTCCTATGAGGATGTTGTGAGACAGTGCCGAAAGCCTTTCTGAGGCCAAAGTAGATAACATCCACTGCTGTCCCCTCATCCATCCAGGTAGTTGTCTCTTTGTACAGGGTAATCAGGTTGGTCAAGTAGGATTTGCCTTTAGTGAATCCATGCTAACTACTCATGATCACCTTATTGTCATCCCTGTGGGTAGATGTGGCATTCCAGAATAAGCCGCTCTATCACATTCCCAGGAACTGAGGTGAGACTGATGTGACAGTAGTTCCCTGGGTACTCCTTCTTGCCTTTTGTTGAGGACTGGGGTGACATCTGCTTCCTTTCAGTCCTCAGGCACCTTTCCTGATCTCCACAGCCTTTCAAAGATGATTATGAGGAACCTCTCTATGGTGTCCCACAGTTCTCTCAGCATCGTGAATGCATCACTCTGTTTTAAAAGCGTCAAAATGTCTAAGCTGATAATGTCCAAAAATACTGTTTTGTCCCTTTTACTTTGGACTTTGCTATGGCAATGTTTATGTCATGGTAACTCTGCACCTCTTGAGTACTTTTTGTGAAATTCAGGACAATAACTAAAAGCCTTGTCAGCTAAATTTCTTTTTATGGGCTTGCACTGAACTATTTCAGAAACCAGGCTTCACAGTAATGTTTGAATTGTCATTGTAAATTGACATGGAGAGGCACTTTTCCAGTACTGGGATCTCATGAAATGCCACTTCTTTTTTTCATTAGGTGTCATCTGACCTTATCCAAGAAGAGAAGGTGTGTGACTTTGGATTGAAAAAGTCCTAACTATTTTCTATGAATCTTTTTCTCAAATGACGAAAGCCATTTTCTGTCAACTCTGCCCTTTCCTCGACGAACACAGCCCTCTAGATACCAGTATAAGCAGATGGCACAGGTAGAGTAAATTCTACAGAGTTCTTGTGTAAATGGTGTGCAGCTTGCAGGGCTTGTCAGGTTTCTCTTTTTTTCCCCCCCCTTTTAAAGGTCATTCTTACATGTCAAAAAATTTATGATGCCATTGGAGAAGGCTCATCTGTGCGTACCTGCATAGAAAGAAGATGGTGCCACTTGTAATCAAGGCAGAAGAAATACTATATTTCTCTCCACCAAAAATAGGGCAGATGTGCCTTCCATTGTGAGCACTTTTTATTATATAAATTGTAATTTTTGACCCTTAGAGTGGAAAGTAAGCACAGAGTTCATCAAAACAGTTCATCAGGGACTTGCGTTTGCTCCAGGCAACTTTTCTGTGCAGTCATTAACCCACATCATACAGTACAAAGTACTATGGACTATAGAGAAGTGGTATCACCTTCAGGCAGGAAAACCTGAGTCAACTGTAAGGCTTGTCTATCTCTGGAAATTATGGCCTTTCTGTTGGCAAAAGCTGGCCTTGCTCCGCTATTTTGTTATTGCTTTGCCTGCTTATTGTTGAATATTTACCTCTAACAAAGAACTTCAGCACCATCAAGCATTTCTCAGCTGTTGCAATCTACATTAGCCACTTCTCTGAATAAATGAAAATAGCTAAACCAAATAAGTTTTTTCTGTCAACAGAAGCATGAGAAAAGAGAAATACCCATGCACCTCAATGTTTAATAGCTCTTCCTCTCTCAGGAAGCTAAAACAGTTTGTGGTTCTCTTCCCTCATTTTAGTCCCAGTCTTGAACAGTCTGACAAAGTAAGAACAGCACAAGGAGAGAGAGGGAGAGAAAGTGTTTATATGTATGTAGGGTCAAACTATCTCTTTCTTTCTAAACAAAACAGGGCTAAGCCCAAGAATTGTAACAAGTCACTATTATTTATCTATATGAGGTTCATGTGAGGTTATTTCCAATATCTATTTTTTTGCACCCTTTTTCATGTGCATGAAAAGCAATAAAAATACCCCAAACAAACAAAGAAAAAGACTGAGGAGGAAAGGAAGGAAAATGGGCACTGTTCCTCTTTTTGACTTGAGTAAAACTATACTGATGTTACAGTTCACCAAAGAGGTTATGTTTTGTGACTGAAGCCAGGGAAGAATTACTTAAAATGAAAATCACCAATAACACCTTCTTCCAAATCACAGCTAGCCATTCTACCACATGCCATCCCAGAAGGCACCAAAACCACACTGAGTTCAACACATAACCAGCAATTACTTTCATCCTTCTTCCCTCATTTACTCATGTACAGGACTCATTAAGCTGAGGAATGACAATGTTTCTTTACTGAGCCTGTTTGATTACTTTCCTTCCCAACCTGAATTTGTTCCCCATGACCTTTAGAGCTATCAATTTAGAATTTTCCCTTTAGTCATTTGGGCTTGTGTTTGATTGAAGCATCCTTCTAGGTGTGAATGTGCTACTGCAGTGACCTGGAGTGGCCCCTACATTGGCAGACTCTATTTCAGAAATCTGACACTGTACAAGTGTCTAATCCAAAATCCAGAACAGTCTTCTTATTCTGGGATATTTATTATCTTAGTGTGTGAAGTAGGAAGTTTAATAAGGTGCTTTTCCCCCTTTATATTATAGTCCTTTTTTCCCCCTCCACGATTATTTGAAGAAAGTGAAGATCTGTCAAGCGAGTATAACAGGGAGAAAATGTAAAAAGGTTCTCAGGCTTCAATATGAAAACCTAAGCTTGTTGATTTGAAGGCAAAATATCAGTGCCTTGTTAATGAAAACTCCAGGAGAAATCTATCTTTTTTAATCTGAATGTGTCTGTGAGTGATTGAGCTCATGAATATTTTTTTCATCTCTTTCCCTTCCCCCACTCTAAAGAAAATTAATATATTGCTATGTTACGAACCAGTTTCATATTTCAAAAAAGTAAATGGATTTAATTCATTTTCCACTAGGCATTTTCCCCGATTTTGTCTTTTTTTTTGGTTTGGCTTGGATTTTCTACTTCGCACTTCATACAACATAGTAATCCTCCACATTCTTTAGCAAAAAGTGAACCTGTGACAAAACTAAAGTGTGGAGATGAATTAGTGATGTCACTACTCAGTGGTAATGTTAACCTAACAGTTTATGATCATGTTGATCGATGGTGGATGCTTAAAACCTATATGTAATTTTTTCTTTCACCAATAAATTTTTGTCGATAAGAAAGTTACTTTAACCACTTTCAGATTTCATAAGCATGAAAAATAAATTCTTGCCTTTTTTATCCCAAATTTGTTTTTATGCTGATGTGACCTTACCAAAAGGATTGAGATCTTTGTTTTGGTAAATATATTACAGCATTTTAAGTATGTTCTGCAAGTTTAAATTTGATTGCCTAATGTTTAGAAATGCCATGGCACCTAATTCTATTTTAGACCTGAACAGTAGACAGATCAATAAATATACAGTCAGAGATCTTTGATATTTCATTGTATCTGGTACCACAATAAATTACACAACACTGTAAACCCAACTTTTAATATAATGCACAAATTCAATGAAAGGCAGGTTGAATTTAAGGAAAACAAGACAGCTTACATTCTCAGGCAAAAGGTTAACATAATATTCAGAAAGAAACAGTTTTAGCTGCTGTAGCCCACATGCATCTATAAACAGGTACAAACTCAACTGTGGATGTGAATATTGCTTATTTGTTACATCTCTGGAAAAATGTCTATCTGAGAATAGAGCCCCAGAAAATTGTTATGGAGTGATAATTTTAGCTCCAAGGAACATGTTCTGAAATTCTCCATGCCCTCAGGCTACTTGGGTAGCCTATGCCTCCTGACTGCTAAATTCTGGCTGTAGTGGCAGCTTTTTTTCCTTTTTCACACGAATTACTGCCGCTATCATTTTCTCTCAAGCTGAAACCACAAGCTAACTCTCATGGTTGTTACATGCTCCATTTTGCTCCCTTTTAAAGCAGCTGATTGAATTCCACGCTTCACAGTGCTTGGTGGAACATCTTAATTAAAGGAAAGACAGGTTCAAGGAAGACCAATGGCATTCAGTGGAACATCTTTCCTCCCACCCCAGTATTCTGAAATTTGTGCAAAAATCTAGATTCATCACAGTCTAGAGTTTTTTGTTTGTTTACTGGCCTGAGGTGAATGCAGAATTTTATTATTAAGTGCCATTCTCCTGTTGCCAATTTTATCACTTTTTAAGTAAGATCATTTATCCTGAAAAGGAGTCCTTTCACAGCACAAATCACAGCTGAATCTGTATAATACAATCAGCACAAACTCTCTTGAGTTGCTTTCCAAAACATCCCCATCCTAGTGACTGGCTGATAGAAGAGATGCTTTGTTCATACTACCACACAGATGATCCTCTGCAACAAATGCTGCTACCAGGAATCAACAAATTCAGGTGCACACCTGAATCAAAACACATCTCTAGGACACCAAGAAATTCTGTTATGCACTTAACAAGATGACATCACTGATGTACTGGTATTTTTTTCCCACCCTTTTACGCACTTTCATAGAATCCCTGAGTGGTTTGGATTGGGAAAACCCTTAAAGGTCACCTGGTTCTAAACCCTTTGCCATGGACCAGGACATCATCTGCTAGACCAGGTTACTCAAAGCTCAATCCAATCTGGCCTTGAACACTTCCAGTGATGGGTCACTGACAACTTCTCTGAGCAGCCTGTTCTAGTGTTTTACCAGCCTCTGAGAAAAGGTCTTCTTGCTAAGATCTAAACTAAATCTCTCCTCTTTCAGATTAATGTAATTTCCCCTTTTTCTATCACTGTCTGTCCTTGTAAATAGTCCCTCTCCAGCTTCTTGTGTGTACTTGTCACTGCTATTTTGTACTAATGTTTACTTCCACTAGAGTGCAGAAAGAGTCTTGGGAGCAAATATCTGAACATACTTCAGTCTCCTTAGCTGCTCTTTCCACTGAGGCCCACAAATTTTGGAGGATGAGCTAATTTTCTCTTAAGAGTCTCCTGGCAGCCAGGGTAATCAAAGCTCACAGGTATGATATACAAGGAATGATATACAGGTATGATATACAATGAATGCACAAAGGAGGCAATACAGATGTGTCCAAACCAGCAGTAGCCAACTAAGGACAGCAGTTTGATGAAAGCAAGTCAATGTGATGAAAGCAGGCTTTTCAGGCAAATAGCCTTCTTTAACAGACCAGTCACTGCAGTTATTTTTTGACAAAAATACAAGTTCAGTTCTCAAAATGAGTGTGTTTTCATAATACATTTCTTGCAAGGGGTACAGTATTATTCAAAATTATTTTCAGAATGAAAGGCAAGCAATTGTCATATAATGCGCAACAACAGTAGTTAGGGTAATGGGGATTATTTTACTCAATTTTTTTCTTTTTTTTTTTTACAGAACTGTTTAGTTTTTCCCTCACTCAGGAATATAATTATATGTTTATTCACATAGTACTTTGCCTTTCAGAAGAAATATTCTAATCTGGTTGTAGGAACTCATTCAAAAATACTCTAGCATCCTGTGTGCATTTCTCTTTGGGCCAGAAGGGCATCACCAGTTCCAGACACAGTCATTGTTCATTCCTTAAACACCTCACTAATGAGATTTTTACTTTAGGTTTCTAACCTGGCTTTGTTTTGTCTGGTGTTTTATTCACTGAAACGTTCCTCTTGTCAAACAGGCAAGTACTCCTGACAAATGTGCTTCCAACGCACTAGAGCTGAACACAACTGTCTTGCACTACATATGCTCTCTCTGTTTCTTGATGTGTGAGACCTGTAGGTGAAATATTTTTCATGCAGCTCAGCTGTGCAAACATTGGCAGTCTGCTAACAAGGAAGATTTTCTCCTGCTACATTTTAATACAGGCTATCAGTGCCTTCCCACAATCCACTTCCCTTCTCCTAGATACAGCACTGCGTCCTTTGAAGACGAAATTAATGTACCTATCAGGGCTCTCCCAGTTTTCTTCCCTGTGTCACACTAAAGAACAAACAAGGTGGAGGTTTTGGTCTGCTCTGCCTGGTGGTCTGTTCTGGGCTTGGGTGTTGCAACTTGTGAGCAAACGAGAAATGAAAGTTCTGAGGAAAAGAGAACACAGCTTTAGGTTCCTGCAACACCAAAAGAAGGCAAAACAGAGTCAGCAGAGATTGCAATTAAAAGAATGGTGTCTGAATTTCAACATGGAAGATGCATATGGCATATAGGCAATCTTATCCAACATGCAGAACTTCCCCACAGAAGAACTACTGCAACTGATAAAGTAATGAGATCACCACTGTTGGCTGTTTCACCTAGTATGGCCTTGAAGGATTTTTGTTAAGTGATTGTCAACATCTCTATCAAAACAAGATGAGATCAAACAAACAAAAAAACCAAAGAATAGCAGGATTCTGTTCACATATAAAGGTGATAAGTTTTATATGAGAAATGAAGGTCTGCTAAAGCCATATTTAGAAATTTCTCTCAACCTAATGGTTATCTTACAGGAACTTGCAGTGTTAACTTAGGATGTAAATGTTGGCTACCTTGGTTGATGGCACTGTCTGAGAAACAGGACCACAGTTATGGCTGTTCAACCCCAGTCCAAAGCAAGGCATTGGGACTGTTCAACCCCAGTCTAAAGCAAGGCAGTACTTACACAGGTAAGTATTTCCAGAAGAGCATCTGAACATTGTTTAGCATCTCAGAAGCTTCAGTACATTATAAGCTTGGTTTCCCACAGTGATTTGACTTCCCAGCACACAGAGTGAAGTGTGACTGTGGGATGCCTGAAGGACATAATAGTGCTATGCAACTGCACACTACTTTGAATTATAAGAGAAAATGAGCTAGTAAAATATCACTGGATGAAGAAGAAACTGGATGGTGAAAATGCTCTCACAATAGTCAAGCCTAAGCACAGTGTCTTTCTTTAGCAGCAGCTCTCTCACAGTGGCTGAGTTCTAAGTGCATACTTGTAATTTCAGTTTTCTGAAAGACACTGCAGTCTTGTCACCTGTTGAAATGCCACTTATAGGCATCCATGTCTGACAGAAATCCACAGAAACACAGTCTGGAAGAATTGTGTATTATATTGCTTTTCCAAGCTGTTACCTTAACAGAGATGGACGGTGTATTACAAACATGCTTCAGAACTGAAAACCAACAAGTGCCAGTGCTGGGGTTTCAAGTTCAACAGCTCTGTCAAATACCAGCTATGTCAGTGGAAAACATGATATCTACTCAAAAAGACCTGGCAGCTATCTGTAAGTGTAATCTGATATTAAAAAGAGATTGAGAAGGCTAATAGCCCTCAGTTGCCTTTTATTTTCTCTGCCCTGCTGAAAGCCAGCACATCAGGGAGTGGCAAAAGTGTGAGAGGCCAGTGCTGGCTGCTCTGGTCAAAAAGCCTGCTTTGCTGCTGATAATAGAGAGGAATAATAATCGTAATTGAATAAATGATTATACAGTCATGCCATCTTGGACATGGTCAGGTCTCATGATCACTCTACGGGGGACACATTGAGTTGGCATAGTTACATTATAAAAAATTGAATTACCCACAATGCAGAGGTCCTGGAACACTCCTTGAATTACTGCTGCATATTCAACAGGGAGCCTCAGCTCAAGTAAAGCTGGGGAGTAAGTTTTAGTAAAGCTCAAGTAAAGCATAGGAGCAGTTTTTATTGGGGAACTCTGGCCTTTGTTGTCATCATCACCACCATCATCACACACATACAGGTACATACATTTCCCTCATTTGTGGCTGTGGGGACAGGTGTGCTCTATTCAGCCAAACCGCCTTTCACAGGCAGATATGGAGAAGAACGTTACCAACTTTCCTTGTCAGTCAGGTTGTGGTGAGTAGATGGTAAAGAGGGTTTAACATTCTTTTGGAAACGATGCAAAGTACATCATTGGTTCTTTGTCAAGATATCTAAAATCTGGAAAAATTCAATAACTGCATGTTCAAGTCAGCTTCATACCTGTGTGCTATCCTTAGGGTTTCATGAATTAAAGCAGAGAATTGTTTTTACTTGTAGCTGCTTCTTTAAATCTCCAAGAAATGGCATCCAGCAAACATTAGGATCACAAAAAATTAGTCTAGGGCAACCTTGATGTTCCTTTTTCCCTAGAAGCATTGCCAGGGAATGAAGTTTAGAAATATTGTTTCAGCCTTGAGCTAGACCTCTGGAGAGGGTGTACATTGCTATTATTGTTTTGTTTATGACCCTCATTTTATAGAGCAGTGTGGTGTTCTGCTGTGTGCTACTATAAGCAGCAAATTCCTACCCAAAAATGTGAACTTATTATAAGCATAGTGCAAAACTCAGACAAAGCCAATGCATCTTGTCTTACATTTTTTCCAAAGGTTTACTGAAAACAAATTCACTTACACTGCAAGAGTCAATCTTCATTTTAGTAATTGCTTTTTTTGTGCCTTGTTCCAAAGAGCCTGTGTTTTGGCTGCAAAACTGAAAAAAATGATTGAAAACTGCAGTTACAATGAGAAAAAAATATTAGTTGAATTAATGATTGTCATATTGAGAATCGTACTGAAGTCATATACGATTTTATAGTCATGAGTCCATCAAAAAAGCTTGAAAAGAGTGGAACTGTGAGGAACATCTGTGAAGAGAATTGTAATTGCCAAAGACTCTGCGCGTCAATCCTAGGTAAATTTCCTAAAAAGGTTTTTGCTGCTTCTGTAGTGTTTAATAAAAATAATATTGCTAATGACTGTGCTAACTTTAGAGAAATATTTTACTTTTGATGGTATGGTGAAGAAATCAACAGTAAAACATCTTTACCAAAGTTAGCTACCACAACAATGAATTTGAGTAAATCTTTCATGTCCTTCAGTTCCTACAAAAGAATCAAAATGCTTTTCATTTACTGTACAGAATCAATGAGAAATCTTTTGTTATCATTTGTTGCTTGTCTTCCTGCAAGAACAAAATTTATACACCTGGAGCCCTTGTTATAGAATTGTTTCTAAATAATCAACAGGAGGAGGTACATGAGGATTTGAGGAGCTTTTATCATGTGAATGTTGCAAATGGCAAACATGTCCAGTATTTTTTTTTCTAGCAGCATTAAACCCCAAAATGACAGAATTAGTCACTAAATTATGATATGACCTCTTCAATTACCAATTACAACACTAACAGTGGAAGCATACCCTAAAACCCAGCAGTGGGGCAGACCTCAAATAAGTCACTGTGTGTCAAGTGCAGTTACTGCACAAAGAAAAGGTGGAGAACAGAATATCCCAGAAAATAGCTTCATTGTAAGGGTATGTACTGGAAAGGGAATGTTCTACACGGTAAAATGAGTCACAATCCCATGGCAATATGATAGCTTGCTCCTTGACTTTATTTTTAATCAGCCCACTCTATTCCTAGGCAACATGCTCTCTCTTGGGAGCTAATAAATATGAAGGATAAAAAGGGATCTTTTACAGAGCTGGTTTGCCTTCAAGGTTTGCTTTTGATTAATGACATAATTGCATTCCTTCAAAGGATACTATGTAAATAAGATTTGCCTTCTGACATGATGGAGTGGGGAAAGATTTAAATAATTTCAAATATCCTTGTCATTGTTGACTTTTTATGACTTTGACTTTGTGGAAAAATGTCTGGTTGAAATCTTAGGAAGCACCTGGAGTGATCAATAACAGTCAGGGACCTTGAAAAGTAATGAAGAAACCAACAAAATATCTAGCTTTGAAATTCCTAGCAAATTGGTTGGACATGCTGATGGGAATGGAGTCATTAAGAAGACACAGTCTTTCATCAGGCAGTCAGTCATTATATTCCTGTAGAAGTTTGAGGCATTATTTGCTCTAGTACACGTGCAGTTGAATACTTGAGGTTAGCTCTGCAGACTTTCAGATTAAAGTAATACCTGTTTATCATGCAGTAAATGGTGATGAGCGAAAAATGCTTTTGATGGCTCTGTTTTATTGAAAGGTTGGGTATTCATTTATGTGAATGTTTTGCTATATAGAGCAACATTCTTATGCATATTTTGCAAATACAGTTCTTTCTCTCAGTGGAACAGAAAGGAAAAATGTTTTATACATTGTCAACCTAATTTTTAACTTTTTAAAAATGTTTTGAATACATTTAAATTTGTTTTGTTTGAAAATTTAAATTCTAGTCCAGGTAGAAAATTTCTTTATTTTCAGCTTACTCCTTCTTCATCCTATTTCACATTTTTGGAAAATAAATAGTGAGAAGCCACATTTTCTTTCTAATGTAAAAAAAAAACTTTATGAGAAAAGCATTTTGTTCTATGATTTTGGACAATTCCATTCATTGGTAGCACAGCTGAGTTTGATCCCTTGTTCAAGGCTTTCCATCAGTGACTTTAAGTCATGCATTTCTATTAAATATATCCAAATCACTTTGTACTCCAAAAGAGAAGGTTGCTGCACTGACTATTTGCAGTCACATCCAGAATTTTCTTAAAACTAGGAGAAACATGATATTTATGCATTGTTACTGGCATGGGACACTATCTATAAACCTCTCCCTTCCTTCATTGATAGGAAACGGTTTTGCTGTTGATCTAGATACTTCAATTTTTGGAAGTATTGTTATTATCATAGACTTTCTAGTTGCTAGAAAGACTGAAAAAATCACAGATAACAGAAAGGGGCTCAATTCCTTCATGGTTTTTGTATTAGTGAGGTTTATGTTACAAACACATTGCTAGATTTCTGGCATTGGACTTGCTATTATATAAGAGGGGAAAACATACAGTTTTTATCTGTAGCACAGGTAAAGCCCCATCTACTCTAACTCCAAAAGCTCTGACTGAAAGCATTTTGGTTCTCAATACTGTTGACCTGCTGTTGGATTAATTTGGAATACTGCTTTTTCCCACAGCGTGAGATAAACCAAGAGACTAAAAATGAATGAGCTGTATATTCTTCAGGTCAGGTTAAGCGCAGTATTGATTGTTTTCTTTTTCTATATGTCAGTGCTGTGCTTCCGCATATATCTCTAAAATCTCCAATGTTCAGGACCAAACACAAATGAGAAAACCCAGGAGTTAAACTCTGGGGGCCTGGCCTCCCACAGCATATATTGACAGGACAGGACTTCTTGCTGCTTTTTATGTCTGAGTGAACATTGATTTTGATGCCTTACCTCCTGGTGAGCTCCTCTAGGCCACTGAGCAGAAGCCCTTGCTTTCACCAGCAGGACTCTGTCCCCTACTAACAGTGCTAATGAGGAATGGCAGAAGAAGGAGCACAGCTTAGAGGAAGATGCTCTTGTGGGGAGAAACCTCCTGGGTTATATTTTTAAGGATAAATGTTGTTTCTCCCTATGGAGTTTTCTTTGCTTATTTGCTTTCCAGAGCTCAGGCCAAAGGCTGCAAGGCAGATTTGATGTGGTTTTAGTGCAGCTAATTAAATTAGATTCATGTTGGCCTCTCTGCAGCTCCTCGCTCTGTCTCAGGCCGGACTGGTAAGCTTGGGGGTAGTCTGCATGGGGAACATGAAAAGGCATCAGAAGCCAAGGTGATGTCTTCAACATTTGGGTTTTCTGAGTTTCAACCCTCAGAGGAGCAAACCACACAAAATACCAAAAACTGTATTTCCTAAGCTTGTGCTTCCTTTGTGGCAGGTGGATACAGGACTGCACAGTTTTACTTGCAAAACTTAACCTCGCAATTACTTTTGAGACACGTACTGTTGGCTTTTTTTGGGAAGGATACCATTGTGAGTGACAGCTTCTGGCAGATTGGAGGTATCAGAGGAATGTCACACATATGTATGGAGTTGAAGTAATCACACATTATTTTTACAGGAAAATTCCATGCTCATGGGTAGCAGGCTACAACCTCACACTCTGAGAAAAGGCAACACCCTGGCTCCCAAAAGTGACAGTGCCAGCTGGCTTGGTGCAGTGACTAAGATGTGAAGGAATCTTGACTTTTCTTTGGTGATTGAGAAGAATCCTAAAAGCAGTTTCAATTTTGAATTTAAACTCTTCACTAGCAACAAACCAGAAAATAACTTGCTTGTAAGAACAAAAACCACCCAACCACAATACCTAGTTTGACCCATTTAGTTTAAAAGTGCTGAGTTTTACAATCTATAGATATTTTAACCCAGGGAAAAAGTATTCTATTAGACAGAAGTAAGCTGTTAATCTACACTCTGTATAGTGAGGGAAAGTAATTGCAAAAGAAGACAATGAAAGGAAATTGAATGGATCATGGAATATGAGCTGTCAAAATTAGGCAGAAATAAAAAGAAAAGTTTTGATTTCCTCAAATAAAAGAGGAGAAGTCACAAAAGCTATTTTTATAAGCAATTAAAATCTTTCATGAGAGGGAAGAACAGGTGCACGGGTCTGACAGTTTGTAGTGTTTCAGGGTGAATGAAAGTACTGACCGGCCAGGTGGCTTTTGTTAAATGTAAATCTCAATGTCTGAAGGATCCACCAGCCATTGCTTTCAGTGCAGTCTTAAGAGACCATTGACAGTACTGTTAAACTTTTCTGGAGGCTAGTGCGTGGTAAGGAATGTGACACACTCAATACCATGTTTCTTAGCCCAGTTATCTATGTGGTTGTTTTAGAAATGAGTCTTGTTGACTGACTCAATTCTTTCTAGGAAAACTTACTTTTCAAGGCCTGGGATACTGTTTCAGGTGGTGGCACTGGGCACAAGATAGGTTTCCAGCTACCCAGCGGGTGTTTCCCCCATGGAAAGCATATGGTGAACTGGCCTTGGTGGGCTTCTGGGAGTGATATGTGGCCAATCTGGTTATATTTCTGCCCCATATTTATATTTCAGCCAGTGTCCTCTCTATCAAAGAGGCTTTGACCACTTGGCTTGCTAAATTGTACCACATATTTCACTTTTATGAATAATCTATGTGATAGTGTGATCCATGTCCACTCTTTGGTCATGAATCCAGCTACATGCTCCATCTATTCCTTTTATTAATATGTAATGAGCCCACCAAGCTATAAATAATTCAAAGTTGTGTTACCCATCCAGATCCACGTGAACCACTTCAACATCAGCAGCTTAATTAACTTGCTGGTTATTTTGATGTTCTTCAGTGGCCCAGCTCTTGGGTGCATGAGCATCTACATGAAGTACCAGGTTCTTCACTTGGGCAACAGTATCTTGCCCCAGTATGGTGGCCCAGGTGGGTTTACCTCTATGCCTCCAGTTACTTTTCCCATTGCTGCAACCATTCCCACAGGGCATTTGACATCATCCCTGAGTCACTGTAGAGATTCAGTATTGGCCATTTTCGTCATTCAGCAGTATCTAAAGCCAGCTGGATGGCTTTCACCTCTGTAAACTGTCTTGATTCACCTTCTCCTTCAGAATTTTCCATATGGCTGTGGATACTTTCCTACACTATGGCAGGATCCATTAGTAAACCAGTGTCACCTCTTCTTTGGTGACATCCTGAATGATCACTTTCAAGACTTCTGAATGGCTAAGAGTTCCTGTTCAAGGCCATTGTGTGGTCAGTACATAACCCTCCATGTAGCAGCAATTATATGATGTGCAGAGGAGACTCTTCCTCTGAACATCCAGCCCAGCACTGGCAGCTGTGGTGCCAGGAGGAGCTGTGCTTCAGTTCCAGTTACTTCTGAAGCAGCTAAAACTCTTTCATTATTTGCCAGTAGTTTTGCAGTTGGAACATAGAGGGCCTCTTTACCCCTGATTCCAAAACCAGGGGTCAATCTTTACTTTCCCCTGGTGTTTTCTGCCAGAGGCTTTAGGTAGGATCATTAAAGCAGGACCCTGGCTGCTGTGTAGACCACATTGTTTTGATCTTGTCCTGTCCAGAGTGCCCTGAGGGCTACTGCATAGACTGTCTCCTATTTGATGTGTGCAAAGGCTTGTCATTGCTCATGACTTGATTTGAAATCATTTTGGGTCACTTGATAGGGAGGGCTTACAATCGGACTGTGATTTGGAATGTGCATTCTCCAAAAACCCGCAATGCCTAAAAAAAGTTTCTGGTGGAGACATAACTATAATTTTATTGATCACATGCATTGGGATCTGATGACTTTGATTTTACATACCTCTCTCCACTTACCCAGGTGACATAACACCCTCTATGAAGGGATGTTTTTCCTTCACATTTAACAGAAATCACCTAACGAGGCTGAGGACTTGAGTCCCTTTTACAATTTTCTTTTCAATACTCCCTTGACTAGAAAAGTATCCCAGCTGCTTGGCTTCTCTACCCTCTAATTAAAAACTATTAGCCCTATTATCCCAGCATCAGAGCAGCCAGGTAAAAATGTGCTCACCTGGACAGCAGCTGAAATCTCTCTGCATCTCCTGCAACTCACTTAGGGATATGGATCAAGTGGTTACCTCTTGTTCCGCCTCTTCCTGCTGTTCTTGTGGTAGTCTTGCTTTATCCTCCTTTATTAAAGGAGCTGAGTTTTGTGTCCCTTTCCTCTGTGTCTAAGGGTGAGAGATACCAGAGTGGATTGCTTCTCCAGTGCAGCCACAGTGCCAGTCCCAGAGGTTGGAGTAGCTCTAGTGCCTGTCATTCTGTTGTCAGATCCAGAGGCCTGTTTTTCCCCTTGGGGGTACTGAATAGTTGAACAGGGCTTGGTAGGCATGGGCCAGGCCCCAAGACCTTGCAGTGATTTGTGTTACTCTGGAACTGCCAGAAAGATGGAATACTTATTCTAAATATTTTGATAGTTATTCTGTACCTGTTCAGGGATGAAGTTCCAAAGCACTGGATGTGCCCACTGTCCTATATACTTGCATATACTACCCCTCATGCCCTACTACTTACAGCTGTCCAAGCTTGAGGCAGACCTCTCTGTGGTATTCTTGAAAAGCAAGACCTGGAACACATTCAGAGGAAAAGTAATAGGAACATGTTAATTTGTACCTCCTAAGAATATTCAGAATTCTCAAGAGCTATTGGAACTAGCATGGATGAGAAGGGGAAGATGAAGGGAGATCTCTTCCCCATAGATGAGGTTTCTAAGGAGAAAATGTAAAAGAAATAATTATTAATAATTTCCGGTAGATGGCTGTCAAAGTAAAGAGATGATGGCAGTGCTGGGCTCAAATACCAGCTCAGCTCCATGATCAGCAATTCCATCATAAACCAGTGTTACAAAGTACAGCATGATAGCCCATAGCCAAGTTCTCATGGATTATAAACAGCACAACGGGGCACTGCAAGTAAGGTGCTACACAATGCAGCTTTAAGAATAAGCACATTTTCTTTGAGAACAAATAAATCAACATTGTTACCTGTGACTATTAACTAATATAAAGAATGCTTATAAAAATTTGTTCTAGAGTGTTCTAGTCAGGTTTGTCACTGCCTCAAAGTGTCAGGCCCCACAAAGTGCCAAACAGGGTTGTCCAGTTTAATCCCGGACAGCAACAAAATACCATGCAGCTGCTTGCCAAAGCTCCCCTGAGCCTTCCTGATGGGGTGAGATTAGAGCAGTTTAGTAATTGAAATAAAATATAGCAACAAAAAGAACAACAATAAAACTTGCAATGAAAATAGAGACAACAAAAGAGAGAGAGAGAAAGAGAGCAAGAGTGAGAGAGAAATAGAACCCAAGAAAGACAAGTGGTGCACAACACAATTTCACCTGCTGATTGATCCCCAGCCTCTCCTCAAGCAGCCACTGGGGTCTACCAGCCAAGTTATAAACCCACCAGTTTATACACTGAGCAGGACTTGCTGTAGGATGGAATAACTCTTGGACTAGTTCAGGTCAGCTGTCCCAGTTATGTCCCCTCCTGGCTTCTCGTGCACCTCCTTGTTGGCTGTGCATGGGAAACTGAAAAGCCCTTGAACTTAGAGTAAGCACTACATAGTAGCAACTGAAATATCATTGTGTTGTATGCTTTATTCTTTCCCAGGCTAAACAACGACTGATGAGTTTTTGCTAGGTATCTTATATTTTCTCTAGAGTATTTACATCAATAATATCAGGGTTTTTGTCTTGATTCTTGTATTTAACATCAAATTTGGATTTTCCAAGCATCTAGAAGACTTTCAGGAAAGCAGGGCATTACTGTCTCTGTTATTACCTGACCTGCTCCCTCTTGTGTTAGCAGCACTCTGCTTGCATAATATGACCATTAGGCTTTTGTGGCATCTGGGAAGAGTGTTGATTTACAGCATACTATCACTTTAGGAATAATTTTTCAGAGAAATGGATTAGAACTGTAAATAATGAATGCTAGAGAACATGCAGGTATTAAAGAAATGCTTTTATTATTTGTAATAATTTGATAGGATTTTGGGCGTGAATCCTGGCTAACTGATGCTTTGAAATTAACCCCTAAGTTAAAATAAATGCCAAGACTAGTGATGGTGTGACGATTACAGCCAAATGAGCTCCATTTTCCTTTGTTGGTGAATCAGTAGGTGCTGGATGAGGCTGTGCTCTTCTTATGTACTAGTAGAAACCTAGCCACTCTTGTTTTACTCTGGAAATGTTTTCATTTTCCCCTTAATTGTAACTTTCTTTATTCTAGTCATATTCTTTATTACTTCTAAACTCATCTTTAGCCTTTTACCAAGGCAGTTCCTGGCACTTGCATCTGCTTTGACCAGGCTTCAGTGAATGCAGTGCACACTGGTCTTTGCTGTGACGCTTGAAGAGCCTGCATGGGATGGGACATTTGAAGGAACCCACACTCACCCTGAATATGGTCTCCCTAGCTGGGGAGCTTCTCTCTAGGGGTGGTTCAGGGTGCTGAGCGCTGTGACAGGTGCCATGCTGTGGGTTCCAATGTGCTGGAGATAGGTAGTAAAAACTCAACAGGACTAGTCCATGAACAACATGGATTTGCAGCTGGCCCTGCTCTCAGCAGGAGTTTGCTATAGATGCTACCAGAAGTCCATTACAGTGCTTTCTTCTTCACTCTATCCCTTCCTCTCTCCCTTTCTCCTGTTCCCCTATCTCTTTCTTCACAACGGAAACAAATCTTTGTATTTCCCCTCAATCAATTAATGGTCAAAACTGCCATTTCTTAAATTCAATATTCAGAGTTGTTGAATAACTACAGAAGACTGGACCCTTCTTTCTTCTGAGTTTTAATTCACTGACAAACGATAGCTGAAGTTTGAGGTTTTTTATTTTCCAGAGTCACACTTGTGACATTGCACTTCATGTTTATGAGAAAGAAGAGTTTTGGTACTGATGTGTAATTGGTAAAGGACAACCAGTATAATTAAACCATGGAAAGAACATAAAAATGCAGCCAAAGGATGTTATTTATAGGTCACCCTTCGTTTGTAAAAAAAGGTTAGCTTCAAGCAGAGATGTACAAAGACAAAATCCAGTCATCCTACTAATAAATCTTTGCCCTAAAAGCTTTCCATCTGATATTTGTGCATCTGCATTTCAACCTTTACGTCTGAAATACACTTTTTTCCCCTAGTCAGCTTGTCAGCTTGAGTTCTGAACAATTTACTTCACGCATTTAAATCCTTTTTTCTGAGATGTTTTTGGTGTTAGCTCTCAGTGACTAGATTGTTTTATATAGGGAAATATTGGAATTTGTATGGATTTCAGCAAATATATTCAGCACACATCTAGCAAACTCTTGGAATATTTCTCACACAGGTATATATATATTTATCTGTATAAAAACTGTGTATCTCTATACAGTTTTCTGCTAGAGAAAATATAGCAGATGACTTTATTACATCACTTCTTGATTTAATAACACCTAGACACATTTTAAAAAAATAAAATGAATCATTTTTTGGGAAGTTCTACTGCCTCAGGTAAATTCATTTGATAGTGCTGAACAGGGTTTCATTTCTCAAAAGCCTCAAACTTCATTTTCCTTAATACTGTAATAAAAGGAAAGATATATTCCAAAGCAGCCTTGTAACAGACTAACAATTATAAATACAATTTACCAGGGAAATTCACCCTAACCAGTCTGGTGATTATTTTTAAGGTGTTCTAAAAATTTTTATTTTAAGTAAATAGCAAGGAAAGCTGAACAATGCTTGTAAGTGTAGAGAGATTATTCCTTTTGACAGGTGGTGATATAATCTGAGGGTTCCTGTCTCCTGATTTTAAAGATGGCAGCTGTGCATTTTGGATACTAAGTAATGCATGTGTTAGGTATTATTTATGAAAATAAAGCTGAGCATCTGAGAAGAAATGCTATGAGAAAAGTCTTGTTGCTGTTGCTGGCCATAGGAGTACAAATAGATTCCCTTTTTATTGGCAAGTAGTTGAAATCAAATTAACCTCTCCTGTCGTGGAGAGCAAGCCTAAGTGCATCTGCCTGTCAGATGTTCCAAGGTGGCATTTCCTAGCAACTAGAAAATGCTAATTCATGACATTGATTAAATTGTCTGTGCTAGGCCAGGCCTCAAAACTGCCTTTTTTATGCTTTGCATTTATTTCTCTATTAAGATGCAAAGGAAGGAGGTTATTGCTGCAGTTCAGATGGCATAAAAGTGTGGAACATCATGGAAGCGGAATATAAGGAGGAAGAAGAGGATGCAAATGTGTTGAAAGCCAGATGAAAATTTAGTAATGAAAGGAATGTTGGTGATAGGATCAATTTCTTAAAGAATATGTTGTTATATAATGTAAGATGGTGCATAGTATAAATCTTCAATGCACTTAGATTTACTTCAATACACTTCTCTAGAAATGCAAAGTAATAAGCATCTTTATAAACAAACTAATACATAAACCATGCCAATGAATGCTTTAAAAATAGCTATCAGCAACTCCATAACTTATAAATTGGTTATAATCAGTATAAAATCATCAAGCTGTACTAAAAATGTAAAAATATGAAGTGTTTCTGTTTACCAGCTGTGACCACAATATGTTTCTTGAAAAGGCCGTCTAAACTGGCCATGTGGCTCCACTGTTTTTCAACATAGACTGGTTCTTCCAAGGTGAAACAACCCATTTCAGATTGTGTCATGTCTCCTGGTTTGGAGATTTGGGAGGAACTGTCACCCTAGGAGAGCATGGTTTGACCCCAGCCAGCAATTAAGCACCATTTGGGGCAGCACCACCTTCTTGTCTCTGGCTGAAATCCCAACTCACCCTGTGGCAGGGCAAGTGGGAAAGTCCAAGAGGGGTGGAAGAGGTGGGATAGGACTCCAAAGATTTAATGGGATCCTAGGGATTGAAGTGCTAACACACATTGCTTTTCAAATGTGACCATATAAAGTACTGATGAAGACTATCTGTGGGACACGTCAAGTCCCAATGACCTCAACTTTTCAATGAGGTTACCAACATTATGTAGGGGGGCACAGTATGTAATCTTATCCCCCAACGAGTTGCAGGTGATTACTAAAGATTAGGAACAGCCCATACCTGTAACTAATAAGAATAAGTGGCACAAAAGAGTAGAGTAGTAGGAGGAGTTAGATGGCTGCTGCAAGGACTGGAGGAGTTGGTGCTCAGAGGAGCTGCTCACATTGAGAAGGTATGAAACTCTGAAGCTACAGAATCCTTGCACCATAATGATAATAAAACTTAATGAAATGTATAAGACGACAACATTATACCAGGAATGGCAAACCATTGTTAAGAAAATACATATTGTTTGCAAAATTGGCATGCTGCCAGTTGCCTTTTCCTTCAGTGAGTTAACTATTTACTGTTAACATTAGAATGATATAGCTCTAGCTATGAGCTCTGAATGCAGCCATGAGTTGGAGGTCACAGAGAAAGGATCGGGGGTATCATGTACTAACAGTAGGAGCAGATAATATCTCAAGAAAGTGAGATTCTGCTATGTGCAAGTGTCTCTGATGATAACAAAATTGAAAAAAAAAGGGGAAAGCCTTTCTTCCTCTCATCAATTATGACACTGGCAAAAAAGAAACATTTCCATGAGGCTTTGGTAGGCTTTCATGGCTGTATTCTCTGGAGCACGCAGCTGCTTTCATTAACAATAAAGGAAATAACTCAGTTGCAAGGGGGGAGAGCAGAAAAGCTGTTCTAAAAGGAAATGTAGGATTTGTCCCCTCCAGCCATCTTTTGAAATGTTCTTAGCTTTGAAATTGTGTACATATCAGAGGCTGTTAGTTGCACAAACACAGATCAATTAACATTTTCTTAAATAAAATCATGGGTCAATGACTTGGCAGAATTCAAGTATTATTTTCCCCCAGTGTGTGTTACAGATTCAGAAGTGCCCTTTTTTTTATTTTAAGCACTTAGCGATTTTAATCTTAAGATGCAGATAAGTAATTTAAATAATGCATCATATCTTTAGTAGAAATAATTATTCTGCTTCATCTTCATTTACACTTTAGTTGATCAGTCAATGGCTTTACCCTACAGAAAGTTCATGCTAGCATCCTCCTGGGCCCAGTTTCCTTTGGCTAGAGTCAGTCATTTTTCAGAGTGGCTCCTTTTTCTGGGAAATCTTGAGCAAGGCTGAGCAGTGCAATGCATAAAGTTGCATGAGGATTTTCTTACACTGTTGTATGTGATTATATTTATATCTGCATATGTATGTGGTGACTTTAGCCTGGTTATTTATCAGTGCACATCTATTGAGCCCTGGGATACATCACTAGTGACTAGCCTCCAGCTAGACCTCAAGATAAACAACATCCCCTGCTCCCCCCTCATCTACCATGTGAATCACTTCCTCACAAAAGAATATGAGGTTGGTAAGGTGTGATCCCTTTACAAATCTGTACTGCTTAGTCCAAAAACCTTCTTGTCTTTCTTATGCTTGGAAATGGCTTTCAGTATTATTTGGTTTACTGCTTTCCCAAATGTTGAGGCAAAGCCAAGCAGCCTGTAAATCCTTGGTCTTCCTCTTTGCCCTTGAAAAAAGGAATGATGCTGTTTTGTTCTGGTCCTCTGGAACTTGCCTTGATCACCATGAGCTTTCCATGACAGTAGAGAATGGCCTCCCAATGACATCAGCAGCTAACTCACATTTTCTATAGTCTTCCTTTTGCTGGTGTAGAAACTTTCCCTGTCACCATTCATATTGATGGATTTTGCTCTAGATGAACTTTAGCTTTTCTTATCAGGTTTTAGTCAGCTCAACTGTTATTTATTGTGGGTTTAAGCTTATCTTAAGCTTTCTTTTGCTTTAGTGCTTTCATTTTTATTGTCATAATTAAAGAGGTAGTTACTTTCATTCACTTCCCACCGCTGCTTGGCTTAAAGAAATAAACTGCACACGGTATTTCAAGGTGTGCTTTTACTGAACTCCTCTGAATGTCGATTCTCTTCCAGCTCGTGTCTATTTCACAGCTGATAATGCTGGTATCTGAACCAAGGGAAAACATCAAGGGCTTAACTGTGCTTGTGAGCACTCTGAACTCTAATCTGTGCTTCTCATGGTCTCAGCAGTGTGCTTCTCTTATCACAGTAAAATGTGACCAAAACATTCCTGGCCTTCTTTTTCTTTTTGTTACATGGTGATCTCATGCTACACATTTCATTTTTACTTCACATTTACCTTGACTTCTCTGTGCATGCAAACACATTAATTACACTGGGAACTGAATGTATACATGCAGGGATCATTGTCCAGTGCAGGCAGCTGAGGATATTCCCTTGAATTACTCCTGAAAGAGAGGAGACATTCCATTGTTTTCTGTCTTAAAGTGTAGATTTTATGGTGAATTCTACAACTGAAAGCCAAATGACATTCAAATAGGGGATGCAGTATGCAAAGTGTAGAATATATGAATGTTCTGTCAACTTCCATGGGGAGCTGGGGAAAATTATAATCCTTATAATTAAAGGATAATTATAATCCTTATAATTAAAAAAATAATAAATAAAAGACAAACATGCTCTCAGGGCTCCTTATGTAATGTAGTGCGCACAGCTGTGTTCATTTGGACTCTGGATGTAGCAGATTTCACCCCACTTGCTCATTCTGAGTAGCTCTTACAGGACTAGGACCATTTATTTCAAATATTTTCTCCATGCGAGTGCACTTCTTATCACAGGAAAACTTAGAGAATGTCACTTGTCAGCTTACTTGAGAAGGGAACTTCATGTGACAGCTAAGGACAAGCCACATTTACCTGAGCAAGATGTTTAAAAGCTATTATTTGGTGAGGAACACCTCTATATGCTTTGGGGAAATGAGCTACACTCAAATTTGAATGGGACAGAGTGCTGGTGATCTGTTACACAGAGGGCACTGGATCTCCACAGATGGGCTCGGGATATTGCTTGGCATGAGTGTCACCTGGAGACCATGTGCAGGTAACAACACAGCTCAAACCTCATCAGTCCAAGGGACTGAAAGTACTTCACTCTTGTGTCTCCTGTGAGGAGAAGTAAAGAGAAGAATCTGAAGTTTTCTTTATCCTGTTTTTCTCCCACAGAGAAATACCAGACTATTTCTTCAAAAAAAACCACAACAAAACTCAGGGTGAAAATTTTCCTTTAAGCATGGACAATTATCAACATAATTCCACACCATCAAGCTTTATATCTCATTATATTCTGTGTTTAACTCTGTAATTTAATTATAGATAAAGCCTGGATTCTCTTTAGTTCTAGTGAATTTCTGAATACCTGTCTGATTCTAAAAGGTACATTTTCCTAAAACACTATGTCAGCTCCTGCTCAAGTTCTGTGATGCTGTGTAAGGGTGGAATACAACAAAAACACGAAGCACTGGAAACAGTGGAAGAGAGTTGAAAGACACTCACTGGCACTGCCATTAAGATTAAAATTTCATAGCAGTGATGGCTGGCATAATCAATCTCAAAATTCATTTTAACCCTAAACCTCTCCAACCTTGACATAAATATTAACAAATAATTCTGTATTTTCAGAATGGTTCTCAGAGGACCTAGAATCATCTACTTAAAATTCAATAAAGACACAGAATACATATATTTATTAGTCCCATAACTAATCCAGTTTATATTAAATTCTCAAACAACAATTCAGTCTTTGGATATTTTCCTTTTTTTTTTTTTAATTTTGAACAGAACTAGGCTTGCATAAGCCACATGAAATAGCACTGGTTTTTCATCACATCTAAAACAAACATTAGTAAGTTAGGAAATCCAGAGGAGTTTAAAGTTCTTTGAGGTTCACAAGAACTTGGAAAATTTGCAAGATGCCTGGAGGGTCATGATATTTTTTATTTTGTAAGGAAAATAAAAGGGACCAGCTCTTCAAAAACTAAATCAGTGGAGCTGTATGGATGACAGTTTGCTGATATATTTTCAAGGAATATCCAGTTAAATGATCTTTCTCAATTTGCAAAGATTGAGTTATACAAAAAGAGTTGAGACATCCCATATGTATTCTTGAGTCTGCTACAGTTCCACTTAGAAATATAAAGCAACCCAAAAGAGTGAAAATACAGTGGTAGTCTGAATGTAGTGAACATCACCATGCTGTCAGTGAAATACAGTGATTTGTTTCAAGGCTAGTGTCACAGACATATTTTCTGAAAAATTTTTTCACTAGAATTTTTCTCCTAAGAAGCTGAGAGGCCTCAGAAATGAAATGTAAACAATTATCTGCTGCTGTGGAATGTGGCTGTTTTTACTTGATGACCAATCCTGGTCCAGCTGTGTTGCACTCTCTAGTCAGTCACAAGATTTTATTATCATGCCTTTCTTTGCTAATCTTCTGATGTCTCCTTTCTCTTTCTTTAGTGTAGTTATAGTATACCATTTTCTTTTAATATAATATATCATAAATTAATAAATCAACCTTCTAAAACATGGAGTCAAGATTCTCATCTCTTCCCTTGTTGGGGTTGCTTGCAAATCCCACAGGTTAGCTCATTAGGCTTGGATGCAGGGAGATTATTTATTTCCTTTGATGCTTGAAGCATATTGGGCATAGCAAGTACAGCTGTGGGCAGGTGCCTGTGCTGCAAGAAGCTCTGGTGTCTGGAGAGCTGGGTGTCCCCCTGCTCTCCACACATTGCCCGAGGCTGTGGTGTTTGGAGCCCCTCCTGCTGTGCTTCAGGCAGCCAGCAAGGCTGGCCTGCACAGCTGTGGAGATGATCTCTCTCCTTTGCAGGGTTTCCAGTTAATGCTTGCTGACCTCTCTCCATCACACATCCTGTCTGAGATCAACAGTTCCTCCCACATCTCTCCTGAGGAGCTAGACCTTCTCTTCCGGGTGCTTCCCCTTGCAAGGGGCCTTCAAACCACTCCAAGGGCCTGGGGAACATCCCACCCAAACCCTCAGACAGCTGTCTGCTGGGATTCAGGACCAGCTTAAAGGGCATGCAAGTGAGGGCAGCTCCTGTCCCACCGGTGAAGAGGGAAGAAACTCCCTGAAGATGTGGGGGGACTGTCCCAAGTATAAATTTGAGCTAACACTGCCTTGTATACCTATCCCACATACTCATGGTGGCTTGGCTATTTGCAGTGAAAAAAGTGGATGTGCAGCATGATGAAGACTGAAGTGAGCAAGTGTTTATATACTCTATATAACATTCAAGACCAGAACCTGCTTTGTTTCACAAAACAATCTCTCAGAGAGAGAAGGTGCTTGTCCCTAAGTCAGGAGAATGAACCAGGGTCACTGGGACGTCCAAGAGCACATTGCTGAACTACTTTACTCCTCTTCTGACACTCAGGGTGAAGCTAGTGAGAATACAGAGTAATACTACAAAGCCAGACACAAATCTGCCTTGTGAACTACCTTTGCAGTACCTTTGCACACATCAGAATTCATCCAGTCTCTTTGTGCCAGCTAGAGATGTCCACATAAAGGCTGCTCTAGGTTTCTTGAGCTGCTAGTGAAAAGGGTTTCTCTAATCCAATCTTTTTTCTTTCATGACACAGTGCTAGCATCAGGGATAAAACCCACCAAATAAGCCATAAGGGTAACCTTAAAGGGTTACCTTCTGAAGTGGAGTGAGTCCAAGGGAGTGTCACTGTCATATTTTCTGAAAAATCCTCTTTGGCCAGGATTTCTTCTCCTGGGAAGCTGAGAAGCCTCAGAGAAAAAGGAAAATAATATTATCTCATTTGGTTCTCCCTGTTTTGCTGCTTTGGAATGTGGTTTGGATATTGTTCATCCAACATGTGAATTGTTTTTACTTAGTGCCCAATCACCATCCAGCTGTGTCGGGACTCCAGAAGAATCACAGGTTTTTCATCAGTAAGCCTTCTGTAAGTATCCTTTCTCTATCCTTTAGTATAGTTTTAGTATAGTACTCTTTAATATAATATAAGTACATAAAATAATAAATTAGCCTTCTAAGAACAATGAGTCAAATTCATCATTTCCTTCCTGCCACAGGGGACCCTGAAAATACCACAAGCGAGTATCAGCAACGAGCTGAGGTTTAACTTATGTTGTCAGTGAGATTCAGAATGTCAATACTTCCAGTAAGATTCCCCTTGCATGGATAATTAATTCCTAGAAGATTCACTTCTGCAAATGGCATATGCTCTGCCATCTTTGGCTGCAACCTTACAGCAGCCCCAACTGTTGGGCTCTCTGACTGGAAGGCTGGGCTGAGCGCATGGCATGGCATGGCATGGCTTTCCTGGTGAGCAGCTGTTTCCAGTGAGGCCTCAGCCTCCACGGGCCACTGCAAATAGGAAAATGAGCACCCCACAAACCTACAATCTGTTGCTGACATATATAAGGTGTGTCACTACTCCTGATTAAACACCTGTTATGCCACCAAGTTGGAGGTTAAAGACAGAGGTGATGAGGGAATGGGTCCATGAGAAAATGTCTTTGCAAATATTGTCATCTGTAAGAGCAGGCTTTCCACATGAAAGTTTATTTTAAACACAGGAAAGCATCTTTCCCTGTTGTAGTTTTACTATTTTCTAGCTTTTTACAATTAGGAAACCCAGCTTGTAGCAATGTGTAAAATCTCCCCCTTTTACTTGCAAGACAAACCTATGCATTTTTTTTTAGGTTTATGGATTTACCATCTACAAATGACGCTAGTCCTTCATGAAGACTATTTGACTTCATAAGCGGAAATTGTCCTGTTATCTGGATCTTGTTCTGGAGATTGAATCTGTTTGGCAACTGGATCTTTTGCAACTGCTGGCTCTAACTTGTGTACTAAACATACACACAGATGAAGAATATTTAATTCCAGCTAACTATGGCATTTAAAAAATTTCTTCAGGTATTACTAAATAGGACATTGGGTGAGTCCATACATAAATTAGAAAGTAGCCCTGACAAAATATATTCCAAGAATTTGGCTCTTACCTATATACTTATCCTATATGTGTTTGAAAATAAGCCAATCAAATGAAGATAACCTGGAGAAAAACCCCAAAAGCAAATGCCTGAAGGTAGAGTCAACTTTTCTATTTCTGCCTGTACTTAAGGCAAATGTGAGAGTAATTCATCTGATCTGGCGAGAAGGTTTTGGTTGACATGCTGAATTTTTTTTCTTGTCTCCCTGAACAAGTGCTGATTCACTTAAAATGAATATTTTGTGTTTTCAAAATCTTTATCTCAATATACAAAGTAGTCTAGTGATCTTCTAAAAATAAGTGTTTACAATGAAATCACTTTTTAATGTGTTGCATTCAGTCAAAATTCTGGTGATGAACCAGATGTTCATCTCATTATATTACCCATTGACTGGTAGAAAATTCAATAGCAAAACTTTACTGCTTGATTCTCCTGTCCTTGACTGCTTGAAATGGGGTGATGTTTAAATGGGAAAGTCATTTTCACTCATGGAAGTTGTCACAGAGCACATGGTAGGGAATGGGGTCTCAGACAAAACTAGGACAGCAACATATTGAAACTGGCAAGTACTGGAGCTGGCACTAGGTTGAGCTTTTCCTTGGTACATCTAGGATTCTGTTAAAAAAAAAAAAATATATATATATATGTCATATGGCAAGCTGGGACATGAATGCTAAGAATGCACAGAATGTTCAGATAATGGGCTGAGTATCTCCTTTTGATTGAAAAATATTACTGCTTATTGAAAGTAAGGTTCCTGTCATCCAAACTGAGTGTGGTAAGAGAAAATGATATGGTTGTAGAAGCTTAAGTGATGGGTGAAAGGATTTTCTTATTTCCTATCAGAGTAGGAGTTGTTGGTGGTAATTGCAATTGCTTTCTAGGTTTTGAAGGGTCAGAGAAGCAGTGCAACACTTAGAAAGCTGTGGTCCAGGAAATCATCTCTGAGACAATTTATAAACAATTGTATTTATGTGTGATTTGATAGTATTGATCATGCTTGAATCCTAAGCACAAGCAGAAGTGAAAAAGCAGAAAGCCTCTATTAGCTGGGCTAGGGATGCAAAGTCAAAATGTGTTCAAAGTGATGTGCCAGTGCTAAATACAAGCGTCTGTAGGACAAACTTTTTATGTTTTTTTCACATTGACTGCAAAATCATCATTGTTGTGGTAAAGCAGGCAGTGTAACATTGTCCTCAATCATAAAATTTTCTAAAACCACAGGACTTAAATCTTGCAGAGCGGGGAAAAACTAGTTATACCCTAAAAACTGTGTGTTTCCACACACTGAACTTTAAAATCCTATTTGATTTTTCTTTTGCTTGGAATTTTCTGTGCAAAATGCTCTATGACTTGTTCTGAATCAAATTTCATTGGGATGACCTATATTGCTGTGGTTTTAAGCAAGAGGAATTGCCACCATCCAAACAAAAACTGGTTTGTAAACTGTGCCTGTAAGCACTGAAAGGGAACCTGGAACTGTCATTTTGTTTGACAGGAACATCAGGCGGTGGTCTTCCCTCATCTGTGAATATCCGACTCATCAGTTTCTTCCCCACTGAATCTAGGGCACAAACAGACCTCACAAATCAGCTGAGAGCCTGCTGCAACTGAAATCATTGTTATTTTATCAAAGGTTGTTTAAAGCCTGAAACTTTTCTCTCTCCTAGAGTTAGTTTTTTATTAAGTGAGATTCAGAATAAACCAGCAAGTTCTTTTTTAGTCTGTGATTCAGAAGATCCACAGCCCATCTTGTGCATTCCAAGGTGATATATTTCAGATCTAATAATCACCTTTGTGATTTTCCTGTTGTTTGAAATACCTTCTCTCCTCATTTTCTCCCTAAGGGCCTTTACCTCTAGTTAACCTTTTCTGTCAGCAATAGCAATTTATTATTTTTGAATCCAGTTATTTTTCCTTATCTCTTCCAAAGCAGTGAGAGCTAGAACCCAAATTAAGTATTTTTGCTCTGACAATAGGCACACACATTTGAGGGGATCATTCATTTTGCTGAGTTACAATTACACTCAGTCTCATCACATCCAGGTTCTTAAAAGTACCTGTTAGACTCAATCTTCTCTGAGATTTCTGTTTTATTCTGCTGTGTGTTTCTGTAGCCTTTTTTTTTCCCTATTCATGTTCAGTTTTACTTTATCTTTGTCTAGAAACACCCACAATATTAAATTAATAAGATGATGCAGCTTTCTGTTGGGAATTTTCTATCACTTTTGTTGCAAGCTATTTGATAGTTAACATAGCAGTTTTACCTTAATAAATAAAATTTTGGCTTCATTTTATAGATTCTTTAAAACATATCCTTGAGAACCAAAGAATTGCACAGGAAAATTAATAGATTATTGGTGTCTGTCAGTCATAATAATTTTCAGCAGTATTACACATCTAGGGAATTCTTTGAATACAAAAGTCTTAATATTTTGAAATCAATCATTCTTATATTGGTTGACAGCAATGTAAAGGACCTCAGCATCTTTATCTGTAGCATCTTTTCTTGTTGCTTCTGACCCTATCTGCTTGCAGCTTTCCTTGACTTTATCTCTAATTCTTTATGAACATTGTCCAACTAGGTTGCTTGGGTACTCATCAACAGCTGCTGAGTTATGAAATTCATATTTAAATAGCTCTTTAATATATTTAGGAAAAATAGGAAGTATCTGAATTGTAAACTCAATAACAGGGGTGTTGCATTTGAAAACACAAAGGCAATTGATCAATGTGGCAGAGGACAGAAGTTAATTTAAATTTTATTACTTTTTCTTTCATCTACATTGTGATATTGATTCTTGTCACTAAAGATAGTGTAACAGGATGTTAAGCATTTTTTCAGACTAATACATGAAGGATTAGGAGAGTCTTTAACAGTATGGTAAAGTAAAATAGTAAAAATAATTAGTTAAAAATAGGTTATCCTATTAAATCTCCTAGAACCCACTGAGCATTTAACTTTTCTGTTGCTTTATATGCTTTATTCTTGATTGCATTTTGGAAATGTAATGATATAAAAAGAGCAAATAATCTGCAACAGGATGAAGCTCTGTGTGGAAGGTAAAATAACATGAGACCTTCCCACAGCTGCTTTCCAATATACAAAAATGGATTTCATTTTTCCTAACCCTGACAGACAGCAGATGGATTATTAATTCAACAGTCTACTGGAAAACTGTATGGATGAAATTTCAATGTCATTTTAATAAAAACAATTGCATTTTCTCTCCTACAGTCCTTCTCTAAATGTGTCTGAAAAAAAGAAATGTAATTTGTTGAACTATTGATCACAAATACGTGAAAAATAATGAATAAAAGTAAATTATGTCTCTTTTTGGAAAGAAACAGCCCTGTGAGGTCCCACATACATATTGGTTTTTAAAGGTGTGGGATTTAAAGCATATATTCACATCTAATCTTTATTTACAAGTTACTTTGATAATCTCCAAGCACTCTTAATGTCAAATGCCAGTTACTGTGCTCTGCCTTATCTCTTAGGATGATAAAGATGATTGAAAGAAGCTGCGTGGCCTTTTGACTCTGACTTGATAAATGAGGCCAATGTCATTTGGCACAGATTTCTTAGTGGAACACAGCTTCTAATTGCATGACTTGTACCTGTGTCAAACAAAGGCAGAGGGATTAAAAGAACCAAACATATCAAAGTCAGTTAGTTATTAAGAGTTTTCTCCAGGCTGTTAACCAAAATCTCTTGAGAGTCTGTCTATGGCTGCTTTAACTCCACTTGGGATCCCTCAGCTGTTTTTGATATTCTCTTTGCCATCAGGACATCTTGCTGGCAATTATTTCAATGTCTGGCCCTCTGTGAGTTTCAGAGCCATTCCTGTAATGATACTGTCACTAAAATGATGTTAATCTTAATAAATAGACTAGGTCCCAGGCTTTGCAGTGAACACTTTATATGCAGAATTATCTTCTGTTTTCACTGGCTGTATATGCCTACATTTCATAACATTTAAATCAGATTCCTACTTTAGGTTATTAAAAAATGATTTATTGGGGTTGTTTTCAGCTTTTGAATTGTTTACAAAGACTGAAGAGAAATTACCATTTTGACTATTCACTAGTTCTCATTTGTTGCTTGTTCTGGAGAGTTGGTCACTTAAATGCTTTTCTGGTTTTTGCTTCACTTGTCTGGATGACTCCTAAAATGCAAATAATTTTTAAAATAGAAGTTAAACAGTTTTAGCACAAATAAATATTTACATTGATTTCTCAGTCAGTAATTCCCTTAACCAATTTATGAGAAACAGTTAGAGGGAGAAATATGTTACATGGCTGTTGTTACCCTTTTTATTCATTCCTGATGTCCAAAAATATCTTACAGAAACTAGCTGGATTATGGTATTGTCCCTACTGGGTCAAGTCTCTGTTTACACTTCAACATACAGTTTATAGTTTTCTCCAGTCATCATAACTTCCACCAGATTTAAGTAAAGCTATGCAGGGAAGTATTTTAATGTGTTATAGCCATACTATTGAGCTTATTCTCTTTAGTTGATTGTGAGCACATTTCTCATATTGAAGACATTTTATTAGCTCATATAAACCATTGGGTTCACAGTCTTCAATAGAGCTATGCAGGTGTGTATTTATATCAGCTGAATATCTTTTGCTAACAATGCTCTTTTGAGTAAAAATACGTACTTTTCCTTTAGTGGGTGTATGGGAAAGCTTAGAAATCTTACAATGAGCCAAGGAAAGCCTTAAATCAAAATCAAACCAAGACTGCTCTCCTTTAGCCCAGCTATGAGTCAGGGTGAAGTTCTTGGGGCCTGGGAGCATCTGTGGCCAAATGGGCTGCTGGAGACTCCTCTCACACCTTTGCTTACATCCATGGGGCTCCTCAGACAGACCAAGGAAGCTTAGCTGAATCTTTTGGTTTTGGTATGGTTCTGGCTGTTGAACACTGTTTTCTATTCTGAGATTCTAGAAATAGGTATCTTAACACAGGTAAAAAGAAAGATTCCTGCAGGCAAAAAGTGTAATGTTTTTATTTTTTTTTAAATTTGAGATGAACTTCGTATAACTATGTCTATTTTTACATTTGTCTTACATGCTCTGGGGCTGACTTTTTTAAAGTAAAAATCTCCTTAGCACATAGAAGAACTTTTAATGTAAGCAGATAAATGTAGTTATTTTTTTACTTTAGCTGGCCCGTGAAATATTGTCTCACTGTCCATTTACTACAAAATGATAACCTCAAATATTTCTAATTTGAGCTGGATGAAGAATTCTCTTGCCTTGATTCTGCATGAAGGAAGAGTTAAATGAGCAAAATTTTGGATTCTGAGCTCATTTCACATATAACTTCGTATGCCTGTTTATTAAAAGTGGGTTTTTTTCAAGTGAGAAAGCAGAGCAAGGTATTCTGAAGTAGCTTACTCCTAGTGCCAAAATAGGAATAACTTTCATTGATGCAAGCAGATTTAGGATGAAACAGCTGTGCTCATATTGAAAGCCACTGGAAAAGTTTTGCCACTTCATCTGTAATGGCATGGTTAAACATGTGGGATTTGGCAATATACCATAAAATATGTAGTGACATGCTCTTGTCTGCGCGCATAAGATCAGCATCTATACTACCCAAGACTGTTGTCCGGGGGTTTCCACTCACATAAGAAGCCCTTGAATATTTAATGTATTTAGAGTATTAGGAAATATATATATTTCTTCAACTAAGGAGTTTTGACAAGCCCTCACTAAATCATCCAGCTTATTTGTGACTCATTATCACAGTCTCCACTGCTTATTTTATGGAAAGATTTTTTTTTTTTTTTTTTTACTTCTTATAGAGCCACAGAAATCACAAAACAGATAAGCCCTTTTTTGGGTCCATTTTGCTGACCTCAGAAATTACTCTGGCCAGTTAAAGGAGGGGAGATGATTGAAACTGATACACAAATTCTTATATGTTCTTCAATTAATGAGAATTTTAAGAAGACATTCCCATGCTAGAGCTGTGGGAAAGGCTCATATAAAGCTTTTTGCTATTTTTATCTATTTGACAACACTGAAGGCTGTGACTCTTGAAATGATGATGCAGTGACATCAGAAACTTCTGTTATTAAGGAAATAACAATTATAATAAAATCAAATATCTTGTAAATCATAAAAATCCCAGCTTTTTCAGGGACGAGTGTTGTGACCACTGACTTTCTGTTCTGCTTTCTTCACTTCCTCATTATCCCTGAGATTCAGCTGTAGACTGGAAGCCTGCAGGCAGGAGCACCTTGGAAATGACACCCTAGCAAGAATGCTAACTTTTACACGGCCTCCCACACACCAGCTGTGTAATTCATCCCAGGGAAGGGTTCGGGTATTGATAGAGTGCCTGTGGTGCAGAAACATCCCTGCCCAGACAGTGCAGGATGCAGAGCTATGCTCACCAGTGAAGGTTCCTCCAAAGCCACAGGGGATGCTGCTGCTCTCACAGGGTAACCCCTCACCAGTGTCAGGTCTGCATCCTCTGCAACCTTGGTCTGCAAAAGCCTTTGGCTGCCCCATGGGCTTTAGCTCCCTCATTATCAATTGTCCAGGACCCAGCTGTTACACAGCAAAGTGTGCAACCTTCTCCCAGGCTGCTGAGCAAGGGCATACAGAAAGACCTTAGTGTGGAGCAAAGAAAGGTAAAAATTAGGATTTTGGTTTGGGATTGTTAGCAGCTCAAGGATCCAGAAGGGATAGGATTTACATGAAAAAGTGTGAAATCCTAAAGAAAAATAAGAGGGAATCATCAGGTTGCCAGGCAAAACTATTTATGCCATCTACATTAACAGAGGGGATAAAGATGGTAACTCAGAGTGCTGTTTTTTCCTGGGATAGTTAGTTCCCTTCACAATGGCTAGTATGAGGCTATGATTTGGATTTGTGCTGAACACAGAGTTGATAGTACAGAGATGCTTTAGTTACTCTTGAGCAGTGTTTGCGCAACATCCAGACCTTTTCTCCTCCTTCTACTCCTGTGCTGGTGAAGATGCTGGGGGCACACAGGAAGCTGGAAGAGGACACATCCAAGAGAGCTGATCTCAAATGACCAAAGAAATATCCCAGACCATATGGGAGCTGCGGGAAGAGGAAGAAAGGGGAAGGAAACTTGGAGTTATGACATTTGTTTTCCCAAGTCACTGTTATGCATGATGGAGCCTAACCTTCCTGGGCAAGGCTGAACACTTGCCTGACCATGGGAAACAGTGAGGAATTCCTTGTTTTGCTTTTCTTGCATGCACAGCTTTTGCTTTCCCTATTTGACTTTCTTTATCTGAACCCAGAATTTTTTCACATATTTTTTTTAATCTCTCCCTGATGCAGCTGGCAAGGTAGAGACTGAGTGGCTGAGTGCTGTTTAGTTGCTGGATAGGATTAAAACACAACACTCCTCAATGCCGATCATCTGTCCCCAGGAATTGTAGCAGCTTCTTCTGCCTGTCTGACAAAAACTCCAGTGCCTTGTCGGGGATGGGGACCACACTAAAGCTTAGCTCAATGGACTGGTGGATCCTCACTGTCTTTTGTGTGAACCAACCACCGGGTAATTGGTTTCTACTTTTAACTTGCATATATCCTGGCTAAAATTGTGCCTGGCTAAAAACACCACAGCAAGTTGACTTAAAAAAGGTCTGTAACACCTTCAGTAGTCTCCTTCATCAAATTAACCTCTTCCTCAGCACTGAACTGATAATGCCCTTTCAAACTAGCCTGGGGACTTTCCCTGGGGCTTAGTGAGTGCAGTGCTTGAAGCGGTGTTCAGCCTGTGCATGTGACCTAGTAGGGAATTTCTGTACTTGAGCCAAAGGTAGAAAGGTATTTCCAGGAACATGGACCCTGCAGAGTGCTACCAGCCTCCAAACCCACCTGTGTTTTCAAGCAGGCTCCCAAGCCCTTCACTCAGCTCCATCTAAGTCTACCCATACCACAACAGCTTGAAAATGAGCAGGAGACATGGGGTAACAGAGCTGTTCTCAGACCCTGTGTGAACAAACAGTCTGCTACAAGTACAGCATAATTTACTGAGAGCAAAAGCCTTTAAGGAAAAAAAAGGATTAAATGAACTGTCTGTAGCTATGTGTAGGCTGTATAGCATCTGTCTGTCTTCCATATGGTAATCCTGCATGTTCACAGTGTCCTAAAGCACTTGCACAGCAGCTAGGATGCAGGCAGCAGTGTCATATTCACCAGTCACTTCTGTCTTGTCTGCTGTCAAGGAAAAGGTTTTTCCACTGTGCAGGACCCTTTTATAACCTTCCTTCCCCTTCAGGAGTGAGAATCACTCCTGAGCTGCTTAGTGACACTGTCCTCTGCAGTGGCCAAACATCTGTGTCACAGCTTGGAAGAAGTTGTTCTGATGCAAGTGCACTTTCCCTTCCTGTTTATTTTGATGGCATTTATGCTATTGCCAAGGTGAAAGGAATCATCCTCACTTACTTTTCTTTGGTTTATTTAGCTAGTCCCTACTTTTGCTGAATAGACTATTAACTTATGCAGGAACGTCACTTCCCTGACTAGACTGCATCCGCTATTCATAAAATCATTGCATATCATTGTTATTAGATTATAAAACACTGGCTTCTTGCTCAACACCAGCATGTCCAGAGAGAAGACTCAACCTGCATATATTGAGACAAATTCCTTCCTGTGAAGTGTCACTGTCTGTGGTTCGTACTCTTAAACTGTCTGACCTTTGCAAATCAAAAAGAGCCAAGAAGTCAAACCATGATCTGCAAAACACTCCAGATGCCTTCTTTGTTTTCAGTGGGAGTCACAACTCACCTACCTGGTGTGTTGCAGGAAAGAAAAGGGCACGCTTTCATATCACTTTGCTAGAAATTACCCTTTGGCTGGAACGCAGGAATCAGCCTTTTGTGTTGTTATGTCCTATGAATTAAAAATGAAAGAGGAAATATAAGGGTTGCTGCAGTAAAACCTTTCTGTTCAGGACAGCACAGAAATATACATGGAAAGCTGCTAAATTTTGTTTGCTTCTACCAAAATAGATTAAATCTAATGACATTATGGCTGGAACAAATTTAGGATTTTTTGAGATAAGAGAAGAAAGGGGGGAGTGAGAATGACTCTGAGTCATAGATGAGCCCTGATCTCAGAGGATGTGCACAGGCAATACTTTCATTGATCTCAGCAGAGATCATCACTTGCATAACAACTTCCGAATCAGGCCCATTTTGAGTGCTGAGTCAGCCTAGGACTCAAATTTAGTTATTCTATCAAGCAGTTAGTTTGGATAATGTGGGAAGGTATTTTTTTGCTTGTTAAATGTTGCGGCTTTTGATATACCCGTCCCCACCCTAACATTTAAAAAGTGATAATTAAAAACAAAGTAAAAAAGTTGGCATGGAAATTAAAGCAGAAGAAGATGATCATTCACTTAATTCCATTTCTCAATGTTTGCAGAGAATCAGAAGCCTCCTGACATGACTGAGATGCAGATATTCTAAAGAGTGTTTGATGAAGAGTTGCTAGCATTATCAAAGCTTCTTTGCAACAATATTTTTTTTCTTCAAGCTTAAAATCTAAAGGCCTTGTGTTTGTCTGAGAACAGAAGATGATGTGGGCAAAAGTGCATATCTGTCTAGATACATTTCCTTACTTAGATCGACAAATACTTGAAGTTTCTTATAGGGACCTGCATTATTTCCATATGCACACTCTGTCCTTGACTGTTTACCTAGGAATCATCATGAGCTTCAGAGTTTGTGTCTGCCAGATCTTTATGTCTCTGGGTCCTTGTGGATCCTATATGGCTTATATCCCACAAAGGATTTTACCTGAAAAGCTGCTATAAAAAGTAGGTGTGTTTAGCATAAATATACTTCTGACACATCTGTCTATATATCAGTCAAAGGAATGATGTTGCTATTTTCTTAAATGGTAAATAAATGCTACAGATTGAAAGAACAGTTTCACAATGTAGAGGTTTCTGTAATATGCTTCTGGAATAAGAACATGCACATGATCAATCAGTAAAATGCAGTTGGTTCTTTTACATCCATTAGGAAGGAGAGGAGTGTGTATTCTCCCAGCTTCCTTCATGAATATTTAATAGGAGATTAGATCATTAGAGTTTGTCACTTTCAAGCCATTGATCTGAATCAGATTTGCAACTATGATACATTGTTAAAATTATAATAGGCTGACACACACACACAGTTCTCCTAAAGGTAGAAGGCAGGGTAAAAAAAGGGGAAAGGCCAAATATTGATTAGGGCATTTGAAATGCAATGCAAGAATAATGCTGATTTAAGAACAGGGCTTTTTTCGGAAGCTCATCCCGATAAGCAAGAGATGGAACTGATGAATAAAGTCATGCATACTATGTGAAATCAGCTGTCCAGTGAAGATAATATGCTTATAAAATCATTATGGTTGGATCCTGCTAATGCCTTAATTCTATGACAACAATTTCAATCACTGGAAAATTACTCTATTATTTGTTTCTGATTTGCCTAATTTTTCAAAATGACTGCAAGCTGGTTCCATGGAAAACATGTAATAACTGTTCAACCTACTAGAGCACAGAGACGGACAGGAACATAACATTTGCAGAGAAGAGGTTTGCTTTTTTCATGAAATCTGATGTTTAAGGCTAAGGTATACTTGTAGTCATGTTATGTTTGCCACTGAGGAAGCGTGAGAGGTCTTGCAATTTACTAAAATCACCTATCTCCTGAGATGCTTACATCTCTGGACTACACACTTCTGCCTGCAAGTCTGACCTAGGTTCACACACCCTTGCATGCATTTGCACTCATTCTTTTTTTTTTTTTATTTTTCTGTCTGGATATGGTATAACTTTGAGTGAGTATCACTCAGATTAGCCTGCTGCTCAAAGGTCAAAGTCTCCTGCCACCCATTTTGCATGGGAACAACTCTCATGTGGACACTGTATTATTTATGTCAAAAGTGCTTTCTGGAAGTCAGCTGAAATAAATGATAAGTGAATTTAAACAATGGGAACATAACCATGACTTGTTCTTGACAAGCCAGTAAGCACATTTTCTACAGGAATGAACCAATATAGTGTGAGTAGAAAAAGTCCTCCACTGGAATAGGTCATGCAATATTTACACAAAATTCAGAAGAAAAATTCAGCAGAAAAAACCATATTTTTTATTTAAAAAAATTAATGAAATTGGCTCTTTATCAGTTTTAAGCAAAGTCCTTTGGAAGAAAGGGAATTTTCTTGCTGAGCTGCTTTTGCAGAATGGCACATTTTCCCATTTGTAGACCATAGGACCGATACGGGTATGAAGGACTATCCTGGTGTCAGACACAATCTTACTACACTTGCTTTGTTCCCCTGGTATGGGAAGGACACCTTTCCTTAACAGCTTAATTGCTTTTTTGGGAAAGGCAACCTTATGGTGGGTCACAGACAAACAGAATCCTCTCCATCGCAATTGTTTTCCTTAAGCATTTGGGTCCTTCAGAAATGTTATGTGAACTAAAACCACTTCCTTCTACACAAATTTTAGGAGATGTTGCTAAATGGCTTATTTTGATATTAGCTGAAGATCATTTCTCTTTCCATTCTTTGGTACAGTCACCATGATAACAAATTTTAGGTAAATGCCCTCACCACCTCAACATGCTGGGAGGTGGTGAATTTCTCTGAGTGTCATCTGAAAGGAAAATCTGGTCTTATGCCTGGGTTATGATAAATCCTTAAATATATTAGGGGTTTTAATACACAACTTTTTTTAATCCTCTAAGTCTAATATGTCTAAAACCTAAGAAAAAAATAATGCTTCTTTAGTAATTTTAGTGGTGTCCCGAGCATTTGACAGGTATTTCCTTCCTAATTGTAAAACAGATGATGAAGAGGTAAGTGGAAAAGTGAAAGTATGTGTTCAAACCTCTTCAGCCCCCCAAAGATGAGAAACCCATGAGGGGAGAGAAGAAGTGCTTGAAAGAAGCACAAGTACCAACAGCTGCATCAGAAAGAACACCACAAAACTGTATTGCCAGAAACCCAGTAAACATGCTAGAAGTTGTTCAGGAGCAAATTGTCATGCTAAGTGGATATTTCTGGGTTGATTACCTGGTTTTGTCATAGTGATATTAACCTAAGATATTATAGTGCCTCTTTATTAGAAAGCAGTTGATAGCACTTGCAAACTCAGATTTTATTGCTCCTTATGACTACTCAGTGCTATTTCTATCTTATGAAAAATCATTATTCATTATTTACTTTGTCTTGCAAAACAGCCATATACCTCCAAAATCAAACTATTTTCCAAAGATTCCAAAAGGGCATTGGCAACTCATTTCAAAGTCATACAGATGCTGAGCACAGTTTGCTCACAAGCTGACACAAAGCAGCACATGGTTTGACAATAGTGCAGTTGCAGTGTGCTCTTAATGGCTTGCCTTAGTCATACAGCACCAATGTCTTCTTCTTAATTACCACTAAGTCTGCTGTTACTAAGCCAGCACCATTCTGCCCTTTTCTGGCTCCTTGATTGTGATACATCTCTTTTTATTGCACAAATAATCAAAGTGTAGCAAGTGACAACACAATTAATACTGGGTTACTGACACCCAGACTGTTCATGCTGCACTGTTCAAGTCTTCTAAATCTTCCAGCAATTGCTCTGCAGGTACTCAGACAGAAGATAAATCCTCCTTGGTGCCTTGTAAGAATTCATGCACATAGAAGCAAATACCCTCCTGGGTCACACTTGCCATTGCAATTCTCTCCATACTTTCTCTTCTAGTCCTGTTTAGAAGTTCTGCAGTCCTGAAGGCACAATCAGTGTGCACCAACCCTGAATTGCCAAGGAAGAGCATCTGTAAGAGCATTAGTGCTGTACTTTCATAAGAAGTACTGGTGCTCCTGCCTTTCCTCCCTACAGCAAAAAGTAGGAACGAGAGGCAAGAGCACCAGTCCTCCTTCCCAGGGGAGGCAGCAGTACAGGCACAGAGTTTGAGGACAGCAACACCCACACAGGAAGGCTAAGGCACTTCCAATATTCTCTGAAGGTTTTGAGGGATGGGTGAGCTTAGACTTCCTTCTGAAAGATCATGGACAGCAGAGTTCAGTATTACCTTTACTTTGGCTGGTGACTGAAAGGGCAGGGGACATTCCCCGTCCCTGAGGACAAGGGGCATGCAACAACACCCATTTGCAGGAATAAATCCACCCCTCCTTGCTCTGGTGTGATCTCATCCCTGCTGTTTATTTGGAACAGGCTCTGGACCTTATCCTGTTCTATCAATGACAATTTCAAATGTTTATCTGTAGAACACAAGGAAGACTGGCTCAGTCACATGTGTGCCAACCCTGGGAATCCACAAGGATCCCAGCAGAATAGTTGGGCTGGGAGCTGGTGGGATGGCAGAGATGATTTTGATACACCTTTGCAGGACAGACACAGTTGTGGCATGGATTTTGACGTGAGGATCTTTAAACTCCTGAAAAATCCTTGTGATTCTTCTTCAAGAGCTTGTGAAACTACAGGGTAACACGGGAGCTTGGTCAATAAAGAAGGATGAAGAGGAAAGATAAAAAATATTTTGTCATCGTTAAATGCCCTTCCTGTGAACGCAGGATCTGACTGGACAAACAGTGAGTCTGCTCTTCTCAGGGTCTCTTGTGAAAGATGTTTGATCTAGAATCACTATCAAAATACCAAATCCTCACTCACAATTGTATAAAGCACACTTCAACAAGCTACAGATTTATAAAAGGCCCAGAAGATCATGACTATGAGGCACCACAGAAAGGTGTGACAATATCTATCACTGCCAATATCATAGATTCTTGCAACTGAAAGAGATTTATTTATGAGGTGGAAATCCCAGCTGATAAGAGAAAATGGATATTGGCCATTTCCACCAAGAAAGATTAGAAAATTCTATAAAGAAAATTCTAGCTGTTTCTTTTCTTCTGATATTGCTACTCACAAATCTGGAAATCAGCTCTGCCCTGTGTGGGCTACCCTGGCACCTGGCAGAGATCAGTGTCATTAGAAACACTGTTTACATCTATGACTTACTATTTTGGCTGTGGTCTTCCTCCACTATTTTTAAGCAAGGAAGAAAAAAAATCTAAAATGATGATAGAATCTACATAAAGGGTGAGAAGCAGCATAATTTTAGCTCACCATTGTGATAGAGACCAATATGGTGTTTATAAAGACCCTGGAAGAATTGAGAGAGTTCCACTGGAGAACTTTAGAGATCTACTGGACTTGCAGATCACACCATGTCTTTATTTTCCCCACTCTGTTTCTTAGAACACTGATTTATCTTATCTGCAAGCAAATAATATGATGTGATGACAACTCTATAAACGTTTTCATTGTCTCTTATTTAGTGTCTGTGAAATTTCATGTGTCTCTGTCACATCTAAGCTATTACTTTTCCAGAAATGAGACAAAGCATGATTCCTAAAAGGGGACAGATGCCATTTATTTCTATGTAGACTCAAATTACATATCCTGTTTTTCAAATAAACCCTTCTTGGCTCACAGTTTTACCTCAAAACCTCTCCAGGACTTGAAACCCAAGTTCATTCAACTTTATTGTGACGCAGTGGCTCTCTTTAGCAGTCGGCGTTCATTTACCTCAGTAGGATTAAGTGAATCCATTATTTTCAGCTAACATGCAGTGGCCTTCCTTGATCTTTTGTACAGCTCTGCTTTTTTTCTTTCTTCTTTTTTCCTTAAAGAAAATAAAAAAGAACTCTTGTATCTCTCACACTTCTCCTTTTAAAATAAAAAGTAGTGGAAAGGAGTTTGGGGCCAGCATTGCAAATAAACACATCAATACTTAGCTACAGGGAAATAAAAGTCAAATGGGAAAGAATAAAAGTCCTATGTGTCACTGTTAAATGGTGAGATGGTGATTTCTGTCAGAAAGTCTTGCTTGCATTTCAGCTTGTAGGAGGCTTATAAATAAAGTTGCTCACCCACAGTTTGCTCACTTTTGTTTGTTTCCACCCCTTGCAGATGACCATGACTGTAAATCATGTTACTCAGTCTCACGGCAGGCTGCCTCCAAAGGACAACTCTGCCTCCCTGCCTGCTCCTTGTCCTGCTCATTCCCCTGTGGCAGCACAAAGAATCTGGTGTCTGGACAGCCAGCTGGGTCAGATTGCTCATCTGTCTCCTAAAATAATATTGGGATTTTACTATTTTTTCTTTTAAATGTGGGATAAATTTTCAGACAGCTAAACTTTTGCAAAATCCCCAGTATAAGAAATGGACAGACAATTTTCTGGTTTGTTGTTCATTATGTTGATATTGTCTAAAGACTTCAGCTGAGCTCAGCTCTAAAAATTTCATGCAAAGATCCCAGGGCATTAAGCACAAGGGCCTGCAAGGCTCCTCCCCTTCCCAGCTGTTAGCATCCTCTCCCAAAGACAATTACTGTCGTGCCTCCACTAAGGCTGCTTTGCTCCAGGACCTTAATGAAGATGAAATTCAGGCCCACAGCCTCATGCCTTGGGGACTTGCCATGCACTTTTCCTGTGGGAATGTCTATGCTGCCCAGCACTGCTCTGTACAGCAGCACCTGCAAAAGCCTTTAATAATCTAGCTCTGGTCTATTGGTCAGCCTTGTGCTTCCCCCAGACTAATTAGTCCCGCTGCAAAGGAAGATGAATTGCCTGAGGCATGGTGCCAGGCTGCAGCGCTGTGTGTCCTGAGATAACTCGCGGTGTGATGCAGCCATGTCTAGACACACCAGCCTGGACGGAGCAGGTTCTGGCACCTCTGCACGACGTAAGCACTCAATTCCTGTCAGCCAAAACATAGAGTATTTCTGATGCAGTAAGCAGGTCACAAAACGAGGAGAGGAGAGTGCCATGTCAGCTCTTTTCAGATGTGCATCCTTCCTTTGCCAGCGTAGTTGGGATGGATGACTGGTGGTGCCTTGTGGCTCTTTTCCCCAGTTGTAGCTACAAGACCCCAGGAGAAAAGGTTAGGTTTGGGAATGAGCATGAGGAAACCTTCAATTTTTTACCGATTACATCTTATCTAAATGCAGGGGAAATGAATGCCTGATTGTGGCTTGAGTTTCCACACCACTGGAACCATTTGTCCACAGATGGAGCTAGTTTGAGACTCTTTCTAAATACTGAATTCGTGCTGCTTGTGCCATTCATACTTTTCATTGTTGTGATTCTGCTACAAAAATTTTATGTCCTAAGGAGGTGTCTGAGAGAACTCCTACTTCAAACAGGGGTATGGGCACTCTGTCAAGCTCTAGGAATAGAAAAGAAGAAAATCCAAGTTTTGCTCATAACCATTCAAAGTGATTTAAGACAAAATGGAGAACAGCAGCCCTCTAAACTGTTGGTGCTAATGAATATGTATTGCAGCCAGATGAAGATTTGTGAGCAGAGTGTATATGACATCTTTTGCAGAAGGTGCTGCCAAGCTTGAGAACCTAAAAAAGCCCTGGTTTAATCAAGGCCTACAATAGGGGCAAGTCGCTATCTTGTTTCTTTTGTGATTTACAAATCCATCAAGTCAAACCTGCCACAGCTAAAAAATAGTGGGAAAATTTTGGAATTTTTTTAAATTTTGTCATTGTTCTTCAAAATCTGACCTGACAGGAAAAGCTGTCTATCACTTGCTTGACTGTTAGAAAAAAAATGTACATTTCATAGCTAACTTCTCATGAGTGCTTTATTATCCAAGGACAAGTAAAAGGACATTTTGCATATAAAAAGTTATACATAAGAAGGAGCCCTTCAGTGTCAGTTCATTCCTTCAGACATATGGATGAAGCATGACAGCTAACTCTATTCTGCTTCTCCTTTGTCAGCACCATGCCCATGACCTGTTGGGTTCCCTAAGTGGGAAGAGAAGACTCAGGATGACTCTGCCTTCAAAAGCACAGGTGTTGCTGCATAAGCTGCCCTAGAGTGTTGTGGAGAGAAGCTATTTTTTCATCTGGGGCTTGGGAGTTTAGAGGCTTAAAGTTTCATTCTCTGAGGCAGAAAAGACTAGCTCAAATGTTCTAAAAACCAGGAGTAATTTAATGAGTTGAGCTCCAGAAGGGACAGGAAATCTCCAAGAGTTTTCCTTCCCTCAGTCTTTTCTCTCTTCATCATTTCCTCCTGGCCCTCCAATGTCTCACCCCACTCTTCCCTGTATAAAGGTAATACCACCATGACAGGCCCAAACCAAGCATAGTAGGTGATCTCTTTTAGGTAAAAAATATAAAAATAAATGTTTTCACCTTCATCATGGATGAAATCTCCCAGGCTGTGTTTAATTTGCTCACTGCTTACATCAGTTGACTTCTGTATTTATAAGTATGTAGAAGTAGTAACATATCAGTAAAAATAACTTAATAAAGGTGTTGAATGAGAGTGCTTGCTATGAAATCTGCTCATTATAAACACTTTATGTGTCTGAAATGAGAGCTTTGTGTCACAAAAGCCCTTGTAAATTTGTGTAACTGACCTCTACTGATATAGGGTGTGGATAGAGAAAAATTTAACAAAAATAGCAGATTGAACAGAGAAAAAATACATGCTGAGGGGTACCATATGAAAGACTGCTAAGAGTTTATAAGCTTGTCACACTAGTTGTCGTATTGGATTCATCAGAGCTGATAAACTCAGGACACCACAAACTTTCCATATCGGCCCAAGGCCACCAGCAGCTGCAGCTTGTATAAATCTGACTACATCCAAGAAGGATTTTTTGTGCTCTGTTCAGAGAAAGAATATGGGATTATACATATGCTGGTGAAACAAGGGACCCCTTGAGGGATTTGCTGTCTCTCTGCCTCTAAGTCAACAGCTGGGTCTGACCTCTGAGTTGCTGCTCCAGCTGGGCAGTGTTGAGTGAGACCAAATTATGTGAGGGAATAAGCACCATGGGGAGATAGTTTTCTGCTGTTAATAATAACAGCCTAATACTGTTATTGTTGTTGTTCTTCTTCTTGCTATTATTATTCTGATACAGCTTCATTATTTAAGTATTGGCTGTGATATTTGTCTCCCTTGTCCTGATCCCGCCAGGGAAAACAGAACATGCAACACCCGTGCATTGGGTCAAACCCAGTGAAGGAACAGCACAAGTACAGTGAGCAGAGAGAAAAGTCACAGAATGGTGCATCTGAAACATCTAAAATCCCTTTCTGCCACCCTGAGCTCTTGAGTGTTGTCATTACAGTCAATGTCAAGGACATAAAATTATGAGATCAGTTTCTTCCCCAGCTGCCACAGCTCCATTCACACCCGAGACCCATTGGGGATGGGAGAAGACAATTCACAGAAGGTTTTCATATACACAGAAGATTTAGAAGGGTGAAAAATCTTAGCAAACAGGACGGTCATTTACAGTTTATCCACCCTTTTTCCATGGACTTCAAACTTGGCTTCCCTCCACAGCCTCTACCAGCCAGCCCTGACATATACATGCAATAAGATGTAGCAAGATTCTGTGCAATAAGAATGCTGTAATTTGGGCCAGCGATTCAATATGAGATGAAACTGCCCTGTTCACAGGAAGGCTTACAGGCTTGCACTATTACTGGTGACTCTGAGACCCATTTTTTTCTATGCTTTGGTGGCCAATGCTGGCATCCAGTGCATTCCTCAGCTCCAGAAGGTATAGGTACAATTCCATTGTTATGATCTTGCCCTTACTTTTGGGTAAGACAGCAGCGAATCTCTATTTCCATTGTGCATTTGTTGCTTTTGGAATGAGTTTTCTTCCCACTTTAGGCAATAGTGATAAAGTCTGGATTATCTGAGAATATCTGATGGGGGTAAACAAACTTATTCACAAACTTGATTTTTGGGAAAAAGGTGGTCTCCCATGTTTTAAAAAATGTTGCATTAAAATGAATTCACCTTTAATTTTTCTATGAGAGATTGCTCTCAGTAGACCGTGAACTTCTGTCAAGTAATCAAATATTTGTGTACCTACTTAACAGACACCAGATTAATCTATAACTTGTATGATAGCATTTGAAAATGTGATAGTGGTTTGTGTCATGCATCTTGAACTACTCTCAGGTCCCAAGTGCTGGAACCATGACATTCAAAGAATGTTTTCCTGATGAAATGTGTTAATACTTTACCATATGTAACCACTAGTGATGAATTACTTTGGCATTCACTGTAAGAACATTAACCAAGATGAACCCATTTGGTGTTAATGTCAGTGTAATATATAGCTCCCTGGGTAACCCCTTGGAGCTTAACATTCATTTAGAAAACACTTTTTCAAAAGAGTTTTACACTATGCTTTTCTATTTTAGAATTAGCAGACAAGCCCTTTTGGATTATATTTTTCATTTCTGCCTCAATGCTGTACTCGCTGGCTAACCTGCATTTCAGGACTGAAATCTCTGTTCTTGAGGGAAAGCTTGGATGTCAGGCTTACAATATACTCTAAAATCACACATATTGATGGGAATAAGTTCTTTTGAACTGCTGAATACATCACCTGGCTCATACATCCAAATATCTCTTCCATACTACTCATGCCTTTGCTTGTACTACTGTCTTCTAAATTGTATTTTGTACATCCAAACAACAAACAGATGTTTCTTCCTTTCTTCATTGCTGTCTTGTCCATGTTTTCTCATCCACATCAGCCACTTTGTCTAGTCAAGTGAAAGACTGTTTATCCTTTATTTCATCTATAGTTTGGAATGCATTTCTCGACATGCTCTCCTTTCCTGCCACCACTGGAAGTTTGGGTACAAACTGCCAGCAATCCATGGTCTGGCGTGCTGTGCGCGGTACGTGGTGTAGCTGGTGTGACAGTAGCATATTGCTGTGTTTGTGTTACTGAGATATTGTGAGGAGAGACTGCAGGTTTTTTTGTACTACCCAGGTAGTGAAGGAACAAAATTTCTATGCTGAAGCATAAATCCTTTTTAGTTTAGATTAATTCTTGTTGAACTCTGATCACAACACGTCCATTCAGAGATAATTGCTTGTTTATGAAGATGTTTTGGGACTGAGAAGTTAGCCTGATTTTCATCCATTCAGAGTGCTCTATTCTGCACTAAATGTCAGCTAATAATAGGTCAAATGCCAGATTTAATTTCAAAAAGAAAGTTAATATGACAAGATTTATTTTCCATAAGCCATGTTGATTGATATTAATTATATTACCATCCCTTAACTCTCCTCAAGTGATTGTTGCATTATCTAGTTGGTGATGACCATTAGGATAGATCGTCCTGTTCGTCCTTTTCAAAATGTCGTGAAGTTTTTTTTCTTGAAGATTTCTGGGGCATCCGATGAGTTCCTGGACTTTTTGAAAGTTGGCATTACTGCTCCAGAGAGCTTGAGCAGCATTTTAAAGAGAGGAATTCAAACTATGTCCACTTATTAAAAAACCCTACAGAATATCATAGTTTTATTATGTATTTAACATTTTAAGGTGTTTCTATTGTAAAGGAATTTATTTTAGCATCATGATCTGGGTAATTAAAACCATTGCCTTTTCCCACACATAGGTAAGAGAAATGTTTGCTGAACACTCCCATTTTTCTGCCTAATTATTAATTGCTTGTATAGTTTTCCTCTGTTAATGGACCTGTGCTCTCTCACAGGGGCAATGAGTGCAACTGCCCGAAGACCTGCTAAATTAGATATTTCTTGAATACATTTGCAAGATCAAGTAAGAAACAACTAGGAACTGCCCCAGGGTTCCAAGATCTCCTCTAACTGGTCTTAATTATGAGCTGATAGGTCTTCATGAATTCATTGGCTTCCTTTAATAATCATCTAGCTTCTAAATTATAGTATTAAAAACTTTGTCTTTTGTTCCACATCCTATATACAGGTATTTTCATGGTTGCTTTCATTTTTCCTCTAAATCAGATTTTGGATTCTCTTTAAAGCAATGTAACATCACATCTGGATTCTAGATTTTGACCATGGATAGACTTTTTTGAATATTAAATTAAATATTCTTCAGATTTTTCTGACATATTTAATTTTTGTTGTTTACTTTTGATGTTTATACCAAGAGATTAGGCTTATAACTATTTTTAGCTTTGAAACCCTTTTCTTAATGAACTGAATGTTACCCTTTCTAAAAATAACATAATGTTTATGCTACTGGCTGGCAAAATATTCTGTTTTGAATATAATAAATGTAACCACTGATTTAATCAGATCTCTGATGAACTTTTTCCTTTGTCACAACAGGTACACAAAATTAAATACAACATACCTGAAGTTAAAGTTTTCGTTCAGAACCTTCAGGAAATCCAGATAACATTTTAGTATTTCCAGTGTGAGATCCTCGTATGTGTCAAATGATAATTTGTGAAACAACAGAGTGATTTTCCTTTAATGATATCCTGAGAAGTGCAATGTTTGGCTAGGAGGATCAGTGCAGGTCAGGGCAATGTGTCTATCCCAATTCTCTTAGGAGAGAGCGACCCAGCAAACAAACTCTACCTCTGGAGAAAAGCGAGGCACAATCAGGAAGTGACTGAACCTGTATGGGATGATGTGGCTACCATTACGTATGAAGAGAATTTTTAGTTCCCTTTACTATTTTTACATTAAGTTCCTTGAACAGATTAATTTTCACTTCATCTAAGACCTATTTTTGCCAGTTTCTCTTGAGTAGCGATAGCGATTCCAAGTACAGCATTAAGCAAATGGCATAAATACTCTACAAAATATTTTCACAAATATTTTAGATTCATTTTCCTCACAGCTTTCAGCAAGGTTTAAATATCAAACATTAAAATATTCAAAAGAAAAGATTCACTTAGAAGATTTGTCATTCTGTTGGCTGTGGTACATAAAAATTAGAACTGAATCAATGACTAGCACATTATGAACAGCACAAATTCTAAAAAAATACCAGAAAATAAATCCAAGACCACAAATTAATTAAAAAAGCAAACTTAACAATAATTTTTATAGATAAAGATGTGCAGTAAGTTAAACCATGATGGTTAGTTCACTGCCAAAAGATCAAATAAGGGAAATAGTCTCACTACTTCTCCAAATTGATTCATTAGTTCTCAGATAAAATAAAAAAAAGAAGAAAACCAAAAAGGCTGATGTACCAATGTACATTGTCTTCTCTTCTTTTCTAAAGAATTCCCCTGCATAAGTCCATATATTAAGATTATAAATGAACACACAGAGGGGGAGATTGAGTCCAACTCAGGGACAGAGAGATAGATTCTTTCCCTTATTTGATGCCACCTTCTTCTTGCATATAATATGAACAATTAATTCACAATGGTGGTACATTAATCCAAATTACTCTTGGTTAGATGTGCTGCCGCCCATAAATGTTATTTTCTATATGGAGACTACAGATACTCTGATGATCCCAACACAGAAACAGGGTAACTACTTGGGTTTACTTAGGGTGTCTTTCCATTAAGATTTCGTTCTTTCACCCTCCACTTCAGCTGTTCTCCAAAAAACATGACAGAGGCTAACAACGATCACTCTGGTCTCTGTCAGGACATCTGCATAGCATGAAGAAGTTCAGAAAAAGTCTGAACTTGTTTCATAATGCACGCAGCCACCTATGAACTTGCACCTTCCTTGACATCAAGGAAGGACAGGTTTTTATCCCAAGATATTCTATGGAAAAACACCACCCAAGACTCTGCTCTGACATCACCAGAGTGACAAGTTGACAAGGCAATGTCACATTTGTGTACAGGTGAAACTTCAGCTGCCTCCAAGACTCTGCTCTGATATGTATTTAAAAGACATTATTTATGTTTTGTATTTATCTTTTATTCTTTCTTCCTTTATGGAGTTATAGATATGGGTGGTTAAGAGTAGCAAGCTTTGCCATCACAGATATTGCCTGTGTCATTTTGTCAGGGATTTTGCTGAAGTCCCACTTTGTATATGATAATTCACAGAACTCATTTCTAGCAATATATCTGTAGTGAATATTAATTCACTAAGGTTTTGCTTGTTTGTTTTAGTTCTGCAAGGCCAACTTTGTGACCTTCATTTTATTCTGAAATCAGTTCAACCTACTCAGCCTTTGATCCAAATGCATAGACATGTTTTAACTGGACTTTTTTCACCCTCTGTGTGTTGGATCCACAGATACTTCAGGAGCTGTAACAAAGAGCTGTCAAATGTAAAAGCAGGAATATTCCAGAACTCAGTGTCTTTTCTAAGAATATTTGAATGGGAAGATGACACTGTTCCACCTTTGAAAACTGCTTTTTACTTTGTGAAAGCTGGAAATAGCTTTTACTTTCTGCAACCTGTGACATGAATGTTTTTCCATTTTTTGATGCAACAGTAGCTCTTTGCACAGCTCTGTACATGGGTGCATTTGTAAGGCAGGTGGCTGTTAAACTGGATGAACTTTTGGCTGAGAACATTTATGAAAAAACACATGTAGGGTGCCTTCCACAGTGAGAAAAGCCACAAACCCTGACCTAATATTTTTATAAAAATACAAAATATAATCTGCCTTTGCTATCACATGCTGTCAGAAATGTTGAGACAATATATGGGGATGAGGTGGCTTGACAAGCCATAACTGGTTGTCAGGGGAAGGTGTTTGTTGAGTTTCAAAGAGATGTTTTACCTCAGAGTCTGGGTCACAGGTATTTTTCTGGGAAGCCTACACTGTAGCAGGGAGCAAATATGTCCTTTTCATCTTTTCCTCATGGGACCCACCTTCAGATACAGGTTTTTTTTGGTGGTTTTTTTTTTGCCGTGCTTCTCTACAAAGCTGTAGTTCATTTCGGGTCTCGCTGAAAAGCACAGTAGTTTGTGTTAAGTGGCTATAGGAAGGTATTTGACTCACTCTTGATTTCTATATTCCTCTGTGCCATGTTCTTTTGAACTAGACTTCTGTGGGAAGAAACAACTCCAGAAATGACTTTCTGCACTTCCCTTTAAGAGACAGAATCCTAATTAAAAAAACCCAAACAAGACCAAATCAACAAACTGACATTAAATATGAAGATTCCTCAAGATAGGGGTTTTTAGAGGGTCTGTGGTCTGATATACATGTTTTAAGAGAAGTGAACTTGACCATTAAGTATTTAGGTAATTGCAAACAAAAGACATAACTTTAGTCCAAGATTTTGAAAATTGGCACTTAGAAAGAATTAACTACCTCAATTTTTAAACAAAATAATTTTTCAAGAAAGAACTGATTTAGCTTTTTTTTCTTAAATTTTAGATTTCAAACTTGACAGATAAAATAACAAAAAAGTGTCTCTTTCTCTTTTTGCAGTTTCACGTAGGATTATTTCTAGAGTCTGCCCTAAAGAATGAAATGTTATTGCTAGATCAGATAACAGATAATGAGATGCACTTTTGAAAGCAGACCTTAAGGAAGGAGACAGAGCAAAGATGAAATGAAGGAGAAAGGCACAGTGGATAAGCAAAAGATAAAGTAGGAAATGCAAAAGGAGTATTCTGGGCAGGAAATGTTGCAGATGAAAAGAGAAATATGAAGGTATAGTGAAATGAACAAAGAAATTAAAAGATACAGGCTTGCAACAGTCAGAGATGTAACTTTGTAGTGTGCCTAGGAAGTGGAAAACAAAAGTAAGGCAGACAGATAAATTACGTCTAATTTAGTGTTTGTCCAGGTGCTGCCATCAAGCCTCCTGACTATATTGTAATTATTCTGAAGAAGTACTAAAATATTTGTGAGGTATTAAAATATTTGGTCATTCATTGCAAAGGTGAGGTCTTTGCTCGCTAGAATGCATTTATTTCTTGGGGCCTCTAGCTGGTCACCGTGACCCTGAGAAATGTTAGAAAGTCTCTTTTCCCAGCCCGGCGGTTGAAGAAGGAGTCAGGGCTCTTCATTTCTTGGTCTCAAGGTTGTTTATTGTATCTTATCTATAAAATTCTTTCTCTGGCCTGCCAAGGTCCGCTCAGCACGACAGTCCAGGCACTCTGCCTGCCCCTGCTTTAGTAGTCTTTATACTAAAAACTACGTATACAATGTTTACAATTACTTTCCAATACCTATCACCTATGTTAGACAGTGAGCTTCTACTCTAAACCAATCTAATAGTGCCAACATCACGGCAGAAGATAGATGCCAAGAAGAAGAAGGAGAACACGCCCACATCCCTCCATTATACCTCCTGAACCTCCATTCTAAAAAACCCCAAAATCTACTTTTTCACGTCACGATAAATTCACGATCATTCTACTTAATTTGTCATGGCTTGCAGATCTTCATCTAAGGTTGGTAACTTGCTCCACGGGTCATAATCAAAACCACAGGCATTCTGGGCTCTGTGCCAGGGTCTCTGAGCCCCCTGGCAGGGGTCTTGGCTGCTCAGGACAGCCAGAGGGATGTCCTAGGTTCCAACATTTATTTATATACTTACTTATTGTTTAGTTTTCTGAAAGGAGAAGGAGAAGGATAGATGGCATGGGGACAGAAACTGATGCTTAAGTTCCACCTGAATATGGACTTCTTTGCTGTGCGGATCACTGTACAGAAACAGATTTCCCACAGGGGTTGTGGAGTCTCCCTTACTGGAGATATTCAAGACACACTCCTGTGCCAATGTTCTGGTTTGACCCTGCTTGAACAGGGAGATTGGACCAGAGGACTCTCTGTGGTCCTTTCCAACTGGACCCATTCTGTGATTCTGAATTGCAAAAGGAGAAGGAGGCAGAAAAGGGAAAGTGAAGGGGAAGGAGAAAGGGAAAAAAGGAAAAATACACAACCTAGAAATGTTTCACAGGCTTTTACTCTCAGGGGTGTGTTATCTCTCTTTTCTAACAGTGTGTATATATATAGATGTATATGCATGTTGGCACTCTGCAGAAAACTTGGAGCCATTAGCTGTTACCCTACCAGCTGCCTGGGTGCACATCTGCATTGCTGTTAAACATACATGTTTCAGGGTTACTGGTTGTATTTATTCCACAAATAGTTTAGTTCTACTGTATTGCCCAAACCTCTGTAATTTAATCCTTGTCTGACAGCTATTCAAACAAAAAGAAGAGAGGGAAATCCTGAGGTGATTCAAATATCGACTTAGAGCAATCATCATTTTGCATGCAGTCAATACTGACCTTTTCCATTTGGAAAACTTGAAGGGGAAAGAACAGCTGCTTTTTCCATTATAGTTTAACTATTAAAGTAATATACACAGAGTGTTCTCATGTATGTGGGGAGTTTTAGGGAGAAACAGGGGACCAGTAAGAGTTTTACCCCCTCACAGCACCTAGAAACTGTAAGATACTAAATTCCATGTCCACACATTTTTCTTGCCCAGCTGCTTGATATTTTCTGTGTAGAAGGACTCTTGATGTTCAGAAACATTTTCTGTGGTGATTACAAATCATCCCACCCCAAACCCCTGTGTTAGACTGTATATTAACACTTCTCATGACAGCAAGCTTGGCACTGGGAATGATGGCCCCTGAAAATAGATGTAAAAATACATGGGAAAATTTTGTGTCTCAAAGATATTTCCAGACTTAGGCTACTGAGTTCCTAAGTGACTTTCGTGTCCCTTACTTGCTTTGTCCCCTCAGGCATGCTTAAACACCAAGGTGTAAAGACAACTGTTGCAACCAGCAGTTATCACAAGATAGAGAGATGCCAGCTAGTTAAAGGTATTTCTCTCATCAGGAAGATTCTGTTGGCTACCTTCCATTCATGACAACCTTAAATTTCCTGACCTGTGATAAGTCATCCTCTCAAGCAGGAGAAGACATTCCGAAGTAACAAAGAGATTATAACACATGGCATGGTGCTCTCCAAATTAATTATCTGCAATCTGCCCTTCACAGTCACCAGGAAAAAAATGCTAGAAATATTTTGGCTGTGTTGGTCTGGATTTATGCCTGGTATGATTTTACTGGCATCAGGGAAAAAAAAAGACTTATCTCCAGATTAAATACTTCTCTAAAGTTACATGATGGAAAGATCTGGCTGCAGACATCTACTGTTGTTTGCAATAAAACCATTATGTTTATGAAATGTTAATGAAGGAAAGACTGGGCTGGGCTCTATAGAATTGGGTTATCAGTACTAGTGGAAGGAGAATGTTTGTATGAGAGAGATAATAATTTACAGAAATGTACGCATAAGTTTGTTCTTGGAGGAGGGAGCTTTACTTCTCTGAGGTAAAGGCTATAGCAGCAGGCTGCCCCAGTAAGTGACTCACCTGAAATTGAAAGTTCTAGCTTTTATTTCTACCTCACATTTTTTGGTAGATCTCAGAATCCGGGTAATGAATTGGACTATTTGGATGTCTAAATCTTAATTTTTCAAGTTTGATGTTTTCTTTTTGAAATATTTTTGATTGTATGGATTCTATTTGTGATTTAAACTTTACATTTCAGAGACACTGTTTCATGATGTCTCACTCTCAGCAGCTCTGTAAATAAAAATGCAGTCTGTTCACCTTTAACATACTAAAGTACACTAAAAACATTCCCATATAACAGCAAGTTTAAAATTAGCATCTTCAAAATTTTTTGTTGAAGCTACATCTGTTGTTTTCATTGTGAAACTGAAGGCAGCATCACCTTGAATTTACTTACTTAATTATAATGCAGTCAGTGGAATGTCAGGAAGGGAAGGGGAGGGAAGGGGAGGGAAGGGAAGGGAAGGGAAGGGAAGGGAAGGGAAGGGAAGGGAAGGGAAGGGAAGGGAAGGGAAGGGAAGGGAAGGGAAGGGAAGGGAAGGGAAGGGAAGGGAAGGGAAGGGAAGGGAAGGGAAGGGAAGGGAAGGGAAGGGAAGGGAAGGGAAGGGAAGGACCACAAAGCTGGCTAGAACTAGGGGACTTTAGGGAGATAAAGAAGAAATGTGCTGCTCAGAGTGAAAATGACAAAGCTAAAACAGTGTGTACAGCACAGGTAAAAAGCAGCAATGCTGTCTGATTCTATTGATAGTATCTGAAAAACTACAGCTTTTGAAGACAGAAATCAGATAGGTCTGGACCTTCTGTTAGAGGGAATAGTAGGACAGATAAACTAACCAGCCTCTGGCCTTTAGCAATCCAGTACTCTCATGTTGCTTGGGTGAAAAATACTGATAATAACTGTGCTTCTGAGCTAGGGCAGAGACTTCTGAAGGATGGATAAAGGCTAATTCACCCCTTTGCAGCAAAGACATGGATTTACTCTTTCATATCCTGTGTTAAAGGAACATTGCATCTTCTTGTGGTGCTCAGACACAATATCTACTGCAGATCCCAACAGGCTCTCCCACGAGATAAGATCCAGTTCTATGTGCTACTTGCTCAGTGTGAAAACATTCTCTGTACTATTTTTTTACTAAAAATGACATTAAAAAAGTACTCCTTCTCAAAACAGGTCCTCATAGCTACTGCAAGAATAACAGGCCAGGAATACAATTTTCTATGTCTGTTTTCTGCAACCCCTAATTTTAAGTACTAGAATTGGCCCAAGGTAGGGGGCAGAGAGACTGCAGACCACAGAACAGTGTTAACACAGTGTGTGTGCAGACATAGGCACAGGTTCTTAACTGCTAATGATACAGCTATCAGTGAAGAAATCAACATCTATGAAAAAGCACAGGTTTTTGAGAAAAATACCTAAATCAAATCAAATGCTCAAGTAGAAATACCTGATAATGGACATTACACACTAATATAGAGGCAATCAAAGGAAACAGCTCACGTGACAAAGGAGAACATTCAGTGTTAGGGTAGAATATTCCATTAATCATCACCAGTGAAAAAAATCAATTTCTCTCAAGACACAAAGTAACAATAATAATAACAATAATATCAACAATGTTAGTTCTTCAACTTTTATTTCCTAGCTATGTTTCAAAGCAGTGTTGCTTTGTACAGGCTAAAAAATAAATTCAAAAATTGCCAAGAACTTTTAGCATGCAGAAGACAGAGAAAGAAAAAGCAAGCTAGACTCAGTCAAAATCCTCACTAAGAACACAGTTTACAAGAACAAAAGGGCATACAAGTAAGCTATTCTTAATTATTTGTTTATGTACCAAAGTAAGAATCCAGGTGATTAGCAAGAAGATTTAGAATGTGAAGTAAGAAAGGAAGAATAAAAGAGAAATTGTTGTTGACAGAAGCTTGCTGGGAAGTTATGCAATGAGAATTCAAAAATTAATGTAAATAATTTGTTCCAAAAGTAGAATGGTAGAAATTTGGATGCATTTTTCCCCCTTCTAATAGACTGTTTTCTCTTACAGAATCCTGGATGGTTTAGGATCATAAGTCCTCCAAAATTTTGAGGATTAACATTATAATCACTGAAACAGTACAGACTTAAAGTACATTTGTTCCTGACTTTCTGACCCCAAGAGACATAAGTGATCATGTGTAATGTGTTGGGGAAAAAAAAAATTCTCAGTTTCATGGACTGCAACCTACAGGGCATCTGTTGATTACAAACCACAAACCACCCCTGAACAGTAATTTTTGAATACAGCCTGTTCTGTAGGCTGTATGAGGTAACTAAATTTTAGCTACAAATTGGCAGACATTCTTTCTTGTAGGGAAAGAATTAATCACTCACCTAAAAATTTGCAGTTGACTAAGTGCCGGAGATGATTATCATACAGTTGTATTTATTTAATCTGAAAAAATTGTGATGCCCTTGACTTAAGAAGGAGTCAGGACAAGACATGGTTAGTCACTGGCTGGCAAATCAACTGTGTTCCAAAGGTCCCATGAGAGGTGAGTGGCCAATGTTATTGCAAGGCTGCTTCATATCACCTGTGAAAGTTCACAGCAACTGGGGAATCTCCCTGATGATGAAGGAAAATGTCATGCACCTCTTCAGGAAGAAAGGCACAACAGACTTGGGAATTACAGGCTGGTCAGCCTAATCTCAGTTCCTAGGAAGTATGTAGAGCAAATCCCCCCTGGAAATAATACCCAGGTTTCTGAAGAAGACTGGGAACAAGTGAGTGACTTGGAATAGTCAACACTGATTTATTTTAGGAATAAAAATGCAAAATCATACACCAGTGATGGAATAACCTCATGGAGCAGAATGGCTAGAAAGCCTTGGAGTCCTAATGGTCAACAGTATAGTCTGGATATGAATCAGGAGTGTGGCTTTGCCATGACAAAGGTAACCACACCTCAAAGCGAACTATTGGGGCTGCTGGTTGCAGGTTGAGGCAAAAGACCCCTCCTCTCTGTTCAGCAGCCTGAACAGAGTGCTGAAGTACTCTATCCATTTTCGGGTACCCTGGCAGGAAAGACCCTCATATATTGAAGCAAGTACAATGGAGGAATACCAAGATGCCAAGGGGAATGGAGAACAAGATGAATGAGGAAAGATAGACAGAAATGGGTTTGTGTAGTCTGAAATGGAAATATCTAAGAATCTGGAACTGTCTTGAACTGCCTTCATCTACCGACTGTTGGTGTTTAAAGAAAGTGGAGTAAAAGGAAAAGAGGCAGCAGATCCAATTGTAGGGTAGAAACTGTCCATTAGTTGTTAGAAATAATATCACACTACAGCTAGTCAAACACCACAACAAGTTGTTCAGAGAGGTTATGTGAAGTATTTACTCAGTTATTTAAAGTTTAATTAGACAAGGGTGTAATTTAACTCTGAAGGTGAATCTTACTTTAAAATCAGCCCCTTTTTGAGTGGGGAGGTGAGCTGGGTGATCTCCAGAAATCAGTTACATAGTATGTGATTATATTTCTTTGCAGTTATCCAACTTGCGGCACAGGCAGAAACAGGATAAATTTTCATTTTTAGTAGAAAATTACTTTATTCCGCCAGCATCTAAAATGCTGAGAGCTCCTAAGGAAAAGAGACATTCAGTTCCCTTAAGTAGAGCTAAAAAACTAATAATCTGACTACTTTAACAGTTAAGAAATCCTTATAGAGTGGAGCTGGGAGAAGTGTGAACATGGACTGTTCACACCAAAGAGGCTGAGTTATGGGATGGACCATAAATTCCCATATCCAGATTGTCCTCCAGGATGGCAAACCTGAGGACCTTCAATCAGAAATTTGTCCCCAGCCTTGGGAAACAGTACTGGCATCCTGACCACTGACTGATTCAGAGACTGAGAACCCTCTTGGAACTGATATAAGCATGGGCTGCTATAAATGATTTTATTTCTGCACAGAATCATCTCTGAAGACATTGCAACTCTACATTTAGAAGGCATGTGTGAATATCACCATTTTCCTAAGATGAAAACTCAAGAATTCTCAACCTCAAAGGGTTGGATGAATGTAGAGAATGTACAATGTATCAGGCACTAACAAACATTGGCCCATAGACAGTGTGTGTGAGACAGCAGTCCCATCCCCTCTGGATTTTAGGGTCCTCCTCCTCCAGGTCTCTACTCTGCAGTCTTTTCTGAATGACATGCACAATGCACCTCTTCAGTTTTCTAGGCAAAATAATCCTGGAATATATTTTCAATGTACTGGGGCAAGGCTAAGCCCCGTTCTGTCGTAGCGGCATGGGCTGTTTAGGTTATCATAGGAAGAGCCCTTTAGGGACTCCATTTAGTGTTGTGGTGTATTCACCTCTGATCCACGTCCTTTCTGCAGCAGGACTTCTGCACCTGAAGGGCTCCAGCTGATGCTGCTTTCCCAGATAATTTCATGCAGGTTAAACTTCCCTTCATCTTTTTATCCATACCAAGGCCACAGGGAAACCTTGAGACCTTTTGGTCCTCATCTTCCTGAAGTTAGCTGTTCACAGCCATAGCAGAAGCAAGCTTCGTAAAGGAATTTTTTGACAGATTGCTTTGTACATTTGAGGGCAAAGTACTGAGTGGAGTCTACTAGATACTACTTTAATTTCTTTGATAGCGCATACCTTCAAAGAAATGAAATATCCAAGAACTTGCTCTTCTTCATATTCATTTTGGTTTTTTAAAGTAATAAATTTTTAACATTCATCCCTTTTGATCTTTTTTTTTTTTTTTTTTTTTTTTGGAACAAGTTTATGCAAGCTTATACACTGTCCTGGGAAAAGTTTGCATTGTGTTTAAATCTTTCCTCCAAAATATCTCTTTTTTTGCCAGTCTTATCTGAAGGGTCAGATAGACACAGGGTTCAAAACCAGAATACTAGGGAAAGCTATGATAAAAAGAAATAAATATACAATTGTACCTTCCCAAGAAAAATTTCACACTGTGGCTTTAGGGCTCCCTTAGATGAAGATTGTGTTTCTGCCTAATTCTACCTTATCCTGGTGTTAGAGATCACTATCAAACAGTGATACTTTTCATCTCAATATTTCATCTCTACTGAGGGGATATATCCTTAAGACCTAGGAATCTGATAATTCTAGCTCTGTCCATTGTCTAAAATACTATAAGCTACTCCATTAAGCTGTTTAGTGCTCTTTAAAACTTGTGTACCAGGGTAATTTATGGGGAAGATGATCTCAATATTGCCCAACATTAACCAAAAGCACATGAGGCTGTACAGGATGGAGAGCAAAGAGCCTGACACCCTTGTTTCTCCAAGAGATTTTGTTATGAGCAGCCAATCCAACAACGAAACAAGAGCCAATGAAGTGATGGCAAACAATTGTTAAGATTTTAAAAATCACTGAATATAGAATATCTGAAGTTTGAAGGGACTTGTAAGGATCATTGAGTCCAAAAAGGTCTTTTGTCATGATTTTCACAGTAGAAATGGAACATTTTGATGGTTCAGAACTTCTCAACTCACACCTAGCAAGAAAAGTCCCCTTCAGCCTGATTTCTCAAACCTCCTGTTTTCTGTGGTGTTGCATTGCTCACCCCTACATTTTACCACACTTCAGTCTGAAGGACGGTGCATCAAAAGTAAAAGACATTTGCAAGGAAAATTGCACAGAGCAAAGCTTTAGGGATGCCTCAGAGCTTACAACATCTTTTAGTAAAACTTCAAAATAGGAAAAAACCCAGCCATAATGAGCTTTTGCAGAATTACTTTTTTGCTGATATGAGAAAATACTGGAGCCAATGTGTTATCTGTGTAGGTTAATGTAGCAACATTTTTCACATGAAATCCAGGCTAGGCAACTTGAATTGACTAGGAGAGGCTGCTTTTTCCTTTGTGCTATTCTCAGTGAAGAGTATTATCTTATTTCTTAAGCTTAGAAATTATAATGAGCAGGATAATGTGTGGGGAAGTATTCTCATTTGTTGAATGGTATTTTTTAATGGTGGGGACCCCATTATCACTGATAAGAAAAGTGCAAACCCCTGTTGATTGGAGACTATGCTGGTGTCGGTAGTTTTCAAGTATATCATGCAGTCATGTAAGAAGTTTCTATTATCTCATAGCGTGCCAAATGGGGGATTAAATCCTGACACTGAAAATCCTCAGGGAAATGGCTTCTACTGCAAAATAATGAGTCTACTCATACTTGAATGTCTCCTGTTTCGACAGGGAAAAAAGCCTAGGATAAATGAACTTACAGTCCACCATTTAGAGTCGAGTGATTGCTACCTTCCCAGCATCAACCTGAACACATCAAGTGTGATATATAAGAGACAAAGTTAGTGATCTAAGAAATCTTGCAACATGAGAAGATGGCAGGGAATGTGCTTTAGGAACATGGGCTCATGTAGGCAACCCATGGCTCTTTTGATGTGTTTGATTCACTGACATAAGCAGTGGAAGTCCTGAGTCCAGCTACTTTAAGATGTTTGCTTCCTCCTGCACACAAGAAGAATGACCCTTGGCTCATGCCTGTTGCTGTCCCTGCAGACCAGGCATGAGAGAGCTCTGCAGAGTGCTGGGACTGCTGCACTCAGGAGGATGAGGTAATAGGATTGCTATTTTAATGACTGTTTGCAAAGGATTTACTGTACCACTTACCATGCACAGTGGTTCATTCTAAATACTACCCAGCACATCTTTTCCAGTCTTTGAATAACTGCTAATCCCAAAATATGAATATGGTGTACAATTCTCTGAATTTCAATTTTGGAAATAGTCAAGTTCAGCAAGGTTCAGTAGAACCAGTTGTGCACAAATGCAGAGACAGCTTTCCTCATCTCATGCTTTGCCCTACAAACCACAGGAGGCAGTTCAGTGCAAGTGCAAGCTAACCCTATGGCAGCAGGTTAAGGGCAGGCAGCCCATCCCTCTCTTTCAAGCACTAGGAGACCTGGGACTTCCAGCAGACATTGGACCAAGTATGAGAAAAAATGCCATAGGGCACTTACCCTGCCCCTGCCAAGCTGTCCCTCTAATTAACCTGGACACTGGACACAGATTCAGTAATCTCTCTATCTCTTTCCTGTTCCCAAATGTAGAACCAGTTTCTATTGCCTGAAACTCTCGTGGTCTTGAGAGCCAGAGCCTTTGCAAGACAAATGCTCTTGACCATAAGCTTTCAGAAGGAAAAAGGCAGGACAATGAACTCTGAATCTGTGGCATGTGACAGGTGGAGCTAAAGTATGGGCACATATTTGGAAGAATTATAGAACATCCTGAGTTGGAAGGGACCCACAAGGATCATTAAAGTCCAACTGCACAGAACATCCCCAGGAACTACACCATGCGCCTGAGAGAATTCTCCAAATTCTTCTTGAACTCTGTCAGGCTGGGTGCTGCAACCATTCTCTGGAGAGCCAGGGTTTGTCCACCCTCTAGGTGAAGAACCTTTTCCTCATATCCAACCTAACCTTCCCCTGATGCAGCTTCATTCTGTTCTTTGAGTCCTGTCACTAGACAGAAGAGATCAGTGCTTGTGCCTCTGCTTCCCCTTGTGAGGATGCTGCAGATTTTGATGACCTTTCCACTTAGTCTCCAAAGAACAGCCTATGCCAAATACTGAACTCCAGACTTTACATTCCATGATCACTTTTAGCTAACTATAGGAAAGAAGAATAAAGAAAGCATAAGAATAAATAAAGATCTGAAACTTGTAGGAAAAAAAACCACAAGCCAACCATAATGATTAAAATGGAGATAGGCAAGCAATTCAACTATTACAATCAAAAATTTCACTGGGGAGGAACCTAAAGCTGGTAGTTTCACTTAAAAACAAGTGTATAGCAGTCCTAAGAGAGGTAGCAGTGATCAACAACAATGATAAATGTAGTTCTGGCTACAAAGAAACTCTGGGATTTGCTGTCAGAGGGAAACATCTGGTTAAAATGAAGAATAAGAAAAATAGGTGATAAAGCTGTAAGGGAAGATACATAGAGACAAAAAAGGAAAGGGCAACTGAATTGAAAAGAATATTAACTTTATAGGCCTGTCTTATTGCCTATAGTAGATAAAAGTAACTGATGGCTGCAAACTTGATTTGCATACAGCCCAGGGCAATGAACCTCCTGCATGCTGCTATAATAGGTATAATAAAGACTTAAATTACATCCCAACACCCACCCAAAAAATCCTCAAACCACAGCCAAACAAAAACCAAAAAAATCTTGGACAAGACAAACGATTTAAAAGTTAGGAAACATCAAATGAAGAAGGCCCAGGCTTGGTGTTTTGAATGAATTAATATAGAGTTTATACAATAGCATGCAAGGATTCTTAGTCTCAAACCTCCTGAGTACCAATTTAACAAGCTTACCTGCAGTTCTTCTTCTTCTCACTGTTCATTTAGAGCACTGCATGAAGCAAATGATTCTATGATTGAAGGCTGTATCAGAATGCACAAGGCTGTAGATTAATGCTGTACAGACAGCATTAAATCTGACATTTCCTACCACTGGAATGCTTGCTTTTGAAATTGTAGCTTTCTCCTCATGTTAATTAAGTCAGAGATTTGAATACAAAAATCTAAACGGGAAAAAATCCATTAGCATTTGAAACTAATGATAATATCTAGGGTCAGAGCACAAGTTTTGTACTAATTTTATACAATTAAGGCAGTAAATATTAGCAGCAGAAACCAGAAACTGTCCTGTGTCAGTACATAAAAGTCAGCAGTGCAGAGCTAGTGCAGTGCAATGGAAGCTCCCAGCTATCTGGAACAGGTGGGAAGACTGGGGACAGGCTGTTTGCCTTCCAGCAGAAACTAAGAATGGGGCAAAGTCCTTGTCCAGATCCCAGCATGTCTGTAACACAGACTCAGGATGCTGCCAAACATGGGAGGCTGAGGGCACTCTGATACCCGGCAGATCAGACACCATAGTGTGAAATGTTTGCTGAAGAGGAACACTGAAAACACTACAGTCATTTAGCAGCTTTACTATCTGCAGAAGATTAGGAAGATGAATTTTCAAGCTCCGCTGGCTCCAGAGGGCAGAAGACTTCATGGTTATAGACCAGGTTGTCAAACTAGAACTGAGTTCAGCTTGGGTTTCAGCCTTAGCAAAAGCAATAATTGGCACATTCCTGCCAGACTGTTGAGGTGTCCTGTATAAACAGAGAAAGCATTAGTTTTGGAGGTGTTTGGTAGGAGGCAAGATAAAACATGGATTTTCTAAAACTAAAGATTGAAGAAACTTGGACTTCAAAGCAAAATATTAAATCATTCCTTTACCTAATTTATTAAATATCTACGTAATTACACTCAATCTGTCAATCTCCAAGAGCAATATTATGCAGCTCATATGCAGAATTTTTTTGTCAAATGCCATCTCATTAGAAAGGACTTAGAACTCTAAAAAAACTCATACTTTTTTATTTTATGGGCTTTTTATTTGTGAAGTGTCTGAATGAGACTTAAATATTTTTGTTTGCAGAAGTGATGTGAACTTAGGTATCTGAGAACTAAAGCACACAACACTGAATGACATTGCTGTTTGTTCTGCTTTGCCAAGGTGTGCTTTCAGATAAGAGTCATATTTATGACTAAATGATTTGTCATCCATTCTTTGTTGTAGTTTATCCATCAGTGAATGCTTTGTGCCATTCACTTCACCCCATACAAAAAGAGTTGCTATTTTAAAACTGTCATAAATGTCTTTTAGTGTATTGTGAAACAGATACAGTATTCAGTAACTGAAAAGCGGTTGCTTCATCATTCCCAAACTTAAAGAACTTAAACTTTTTGTCGAGGTGTCCATTTCTAACATACAAAGGATCTGTTAATAGTTGAAAAATGGTCAAAGATTTCTTCTGGGTCAGCCTGAGCAGTACTATTGTGTAGAGTATACTCGGCATTCCCAACTGTTTGGGGCTGACACAGTGTAACATCCCCCATAATTCTGAAGAAAAGGATCAAAATGTTCATGTTGTAGCTTTTAAAATAAAATGTCAATATTTATCATTATTGCTACATTAAGAAGAATATGAACTTGTTAACTAATAAAGCAAAGTCTATATTGATACTGTAGATTTTACTCTTTTTATAGAAAAACCATTTCACTGTAACTTACCATTAAATATTCCTACAGCAATCTCCTTGCTTTTTGGAAAATAATCAAGGACATGATAGATTATTCTGTCTTCAGCTGCACAGCAGCTAACAACTGTGAGAAATATTTTGTTCTTTGTATGGCTTGAAAAAATTCCTATTTCAAACAAGCCTTTAATTGTTTTCTCAGCTGAATGAAGTTCTAGTAGATTTTTGCAATACAGAATTCTTTCATTCTATCAAGACTTACCATTGTAACTACAGTGGAAGGTTGAAAAACAACAGTGTTTAATTTGCCACCATAAATGGTTTGGATAACATTATGGTACAATTTTGCTTCTTCGGAGGCAGCTAAGTTTAATTTCTTCCATATTTTCACTGTTCCATATCCAGGTTTTGAGCATTCTGTTTTTAGCAACTAGAGTAGAATTCCTTTAATGAATTGCCCTGCTTTCATTCTGCCATATATCTGACATTCATCCCTGAGTAACTTAGAAAATGACAGCAAGCTCTGAGCCACCACTGCTTTCTCTTTACTGATCCATGCTGATTGCATCCTGGAAAGGACAAGAACCCTTTTTGTTTCAGGGTATGTCATAACTTAACTGAGTGATTTTAGCACATCTGCAGCCATGATTCTCAGAGAACCCAAACTGCTAGCTAAAGTACACAAATAATTGGTACACCTGAACTTGGATCATGAACAGACTCTCTGCTTCTTGTGACTTGTAAAGCCAGTAAGTAATCATGGTAATTATGGGAAATTGAGAGTTTTCTGATACCCAGAATCTGAATATTTAAGATAGCACCAGAAATGGACTTCTAGGTAACAGTAATAGTCTGATCAAAGCATCAGCAGGTGTTTCTTAGAGATCTGATGATTATTCCCTGCACTATGGCCAGATGTCCTGACTGAACTGTGTGCTGCACTGTTACAGACTGAGCAGATGATAATTCAGGATGTGTTAGGAGACACATTTCCCATAGTGGACACTGGCCACAAACAGAGGTGCCAGTAAATTTCTACTGCACTTTACTCCAGCAAAAAACCCCAGTTCTATATACAATGAAACTTAATTTCAAATAGGTTCTACTAAATTAAAAAAAATGAAAATTCAAATTCTTAACAAATCAACAATGAAAGCAAGTAAACAAAAATCCATCTAAATTGTTTCCCATCAGAAAATCAAGGAACAATAAAATCTGTCCTAATCAGAACAATAAAATCTGTGAACATCTGTAGTTTTGCTCAAAAAATAATTTGACAGAAAACTCCCAATCAGCTGTAGTTAAAGGTTTGCAAGCAGCAGAGTGCAGCGTGTCGTTTTGTTAAAAACCAGATGAACCTGACAGTTTTGGTCTACCGAAGCCCCCCTGAATTTGTTACATGGATCCTTTCGATCTGGTGGTGGCAGTGTGTACCTGTGGCTGAGAGGAAGTGCCAGAGGAATATTCTGAATTACAGGAGGGAGAATCGTCCATCGGGAAGAATTCCTGTCAGCCACCTGGAAAAGGTTACTAACAAACCCGCTGGTCACTAAGGTGATGAGAGCTGCTCTCGCAAATTCAGCTAGAAAGACAGAAAAATCTCCAAGAAGGAAAAGGCCTTCCTTTGGCAGCATATTCACATTCTTCCCTTACTTATTGCTTCTTGCCCAGCAAGGTCCCTTGGAGAAGCCTGTTTCTCTTAAATGATGAAAACTGGGATAATGAACTTTGCCTGGGGAAAAAGGACAGTTAATGAGGTTATCTGGTTTTTCCTGGGATTATTAGGCACAGCCAGCACAGAGGGCAGGTGCTGGGCTGCTACGCAGCTTCGGGTGTGAGCAGGGACCCACTGGCTAAATTAGCTGGGAGGAAATTTCTGTCTGAGTGATTCTGTGGAGTTCATTTGTCTCTGAAGACACTCGCCTGGAGTGGCTCTGAGCCTGAATGAGCAGCCCTAAAGGTCAGGGGGCTGGCAAAACCCACAAGGGGGATTTTCTTCTCTTATTCTGAAAGGCGAGTGTGTTCTGTATCCTCAGGCTTTGAAAAAATCAAACAGAAGGAAACCAAAACACAGGCACAAAAGACTGTTCTGTACATGAAGTAGGAGTGGCTCTAGGGGTCAGGGAGGAGGGATTATGACCAAACCCATCCATTCTCTCTTCTCATCCCATCGGACCTTGTAATGCCTCCTCTGGCAGCCGGGCTGCCCGCAGAGTCCTGTGTGTCCCTGTGTGCCAATCAAGGACTGTCCCTGGAGGGAGGGCAGCAGCCCTGGCCACGGCTCAGGGGAGTCCCACCAGCTCGGTGACAACATGTCATGTTGCTTTCGGGCCTGACAACATCGAGCTTACATTTAAAAATGAAAACAAAAAGCAAACTCTCAAAGTCATCAGTTCCCACTTTTCAGAAGTCCATGATTCAAGCCAGCAAAAGTGATGAGATTTGTCTAAGAGTCAGAAATAGTTTTGAATTTATCTCTTGTTTCTTAGCCTAAAGTTTTGCCTACCAAGGCCGCTACTGCTCCCTTTGTATTCTGGCTTCCAAGACTTTAAAACATATTTGATTCCAGTGCATTTACAAATTTATCATTGCAAAAGAGAATCTTGACAGCAACATAGATCTAGGTGTTTTTTTGTTTGTCTGTTAATTTGTTTGTTATTTGTAGGTTTTTTTTTTTTTTTGAGATATGAGCTGAATGTCTCTTGACTCTTTTGAGGAACCTTTGCTCTAAGAAAAAAAAGACCAAACTGTATGAGCTGCAATAATATCACAAGAGCTGGCAGGCACAATATGTTCTAGGTTTTTTATATCTTAGAATATGTGACAGGGGAAAAAACTTGCCTGGAAGATTGGATGAGCCTACCACAGCATCTCACCTGTTTTACATCCCTACTTGAGCACTACTATTGATCCTGCAATTATATTACAGTCCTACTTGTGGTTCTTTAAAACCCTGTATTTCTCCTCAGGTTTGCCAAATGGTCCATGGCATATGAGATTTCCATGTAAAAGCTGTTATGAGCTACTTAGTAATAAATGAAACATAGCTTGTGGCACCATCCAAAATTTGATCGATACTCTAAAAATGGATTTTCCTCTTTGTTTTCCTCTTTGTTTACAATGTGGTATTATAGTGCTGGACCCTAAACAGTCACATAAAACTCTGTCTGTGTTAGGTAAAGATCAATGCCTGACTAACAGGTAGATAGTGATCCTCCAGTCTTGCCCATAGAAAGCCACCAAAATCTAGTTATATATTTTTTTAAACTCTTTTCACGGATAACGTGAAATTTATATGCACAACAAATATATTTTCCCAGATGGATTTTTGCAAGTTCAGACTCTGCAACATCTGAGAGGAGGAAATTCTGTATCTGTCTGTGCGTATTCTGTCATCTGTTTCATGTTAAAAGCAATGAATTTTTTTTCCTTCCCAGATATTTATTCACTTAATTGGATTCAAGAAGTGGAGTCCTGCACATGTTGTGAGGAATTGAAAGTGCTGATCTGATGAAATGCACACTATGTGTCTTGGGAAATTTTATCTTATGTGAGTTCATAGTAGTAAATCCATTTCTGAATAGAACAACTTTTAATGAGCAGAACACATCAGTTAACGCGGAACTTAAGGAAATTACTTATTACAAAGAAGAAAGTCAATGAGCATTTGAACATCCTGACTGCCAGGGCACATTTCTTCTTATAGCTGCCACCACAAAAATTGTTCAGTATTGTTGAGGGGACACTGAGAGTGAATATATGTTTATATAAACAGGAAGAAAGTGTTGAAGAAAGAAAGTCCCAAAATTCAGGTTTTAAGAGTAGCCTGTGGTAGAGGCAGGATGAGCACAGAACTTGTTGATCTAAGCAACAGAGGGCACTAGGTACTGCTTCAGACTCCTGGGGATCCACACTCATTTCCATGTTACCCATATTCTCTGCAATCGGGGCAGCACCTGACTAAATGCATTTAAATGTATGTAAATGTGGAGAATCTCTGAAAGGTTACATTAAGCCCAAGTTTATGCTGCATAACTCAAGCTGGAACCTGGTAAGACTGCCCTCTTGCTAACATATGTTAGTTTAACAAATAAGCATGCACTGGTCACTGGTACATTTCAGACAGAGTCAGGAAACATATTAGCTGATTTAGAAAAATTGGCAAAATTAAGAGTCTTAAATACCTTGAAATATTTCTGTTTCATAGTGGAATAGCAGGTGCATTCTTTGCTATGCTCTACAAGTAAGAAACTTAATCAAAGGTTTGACTTTCAAGTAATTACATAACATGTAACTTATTTAAGATGAAAATTGAAGTCAAGTAAACAAAAAGTAATTTTTCTTCCGTTTGATTTCCCTTTACTCTGATTTTTATCTCTGGAGTTCTCTATGTATCTGTAAGCCCATGTACAGATATTCTTAAGGGAAATTCAGCAACAGCAGCTGTATTTTTCAGTTCATACTTTACCTTAACAGAATTTGCCTTTTGCATGTAAACAAGCCTTAAGAAATACAAAATTAGAACCAGGAAGTATTACCATGTTCGTTGCCTTAGTGTTCAGCTCACAAGTCCATTTGGTCTGAATGGAAGGTAGTTCATGTCACACAGTGTTTCCTTACTTACTGTTTTTAATTATCTGCTGTTAAACACACATTAATTAGACACACAGATTGTCTCCAGAACAGCAGCTAAACTTGTGGTTGGCCATATTATCAGGTTAGCACAGATTCGCTGCCCCTCTGGGGCATGTGGAATACCCAGTGGTGGTACTTTGCTAAGTATGCCAAGGCTTCTTCCAAGCTTTGTGTGTCCTCTTTGTTCTCAGGATTGCCAGCCTTCAGCCCTAGCACTCTTCCTTTTGCTCTTCCAGCAGCCACCACCAGAACCCATCCTGGGGTGATGCACTTGCGTTGCTTCTCTTGAGGCAGCGAGAACAGTTGACCACACAGAGATCTGCCTGCTGTGAGGTTTGGAGCCATTCTATTTACCCTGAACAACCAAGGAGGAACATTCAAAAGCAGCATGATTTGAGGAGTCAGATACTTCTTTTTCCTTAATGTCATGGTGGAACAATTGAGGTGTTTTGCCATGAAACCAGAAGTGGAAGTCTGAGCCTGACTCTGAACATGAACCCAGCAGCATTTGAGGTAACATATCTATGGACAATTTCGTCAGGCTAGGCAATCAAAATTATCTGAACCTATTACTGCTCATAATACTCTCTTCATTATGTTTGTGTCATTAACTACCTAGCTGCAGAAGGACTTGTAGGAAAGAATAATTAGATGCTTTTTAGGCTGTACAGATCTCTTAAATGGGTGAGAAAATTTGTTTGGCATGCCTGCCAAAACTTTCCTGGCATCAACACTGCCTGGGACAGTAGAGGATCTGACTGTATGAGTTCAGGCTGGCACAGGAAATGTCCTTTCATTACTGTAAGATTAAGATTTACTCACTTTCTAGCATTGCACCATTATTTTTTTTCACCCATCAGTGCAGACATGCATCCAATAAATTAAATTTTTTTTCTTGCCATTAATACATCATTCATAGGCATGTAGTGGCTCTGAGTATTCTCTTATTTATAAATATGTTGGCTATGGTGAAGTTACGCCAGGTTTGAAGTGGTATAAAAAGAGACCCAATGTATATAAACATATATTATTTATTAGCACATCATCAGGAGTTATTGCTTTTGCTTGCTTCGTGTCAATAACAATACTGTTTTGTAACTTGGAAAAGTAATAATCTTTTTGCTTTCATTTCCTTTGACAGGAAAAGCAAAATTATTTCAGTGCCATTTCACATGACTAACGCTTTCAGAAACACCAAGCAATGCAGCAATCATTTGGGATGAGGAGAAAATGCAGAAAGAAAACATACATGCTGCAGATAAATGTGATATATAGATTATATGCACAGAGAATAAGGAAAAAAAAGAAAGCCCCCCCCCAAAAAAAAACCCAAACAAAAATACAAACCATGATCATAAATCATCAACCAATCACCCACCAAACTAATAATAACAATAATAATGTTTCTGTGTAATGCTCTTCCAAATTAAATTGCTCTGATCTGGTGTCTCTCATGAATTGTCACATCAGAAACTACCACAGCTAAAACAAGACTCCTTTGCTGTCTTCAGTGTGCATTAAAACAGTAACTGGGCTTTTTATTCCTGAGCTCTACCATCAGCATTTGTCAGAGAAAAGTAAAGATTTAAATGTGAGAAGATATCCCTGTGATTTTCAAATAGTATTTAAATTCTGTCATGGACAAATTCAATACAGAATATGGAAAATATATCCTACAAAAACAGTGCTTCCAATCCATTTCATTTGAACTAAAATCATTCACTTAATTTAACCTGATAACAGTTAGAAATTGGAATGCTGAGTGTTATCTAGTTAAACGTTCAAAATTGGGCTCTGAAATTCTTTGTTTCTGAGTTAGGCTGAACTATGTGTCCTGCATATATGTACTCCATATAGTGCAGGTATTGAGTTTACTGAAACATGTCCTGCATCCCTCTATATTCTAGGCCTGCCTGTTCTCAGAAATTCACCATGGGTGACATATCATGGCATTAGGACATTTTACATGTGTAAGCCTATTTGGTTTAAAACCACAATAGAGTACAGATTTTACCAAATAATGCAGTGTTTTACCTTTGCAAGGCATAAAGACATTGAAATGCTTGTAAATATTCTTGGCTCAACTACTTAAATCTTATTACCTGGAATGGAATTTGTTGGATTTTTTGAAAGAAAAAACAAAAACTTTACTTTACTTTGGCTTCATATTTTGGAGCACATTACTTAAATCGTACTTTTCTACAAATATTAAAAGAAACTTATTGAATTTATACTGCCTTGATTTAGTCTGTGTGTGTACCCCTGGAGTGCACCTTGCAGTTTGCAGGCTTGATTCTCAGTGACTTGAAAATGCTGGAAAGCCTCTGCTCATTCTGAAGGTATTTGGGTCAGGCTCCGTGTTCCTGATGGAGCAGGGCTTGGAAGCTTCCCTGTTCTCTCAGGGGTCGTTCAGCAAAACCTTCATCTGTGGTTTTAGCCTGGAGTCAGAAAACTTTATAGGCTCCTGTATGGAATAAATCTTTGTTTCTTTTCAGGGATACATAAGGCAGGCCTGCACCAGGCAGAGTTGGATGCTGCACTGACAGACAAATATTCATCTCTCTTCAATTATGCTATACCCATGTTAATTAAACAGCAAATATGAATGACTAGAAAAAGGTATTGAGTTAGTGCACAGACATATTGAATGACATGTTTTTCAATTGCCAGAAAATTAGGTTGCCAGTTTACAGCTGTCATTCCTCTCAAACAGATCTGATGAAAGGGACAGAAAACTGTTTCAGCACACCTCACATCAGCACAGAAGGCACAGTCAGAGATCGATGCCACACAGTGAAAATAATCAGAGGTAGAAAACCCACAGTAATTTAAAATTATGGAATGTGAAAGTTTCTCACTGCTCTTCCAGTAAGGCAGCAGGCTGAACTGGTAAGATGAGGTGCCAGAAGGTAAAACTCTTTTTTTCTTACTGGGTTGCAGACAGCATAGAACACTAAGCAGCCTAGGAGGTATTCTGAAATCCTCTTAATTTAGTGGTATGCATTAGTGAAACTGCAAATTGCTCTTTTTTTGGATATTAGCCTATTAATGAAAATGAATTTGACCTCATAAATAAGAAAAGACTAATACAGATAAGATCACTTATGTGACCTGCTGTCTCACATAGCTGTTATATCAAACAAATACAGATCCAGTCTAAAACTGGATCCAGTCTAAACAGATCCAGTCTTAACCTTTGTTCTTTTTTCAGCTAAAGAGTTTGCAGGCACACTAGAAAAATTTAACAAAAAGTTTCCATGCTTTCCATCATGCGCAGAATTTGTGCTGTGAGGTCCACCAAGCTCTTGGCTGATTCTGGCTCAGTGTTTGGAGCTAATGAGAAAGAGATTTACCTTAGCTCAGCTCAGACAGGTCGTCCCAGATTTCTTTAAACAGATGAGAAACAACTGACTCTAATGGGAGTGCAGGACATCACCACACTGCAGCTTTCATCCAGCTACAGCACTGGTCTATGCCTCAAAAGAGCTATGTGATATCTTTGAGAGTATCTCATCATTCTTCATGATCCCATGAAATAAACATTGACTGATCAGACAGTGTTTGATGAATGTCAGTTTCTTTCAAACTTTTGCTTCTTTTTTGTTTCCTCTGAGAGGAGAAGAAAGAACAAACAGCTAGTGCTGCCCTCAATTCAGTGCCCACTCCTCTCCTTGAGTGTGGCTTAACTAAGCTGTTGCTGTTAAGTCCCTGCTGGCCAGGGAAGGGATCTGCAGGCACAACTCCCTGTAAGCACCAGAAATACTAAAGAAATTCAAAACTGGTCTCTGTCCCTGCTAGCACTGGAGCTCAGACTGTTTTGAATTGTGTTTTTCATATTGGAAATATAGTATATTATTTCCTTTTTACTCTGGAGAGTAAATCAAGTGTTATATTTAATAGTGTTAAGCAATGTGTGTGGGTCATTAAAAAAAAAAAAGAAGAAGAAGAAAAAAAAGAAGAATGGAAGAAATTTTGCCCTTAGTTTTCTTTGTTTCACCAAGATAGAAAAAAAGTTAAATAATTGGTTGTGCAAAGGGATCTGTACCTACCAAAGGCACAAAACTCTTCAATGAAACCACTGCTGTATTTGCAAAGCAGTGAATAAAAGGCAAAAAAATGTCATTCATAATTTATATTTTGCTGTTGGCAACAGATGGAATGAGAAAAATAAGATGACTGTTTAGTATTTAAAATTAGCATTAGTCTTAAATAAGGTGCTTATTTTTGTGAGTCAGTGTGCTTGCATTCATATCAAATATATAATCTGCTGGTGTCAACCAACACACATTTTGGTATTAATTTATCTTATCTGTGATATATGATATTTCAGCAAATTTCTTATTAACCTTAATATGTTCTTAATCTCAACACTCCATTAACAAATTCTGTTATAATCAAGACTTCTCCTTTTGAAGCATTTGTTATTATCATTTCTTAGTGACATATTTACAGGAACTGAAAATAGCACATCTAACACAGAGATGTATTAAAGATTTCAGGGCTGTTTAATGAGATTTTTTTGCTTAGGAAATACCTCTTAATAGACTCACTTTACTTAAAGTTTAGTGTGTATGGTGGATCACCTACTTGTGGCCATGGCATCCTTTCCCAGAAGTGGAATCCAGTCAAGTGGCCTTAATTTTGATGATTGCTAACAGCAGTTTCAAGATCACTTGGCAAACCCAAAGCTTGTACTGAGTAATGAGAATGAGCGTCCTTTATGAGCTGAAAGCCTGGCTGCATTCATAAAGCAGCATTTGCCTTCCCATTGGCAGTGCTATATTCCTTTATGACTTGAAGGGATTTTGCTTTGCCGCTCACTTTTTCAACCCTTCTGGTACCACCAATATTCTGTGTATGCAGGTGATACAGGCAACCTCGCCTCCGGATATTTACTGAGTAAAATCCATGCACGTACAATCTGAAGATGGAGTGAAACACCAATAAATACTGGGAATTTTAATTTTAAAACTCCCCATTAGACCATATGAACCGATCACTGAAAAAATTACTTAGCATCAACAGCAAGAACCTCTGTGAAAATCCCTGCAGAGCTTGTTTTTGTTTCACAACGGCAATATTTCTCTTTTATCTTCCTTGTTGCTGTGATCAACAGAGGGCAGTTGGGCTCCTTTCTATTTTCAGTTTCAATTAAAATTTCAAAATTGTTTTTGATTGAACTTTTGAACGCACTGAAATGTGAAAGCGCCCCCGCTGTCGCTAAAATGGTCTGGAACGTGCTTTCCGGGCAAGAACATTTCAAAGAGAAGATGCTGGCTACAAGCAACTCCACCTCCACTCTCTTCAACACGCTTGTTAAAGTCTCAGGAGGGCCCATTACTTTTATTTTTTTTTTTCTCCTAGGTAAAGTTCAAATGGAGTGCTTTGATTAAACATCACTGATAACAACCCCCGCCCCAAACATACAAACAGCCAGCAATTTAGGTACAAGCTATTGAATGAAGCAAAAATAACAATCCCAAGAAGCTGTGGGAGGACAGGGCTTCAAAGGGAGAAAGCTCAACCATCTAGCTGGAAGGAAGTGTTTCTTGAGGATGCTATGAAACACATGTAATGCAAATTTAAGCACCTTCCTGACAGCTTTGTGTTGGGAAAAGAGAGATAGCGTCCTTGGGAATTCAGCTTGTCTCCCAAGCTAAGCAGAGTTGTTTTTCTTACAGGGAAGATTTTAGACCCCTGATGTAGTGCAGCTGGGGATATAACATGTGTCCTTCATCATGCTGAGTTAGGCCTTAAGTCTCTACCACAGAAGACAGTATGTAGGTATGTATGCATAATATTGCTTATGAATACAAGCATCTTGTTGGTACTTTTCAATTTTATTGTGTGGCTGTTTCTGTGGATTTGTGTATTAATGCCTTCATAAAAAGCTATGGATGTAAAAAATAAATAAAGAAGCAACCACCCAAGGCTATAGCATCACCTCATAAATGTTAGTCACAGACTAAAAGAACCATTACATTATGGTGCCAAGAAGAAAAATCTTTGGGTGTTTCCTGAAAATCATAAAATTCCTCTACATAATAATGCTTCTTATCTTAATATATATGGTAACAGATCAATACACTGTTCATGTGTCTTGTGGATTTGGGGGACTCAGTGTGCATAAGAAATATTAGAACAAACTTCAGAAAGCTGGATTCAAAATAGTGGGGAAAGACAGACTGAAACTAGTTAAAAAGCAGAAAAACTGTTGTAAAATTGGGAATTGCTAAAATGAAGTGAACAGAATTTAACACATTTTCAAAAGCATTAAATTAATGAGATTAAATCAACTTCCTGAAGATGTCCAATAACTTGCAGTTCCTATCAGACTATGATTTTAACACACCTGAAGGTTGTTATTAAATTAAGTAAGTAATATAAAACTAAGATTTTCATAGTGACAGAAAATAATTGGGTAAGCAGTGAGGCAGTTGTTACAACTGATGGAATAAAGTGATGAAGAACTCTCTTAAAAGGCTGACTGCTAATGACCACAGCCAGCAGGCAACTGAAACCCTTCAAGAGCAGGAAAGGAAACCATGTTCTTCCCTCATCTAGTTGCCTGAAGAAGTAGAAAACTGTTTTTAACCAGATTAAAAAAAAAAACTAGATCAGACAAATATTTTGAATCCATTTTTTTTTTTCTGGTGATTTTTCCTGTGTGGTTATAATAATGACACATTTTATGCAGACATGAGATGGATGCCTCTGTACTGTTCCATTTGCACATTTGCTGATGATAGAAGCACTTCAGTGTCATCTTATAGATGATGTGGCAATGCTCAAAATGTAGAGGAATGGTGCCTGGGGGAAAGCAGGGGTAGGGAAAGGCTTGCCAAAGCCTAGCAAAAGCTCAGGCAGTTGTGAGGTAGGAGTGAGGTAATTCCTGACAAACTCAACCAAGAGATTCCAAAAACTTCTCCTGATGGCAGGAATCTGAATCATTCCTATATTATTGGTTTTGCCACCTTTCCAAAGGGAACCAAAGAGAAAGCACTTCAACAACAGTGCAATCTAGTGGGTGTTTCCCTTTTAGCAACCGGGCTTGCCAAAGAGTTGTTTTGTTTGGGGTTTGTTTTTTCTTTTTGTGCAAGTGATCCAGCAGCTTCAGAGCACCAGACAGTAAAACAGCACCAAGTGTGTGTTGCTGGGAAACAACACGCCACATCTCATTGCAGGCAGACAGACAGACAGGGACAGATCTGCAGAATGAAAAATTGAACCTGCAGTGCCACCAATAAAGTGCAAAAAATCCCTACTCTGCCAAATACATGGACAGTCACATAAATGCAGTTGCTGCAGGATTAAAAAAAATGTTCTATGAAATGTGCATCATGCAGATCAATTACCCAGGAAGCAACAAAAGTAGGATTTTGTAGCTCATTTAGCGGTAGAACACAAATGAGAATATTTACACTCATTCTAAAAGCAAGAAGAAAATAATGTTCAAGAGCTGGTAAAAAGATTAAAGGAATGAGATGCAGAGGACATTAATGTTAATTTCAAACATATTATTTTGGATTCAGTAAACTAACAGTGTGTGCACAGAGCTTTTAGCTGTTTTGTTTAAGAAGTTATACTTTATAGTGAGATGATTCTCCTGATGTCATCTTGTCTGATATGCATGCTCAGAACATACTTGTTCTGAGTGACTTTATTCAGGTTGTCACACTCTTGGATTTAAAAATGAAAGCCATTGTTTCATTGTAATCTTTTTCTACTGAGTTTGCTTTGCAAAATGTGCTTTTCCACTTTTATAGCTCTAAAGGCCTCAGTGGCCTTAGATGAAGCACTAGCTATTATTCACAGAGGTCTTTTTCTTCTAAATTTATTCAAACAGAAAATTCTACATTCCCATGCCTTCAAAACACCAAGTATTTTGAAAATAATTAAAAGACTTTTAAAAACAAATTGTCAGCCCGCAACTGGGACTCTGAGGGAAGCTTGTGGGGGAGATAGATGGTTGAATCTACCCCATGGTGTACACAGGTTAGAATTTAGTTCAGCCCTGTGCCAGGATTTGTCTTTTTGTTGAGTAAGGCCTGGAAAATACTACCTGCATCTTATCCCCTGACTGTTATTTCCATGACATAAACACATAATCTAGAAGGGTACATAAAACATTCAGCCAGCTTGTCTTTGCTCAGCAGAAGTTACAAATATTTCCTAATGGACCTAAGCTGTGTGCCTTTGTTTGCATGTATATATTGAATCCCTCCTAGCCTGGGTGTTTGCTTTGATGTTTCAGTAAGTTTGTCGAATTCAAATATAATGCAAAGTAAAAAAAAAGAAGAGTTTTTCATTGCATGAAGAGCTGCCTGTCTTTTCAGTTCTCAGACGTGGAAAACAAATTCAGAAATACTTCCTTCAGATTAAGGATGCAGCAATTCCACAGAGAAACTTTAAATCTAGTAATTTGATTTGTAGTGTCTACATTATACTAGGAAAACCTGACACCCTTAATTCAAGAATTCTCTTTGAGAACAGAGACTAATGAACAGAATTGCCAATCTGAACCTAGAAATATAAGCCCAAATGATTAATTTAAATTTAACCAGTGTCAAAAAAAAAAAAATCCCAAGAGCAAAATGTGAATTTTACAGTGCTTACCACAGCTGTGGTTTTGCTATAAGTCTGAAGTTCTCATTCAGTGCTGATTGGAGTCTGGGGTGAGACCAGAGGCACCTGTCCACAAATGGCTCCTGTTCAATGACAGAGCTGACATGGTTTAAAGCCATTGATATTGCACCATATCTTCTTTCAGGAAAAATAAATCCAAAAACCTCTCTGGTTTCCTTTGATTTGACACTTATTACAGCTTAGACTCCCACAAAAGCTGCTACTGCTATTACGTTTTATACCAGCTAATAATTTAAATAAATTTTTAAAATATTTTACTAAACATGCTAATTGGGCTGGTTTCTGATTTGCAGTGCCACATCTGGCTCAGATTTCAGTACAGCTCACAATTAGAGAGCAGATCTCCCTGCTTGCACTGAGTGCTTTGGTCACATGTGTTTTTTTTTTTTTCCTAATGAGCTGTCAACAAGCTGTCAAACGGTGATACAAATTAGAGAGGGGAGGCAGTGAAGGGTTGGTATGAAGCATTGGAAAAGCCCTGTAAATGGACCCTTTCTCACAACTCACACACACATGACTTTACCTTCCTCAGGGAGTAGTTCTGCTACAGTAACCCCTATCAGTCCTCCAGTTAGGACCTATTCCCATCATTAGAGTTTCCAGGGATTTGGTCCAGTACGAAAGTGAAAATACATTGTTTTTCTGTATTGCCATCTTCCATATTTTTAATATTTTATATATATTTATTAATAATTTTATCCAGAGTATTTGTGTTTCTGATACGGGAGGCTTGAGATGATAACATGAGGGATAACATGAGGATAACATGCTCCCCAGCAGCATTTACATTGGGCTTCTTCAAGGCTCATGCTTCAAAAAACATTATTCAGAACAGGTAAACTGGTGGCAGTACCAACATCAATATTCACCAGCAAGAGATTAGATCTAGTGTCAAAAGCTATAGTAAGTTTTTCTGAGAAGCATCTGAGCTCCCTTGTGCAGCCATCCAGGCTCCACGGTGCCCGTCAAGCTCTTACTTGAGGCCTGATACTCCTAACTACAGCGACAGCCAGCAAGCAAATAAAGCAGACCTGGATCCTCATGGACTACTGACTCAGTAACAGGACAATATTAACTTCTGTGAATGCTAAAGACGCTGAGAGTTGTCATCTCTCTTTTCTCCAGGGCTGCCACAGCCCAGACACTGAGAAATTCAGTGTTTGTGTGACATGACCCAATACCACCTAATTGTTCTTGTCCTGCACTCAAGTTTTGGAGCAAATGGTTTTCTGCTTCTGTCACTGAGAGCAGAAAGTGCCTTCTCCCATCTGTTTGTACTGACTCCAACACTTAGTCTGGACACTTTTTCTTGGAGGCTAAAATCCAACTAATCTGTGCAGTAGTTCCTACCTGAAGTAATTTGGTATTATTGGAAGGGCTGTTGCAAAGTATTTTAATAATGTGCACTTGAGAGTAGCATAAAGCTACTGTACAACTGCCCTCCTTTTACATATCCATGTTGCTATATGTTTATGTATTTTTTCATTTGCATAAGCTGTAATGTTAGAGGAATGAACTGCATTTCCACATTTCATTTAGCTTTCTAATGAGCAGCTCTGACCTTTATCACAAACCCCATTCCCACCACCAAACTCCATGTTAATAAAGAGCCGATGTGAATTTGAAAAAAGGATCCAATTTCCCCAAGGTGGTTAAATAGCTTGTTCTAGCACTCACTGGCTGATCTCCACAGGATAATTAATTCACTGATGAGAAATGTGTCTGCAGTTCATTTTTGGTGGACTGGGATTAAAAAAAATGTACTACAACTAACCTTCAAGACAGTCAGCTTTGTGGAATGATTCATAGTGGAGAAAACTTTGTTCTAACTAACAATATTCCTGGTATGTGATCAGGCATTTTAATCAGTGTCTGATTTCAAATCGCTGTGTCACACTCTACCAGTGATGCATTACAAATGTGCAGGACTGACCCACTGGACTGAAACAATGTCAGTTCTTTGCAGCTAGCAGAGGGTATAAAAATATCAAACATTTGCTCACCAACTTCCTATGGTACAGTTTGAAGAAGGATATGCTCATGTACACGCAGTAGATTTAAGCACTGACATGGTAGCAACTGCAGGAGGGGAGTTTCATTTTATAGAAGCTTCTGGTACTAAAAGATGAGCTGTCAGTGAAACAAACATGTCACCAGAAGTTGCAGTTGGTGCTTTATTCACAAGTGACAGAAAAATAAGCCTGCCATACAGGCTTTGCCCAGTGAGCATTTGAAAGCATCTCTCTTCACCTTACACACTATGGCAAAAGCAACACATCAGTGAAGTTGTGTTTTTGACACATTTTATAAATACCTGTATCATCTCCATGTGCTGGAGGGCTATTTTATTGTATTTTCATGCAGTCTACAGCTGAATTACTTTAGAAACTTCTTGATTATGTTTATTTTAACCTCATCTTGGCACGATAGAAAATGATGGAGTAATTAAATGTATTTGTTCTTGTACAGGTTGAACATTTCCCATTGGTATGCACTCACTACATACAGAAAGTTCAAGGGAAATAGCTTATAAACTTCCCAAAAGGTGGCTGAGTAATGGGAAGGAACTGAACTCCAGATAATGCAATATTAAAAATGAATTATCAAATTTGGAGTAGCACCACATGACCAAAGAATAGTAACAATATCATTTTTATATCTAAAAAACCCTCTGCAAAAACCAACAAAAATATGAGACACTGAGTCTGCCACTTAGACTTCAGTATCATATGAAGCTTTTAAATATATTTTGAAAGAAATAATTACAGAAGAGATGGAAGCAAAATAAAATAAAAAGTCTAAAAAGAGAAATAATAATTCTAAATTAATAAAAAATATTTCATTTTCTAAACCCCTGAGTAATAGTACATCTTATTTATCTTCAACAAAATAGCTGATGTGATATTCTGTGAAAAATCATTATCAAAGACAAAAGCTGTGTAAGAAGATGTCTCAAGGGGAAGATAAAACAGGTAGCACGAAGATATGTTGTAAGAAAGTTACAGAAGCCCCTCTTACACTCCTTACTGTCCTTCCCAAAACCAGGTGAATTTGCTGATATAATTTGTGACGACCCCACTTGAAAGTCACTACCAAAAGAAAAACAGAACACCTTAAAAAATGTTCTAAGCGGCTTGAAAGATCAGCACAAAGACCACTGTGCAAAGCACAAGGTGAAGCACTGGAAATCTTATAAAAGCTGCTAAGGGCTACAGGCCCTCCACAGAAGCAAACTGGACTACAGAGGAGGAGTTTGTGTTCCAGCCAGCCAGCAGGATGAGGAAATGGCTGTGTGAAGCAGGTATGAGGAAGCAAAAGTCACCTTACATGGAAGATTTCTAGCAAGGAAACTCAATATCATTTTTATTCTTTAGGGCATCTGCTAGAGATAATGTAGAATGCTGCTTGCATCCCTGCTTCCCCCATTCAAGAAATGTGAACTCATGGTGTCAAAGGAGCAGAGGAGAAAACATGTCCAGGAGAACAGCCAGGGTATTTTATGAGATTTGAGAAAGTGAGTTTCATTCTAATAGAAAGAAATCTGAGAGAAAGTGATTGCATTCTATAAATTCACAGGGAGGGTAAACACTAGGGAAGAGCTGTTTAAACTAAAAGGCAATGTTGGCATAAGAACAAAGGAGTATGAGCTGGCCATGCGTAATTTTAAGATGGAAATTAAAGGAAGGTTTGCAACCACGAGAACCCTGAAGTTCTCAACCGACCTCTCAGTCTGGCTAGGAGCAATAATAACTTGTTTTAAGATGGTGTTCAATGCATTTACAAAAAGAGCTATGCAATATGGAGAAGGAAACTCAGTCACCCAGGAAACTTCTTTTGTCCCACATTTCCATACCTTAGGGGTCAGTGTCTGGAAAAGAAGAGCTTGGTTTTTTTTGGTCACAACTTATAAAACACTGATCAAAATAATAGTAGTGGGAGAGATACTAAGTTGATACTATAACAGCTTCTGAGCTGCTCTTTGAACAATGAATGTCCTAAATAAGCTATTAAGTAAAAAGGATGAATGGAATTACAGAGTGCTATTTTCTAGAAAAATCTCCTCTGTATGTTGTTGTGTGTCACACAGCAAGGAAACGTGACTTGCTCAAAGTGTCAATGCAGGTTCCATGTGTTATTTTAGATTTACCAGGAATATGTGTCTATGTAAAAATGATTTTACACTGTAGAAAATGGAAGCAGCAGCCCTTACAACAACCTTATTCTTAGCTATCAGTTTGTGTACCTTTACTGCACGGAAAGAAATACAACAGTTTAATTAAATTTCTTAAGGTCAGTTAAATGCCATTGTTTTGACAATCAGCTGTGCTCACATAAACCTTGGGGTCCAGATGGCTGGCTGTTTAATGGCAACACTGCATTGACAAATTCACCAATTAGATAGACATTAATATTACATCCTTTCAGATTCTGAGCACAGCCTGACCTCGCTGAAGTGGGCTGGTGTCTTGCCTAATCCCTTGTGCATGCTCGCAGAATGTTATCGTGCTGCTATAGTGGGTTCATCCATCAAAACTGCCCTGGCTTCTCAGCATGCTGAGCATTATCGGGTTTGTAAAAACAGATGTCGTAACACACTGCTGGCAGAGTGGTCCTCTCTTGAGGGATAGCAAAAGGAACCACCCCCTCCACGCATACACTCACAGACACACATGCTGGGGGCACAGGTGTATTGTGAGACTTCTCCCCTGGCTGCTCTGGGCCTGAAAGGGAAGGGAAGATCCCTAATTTATGGGTATTCAGAAGCCTGCGTGCCTTGGTGCAGACAACTGCCCTTCTTGCTAGACAAGCTGTACTACTTACATCAAATTTGCTCTTTTTTCTTTAATGGCTCCAAATATACCATGTTGGGAATACAGAATTACAACCTGCATTAAACTGTAGTGGTGTTGTTTTGCATGGAGCAATTCCTCTGCATTACAATGAGTTCCTGGAGACAGAACCCACTTTCCCCTTCACCAGCTCGACAGCCAGCTGTGCCTCTGGAAATGTCAGAATCCCAAGATCTGATGGTTTGACTGGAACAGAGGAAGACACAATGAAACCTGCCAATGCTCACTTGTTTCAAATTACCTCCCCCCAGCACGTTTCTTTTTAAATTCAAGGCAAAAAAGTCTGTTGTTTTTAATTAGATTTCATTACTCTCCACTGTCTTCCCCAGGGCAGTGGTGGCAATGATAATACACCTACAGCAACAATTACAGCCTTTTCTTATATGAGAGCAACCTCAAGCAAGAAAGGACATTTTCCCTAATGCAGCTTTCCACTAGGCCATCTCTCATTTCTGTTTCTCCTTGGAATAATCTTTTCCAGTTTCCCACCTGGAATACTTGTCCAGGGTACAAGAGATATGGACAATATGTAGTGATGTAGTGTGTGTAGGTACTACTACCTCCTCAATTATATGATGATTACTCCTTGAAATCTTTCCTTTGAGAATGTGGTAGTCTGTCCTATTTTCTTCAGTTAAAATGAAGAATGCCACTGGATTTGGTAGCTTCTCAGAACTAAGTTTCTCAAGTTTCTCAGAATATGATGTTAAGAGGACAATCATTTGCATTTTTAAAAATAATTTTGAATTGTCAGGAGGGCATTGCCTTAGGAGTGTTAGGCTTAATGACAACTGAAAATACATGCTGTATTAAATGACCACAACAGGAGAAAGAATAATCCGTTGATAGTGTGAACACTGAAATCTAACATGCCTCATGTGTGATGAAAGCGTGCACCTCAAATTTTCACGTTCTATCAGAATAACCAATCTCCATACAGAATTTAGCTAGCAGGTGTATTTTCAGCTTTTTCACTTTCACTTTTGTCACTTTTTTTATTCACCCAAGACTATCCTGAACTGGTTTCTATCTGTGATAGTCAAAATTACTTTCTTTTAAGTTGCCTGATATCAGTGGCAATGGGCAGAAAGACATTTTTAGTTGAAAACAATTGAAGGAATTTTCAGAAAAGACTACTTAACATTATTTTGAAGAATGGAGTGACTTTCGTATTCTATTGATAACCCTAGAGCAAACAGAGATATTAAATATCCCTTTCACAGCAGTGGAGTTTTCCTTACAGAAGAGTAGAACTTCACTAAACTATATGTGAACTTAAATTTAGAGTAAATTTCAATTTAGATTAATACTTGTACATCTTGGGTAAATATACAGCTATGTATGTATTTACTTATTTATTTAGAGACAGTCAAACAATCCATGAAACAAGTTTTTTTGCTGATAAATACACAGTCCCACTATGTAAAGTAGTAATTGGCCACTTTCATTCTAGTCCCAAAAATATTTGCAAATCTTGAAAAGCCTGTAATTGTTTTTCTGATAATTTGCACTAAGAGTGTGCTCTTCACTTAGCTTACTGTGATTTAAATGAACACTTAGAGGCTATGTGGAGTAGATGGGCTCAGTGAAGGATCTGAGAACAACTTCAACTTGCAGAAAGTATTCAGCAATGACTTTCACAAAGCACTGACTCATAGTTGGATTAAAAAAAATAGAGGTGTTTAGTTCCCTTCAAAATTAATGAGATCTGTGTGATGCCTTTTTAGAAAGTCTTTTATAGTCTAGAAACTGATTTTTTCCCTGATGTCACAGATGACGACTGCTATACTTAAACATATTTTATGGTATAACTTTAATTTTAAAAAGCCTGAAAATAGCACAATGTCTCTACCAGGCAAGGCTAATTATGTGGTTTTGCCTCTGAGTAGAAATATTGGGATGGGATCTGTATACATTACTGAAGAAAAGTGCTATTTAACCTAAAGTCATTATTTAATGATAGATAACAATAGGTGCCATCATAGTTTTGCATTTCAAGAAGAATTCAAAACCATAAGTTAGTCTTGTGATATTTAATGTTTATAGAAAATGTCAAGGCAGTTATGAGAAATCTATAACTTTAAAGTTTTTGAGATAATTACATAATTTTATTATGTTTCTTTGTATTTCTTGCACATAGCAAGCTTAATTCTGGATGGGGTCATAATGTGCATAGAGAGAAAGACTTACAGTAAAGCAGATGCAATTCAAATTTTAAACTATTCATGAGTTCAGGCTTTCAATGAGTTTACAGCCAAAAGAGAATACAAAAAACTTGATTTCTTCCGCAAATAGAAAGAACAAAACTCACACTCTTTTAGATGCATAGCCAAGTTTTGCTTAAAAAAAATATTGAAAAATGTTCCTAACCTCAAGACACCAAAGTTAGCTGCTTAAGTGTGATCCCAACCATTCAACAGCTTCAATAGTCAACAGTGAGGTATCTGTGTCTGTAGCTCAACCTCTCTGATAATGGTAAGAGGTGAATTGGATGGAAGGGTGCTTTTCTATCACACCACAGCAATCTTACAGGCAGAACTGATTACCACATATTTGGACACTCGTTGACCTCCAGGGCAATGAATCACTGTGACTCCTGGAACCTGTGTTTCTGGAGATGCTCTTTGGGTTTTGAGCGATCACTCACAACTTTGTCCAGCCATTAATCACAGCAGATTATTTTTAGCTGTACCTGTTCTGCTTTGCAAGTCTAGTTTCACATGCCACTTCTCACAAGCTATAAGCATGGGTTGCAGCAATGCCACGACTAAACAGGCTTAAAATTCTCTCAGACACACTCTTACCTTTCCAAACTACGACTTAGACTGCCATCAATGAAGAAGACATCATAGATGTTTTCTTTTTGTTGTTAAGGTGAACAAGACAAATATCCCAGTCATACATACTCAAAAGATATCTTATCATGTATTTCAAGTGGCTAATGGAAATTTTTATGAGAGCAAATGGCATGACAAGAGAATTATTGTCTCTGTGCAGGATAGCTCAGCATGAGAAAACAGACAAACCTACCTTATGGTAGATATGACTCTGCTCTTTTCTGCCAACCTCCTGAAGATGTAGCTCCTCTGTGGGAAAGAGGAGGAAAGAAGAAAGAAACAGGCAGCAAGATTAGAACAAAAAAGGAGATATTACCTTAGAGGGTAGTGAGGCACTGAAACAGGTTGTCCAGAGAAGTTGTGGATGCCGCATCCATAGGAGTTCAAGACCCAGTTAGATGGGGCCCTGAGCAACCTGATCTAGTGGCATCCCTGTCTGTGGCAGGGGGGTTAGAACTAGATGATATTTGAGGTCTCTTCCAATCCAAACCATTCTATGATTCTGTGAATCTGTGATATTTATCCACTCACTGGGCAGTGAAACCACGAAACTTATTGTTACAAGGATGCTGCACAGGGACTCTGAAAGCAGTTAGTTAAATTAATGGAAGAAAAATGCATCAATGACAAAATCCCACCAGTCCAAACCCTTGTTCACTAAAATACAGATTGATGGAAAATGAAATGATTCCTTGGGGCCATGTCAGTGTGCACTTGCCTTGGTCATATATTCTTCATATGGCACATGCTGCAGGTGATGGGGAGAGGATAAAGGCTGGAAGGAGCTCTGACCTCATGGGCTCACTCTCACATTCTTATACTGTGTAGGGTCTGCCACAGAGATCATGAAGGAGATGTGGACTTTGGGGGTATATAGAAGAGGGACAGGACAAGAACTCAGTTCACTTTGCTCTTACTCTGAGTAATTCATCCATTTCAGATGGATGAAAACCTTTCTGTACAAAACCTCACCTTGTGTCACTGAATCCATCCTCTCATGCTGTTTCTGGTTGTCTGTCTCAACCGTGAAGTGAGATGCAGACTAGAAACACCTTTTTATCTGTTAAGGAGGTGAAACATTGAAACAAGCTCCCTGCAGAAGATGCTAAACCTCCTGCCCCGAGAATTTTTAAACCAGGTCAGAAAAATTTCTTCCAGGGAGGAACAGAGCACATTATGTCCTGGAACGGAGGGACTGAGTAGCCTCCCACATTTCATTGTACTTGCTTTGCCCCAGAGCCCCTGTTTCTTTTTAAGTCCACAGTTTTAAAGGAGAATGTTGCCCTCTTTTTTTCAACTCAGCCCTCACTTGCTAAGGCTGAAGAAGCCAGTGTAATCCATAGCTTATACATTGCCCCATTTTATGCATGGTTTAAAGGGGCTGCAGTTCCCTGTAAGCTATTTTCAGATTTCATACATTATTGTACCTTTATTTTATATACAAGTACATAAAGGAAAGACAATTCAACAATTAATTTAGACAGATCTGATTATAACTCCTTGGAGTCTCAGAGATGGATTTTGTTAAGGATAAGTAAAGACGCATCACATCATGCTCTGCTGCACTCAGAGTGCAGCACTCTGAGTGCTACCTGCTTTGTGAGATCCCTCACTCCATAGGAACCCCATCAGAAGACAGGTGCAAAGTCTGTGTTCCCCTCAGCAGTCATACCAACAAGCACTTGGTGCTTTCTCTGCCTGCTGTCAGCCAGGAAGGTTTCCTACTCCTGAAGAACAGCTGCAAAATCCAAAGAACTTTGCTAGCAAAGAGAAGTCTTTGCTGGAGTTTATAGCTGAAGTCTGAAGGCAAACAGATGTTTTGTGTCTGTGATTTGGGGTCTGAGCAAAGTTCTTCAAATAAGGGATCATGCTTTCTCTTACACAACCAAGAGCAAGTAGGTAAATAAATGCAGCTTTATCACCTAACAGCCCCCATAAAGGTCAAGCTGTTCTTGGCTGTTCTCTCTTACTCTGCAAGGGGAGTCTATTGCTATTTCAAGGTGTGATGATATTCTTCTTGGAAAACATCCTGTCTCCCTTGGAAACAAGTTCACATGTAGTCCTGGGCACTGCTGATGCAAATACCTCACTGCTATCAAAGTTATTCTCTCAAAATAATTTTTTGCCTGTGTACAAAGTCCTTTCCCCCCATTAGATTCTTAAAGAACAGAAGCCCATGGAAGTATGTATCTCACTGCCCAAAATTAATCCAATAAATACATCTCTGACATTTTTTCCTACAAACAAGCTCAACATTTTGTTCTGAATGCTTATCAATAGATATGTCTCACTCATTTCTTAGTCCTGATACGGACAACACTTTCTGTGTATTTCATTAATGTTGCTAGCATATTGTTGAAAATAAGTACCATAAAACTACATAATTTATCTGATTTGAGCAAACAGTTCTCCCCTAGCCTTTGTATTCATAATCCTAATACATTGTGGTATGCAGTCATATTCTTTCAAAAAGCTAAGTTTCTGTATTTGAAGGGAGATTCTCTTCCCTATGTCCATTTTTGTAACCATTTCTGTACATTTTATAGTTTGGATTCACCTTTTCTGAGCAGAATGCTGGCTTTTTTTTCTGGAAAATCAGATATTGGACACATCAGAGCTGGAAAATTTACTTAAATGGAAAAACTATTACTACCATGGGGAATATTTTGATTTTCTGTGTCACTTGATACCTAGTCATTTAAAAAGAGTCTCATTATTAGTTAGAGAACATCAAGCAAAATTAAAGAGGATTGTATTTTCTTAAGCAAGAAAACTGCCAGGAAAACAGTTGATCTTGTATCCTCAGATTAAAAGAGACTGACTTTTCACAGCTTTTAAAAATAAACAAGAGCTGCTACAATTATATAGGTGGTGGCCAAATACAGAGCAGACTGTGGCTTTCCCTTCTACTGCTGGTGAAGAAATTACTTGTCTGCCTTCCTGAGATAAGACCTAATCCTGATTTACAGACTGACTGTGCCAGCTAACTTATTGTCTTCACTGGAGTACTCCTGGCTCAAGTTTACATGGAGGGCTGTGTTGAACACCTGGGGATCCAGACAGGGTGTGTATGCAGCTGTTCTGAGTTTACCCAGACCATTCTCTGGCATGGGCTGCTTCTCACTAGCAATTGCACGGACTCCCAAAGGTACTTTCTTGCAAGAAGTTGAGCAGAGAGACTCTGAGGGGGAAAAACATTTTTCTCTTTCTCTCATAGTTACAGAAATTCTCACAGAAGTGAGAAATACAAATTACTCTCCTGCAACTAGGTGTTGTGGAGCTTACCTACTTTTCTCCTGCCCGAAGAATCACCGTTGAATCTTTTCCTGCACCTAAAGTTTTCATCATTTTTACCATTTCTATGGCCTTTCCCTCTACTGTTCTTGATGATTATGTACATTTTATTTTGAATATAAACAGAATGAAGTATAGCTCTGAGCTGGCACTCAGCCAGAAAAAGGAAAGCCTGCTGCACAAAACTATTTCTGTGCTTTACCTGCTGATTATTTAATAGAAAATATGTCATTGGAGTGATCACATACTGAATTTTGCCTGGATCAGAATTTCATCTGCATATTACAAGGTCCAGGGAAGAGATGGCTGATAAATATAATAGATAAAAATTTTGCTTGATCTACACTAGAAAATACTTACAATGAAAAAATTTGATTTGCTTAATAACAAAAAACCTTTACCTTTATTTGAGAATCTTGTTAAGATCCATATAGACAAAAAACCCTAAGGATGCCTGATTTTCCAGCTATTTCTTCCTTAATGGTACTATGAATTAGTAACTTGCAGAATATTCTCAATGTTGCAAATATTCCACATGAAACTTTACAGAACAAATTGGTTATATATCACTTTTATGGTGTGATCCATGAAGATTTTAGAAGTAAACTGAAGGAAAGCTTGTACAAGTCACTTATTTTAATTGTAGTTAAACATCATCAGTATAGTTGAAGTAGACATGATGCAAATCCCCAGAACATTATTAGTAGTAACAATTTTAATTTTAGAAATTATACAGCTTGGTCAAAACAATGATAAGAGAATTGATACAAGAAAACTTCATTTCACTAACTTTTTAAATGTATGGATTGCTGTTACATGATATGTGTATAGCATCCTCTCTTTGACAGATTGTTTTTTAAGATATCAATAAAGCCAGCTTGTACTTACCATAAAACCTCATACTCCAGGAAGAGCACTAAGCAAGTCCCCAAATGACAATAACCTCCTAGCACATACATGAGTATAGATAGCATGGAATTAGCACTAACAGGCTCTCCTTTAGAGGCAACATTTGAATGTTTGGTCTGTATGAAGCCATTTTTTGAGAGAAATGGTTTATAACAGATGTAGAGCATTGCCCAGGACACTGGAGGCTGCTGTGAAAACGGAGGAAAAACGTGTATATTCTAGGAAACCAATAGCTGTACAAAGAACATAGGTCTGTTACCCATTTTGAGGAATGACAGGTTCTGAGTACAAAGGCCAAAGTGTTACAGCCACAATAATGAAATAGCTAAACTGAGAGAAATGTTTCACATTGTGTTCCAAAAAAAAAAAAAAAAAAAATAGAATCTCTTGATGGAAATCATATGCAACAGCATAATGTGGGACTTTGTGCATGGATTGTGGCACCAGTAGAAGGAAATAATGACAGTACTGTGATGTGGTGGCAGAGATCAGCTCAGAAGGGACATCAAGCATGGAGTGAGGACACGATGGCTGTGAGGGAAAGGCTGGTGGAGGAGGAAGGAAGTGATGAGTTTGTTGGGAATGCAAGGACTGGCCACAAAGTCAGGGCAGAGCCAGTACCACTGAGGCTTGGCTTCTGGCTTTGCAAGATTCAGCATCCCTGGATGATGACAGTCAGTGGGTCATGGGCGACAATGTGTCACACTAGTGACAGGATCCCTCGGTCATCAGTGCTTGGACCCAGCAGGGACATTTCGGTGCCCCCAATGTGCTGAGGAAGCAAAACCCAGACAATATTTTTTGGTTGGTTTATTAAAGAAATGATTCGGAGCTAAGCGCCATTGTATCACATGGATTATTTGTCTTGTTTTCTTTTAAAGAAAAGACCATGTTTTCTTGTTGTCTTTTTGTTAATTAAGCTTTAGGAGCTTGAATATTTCTCTGTATTTTAATCTGATGTCACTCTTTCATGTCGCTGTTTGCTGCAAGGCCTGGTTGCTTAGTGAGTTTTGGGGGAGAAATGGAGCTGAAGATGACTGATATTTATATCAGGAATGGAATATTACTTAGCTTAATTTTTAATGTGGTGATTACTGTTCAGTGGGGAGCAGCTGCTGGTTTTCTTCTTATTTGATTGCATTTTTAAGTTCTGGAAAGGTACTTGAAGTCAGATTGCTCTTCATGGGGTTATAAATCTGAAAGGAAAATCACAGGACAGAACAAAATATTAATTACAATGACTATTTCATTAATCATTCACAATTAATTAATCTACTGTCAGATCTTTCATGTAGACCTTAAACCAAATAATGTAAACAAGAGATTTGGTCTATGTCTATTAATTACCTGTGGTGGAAAAGGATAGGACACAAGGATGGACGTCCTATTCTTAGCACATGCTACCATGCAACTCCAACACATAAAATGGCTGAAAAAATGTTCCTAGGAGTGGTCAGACTAAATCACATTTGCTTACTTATTTCTGTATCTGTGAGCATAGCAGAAATAGCAATGATGCTTAAAAAAATTCCTACCATAAACCATCGATATATTATTGTCATTGTTGTTGTTGCTGTTGTATTTTGTCATGGGATTTAATTTTTAAAGTTCGATTTGTACTTTTAATGTCCACATGGATAGGATGTGAATTTAATACATGAAGGTTTTGTAAAAGCAAAATCTTAATAATGCTAAAGATTAAGTGAGATCTGAACTGTGCCCCTGTCACCTGATACACACATTACTTACACAACAGTACACTTATTGAATTCAGCACACTGCTGTGAAATTATGATATCATAGAAAACAAATTGTAATAAACAAATCACAATGCTGGGACCTAATTCCCAGCATTTTCCACCACCGTCCAAGCCTCCCTTTATCATAATTTATGAGTATTTCAGATTCTCTTGGCAGAATTTGGGTTTAAACTATAAATTAAGTTTGCTCATCTGGATTATTATATATTAGTTGTATAGCTTGGGCAGGGATATTTGAATTTACAGACCCAAACTCTGCCATCCTTCCTCTCCACAAAAAGCCATTTCAGTTTTTCAGCTACACCTGTTGATACACATATAGTTATATGTGTATATATGTATATATGTGTCTGATACTGTGAATACTGATAGTTGAAGCATAAAGGAAAAAGCTTATAGCTAATGCAGGTAAAAAAGGGTAAAAAGAAACAGTCAGACTGAGTGCTTGATGAGAGGAAAACATCTGAATAGTTGCAGGAGGAATAAATTCATTAAGAAAATGCAAAAATGTGCTGTTTCAAAGAGTCAAGGTTGGGGCTGTGGTGGCTGGAAATTCACACAGCAAGTGGGTTGTGACACAGAACTCTGCCGTGTCAAAGAAGGGGAAGTAATGAGCAAAAAGCCTTCCACTCCAATAACTATTCCCATCTGCCTTTCTAAAGTCACAGGCAGAAATACATTTTAAAGCCTGGCTCATATTTTTAGCATTTCTGTAGATGAGATGCCTGATAATAAATTCTGATTTATAAGACAATAACTGAGAAGAAAATTAAGTCAGATAAAGTAGGCTTAAAAGATTTTGTTTTCTGGCAACATAATCTGGCAATACAGAAAGGTGTTCCCAGCAGGCACTAGCAGATGAAGATAAGTTTATGAAACAACCTACTTTTTCTTCTCTCAGTGTGTTTAAAGACATTGAATTAGGCACATGAGATCTTCCAGGTAATAATGACAGAGCTAAAATTGGGAGTTAAGTGCATCTTTCAGTTTACCTGATTTTTGTGAAGCTCACCTATGACTTCACATTCAGGCGGCTTTTTGGTCATAAGCAAATACTCCAAAGGGCTTTGGGATGGAAAGTTGGTGACTTCTATTCCCTGCATCCCTCACCTAGTTGCATCCCTACCTAATTGCATTTCCCTAAATATAAAATAATGTTGATGGAAGCATGTTGAGCTTAATTTGTGTTTATGTGTGTCATTCTCATTGTTCCAGAGATAATTTTCTTCATGGTGATCAAGGGTAACTTTTTTTCACCGTGGCTAGCAAAGGGATTAATAACACAGAGATGTTTTTGCTTTGTTTGCTTTTGTTAAGAGCTGAGCAGGAATTATGGAAAGCCAAGGCCTTTTCTGCTTTTCATACTGCCATGCTGGCAAGGAAGCTGGGAGGGGACACAGCTGAGACAGGAGACCCAAATTGACCAAAGGAATATTCCAGACCATATGACACCATGCTCAGCATATAAAATGGAGGCAAGAAGGAGAAAGGGTTTTTTTTGGAGTGATGGCTTTTGTCTTCCCAAGTCCCTGTTATGCATGATAGGTCCTGCTCTCCTGGAGATGACTGAACACCTACTTGCCCATGGAAAGCAGTGAATTAATTTTCTTTTTTGCTTTGTTTGCCCTTGTGTCTTTTGCTTATCCTATGAAGCTGTCTTTATCTCAAACCATGACTTTTCCAGCTTTTACCCTTCCAATTCTCTCCCCAGTCCTAGTGGCTGGGGAGTGAGTGATCAGCTGCACAGGGCATGGTTGATGGCTGGGATTGAAACAGAGCCATCACACCCAGTTGATCCTGCTTCCCAGGATGCTGTCTTTGGACAGCTTTTTCAAGCATTGAAAATGTATGCATCTTCTTACACTTCTATAATATTATATAGACTATATATATGTAACATATATTTTATGTATTATAATAGAAATAATAATGATATTATATGTATCATTATGATGATCATCAGTATTTTACAGCAGCAATTACAAAATATTCCAAGGGATTGGCTTAAAAAAGATCAAATTTATAAAGTGAAATCATCCATAATAAGACACTATCCATCACAGAGGCAACAGCCTCTGAGATCCTTTGCTCTGCTGTTTTGTTGAGGGTTGGTTACTGACTCTCAACCCCTTTGCTGAAAAAAACCAAGTCTTTGATAGACATTCTTGACAGAAATTTGTTTTTCCAAAAAACAGCTTCTATAATTAAAAAGGCCATTCCAAAATAATGGTATTCACAAGCCAACAGTTCTTGATAAACAGAAAGACAATACCATTTCCAGAATTATTTCAGTCACCTGGGGGTACTATATTTTATTTAATATTCATATTTTTAGTTAAAAATAATAATATTTAAATCTGACAGAGAAAAACAATAACTATTTCCATGTTTTCGTCTTTCTATTTTCTTTATTGGATTACCAAGAGAGTGACTGTATCGGTAAAAGGGGAAAACAGACTGTTGAGCCTGTTGACCCAGGCTGACTATGAAGCAAAAAGGAAATCTTAGCCATTTACAGGATAAATTTTCCCCTAAGCATAGCAGGAACTCACTGTTTTTCTCCTAAGGAAGATGCTGAAAGCCAGCTGAATTCCCTGCTCAAGTATTAACTTCAAGGGGCTAGTTTTGTTTCATGTTTCAGGAGACTGACTGAAGACTTTATTTCACTTTTATTTATTAGCATGTTAGTGTCATAGTTTATTTGAACGAAATAAATTATACTAATTAATTGTTTCCCCAGAAAAAAATTCACAAAGGTGATTAGCACTGAACTTTTCCCACACTAAAGCACAGTAAATGTCACTTCCAAATTCCTTAATGCCTATTTATCAATTTAACTTATTCTTTGCCAACTTTTCCTAACCTATGAAAAATTTAAAATTTTGTTACCTTTCATACTTTTTTAACATTACAACAGAGTGATCTTTTAAACTTTAAATTTGAAGAGATCACCCTCCATATACAATATTTTTTAAATAAATGTGAATACTGAAGAATTCTACAGCTATTGTAACATTCAGCCCAAGACAATAATTTATCTTACCTTTGTTCAATATAATTCAACACCTAAAACAAATTTTGCAATAACTTCTCTTTTTGTGCCAATAGTTTTGACTGCTATATTTCTATCCAGCTTCTTAGGATTATACTGAAATGCCATAGTTTGCTAGAAATGTTGGGTTTTTCCTGCATGGGAAATGTTGAGCTTTTAATTAAAAAAAAAAGGAAATGTAAAAAGAAACAAGGGAAAAAAGAAACATCAACATGTTAAAATGCTGCCATTGAGATTTCTCGTGTCACTGCTTTATGCTCCCTTGCTTGGTTTGTTTGGTTCTTTTTTGGGGGAGGGAGGTATGTGTGTGTATAGATCAATCTTAAAAGATGAAAAGCCTCTCTTCTATAACACCTCCCTCTCCAAAAATTTTAATGTGACCCCACTCAAGCTGTTTTGGGTAATGCAGCACAGTGGAAGGCTCTGGTGAGTGCAAGTGAGAGCAAAAAAAGCACAAATGTCTCCAAAAGGTAATTCCCGGCCGGTACTGATGAAGCTTTTATGAACAGTCCTATGCAAGTTTACTCTTGAGACAGCCACAAAACAATTTCTCTCGAAGAACTTTTCAATAGAGGGAATTCCACGTCTAATTGTACCAAGAGCCAGATGATGCAGTACACTGACAGACACAGACCACAAATAGACACCTATAATTAAAGTTTGTAAATAAAGGCCAGAGAGGGATTGACTGCAGTTCAGGTTTGTGACTGGCATGGCATTTGTTGACAGGTTCAGCTATGTATGAAAGCCATTTTAAATGCATCTGCACTCTGGAAACACCTACCCTAAAAACATCAGCGCATAGGAGAACTCACTTCAGCAATGGATACAACACAGTGGGAGGAATGATGCTGTGAGGACATCTCTGTCTGTAACTGCCAGTGGAGTGTGCTTGGTATGGAAACAGGAATAAAAATACAGGTAGGGGGAAACAGGACATGCTTTGTGCTTCAGTGTTAAAATGTAATATGGTTTCTAAGAACTGCCACAGCTGTGGGGAGATGCCTGCTATCTGTATATATACAAGGAGGACAGAGAGGAAAAGCTAGGAGACTTTTTATAGGAGGTTCATGGCATATTGAGCTGGGACCAGCTTACTGGGACCCATAAAGCAAAATGTATTAAAAGCAAACAGTCAAAAGGACTCCACTGCACCAGCAATATATATTATGCATAGACTTCTGTATAATAGAATATGTATATACATTATACATAGACTTCTTCCTTATCTACTGGGACAAATTTAGGACCATGTTTAATTCCTAAAATGTACCTCAGATGTTGTAAGTGCAGATCTTAACATGGACTTAATTGCAGTACCTTATACCACTTTTGAATGAGCTACAAGGTATTTCAAATTTTAAATGCTACCCCTGGAAAAAACACTTCCTTACTGAAGAGAGGGTTAAATTACTACTGGATTATCCTACAATTCAGATTACTGTTTAGAGCTTGCATTTATGTTTTTGCTTTATTGATTTTTCACATTGTTGCCACTAGAGCTTGCTACAATGCAATCAGATCGACTTTAATATATCCATTTCAAATCACTGAGCAATGTAGATATCAAATTTCCAATCCTTCACCTTTTAATCTTCAAATTAAAAGAAGGATTTACATGTGTAAGGAAGGTAAATTTCAAAGTGGCCATCAGATAATTACATAGGGTTGTTAGGTGTTTCTCAGTATTTGCTTTGAGAATCCTATTAGTCTGGACTTACGAGACAAGCTGAGAGAGACTTAGACACAAGCATATTCTATCATATTATGTCACTCTGTTAAAATCCAATTATTCAGTGAAATGAGGCATTTTTAGCTGGGCTTTGTTTTTAAAAGAGCAGGGACAAAGTTTCAACAATGTCAAAATAACTAAATTTGACATTTTTGATGAAGGTTTTTCAGGTTTTGCTTGGTAAAACTGTTTTCATTTTAAAATTCTGGGTTTTTTTCATAATATTTTAAAGTTGAACAGTAAAATAAAATTATTTCAATTACTAGAAAAACATATATTTTTCTGCCCAACACTCCTGGATTTTTTGTTTCAGATGTAAATTTTAAAAGTTCAATCTCCTTTTCATCTGGAACTGTATTTCAAAAGCCATGAATTACTGACAAACTGAAGTACTCTATCATTCACACCGCTCTTTCTGTGATAAAATTTTTTAAGTCATTAAATACGAGTGGGCATAAAATAAGATTATTTTCTCATCAAAAGTGAAGGTCTGCATTCCAAATCTCAACACAATGTCATCTTGAAGTTACACACCACTTCAGTTTGGAAGAGAAAACCTTGGTGAAATCCAAGACAGGAAGATATGATTATAATAGTTGCCTTCTACTTTTGGGGAACTCTATTTTGCATTGATCAGTTCACTCTTGTTTTCAGTGGTCAAAACTATGGATCATCCAGTCAGATGGTTATTTCAGGTCCTGGTACAGCTTACAGGTCCTGAAGCCAGCAGCTCTTTCTTACTCTCCTCTCCTGCAGGAGTCAAAGCATGTCACCCTGATTTTTTAAGTTTTTCTAAGCCTTCTGCTGTTTACATTCTTGTAACAAACTTTCTTACACACTTTATGTAAATTACTTATTGTTTTATATTCTTTTATAGAGGAGGAAAAATTTAATAGACATTTAGTTTGTCCAGTGTCATTGGAGAGGTGGCACTGTCACCCTCCAATCCACTGTCACTTTTAGAAATCTATAAATGTTAGAGTCAGAGATTAAATAGTCTCTTTTACCCTTAGAAGAGCTACGTGTTCATGTTGTGTTATTTGGTGTCCTACAGTGACAAAAGCACAACCTGGCACACTCCTGTTTACGCATCGTTAGAAGGAATCTTATGTGCAAGGGGAAAGATAAAATGGAAGCTCATTCCAAATGAGAGCATGGTAGAACTTCATTTTGGCTCCTGTTTTGAAGACAGCAGCATGAAAAGCTAAACAAAGTTGAAAGATATGAAAATGACAGTGGGAAAGGAAGGTAATTTTTCTTTGTCAAATGAACTGCTGCACTCTTTTCTGTTAGAGAAACTGACCTAATCAAAATCAGGAGAAAATAAAATTGCTCAAGATCCCAAGAGAAAGGAGGACCCTGTCAGATAGGTAGCTGGAGGACTTAACACAGGGGCCTGCTTTCTTCTGCTTTCTCTCACATGTTCTCTTCCCAGCCTTCCCTGCACTGTTCTATTCATGTACATGGACTTAATGTTTGCTTTAATTATTACTAACAATGCAGGGGAGACAAACTCTTGGTTCGTTTGCTGGTGCTTTTGTGGTACTTTGCAGCCATCCTGAGCTTCCACAGTGCTTCAAGCAGGGATCACAGCAGCAGGGCCTTCCCCAGGATATACAGAATCACATTGCTCCTCAATTGCATGTTCCTTAAAGAGTACTTCCATGCCCCGCTGTACTCATGAGCTTTTTTTCAGTAATATTTTCTACGTGTCTCCTTACCACTGAAACATTCCATTAAAAGAAATTAAATACCTTTTGTTTTCCTTAGATTCCACTAGACCTGGAATGATGTTCTTTTTAAATAAGACCTTCTATTCTGAGAAAATTATCTGTTTTATTATATTAATACTGTTAGTTCTATCTTTCTACGTGCTTTTTTTAATACTTCACTCTCTTCTCTTGTCAGGGACCTTTATGTGGTATTGACTTCAGGTTTTAGTGAGACACGGTTTATTTTTCTTCTAATTCTTAGCTGAGAAGATAATCTAAAATAAAACAAGGTTAATTACTCTTCAGTATTTTGGTACTTCACACCATTATTTCAGGAGCAACATAATTAAGCTCACGGAAGGTTAGTTGGAAGGATACATTGTTTCATAGGACCAGGACGAAAACGTTTAATTGCAAAATCCAGAATCCTGCTTGCTCTCCTAATGCACATGTTTTGATGTCCTTTCCTACTCTAAACATCACTTTAATGTATGTCTTAAAGCACTCTAAAATCAGCGACATTAGATGCATACATCAGCAATGCAGTAATTGGTTTTTTACAGTCATCAGACCCAAAATGATGCAATGTTACTTTTTTCCTTTTTTTTCCTTTTTCAAGCATCTTCCAAATCAGGCACTGTATGTGCTATTTGTGATCCAGAAAGGATGTACAGAAAAAGAGACACCAACGAGAGTTGTCAATGAGTGTATTTAGCATTACTTAAAAATAACTGCTTCCTTTGCATGCTCCTGTTTTTATGATTTACAGGCTTATAAAAGGAAATATGACTAGAAAAATATATCACATGGGTGAAAAAATCTCTTTCCTGATTCAGGAAATGTAGAATGAGGAAAGTGCTGGGCTATATTTACAAGACGTCTTCACTTAGATCATACAAAATAGTCCCCAGTCCTCATGAATATCCTCCAGTTATCCTAACTCTGTACATGCAAGGCTGAACATGGGCAGAACTAAATGGATCACCCCATAGGATTTTTTCCACCACATCACATATGATTTTTTATCCTTGCTGTGCAGGATAGCTTGTGCCGGTATGCTCTCAAGCAAGTTGGAGTTTGGACAGATGCACTTTACAATACAGAAACACATTTCTAATTAGTCCTATGGAAATAAAAGACCACTTAGAGAGGGGACCATTGGATTTTAGAGTACTATGTATTAAATGAAAGACTCATAAAATGTTTTTTACTGAGACTGAAATGCATTAATCCATTGATTTTTACTTTGATCACTAAAAATCAATGGCACCACTGGCTTGTTTTCTGTATACACATTCTAGCCATATCTGATTTTACCCATTTCATTAAGGCAGAAGGTTCTTTTATGCGATGTCTCAGTATTTCTAAGATATATCTTGTATTTTGGGGGGGAGCTTATAATGAGTGTTATGATGTAGAATGTTTTCAATGGAAATGGACTACAGCACAATTATTTCACAAGGTTTTTTCTACTCCCTCTGATGGGTTCCATTCTCTACTGAAAAAAGTCATCCTCAGAAGTGTTAGCATTATGCTCTATGACCTTCACAGAGCATGTTTCTCTCTTTCTATTTCAGTGTGCCATCTGTGGAACTAATTTTGGTTATGCAAGAATGTTCCACTAGGAGTATTCTGGACCTCTGCTTCATGGCATAGAACGCAATCTGATCTGTAAAAAAACAGGCCATGGCTGATTCATATTATTTCATTTGCATGTGGAACCAAACTGTTTGGTGACAGATGAGAGCTATATTTATATGGTGATATTTCAATGTCTGATCATGACTTTTTTTTACAATTTCGAGTGGTTTTTTGTTTTAAAGTATTCTTGTTTAGAGATACAAAGATAATAAGAAATTATGTTTTGTTTATTATTATTATTATTATAAAATACTCAAGTTGATTTAACATAATTTTTTGTCTTTGAGTTTTTCTTGTTTCTGCTCAGTGTGAATTCTTAAAATTTCAAAATTTTTCATTACACCGAAAGCTATTTTCATACCAGTTCCAGAATCAAATTCATGCCGTGGCCATCAACTGTGATTCACATATATTTTTTGGTATTTAATAATTATTTTATTATTTGAAAATTCAATAATAAAACTATATGTACTCTTCCCCCACCAATATTTCCTGTTGTATTTCATGAAAACCAAGGTGGATTTTTTTTCCAAGCTGGTTCTATTGGGTTGATATCTTCTTTTTAGTCTCTTCTGTGCCTATTTGTCCTATTTCTGTCTATGAGCTCCATTTACCTTCCTCTTCACAATATTAAACCTGGTAATGAAATTTACCAATTTTATTCCCCTCCCCTAATAGTGTAGGGAAAATATAGAGAATTTTGATGTTTTAGGGCAATCTTCACTGGGCGTTCCCAGATTGCTTATTTTACTTCTAGTAACTGAGAACACCATGCAATTTCCATCCAGATTTAAAGGAAGCCAACTAAGATAGGACAAGTTTTCATCTTGATATTCAGTATGAATTACATGAAACTGCTTTGTCCTGGAAGCAAGGGAGTGTCTTAATTCATCCCACATATTTTTCTTCTGGAAAAGAGTAAGTCATTGCAGCCTCCTGACAAGGCAGCTCAGTACTCCTTATTAAAGGAATGACTGTTTCTTGTCCATATCTATTTTTTTTTTCCTGGGGAAATAGAAAGTTCCTGAAAGGGAAGGACTAACAACTTTAATTCACGCGAAACAAATACAAGGATATCTGCAAACTTTCACAACACTGCTTCAGTGTGCTGTCTTCTGCCCTTACAGAATTCTTGTTCTAATTGCATCTAATTTTGGCATAATATTTGGTGGTATTGGGACATAGCGTGACACACATGCGTGCTCTGTTGGCTTATTATGTCCATTCTTCAACATTTCCCAACATAATGTCTCTTGGCTACAGAACAGTCTCACATATTCAGAACAAAAATAATCATCCTGAACCCTCGGCAGAGTGGATGTAGCAACATGACTTCAAATACAGATAAAGCGTTCTTGATTTCTACATAAAACCCCCAAAACCTTTACCTTATGTTCCTATGGTATCCCAATTTAAGATCCAAAATATTTGCTGCTGAACAAAATGCTGATTATAAAGCTCCCTAAAAATCTCCCTGATTGTCTACTTTTACATTGGTTTTCTTAAGTATTTAAAGTTCTGCATTTTCTTGAAGAAAGATGGAATATTTTACTCTGTCCTTTGATCAGTGACATTGGGATAACTTCTCTGTCCTTTGCAGCTTCTTGGCTGCCTTCCCAGGGCATGAGCCCTGTGTTTGGAGAGGAGACCCTCTTGGTGGTGGAGCTGCTGCAGTTTGAAGGGGGCACTGTTTTCCTGCTGCCATGATCCTCTCCATCCTTCTCTCGACTGGGACCTGTCTGAGTGTTTTACACTGGATGCTAATTAGGCTTGGCTAAGTTCTTTTCCCTTTGTTTCTCTTTTTTTTGTGTCTTTGTACATCTGCACATGAGGCATCCCCTTATTGTATATGTAACAAACAATCATTTACTTCCAAACTGATTACAGAATAACCTGTCTTACTTAAAATTAGAAAGCTCATCTCTTTGATCCTCTTCTGTCTCTGAATCAGAAGATGTAGCAGAGCTATCATCACGCTTTTAGATTGCATGTCCTCCCTAGTGATTTGCACTGAACATGACTGTATCTTCACTAAAACTTTTGTTTTCCTGACTGGTGTTACGTTGAGTTTGAACTTCGTGGCTGGAGCCCACATGCAGTTGAAGCTGCAGACTTTCTGATGCTCTGGTTGAAGCTTCAGCTTGTTTCTGCTCTCCTAGGGGTTCTTGCAGAGGTTTGGGGAGCAGAATCTCAAGACTGCCCAAGAAGACACTCAGGATACAGTAATGAGAAAGTGAACTACAAGGCCAGAATCCTAAATCAGGAGTTGAGTACAACATTTTGACCATGAACAATTTGCATAGCTCAATATGACACAGGAGTTATATTTTAAATAAGATTTTGGTGGTAATAGGCTCCCACAAAAGATATTCTTCTTCCTTTTTCTTTATTTATACTGGAAAGAAGAAAAATGGCAACATTAGTCAGATTCTACAGACTATTATATTCAAAGCTCCTTTTTCTTTGGGGAAGGAAAAGGACTTCTGAATGATTTTTGATTAGCCTCATTTATAATTTTTGCATTTGGTGTCACTGATGCAAAAGCAGGAGCTTTGCATCCTTAGCATGACACACACATCTTGCAAATGAGAAAATAAAATATAACCAGGCAAATGGAACATACCACTGAATGGGGGCAGGGGAGAGCACCATTGCTAATGTCACATAGTGAAAGAGATTGAGAGAGACCACACATATTTTTCAATTACAGAGCAGTTCAGGCAGCTTCTGCTTCAAGGGGTGTTATGCCCCTATGTGAAAGGGCAAATATTTTAAATGTCTTATCTGCCATAGATCTGGACACTAGATTGTTTTATTTTAAAATCTAAATCTTTTAATGAGCTTATTTTATCTAAATGTTGACTAAAAGTATTCTGTTGTATTTTCAGACAGGAATATCTAGTTTCTGTTTATATTGCCACTAATATTTCTTCATTTTTACTGTCCAATAAGTCTTTAAAGGAGTGCTTGAGAGGTTAGCAGACAAGAATAAGGGTCTGCTTATTAGGGCCAGAAGGTCATCTGCAATGTCATGATAAACCAGTCTTAGAAATAACTTCTTCTGTCACTTGACACATTTAAAAACTTCTTCATGGGAAAATTATTGAATTACTTCAAATTTGATTTTTTGTTCTAGATTTTTAGACTATTAAAAGTAATTAATGTTAAATTTATGACAATTTCCCTATAATACCAGGAAGAGGATAACTAAGATGACTTTGACTCCTATGGGGCCTTTTAAAAACAAGTGACATTTTATCATCACAAAACATTAGTGCACCACAGAGAAAGTGGACAGTGTGTATTTTACATAAAAAATAATGGGAAAAGACTTGTAATTAAGATTCACTTGTATTATAAACTCTATTAAGGACAGGATTGCTTGAATTAAGCCACAGTCCATGACAGCTTTCAGTTCTTCTAAAAAAACTTTCTGGAAGCTGTGCAGATCAGCCAAAGTTATTCCTAGAAAGTATCCTAGATAGCAGGTACTGATCCTAGATATGAAGTATGAGCCTATTCCAAGGACACTTTTGACGTCTAAGACAATAAGTGTTCAAAGACATGGATTGTGGCTCCTAAGCAATTACAATAAATGAAATAAGCCTCATCAAAGGGAGTGCCAGACTACTGGAACAAGGATTCCTGAGCTGTCCCTGGCTTAAAACAGAGCTCGAGGGTTTTACGTGAGATTGGCATCAGTTTAACCTGTGGATTTGTCCTTGTTTCATCTGGGATAAGGTTAATTTTCATCTTAGTTGTTGGTACACTGCTGTGTTTTGGATTTAGTGTAAGGATAAAAATAGCACACTGATGGTTTAATTCTTGCTAAATAGTTCTTACTCTAAGTCAGGGACTTTTCAGTTTCCCATGCTCTGCCAGAGGGGAGCTGCTCAAGAATCTGGAGAGCAGGGGTAACACAGCTTGGACAGCTGACAGAACCAGCCAAAGGATATTCCATATCATAGAACTCATGCTCAGTATATAACCTGGGGGTCTTGGCCAGGAGCTGCTGATTGCTGATCCGGGATGGGCTGAGTATTAGTCAGTGGTGAGGGATCATATTGTGCATCACTGATTTCTCTTGGGTTTTATTCATCTCCCTCTCTCTCTCCTCTTCATTGTAATTATTTTTATTTTATTTTATTTTATTTTATTTTAATCTTTAAACGGTTCTGATCTCAACCCAAGAGTTTTACTTTTTTTCCCAATTGTTCTCCTCACCAGGGGAGCAAGGAGGAGAATGAATGAGTGGCTGCCTACTCCTTGCTTGCTGGTTGGGGTTAAAGCATGACAGGATTACACGCAGTGCTTTGTGGCTGTTTCAGCAACAGTATGAGGACTATCCAGCAGCGCTGGAAACTAAAGGGGAAACCTTTTTTTGCCTGATACAGTTCGGGCCATGCAACGTGGATTGACCTCATGCTCTCTGGAACAATGTTCTTTACACTTCACTGTCCTTCAAGCATGTGAGGGAGCACGGTAGCCCCGAGACCCAGCCACCTGGAAAGCAGCTATCTCATTCCTGCTGTAGGCAATTATCTGGGAAATGTGACATGGAAGGACAAGATGCAATAAATTTAATCAATAATTTCTCAGACTATTCTGAAAGGTTCTCAGGCCAGACAGTCTATTCTGAAACTCTGCAAAGCACAGGACACAGTATTTCATTCAGACTCCTACAGTGAGACCAATACTTAACAACAGCTTCAACAAAATGTCAAAATTTAGATTTTTTAAAGGATATTCAACCCTATAAGTTCTAAATAAGCACATTTAAGGTCCTCAAAGCATGTTGTTACATTTTAGCAACAGATTTTCCTTTCATGTTCTAATTGAAGCTAGCATATGCTGCTGGCATTTTGAATAGCATTGCCTTCCATATCATTCAAGTCTGGCATGGGAAAATGCCATTCTCTTCCCTCTCATTTCAGTCAGACTTTAGATTTTTTTTTCTACAATAGACTATAAATAATGTGCATAAATTTAATAAGAATTATGTCCTGAACTGGTGTAGAAAAGAGCTAATTAAAACCATCCTTTTGCTATTCTCAGTAGTTGAATCAGTACTCACCCAGGTGAGGTCCAGAAGAAAGCAGAGGTGAACTTTCATATTTCTGACAGGGAGTTAGCATACCTTGTTAATGTAAAGTCTGGACAAAGGGAAAAAAAAAAAAACCCTTGTTATTTACAAGTTTTTATGATAAAGGCAAGTTTCGCTGATGTCTTTTGTTTCAGTTCCAGAGATTTGTATTACATCTCTCATTTGACAAATAAGATTCTTTGTTGGGGTTTGGATCCTTCCATTCCCTGAGTCATGATTGCCTTCAATCTCTGGAAGAGTTATTTTGAGTTGAAGTTGACACTGAAGTCATTTGTCTTGACATATATAAGAGATCCTTTATTCCTCTTACATAAAGTGTCTGACCAGAGAGCATTTGCTTTGGGTTTTGTCAGTAGAATACCACATAAGTGCAATTAATTGGCTGCTTTTGTCAAAAGAAGAGTATTTAATCATGAAGGCAAAAGGCTTTTGTTCTTTGCAAAGAGCAAGTCATATTAAATGAAGCAGCTCTTTCTTTTACCACATCATATACCAGTTTAAGATGTGTATTTTCTTATTAATAGAATAGTAATTAGGGTGAGAAGTTTTGAATTTTAGAATTCTCTAGCAGTGTACTGCATTATACAACATTTGCTCTCTTACACATGTCATCCTCATTATCATCTTTTATGACTTGCCCTTCCCCAGATCTCTCAAATTAACTACACCACAGATCATGTTCTCTGAATTTCTCTGTTCTTTTTACCAGTCTTATCCTAAATGTGTCCACACAACTATTCTGCTAACTCAAATAACTCTATTGCCCTTTCAATCCTTAGACTTCTTTTTTCCTACCTTGTTGGCCTTGAATATCTTCCTTCTTCACATTGACTTTATGACCTTACAGTCTTTTAAATTCTTCTCTTTAAATACAACATTTTTTTTTCTTAAATTTAAGTTTTAGTTTTCTTCTGAAAACGTAATGTTCCACTTAAATTGGTGAAATTCTTGAAAAATAATTTATTATTTAACTCAATTTTATTGTTGCATTTAGACAATTTATTTATATCATATGATGAACTAGACTCTCAAAACATGTGTTATGCTTACTTCTCAGAAAAAAATCTGAACAATACAACCTCATGTTCAGAAGAGCTAAGCCTTCTGCAACTTACTCTGCTCGCAGTGACAGTTCTGAGCTTCAGATATTGAGCTGTGGTATTTATACAATGAAAATAAAATTCATCTCACCGTGGATTAAACCAGTTGTCTAACCTTCATCTGTGGTCATTAAAGGCAGAAGATGACTACTCCATCCTAAATGTATGGCAACTGAAGGATATTGTGCTTTCTTTCTTTCTTCACTAGGTGAAAGGAATCCCATTGCTGCAGCAGAAAAAAAAAAGGGGAAAAAGGAAACATTTCACTTAATTATAACTATTAACCTAGGCCGACATTTTGGTTTGTCTTCAGAATTTCTTCTAGTCTACCAGGGCACATCCAAATCAATATTAATGTTAGTACTTCAGCTGTCGTTTATCACCTTTTCCATACAAAGCAAATATTCTTACTAAATGAACAGAACTGTTTCGTAACTTGACAGGTTTTTTTTGCTCCATACACATAACTGGTAATGCAAGTTTAAGAGCATTTTTCTACCTTCATAGAAAAAAAATTGTCCTTGGCATCCCTTCTGCCTCACCCAAGAGTTGAAGAGAATAACTTTCTATAGCCTGAGCATTCTTGAATGTTCATAAACAAATTCTCTGTTTAAAAATCCATGACAGATTTTGCAAAGCAGAATGTGCATGTGAAAGTGGACCCAGGTTTTTAACATTGAGGAGTTATTGAAACCCTGTCCAATATACATGGTTTCATCAATTTTTAAAAGAGTAAAACATCCATAGGTTTTTCTGTTATGCATCACTGAGGAAAAATCTGAGCACAAAATTTCTGTGAATATTTGTATAATGAGAGGGAGTACACTGCAGGTTATTCGAGCATAAGAAACTGTTAGTGAAATCTGATTTTTGAGGGTTAAATTCAAAGGTGCCTTGTATAGTTTTCCACGTGTGCTCCTTGCAGAATTTTGATTTTGCTGCTGAGAAGACTGCATTTGAAATGCATGACAGACAGCTGCAATACCTTCCATACTACAGATAATCCTGATAAACATGCTTCTCACCCTGATAGACACAGAGATAAACAGCATAAGCAGCTAAGATTATAGCTTTGAATCATAGTAGCTTCTTTTTATCTAAAAAATCCCAATTACAACATTTGATATTTGTAGCTTCATGGGTTTATAATGGAAATATGAGACAAGAACTACAATTAAAAGGGAGGTAGTATAGTCAGAGATACAACACCAAAGATAAACCATCTTTAAAGTTTCTCAGTCTTTTGAGAAGCTGGCATTTAACTTTGATTTCTAGGAACAACACAAGAGAAATTTGCATTTCTATTCACAATTGGCTAGGAGTATTTTATATTTAAAAGTGATGCAGCCAGAGGCAGGGACACAGGGAGACTTAAAATCCTTCCATTAAGAGAGACTTACATCGGACATACCTTAGTGCACCGTGGTTGATGGGCAATGCCTGTGCCTCGGTGCCCATCGAGGTTTGAAGGGCAAAGTTTGAGGGAGTCCCACAGCTCCCTGTAGCTCAGCATCGACCTGAGCTCCTGGGTTGGGCAAGAAAGTTGGGTTCAAAGTTGCTCTTGCAGGGGCAGGCTCAGGGCCCAGAGCCTGTATTGACAAAATGCCTGTATTTCACACCTCAGTCTGAAAACATCAAAAACTATGCATGGAAAAGTAAATAAAAACAGTGTTTTACTCAGCTCTGTATAGCTCCAGTAATGCAGCTGAAGCAAATGGCTGGAATACGCATGTTGCAGGACTGAGGCTTTTGTTAAATATGTCTAAGAAAGAAAAAAAGTTAGCTGGAAAGAATTAAGTCCTCAGAGAAAAAAATGGGGCACGTTGTGTAGAGAGCCATCGCAGGCTGTTTTCCTTTGGTCTGAAACACCAGGAGCTTTTTGACATTTCCCAGCTTTTAGCGATATGTCTATGACACAAAATACTTCAGCTAAAGAAGTGTAGGATTTGATAGCACATGCTCTGTGATACTCTGTGGAACACCTATTTTGGCCAACAGATTCCGCTTTGAAGATTAAATAATGCTGATCACCTCTCCAGAGTGATTTGACAATTTATCTTAGTTAATTGGGCTTCAGTTAAGGTTGAGGGATTCAGCTTGGCCTATGGCCCATCTGGATCAGAGGAGCCAACAAAGTATAATTTAAAAATAAATGTACAGACTCCAATTAACTTTTGTGGAAGTTACACATGATTTGTTTTGGCTTAGCTTTAGTTTCTCATAATTTTGTTCAAAGAAATGATGCAATAATAACATTCAAACTTTTACAGAGAAACTTTTAAAAGAGACATCTAGACATTCTCTCTTAGTTTTGGAGAATGATTTGAGGATTTGGAAATTTTTATAAATAAAATAAAAAAAAATAGCCCATTCTCCTAAAGATGCTTCAAATCAAATTTTACATGTTTGCATAGTTTAAAAAAAATTTCCTACATTAATATATCCTTGAAATTATGCTTTAATCAAACCCTTCTTTCTTTCCAGTTCTTTACAATACTTATCCCAGTGTCGCACAACAAAAACAATAAAAACAAAAGTGACAAGTATTTTGCTCAGCCACTTTCTTTGTTTATTTCAGTGGTGATTTTTAGAGCCTCTGAGCAAATTAAGATGTAGATCAATGTTTTCCAAGATAATATGCAGAATCCCATACATTATAGAGGATTTCCAGCTAAGAGTTTGATAATAGAAGTGAAAGATGATCTGCAGAAGTTTTTGAGCAATGACAGTGAATATAATGAAGACATTTGGGAAGGAATGTTTGGGAAAATATTTTATGACTGGTCAATCTTTGCCTTTGAAAATGTTTTTGCAATGGAAAATGGGTTTTGGAAATGGCCAGAATCTATGCCTCCTGCAGGAAATTACAGCTTTGCCCTGTGGGACCTCTGCCTTTGCAGCTTTGACCAGGTTCCTCCGCCAGATCTCATATCCTCTTCAGGTATTATCAGGTTCCACTTATTGCCACGGCAATGCTGCAGCAGAGGTACCACAGCCAAAAGAAAAATCACAATTTCCAAGTCAATGTAAAAACCTTTTTAAACTCAGGATAAGAGTGTCCTTCTGTGACACTGATCTGAGGCACTTTTGGCCTTCTGCTGAGGAAAGCTGGCTGTCTGTGAATTAAGGCATGGCTGATGGGATCGCTGGGTGCTCAGATGCTCTGAAAAACATCCTCTCTCAGATAGGACCTGTAGAAAAACAGGTCATATCTGGAAGGAGCTGAAGGTTAAACATTGAAGGCTAGAAGTACTTAAAATGCTCTTATCATTGACTTTCAAACATTGCATTGACTTTCAAATTCGTATTTAGGTACTGACATGAATAGTTTCATTTTCAGAGTTCTTTCCTTGACCTATAGTGCAGCTGCTTATTTAGACCCCAATTTAGATCATAAGGGTAGTTTTAAGACCCCAGGTTATTCTCTTCTTTCTGGTATCAGCTTATTAAAATAATTGCCAGATGTAGTGCTGAAAAGGTTCACCACATCTTTGGAACAAGGGTACAAGTGCTCTTTTCAGGAGATAAATTATTTTTTAAAAATTGAAGCTGAGACATTATATTATAAGATCATGCATTAGCCTTGGTGATTTTCTGTATATCTGTCAGAGAAAAAAGACAAATATACAGACTGGAAAAACAAATGTGCTTTCTTTGAGAACTTAAAAAGAGATATAAAGAGTGAAGCACAGTTTGTCCAGGTTTTCCTGCTGCAGTCGAAATCTCACTGCTCCTGGCTTCCTAGCAACAGTGCCTTCCTAACTCATGACTCGAGAAGGTACAGACAGAAATCAGTCTATCTTTAGGTATACAATTGATCAATCTATTGACACTCCCTAGAACTATTTATCTTCTAGCAAAGGTATACAATGGCAAGAGTGAGCACTGACACCATGCAAACAATATGGAAAATGACTTTTTTTCTTGTGATTGGCATATCCCGTCCTGTTTTCTCTTTCTCCCACCATCAGAATATATTGAATGACTCAGAAAGTATGGGTGTCAAAAAACCATCCCTCCCCTGAAAGAAAAAACGCAAAGGCAAAAGCCATCTTCCAGTGCGCTGCTGCCCTCCTCACCCTCGTAGGACGTTTCACTGTATCAACCCCTGGTACTAATGCAGGACTCTGTGCTCTCACCCTCACGCACAGTACCTCAGAATCCCACTCCCCCACCCACACCATATATTACTGACTAATATCCTCTCTGTGTCCTTTAAAATTTCCCCACACAGGCAAGCAATTAGTGATGGCTTGGTTTCCAGAATACCTCTTCAGATGCAGACTTGGTGGGAGGACACTGTATTTCTTGTACACCTATTTGATTTTACCTTTCTCTTTAATGATACAACTCTGAACACTCCCATGACCCCATATAGCTGGAATATTGTCTTCTCTCTGATTTTTGAGTATAGGAAGGAGATTTGAGCTGTTTTCTTATCTCTCTGGTCACCTTCACAGTTGCACTCTCCAGTGCTCCTCTGGTTCCGTTAGGGGGAAATCTACAGTTAATAATTTTAAATTTAATTTTAACTTTTAACAGGATTAGTTCATTGAGGTGAATCTTAACAGGAAGGAATTTAATGCACATTAGACTGATGAACTGATGATGAACTTGATCACAGATTAAACCGTATGTTTGTACAAGCTTGGGTAGGCCATTGCTACATTGTTCAGTCAAATTTTTTAAATGAAAGCGACAAAATATTACTGTTAAATTCACCTTACTTTCCATGGATCAGATTTTAAGTCAGCCCAACCTTGCATTCAGCTTCCTTGCCAACCCTGACTGCCCTTGAGAGTTATTATTTTTTATTCTCCTTTTCTCAGATTGTAAGATTTTTGAGAATCTTTTCTTCATAAGTTTTTGCTTCTCCATGCAAAAATGTTCGTATGTGTAAAGTCATCTCTATTATGTTTTCAAATTTATGCACAATTCAGATAGCTCGCACAGCTGACCATAAACAAAACAAACCAAAGCAAAACAACCCTCCCAAAACCAACCAACCGAAAACAAACAAAAACCACCCCAAACAAAAACCCACAAAGAAACAAGAAGATATGAGGATAAGGCAGTTATTTTTCTTTTTGGGAGCATTTTTAGCAGCTGCCAGCAAAGGGTTTAGTTCACAAAGCCATCTTCTAACTTTGAGAAGTGGCAAATCCTCTTGGCTGTTGTTGGGGATATTAGAGATATACTTGAAAGTGGTCAAGCAAAGAATAACATATGGTGTAGCTTGATGGCTTCTCAGGGAAGCGGGTTTAGAATATCAATCCTGTAAGTTATTTTATATTCTCTGTTCTCAGTTCTGTTCTCATTCTAAAGAGTGGTAAGAGAATTTCCACTCAGCTTTTAAGCTCCATGCTAAACAATGCCTTTAAGGTCTATACATCAGACTGTGTAGGAATGTAATGTATCCCCAGTCAGGTTTTGATAACACATTTACGTAAGATGAATATTTTTAGCTTTGCTTTGCACTGGTTGAGGAATTTTAAAGTCCCTGGGCTTTTGTTTTTAGAACTACTTGCCAGATGACTTTACAACACAACAGATACTCTGTGAAGTTATACCATGACTTCATCTGAATTCCTCATCTGTGTTCAATGCTCATGCCTGAGTCTCTGTACTTCTAACTATTTTGTCTTCACATAGATGACACAGTTCAACTGCACATACATAACTTTCAGATACATATCTCACTCTGACAGTGGTTGGAAATACCACTGTTATTTTGGGATGGTGGGGGAAATCTGGAAGATAGGCATCACTGGCTAATCTGTAAACACCAAAGAAAAAGGGCTTAAAGCTGAATGGCAGAAGTGGCTTTCAGATTACAGAATGTCCAGAGCCCAGTTTGGATGGAAATCCACACGAGCTGACATTGACTCATGACATGTCTTATCTTTCAAGATACTGTGTTCGTGAGATCTTACTGCTTTAAAAATTGTGGTTTTGAAGAGTTGTAATGGGAGTTGTAATGTAACTTTCCATTCATGAGAGTTAAAAAGGTAGCTACAAGTAGGGTTGTACTGAAGCCATGGAGACAGCTTGCACTAAGGAGGTTCCCTGGCAGCAGTTAATACTCTATAACTAGTTCTTGAATGGATAATTCCAAAACCTATCCTGCAGTTTCCGTCTCAGCTTTGCTATATTATTCTAATATTTTCAATGATGCTGCAGCTTTCATGCCAGGATTCTAATGACACTTAAAACTTTTTTCTTTAAAAAACAAAATCATGTTAGCATGATTGAAGGTCCAGAATAATTTATTATTTCTGCTTTTATTGATTTTAGAGAGATGTTTATGACCTTGGCTTTTTCTTTGTTGGTTTTTGTTGTTGTTGTTATTGTTGTTGTTGTTGGTTTTGGGTTTTTTTTTTCCCAAGTGATAAAGCTGCATGTATAAAAGAGTAAACTCCTCAAAATGTCAAAAAAGTTTTCTCAAGCCATCAATCAGGGAAAATGTACAGCAAACTAAATTTTTTACAATGCAGCAATGTCAAAACCGAATTCAGTTTATTTACAATTTAAATACATTACATGAATTTAAAGTTCCATCAGACAAAATTGTTGTTTTCATTAAAGTAGCAGTGCAAAAAGTCCAAAGATTTGACATCAAGCCTGGAGACCATGCAATGCTCTTAAGAAATATGAAAACGACCTGTCTAGCTGCAAAGCTTACTATTTATTGCAGAGATGACCCCCACAAGGTCATCTGTGAAAATCTGACACAAGATAGGAAAGAAAAGGGCCAAAATTTCAAATCATAATACTTCTACAACTTCTTTTTACTCCTGAGAAATATTTTGAAGGGATTTTTAAATTACTTTTTCTTTGATCCTAATATGGTAGCTTCTTGATCAAGACATTGTTCTAAGATGAATGTAGCAACTGATTGCAGTTGTAGTAAGGTGTGAGTGCAGCAATAACTATACTAATAATGGTATTGTAATCAGATAAAGGAACAGACTGACATTCCCTCATTCTCTTCTGCTTTTTATCTCTATGCCTGAAATTTTTCACATCTTTCCAGATTAGTTAAACTGTATTTGAAGTAGTGCAGCCAGATTTGGGACACCAAATATGGGAATGATATCAGTAAACTGTAGCATATTCACTGGAGGCACAGAAGTTCAGTCAGGGCTTGAGCAGTTGCTCTGTGAGGGGAGGTTGTGGTTCCAGGACTGGCTTTGCCTGGAGACAGGATGGCTCTGGGGGCATCCAGCAGCGGCCCCTGGTACCTGCAGCAGGGTTGTGGAGCTGGAGTCTTCAGTGGTGTGTGGTGGGAGGACGAGACACAACAGCCACAAGCTGGAACAGAAGTTTTGACTGGATAGACCAACTCAATACCTAATTGAATAAAAGGAATGCCATTTTCAATGTTTATAATAATTCCTATTGGTTCTTTTTTTCTCAATTAAATTTGGACACGTAAAGTTAAAATCATCACACACGCAATGTTGCAGTTAGCTGAGTCTATGCCTCTGTGCTATGACAGTACCATGGTTCGTCCTAAAACAAGGCAGTCCAAAACCCTATCCCATCAGAAATCAAAAGGATTTGGAAATTATGCCACCCATATCTGGATTTTCTTCATATGACCTGCTGCCTGTAAATCTGCTATCTGCCTCAAAACATCTGTTTTAGAAAAAGCACAAGTTGAGAGTAATACAAGCTATAAAGTCTAACATGTCTAGAATAAATATTTTTATGTTTATTCTGTAGTCCCATTATTGTTTGTTAATAAGTCTCGAGCAGATCCATTGTTTTCAAGTATTTCCAGAACAGAAAGAACTCATAATTTGGGAATTAGGAAATTAAAATGTAGTAATGAGATAGGACATTACCCACTCCCTCAAAACAAAACAGAAAAAAACCCACAAAAACTGATAGTTTGGAAGAAGAAGAGATGTAGCAAAACTGATTTGGACACTGACAGCACAAGCTTAAATTTTTTTATTAAAAGCATTGCAAATGTAAGCTGGTAGAAGGAACTCAAACTTATTCTTTTAATAGAATTAAACAGCCATACTATTCTAAATCAGCGTTATTCCTTTATCGAGGGAATGTCATCAGATGTCTTATCACATACTCCATTTTACTGAATCCAAAAAGGGACTTTCATATCACCAAATGGCCATCTTGTGGTGGGCAGGGGATGAAGAAGAAATTGGAAAATGTACAATTTGAATTGAACTTCTCTGAATTTAAGCATGTAAGAACAAATCCAAAAACTCTTTACTTGTACATTACTTATATGCAAAGACCAGGGTGAACTTTCATCTGTTCTGCTTAGCCTCTGCTAGGTTATGTTCTTCAGGCCATGCACATTCCCCGAGCTTCTGCCCATCAAGGAAAATTGACCCACTTACATGAACAGTTTCTTATCTTGTAGAAATTAAAGGATAAGGGAAAAGCAGTGGTAACTGCCATGGACCAGCAGTTTGCTAACACAGATAGTCTAAGAAAAAATGATGACAATCACCATGTCTGACAGGATGCTGGCCAGTGAATTCTATTCAATTATATTTCACTGAAGTGAGTGAATAAGTTCAGGGAATCTTAGACAGCTTTAGAAGGGACTCGGACCACCGATCTTGGAAGAGCTGTCCAGAAAAGCGGAGGATTTTACCCTTATTCATATTCAAATTCTGTGAAAGATGAATATTTTGCTCTGTTTCTGAATCCAGGTCTGCCTGTGAATGTTTCTCCTTTGCCCTTCTTACTTTACATTGCTCTTCTCCAGGCAGAGTGAAACAACAGTAGATCATCTTTGCCAAATTGTATACAGAGCTTGTAATTAGAAGAAAACTTCTGAAGTCAAGATTGCTTCAAACCTCTCAAGCATTTTATGAGGTACTTAAAATGAGATTACAGTAATCATCATCAATATGACATTTTAATCTTTAAGAAAAATGGTCATGTAGTCAGTTTGATAACTACTTCAGTTCTTTGAGACTGCTCAGACTTAAATATATCCTTAGGAGGCACAAACTCACACATATTTAAATGCAGATCTTCTTTACCAAGGAAACATCATTATTGTGAATTATAATAAAGTGATGACCATTTGCAATATGTTCTATCCTCAAGTAGCAGTGTAATATCAGCATATTTTCTTACTGATGAACAATAAAGAGCCATAGAGAAAATTTTGATTTAATTGATACTGAATTTTTGTGGGAGAAACTAACACTTGTTAATTTTCTACCTAGAACATGTGGGTAGATATGTGGAGTCAGAAATCTATACTATTTCCCCCCTTAATTGAATCCATATAATTTCAAATTACTCCCACAACATTTTACTAATGGGATTAGAGATGTTCCAGGCAGGATCAGGAGCTGGTCAAGCTAGGGATTATATGAATACACAGGAAAGCCGGTTACTGCCACAGACATGTCAATAGAGAGGTCAGCTGCATCCTAGGAAAGAACCTTGGTTCAGCTGTCAGTTCTCGGGGGGTTGCATGGCTGTGATTTTGCTGGATGGCAATAACACTTAACCATCTGCTGCTGAATCTGTCTTCTCTGAAGTGGAGACATTTCCCTTGAGGACAGATTGTGGACGAGGTTGTGAAACTAATAAATTCCATATATGCGTCCAAGTTGATGGATAGAAAGGAAGTCTTGACTGAGACAAAGGTAATACAACACAGAAAGTCTTAACCTTAAATAGACCTGTTAGTAAGACACTGTCAATGGACACTGAGCATTTCAACAAAGGTTTCACAGGAAGCTTCCTGATAACTCTGTGTAAAAGATGCTCGAAAGACCAAATTAAAATCTGACTCCCCACTCCCACTCCGCCGAAGGAAGAGGAATTTCTACATTTGCTCTCAGTAGACTTATCAAGTTGATTTATCAAGCTTGAAATGAGATGGTGCAATCTTGATGGTGTTCCAATCAAACATCATCAAGCACTTGGCCCAGCTCCCCTCCAGCAATCCTGATGGGCTGCCTTAGATCCAGGGCACTCTTTTCTTTGGCAGAGAATTTCAGACTGTCTTGCACTACAAATCGAAGATGCCACAAGACACCAAAATCCTTTGTGACTCTACCATTCTCTGTCCAGTGCTGCCTTCTGCTCTGTGTACACTGGCTGACAGCCAGTAAGAGATTTCCTTAGACTGAAAAATCCTTTGCCAGCTGGATTCACTAGCTCCATGGTTTCCTTGTACTATTAGAGTGGCACAGCAGGCCTCCAAAGCTGGTGAGAAAACTGGTCTTGAACCTCCAAACAAAAAAGCTTCTCTGCAGGACTCTTTTTTGTTTTTGTTTTAATTTAACAGATGGTGATAAAAGTCAGAACTTGCCCACTGACAATCACTGCCACCTATTTTTATCAGAAAGGAACTTCTGAGGGCCAGATAATTTTAGAAAGAGCATATTTCAAAACAACTGTGAAAGTAACTCCTGGAGCCAATGTATCAGCGAAGAAATGGTGGCCAAGGCTACAAAGCTCTCCTGTTTTTGGCTCTTTTTTTTTCTTTAGGGGTATGCAAAGCTGAATCCAGCCATGGCCTGGATGCGTGACTGTATGAGTGGACATGTTTCCACACCTGCCAATGCCATAGCTATAGATCACCTGACAGTTCTGCTAATTCTTTACCTACTCTTGAAGCTCCACTGGAGAATGATTTTAAGAACACACTAAGCACTTCAATTAACACTGTCTGTCAACAAACAGGTGTTTTGCAAACAATTTCCCAAAAGTGTCATTGCCACATTGTATGTTAATTATCCATACAGTCACTTGTGTCATAGGACACATCCCAAGTCTCAAATGGAACCTATTTTCATAAGTAAGGTGAGGGATCAGCAGGTTCAAAAAAACTAACTGAAGAACTGAAATTTAGAATAAGTGGCTATCCTATCACTGCCAAGTTTTCTTATTTTGTTCACTCATATAAAAATTCTAACTAGAACCAAAGCACACTGAAATCATGTGGGAGAAAAGCTGATTGCACCATACCTATATCTCCAGGGAAACAGAGAAGACTCTACAGAATGGAAGGGAAGGAGAGGAAAGTACTTAGAGTTCACCTCAGTTCTGTAGACTCCAAAGACTGGAATTCAAGTTTTTGGTACCAACCCTTTTGGAAAAGTCTCGTTCATTAGACAGACATTGAAAGCTTGAATACCAAAGAAGAAAACAAAATAAAGAAAGAAAGCATCAAACAGTGCTCTGTAGGGTCCTTTAAATTACTCTCTATTCCGCAGGATGCAACGTAGGTATCCAACAGTAATTAATTTAAATTTAAAAAAAACTAAACAACAAACAAACAGAGAAGGAGGTCTGTGAACAGCTGATTTGTAGAGATCCAGGACACTCAGACTACCTGTATAAGAGCAAATTAAAAATATCCAGCATATACTTGAAACCAATTCCTATGGCAGGAATTAGCCAAGAAATGTGGTCCTTTTCTGGTCCTACAAGAAGGACTGAAAGTGTTTAGCCAGGCTAGTTTTACCAAGCCAAATACAATTTAGGCAAACAGGAGCTGAGAAACCCATACAGTGGCTCTTGGTCTGGGATTACTTTCTAGTCTGCAGTGACTTTGTTTCAAAGACTTCCTGAGCTACAAGTAAAGCCTTTGTGCCCAAGGCAGAGGTGGTGCCTCTTCTGTCCTACGCCCTTCGTAAAGGAATCATTACATACACAGTACCTCTGTGTCCTAAACATAACATTTAAGATCATTTAGTGCTCTGAAAAAATATGTAATTAAGATAAATGTAGAAATTTTCCTTTTTTTTTTATAATTCAAGGTTGAAGTGGTGGCTATCCCCCAAAGGATCTACTTTCAGAGAGGAATGAAACTCTATTTTTGGAGAAAAGAAATTATGCATTGAATTACTCCAGTAGGAACTATTATGTGGGTGTGGCATGAGGTGTGGGGACTTGTAGCAGATCCGAAGGAGCATTCTAGAATTTCTGTTTCCATTCTTGCCTTTCAACAGTGCAAAAAGTTCATTTAATGTCCTCACTTCATAGAGGATGATGGGATTAGGTGAGAGGTAGAGAACTATATTGTATTTTAATGAATATTCTGGCATTTTCTATTTCCGTTCTTGCCTTTCAACAATGTAAAATGTTATTTTAATGTTATTCCTCTGTGGAGATCAAAACTTGCTGGAGAAGCACTGTTCATCAATTTTCACTATTGTATTGAGCTTACTGTGTACAAGGAACACTGTGCTTCAGTAAACATGCTTATCTCAACCTATAAGTAATTTTCCATCTTTTTTTCTCTCCCCTGTGCAATTTGGGGAGGGGAGAGATAGAGCTCCCTGGTGGGCATGTGGTGTCCACCCACCACAGAACTCTGGTCAAGTTCATGATTTGTCATGTTGAAGTTTTGTCATGATTTTAAATGACAAGTTTTTAAAGATTCAGATTTGCTATTAAGTCATGGCTTATAAAGGTAATTAATGTTCAATGGCTATCATTATTTTTCAAAAAATTACATAACACAAAGAAATATTCAGTTGAAAGCTCTGCATACAAACCAGATTGACTTCCAGTGAGTTATCCCAAAGAGATTGAAGCAGAATAAATTCAAAGAAATTTGCACCATTTTTTCTTATATTTACTGATGTCTAGCCAACAGCTTTAAGGAAGACCAAAATCATAATCAACTTCATAATGTACATTTCAGAAGGTTTCTTGTGCCCCTTGGCACGGAAGACCAATGTACAGAAGACTGTTGTAATTTCTTTCATTGAATACAGCTCCAGGTGTTCTCATATAGTTAAGTGGGAAATGCTGAGATACTTATTGCATATTCTGTCTTAAATCTTACTGTTTCAAAGCTCTCAGAGCTTGTCTTGTTAGACCTGCTTTCACAAATTATTAATGTCATTCAAAAATAATAAGCATGTTGAGTTCATGCTGTAAAATGTGAATTAGGTAAAAATAGGCAGGAGTTCTAATATCAATTCGACTCCTTTGTCATCAGATGCATTGCCATTGTTCTCTTTTCACTTGGGTTATGGAAGTGATTTATAAAGCAATATGATAATGGAGGAAGAACTGGAAATCCTGGGTACCTCCAATTCTCAGTGTTTTATACAGCCATCATCTTTAAATTCTGCAATACAATGGAAGTATTTGCTTGTGTGAAAGTGTTTACAGAACATTCATAATAAAAGTGTGTAGACATGGAAACTAAAGAAGAAAATAATTATTAGACTGTCAAAATGACGTTCAGATATTAGTTATTTCTTTGTGTGATTTTACAATGTAGCTTTAAGACATCAGAAAACGAAGCAAAGCAATATCATCCCTGACAGGAAACAAAAAAAGAAGTAGATTTCATTTACGAAAGCATATGCAAAACAGAAGTTCAGAGCAGGAAATGAACAAAGTTATTTTTGATCTCATGTAAGGTCGTGTAAGGTCAATTGACCTATAGTAGGAATAGATCCCAACTAATAAGGACCATAATAAGGCATGTTTATATATAAGAAGGGAATAGTCTTCCACTCTTTGAAAAGAGCAGGAAAGAATAGCATATTTATGGAAGCTGATTCAATCCACTTTAATCTATTGAAAAATTACAGGCAAAGAAGGGAATAAGTGGGCAAACACATGAAGAGTAACAAGTTAGAAGAATTTACAGAAGTTTCCTGTAAGCACACATCAGCCTAGGTAGAGGGTTATTCAGATGTTAACTTCTGTTCTTGTTTGGCTCCAGTCTGACCACCAACACAAACAGGGGCAAGTCAGAGCCCAGTGTTCCCAAGCTGAAAGAAAATTTCCTCAACAGGTTAATTATTTCCGCAGGAGTCCAATTGTTTTCCAGTCCAGTTTCTTTATGTTGCAGAAGTAGAGCCCAAGGCTGAGTAAAGAAAAAGGGAGGAATGGACCTTGCAATGGGAACACTGCCATTTGTACCTTAGGATGTATTTAACACCTTTATTCTCCTCTCCACTGCAAAGTATTAGCTGCTAATTTTATAAGGTTACTCAAGTGCAGAGGCCAAGTGAGAGAGCATCAGGCTGACCATTATATCTGCATCATTGGTATGTATTACTTTCATTTAATTCTGCTTTTTACTGTTCCCTCGGGTTAGTTCTTAGCCTACTCATTTACAGTCTGTCTTCATTTTTTCCTTTTGTCTGTTTCTCCTTTCTCCTAGAATTCTTGTCTCAAAGTTCAATTACCTTCCCTAAGTTCTTACTCTTTTTTCCCACTTCTGCTCTTTTCTTCCCCCTCTTTCCTTGGAGGCAACCTCCTTCTCTTGTCTTCAGTCTTTCTAATATGAAATTCCAACTGCTACCCCTTTCTACCTTATCTAAAAGGGAAATAACACCATCACCACCACAGGCTTTGAAATTATCGAAATGCACTGCACTTAGACAAACTTGGATTTGATCCAACTGTAGCTTAATATGTAATTCAGCAACTAACTTACATTTACATGACTCAGAAAAGAAAACCATGCAATAAAACATTACATTGAATGAGAAATGATTCAGTGAAAACATTATTCAGAGTAGGCAATTACTGAGTGAAGCTATTATCCACAGCAGACAGTTACTCAGTAAAAATGTTATACAGTGCAGGCAAATATTCCAGAAAACATTTGACAAGGACAGCAATTATTCAATAAACAATCATAATTGCACCCAATGGAGTACACTTGCCACGAACAGTACAAATAATTAGCAGATTCAAAGGATGTTACTGAGACTGCCCAAATTTTAGCTAATTTACATGGTAGTTATGTTCTACAGGACAATCAGAATCTGTCAGTGAGGGACAACTTGTTTTTTCTATTGTTTCTTCAGTTCTAGGAAGTAATGCCACAGTTGTGTCAACTTTATTGAAGAAGCAAGTGTAGTTTGATCCATTTTCTGGAGTTAATTAGCCTTTTCCAAGAATGAGCATTACTCACATGATTCCCTTCTTCAGTTGCTTCTTTTGTCACACTTTCCATCCTTTGCTGACCTTATCAATAGCTTTTTCCCCTACTTTTTTACCCCTGGCTTATTCTTCAAATTTCTCCAGGTTTTTGTATTCAAAGCAGAAATTAATTTCTGTTTCTTGTTGCCCAAAGAGTTGTCACATGAATTCTATTTCTATTTGTAGTAAAGTTCCCATTTCTGCTCTCTTTCAGTGGCTCCCAGCAGGAGACAGCTTCCATTCTTCCTAAGTCCAGAACTATCACTTCTCCTTTTGCTTTGGTAACTTGATCAAGTATTCTTTTCCTGCTGCCCATCTTATGCATTTCTACTTCTTTTTCAGACATTCTCAAACTGTATTTCAACTGTTTTCCTTTGACTTAATCCATATATTTATTATTTACCTTCTCCAGCATCCACTGTAACTTCACAAAACCACTTATTGTTTGAAAATCGTGGTAATTTTTGTTATTGCTGTGAATGCATACTTTTGTATCTCATCTTGCTTCATTGCCTAATGAGAGGTTTTTAAGCAAACCATCTGACTGAAGTATGGATTATTCTGCTGCTGAGTTATTTTGGTCCATGAAGATGCTAATTACTTTCAGCACAGTTTGGTTTTCTAAGTGTCTATATTTAAACATATGTAACAAAAACGGCTTATAAAAATAAGGGAAGTAACAGGAGAGTTGCTGGGATCCTGCATGTAGAGTGGCTTCATTAGTTTCATTATACTGATTTCTGTATTGTAGATCAGTACAAGTCATGCCAAAATCAGGGTTCCCCAGTGACACTGCATCACCAGATAGGTAGAAGTATTTTGGTCTTATTTTTAAGGACAGATTGGCAGCAGAACTCCAGAGGTATTACTGTATTGCAACAGCAAGGCCGGCAGAATTTCGGTATTACTTGGTAAAGTGTTGAACTATACTCAAAAAAGCACTGGTACTCATGCAGAAAGTGCCTGCATAGGGACTTACATCACCAATGCTGTGTGATATACTTTTCCCACTAGAGTTTTGCTGGCCAATTTCCTTATGAAGACAGTCTTTATATGATGTAACATTAAAAGTGCCATGGAAGTGGTCCTCAAAGTGATAAAAATCCTTTCCTGATTAAAATTTTAAAATATTAAAGTCTCAGGAAAATTAATGCATGCTAGATTTGATCCTAACAATCATTTTCAGAAGTGACTTCTGCACTGGTCATTTTTCTAACTCTTTCCTAGCTGTGAGGAACAAAGGAAATTTTGTAAAGAAGCCTCAATCACTAGTTTTCCTGTGAACTAAACCAGAAGCCTGCTCTGAGTCACTTCTTCCAGGGAGAATCTTCACACAAAATTAGAGATCTACTACTTGTAATGTATGCTTCTGACCCCTGATTCACACACTCCATTCATTGGCTCTCTTTCCCCCCTTTGGGAAACAGACATAATTTTAAACCTTCAGGAGATGGGAATAAAGTGCAAATGATTATAAAATATAGTTGTTCAGTCTTATATTACATCCCAGCTGATGACTCACAATAAAATATCTCAAAATGTAAGCCAAAAGAGGAACGACTTGTCCTATGCTACAAGATAAGCTGCCATTAAACTGCCTACAAATGTGTGCTGATCTCACTCCGAAAGTATAGATTATAGACATTATGAGATGGTTCTTCACAGCTAAAGCAGTTGCTGCTTGTCTGACTACATTCTCACTCTTTTTTTTTATGCCCGTGGCTTGTCATGAGTATCTGTGGGTACTTCTTGGGCACGGTGAGGTCATATCTATGCATTTGGCATAACTACCTGGGCTGAGACCCAAGAGGCAGTTTTTACAGACACGGCTTAATAGAAAGTTTTCACTGTCACTTTGAACTGATCAGATAGGAGTAATATCAGGGAAACTCACTTTTGTCACAGGGATCTAACAAAGCCCCTAATTTGAAGGACATTTGTGTTCAGAAGAGATAAGCTCAAATGGGAATAGGAGGAATCCCTCAAGGCGAATAAGGTCAGTCTTTTGAGACAAGCCTGAAAAGAAATTGGCCTGTTTAGCCAGCTAAAAAATAGACAATGTGGGATCTTTACCTGTGTACATATACACAAAGAGCTGGGAGTATAGGAGGAGAAAGAAATTAGGAAGAAAGAAAAGCTGCTCATGTGAAATAACAAATGCACTGTAAGACCAATTGATCTGAACTAATAATGCCTACAGTTAAGCTAACAGAAGGTCACAAAAACTGCCAGGAGAAAGTTTGTTTTCTCTTAGGAGCTGTGTGGGGAAAAATTCAAAAGCCAGGATAAGATCATGGCAGCCCAGACCAGGATTTGATTGTGCAGGGTCTTGTCTATGTGAATTTGTTTAAATGTAAACAAATACACACATGTAATGTCATACCATTATTTTTCTCTTTTTTTCTTTTCTGAACTAAAGAATAGTGACAAGAATCTCTCAACTTTCTTGTTTATTGCTTTCTGTATTAACCTCAAATTTCCCCTAGTTCCTCAGTACCCTGACAATCTTTCCTGCTTTTTCTTTACCCGTATTTGCACGGGTGACAGTTGCCCTCCACAGCCGGTATTGTCCTTTCAGTGTGTCTGTCCTGTTCTCGTGATAATCTGACTTTTTTTATGTCTCTGTTTCTGCCATGCTCTAATTTGTGCTCTTTCCCCTTAAACAGCAAATGCCTGCAGTGCTCAAATTGCATCACTGACCTTCCCTCTTGTTACAAAACCTTGTTATTTAAGAAATCTAAGAGTTTTTTCAATAGAAAAAAGGAGAATATGGAGGAAGGATGTGTGCTGACATTTCAAATCCTCAGAGCTTTCCTGAAAATTCACAGCGACAACAAATTCCTGCAGTTCTCTAGCAGGCTGATCTTTCTCTTCTCTTCGCTGGCAGCTAGGGAATGCCTTTGGCACCTGTGGGCTGACTGCAATCAGATTGCCCCTGCAATCTAGACTTAACTTTGCTGTCTTCATTGAAACCTAGTTAAATCGGCCACCAGCCCAAACTGGTGCTTAAAACTACAGTCAGAACAGAAGAGACATGAAAATGGGCTTTAGAGCCCATTGCAGAGAGGTGCCCCAGAATGGAGAATTTGGCCATGACAGCCTGTCTTGTGCTGTGGTGCCTGATGTACTGAATGGACCATGATGTGGCCATGGGACTGTCCCACTCCGTCCTCTCTTTGGCCATCACAAATGCCAAGCAATGTCAGGATCACAGGAACCTGGGGCAGGTCTGGGATGTCAATTACAGTCAGGATGGAGGGATTTGTCCCATTACAACTAGTGTGAACCATTGACTTCCCTTTAAACCAGGATTTTGCTTTCTGCTTGGTGCTAATACTTTGTCATCGCACGCCAACAGCTCAAGATCTTTTTGCTTTCTAAATCTTCCCCATAAAATTCAAATATTTAACTGTGTCTAGGTATGAAAACCATTTCATGTTGCACTTAGATTGCTGGTAAAACCACTTCAGGTTGCTTGTGAAAAAATGCCAGCTTGTCTTCCCTAAAAAAAGAGACAGACAAATCAATAAAGTGTGGTATTTCATTTTGTCCAGCATAATGGGAAAGTAAATTAGTCAATAATGGGATCTTCTAGGTAAGTCATTCTAACTCCGTTCGTTTCACACAACCTTTTGGGATAAGTGTGCTTAATATCTTTATGTGGAATGCCTACAATTTGTTATAATTTTATACTCCTTTCTCTCTAAGGGAAACAGAATCTCAGCAATGCTTTGGAAATGGGATTAGAAGAGAGGCTTGAAAGGTTTGAAAATCTTTTTCACAGTAAAGCACTGCAAAGCTGTCATCAGAGTAAATTTCTACAAAGGAATTTCCCTAGATTTTTACTGCTGTAAATGAAAAGTGTAGCCCAGTGAATGAGAGTCCGGGGTTTGGCTTGATGTGGGTAATCTATAATCTTACAGAAGCTGGCAAATGTGAGCTGTTCTCAGTAAGCAAATGTTTTTACAATTGAGAAAATGCATGTGTCATAGGAGATATCTCTTCACAAGAACAAGAAGACTTTTATTGCTCATTTACATCTAACTTGCACAAAATGTTTCAAAAACATCTTGCTAGAAAATATAAATATATAAAAACACAGAGTTTAAATATTGTGTGTTAGTTTTGTCTTAACTATAGTTTTTGGTGAGACATTTGTTGGTAGCACAGCTGATATTATGTATATTAGGTTTTTTAGTGAAAACAAGTATGAAGTGGTAAACATCCCTGTGCATGATAATGCAAACAAGGCACATAATTTTGTATCTGGCAGTTTGTGCAAGCAGAGTTGAGTCATGCAGGGCTCTGTTCAGCTGAAGAGCATACTCCCACCTCACTCAAATAAAAAAGCTTGCAGAGGTTTGAAAGAGAGTTTCACTCAGTGAGTTATTTCATTTAAAAAAATTATATAAATTGTTATAACTCATTTAACTCTGCTGTACATTACTAAACCAAATTCAACTGTGTCAAAAACCTGCTTGGAGGCACTATTGCTTTTGAATAGTTGTGTGGATTAATGCAAAAAAACCTGCTACACTGATGTTGAAACTATGGAGCACTCCAAGAAAAGCTGGGTTACAGCAGTTAGCTTTTACTTTGAATGTTGATTTTTCCAAGGACATGTTGTACATCAGCATCTAAACCTTGGTGATCTGTGTTTACTTCTTTTCATGATGGCAGTGAAGTCTGTCACATGCCCAGAAGCTAGTGTAATGACCCTTTAAAACAGCTTTACTGCCTAAAAACTCAATGTTATGAAAGTCTGAGGAAAATTCACTTTGTAAGAATGGCTTCACAAGAAAACCTTGTTCATTTTTTAAACTGTATCTCTATGGTATGATAAAACAGTCGGCATTTAATTACTTTTATTTTTCTGTGTTAGCGTCCCTGGGTTGTAAGATGCAGTGGGGATGCAACTCATATTCCTCTCTCCTTTATCCAGATTGCTATCCTGCTACTAGTGACGTACAAAATTGTATTTTTATGGTTAGGATCATGAATCAAATTTACATAGTTGGGGATGAAGTCAATAAGTAAGAATATTTATGACACCGAGAATTCATTGTATTATCTATCTTAATTTATCTTAATTATATTGCCGATTCTTTGGGCAGGAGTTGGTCTCACCTTTGTTCTGTGGCGCCCAGCTTGAATGTGTGCGTCTGCACATATAAACTCTTGTGTTTTGTGCATTCTGACTTCACCAAGATCCTGATCATAGTGATGAAATATAAGAAACCTGTCAAGTATCTCTATGATATATCTATCAATAGAGCAAGGAAAATAGCTCAGTGCTCAAAGCCTAAATTAATTTAAATTTCCATTACAAAACCCTCATCCATACTCTGCAGGATTGTGTTGCTAGACATTAATAATATTAAACTGTGCACAGCCTCAGTTGAGAACTATTTCACTCTTACTTCAGAAAGAAACTTCTCAGGCTTCTGCCCTCCAATGGGTAGTCATGGTACACTGAGTCATCCAAAAATACTCGCCAGTTCTAATGAAAAAATCATCTCAGTTGTGTAGGTGTTTAACTTCACTAGAAAGTCTACAGGGTGCATTTCTTAATGCAAATCATAAATAATTGGATATTCCATTCTGTTTTCAATCAGGCTGAATATGCCTGCTTGATTTCTTCTGGCATCCCAGGATTTCATTTTTTTTCCCCACAGGATTATTTTGGAGACAAAATAAGACCACTTCACAGTATGCTGAAATAATCCTGAGAAAAAGAATGTGCCTGGTTGTGTAATGTGATTAGAGACATGTGGAATTGGGTAAAATATCGTCTAAAATAAAATAAAAATCCAAACATTTTATTAAATTCATTTTATATTTTTCTAAATAACCATTTGTTATCACATCTTATCTAAAACTATTAAAGAAAATAAAATATGCTCACTTTGAATGAAAATTTAATGTATCAAAGCTGAAAAATTCCCTACTGACTCAGTACAAGATTTCAAGCAGTTAATTACATTTTTTTAAATAGTTTTTCAATTCAACAACTTTTAGCAGTGTGTGGAATAGTCTCTATTTTCTTTAATTACTCATCACAGAGGAAAGATGTAAGTAACTTAGTGCTTCAAATAAGAAACCAACATTTTCCTTGTGTTGGGAAAGTTAGAGGAAGTTTCACTGTGAGCACAAGGCAAGAATAGGTATTTCTAAAACAGAAGTGAAACATCTGTCGAAGAAATTTTATTTTATGAAACTACTCTCTTGAGCTTTTTGGTAAGGTCAGATGACCAGTGACATACCTTGAACACCTTAGAAATCTTACCACTACAGCCACGTAGGTTCCCAAGCAGGAACCACGTGGTCAACATCTCTACTCTTTTCTGTGTTTTTTTTTTTTTTTAATAATATCTGAGGTCTCAGTACTCTCAGGCACATGGCGATGGTGCTGTGCAGGAGTTGGACTCTGTGATCCTTGTGAGTTCCTTCCAATTCAGCATATTCTGCGACCCCTGAACTTGCATCAAAACATTCCTTCAGTTACTGCTTAGACTGCCATAGAGTTTATCACACTAAAAAAGCCCTGAAGCTTCAGGAAGTTAATGATTTCTGTGGGCTGTCTGTGATTTCTGTGGTTTTGACTGATCTCTTCAACCATCTAGTGAACTGGACTGTGAGACATATGGGTTTTTTCAGCCACTCACACATCTTACTGGGCTGGGATTAGCAAGAACTGATGACCAAAACTTCAGCAGGACTTGAGTCATGCACTTCAGAGTAGTTACATTTTTTAAAAATGCTTATATGACATAGTTGGCATTTCTGGTTTTAGCAGGCAATTTTAAATTTTTCTCCAATTTGCATCTAGTAGTGTTAAAAGATAAAGCAGTCTTAAAAACTTGTTTTCATGGGCACCAGGTTAAAATAATACATGTGACCAGAGTCCTTCTTTTCAGGTAATAGCTTAGGGCTGAAAACTTTAGAAATTAAAATGTTGCATGAAGACACAGGTCAGAGATCTTTGTGTTGTGTGATTGCTTTGCTGTTCTGGGGTCCACCAGTCTGTAAGCAAGTAGATTGTTTGATCTCTGCCTGTTCTATTCCTTAATTACTCACTCCTAAACCAAAGTCAATTTTCACACTGTCTTGGATGAAATAGCCATTAACAGACTGTTGGCTTGCAGTTTTGTTGACATTCATTTGTAAAAGCCATCTGAGACAGTAGCATAACAGGTGAAACACACAGTTGCTTAAGAAAAGGAACTTATTATGATGCTGATTCTCAAATTTTATTTCTACAAGTATCAGGAATCATCCGGACTAATTGGTCAAAAGATGTAGTAAATAGGAATAGAACAACTTTCCATCCTAATCTTTTTAAGACCAGCTCCTTAAATTTTTAGTCAATATATAAAGGCTGGATATAGTTGGTTTTTGAGGCACAAACAGGAAGAACAACAAAAATCTCCCCAGGGCAAACAAATTATTTATTACCAGGTTTCTAAGTGTCTTCTCAATTTTCAGTTTACAATAAGAATCCCTTTTTTACATTACCTAGGAAAACTGATGCTATCCACGGCTCTATTTTACATAGATATACTCCAAAGAAATTTTCATTTTCATTTCCAGGATAGCTGCCACGTTATGCATACTTGATGGAAAACGAAATAAAAAATTATTTTGATTCATTCAGATTAAGTGTATCTTTAGGATTTTATTATTGAAAGAGATGTCTAAAAGAACCTGTACTCTCCTCAAAATTTCCTGGAGTGTCAATTACACCAATGCAAAGATTCCATTCAAATACAGAATAAAGTTGTTCTACTATGATTGTAAAAAATTCAATTTCAAAGCTTTTTATTGCTAAGAAAAATGCTAAATAGAAATTTTTGGTTGTAGTAAAATTTACAGGTTGAGAAATAGATTTCATTTTTCCTTTAATTTCTGTGTTAAAATGAAGAAATTACCTAAGGTGGTCTGAGTGACTTTGTTGTGTAATATTATTTAAAACGTTATCAACTGCCTCTACAATAGTTTCCATGATAAAAATCTTGTAGTAAGCTTTCACTGAGACAGATATACATTAAAGAATATTTAAATTAGCTCAGCTTGTCAGCAGTTATCCACAAGAAGAGCATTCTCATTAAGCAAAGTAGAATATCAGCTTTAGGGAAATAAATTGGCTTCTGACATTGAGAGATACAGATACATCTCAATTTGTGTCAATATGGACTTTCATCTGAATTTAATAAATAGATCAAGTTATGAAAAACATTTATATCTGAGTGCTTCATATTAAAGGATAAAATATTCCCTTCTGTTTTCTTCTTTAACATCATTTTCTACTCTCCTCTGGTGCAGAGATGCAAAGATATTCATATGGTTTTCCAACTCCTGAACATGAAGGAATTAAGGGGTCTCAGTATGATTAAAATCACAGAATCACTGAGTCGCAGAATATCCTAAGTTGGAAGAGACCCAGAAGAATCATCAAAGTCCAGCTCCTGGCCCTGCACAGGACAGCTCCAATAATCACATCATGTGCCTGAGAGCATTGTCCAGATGTTTCTTGAGCTCAGGCAGGCTTGGTGCTGCGATCAATGCCTTAAACATTTAGCCTTGCCGTTTCACTGAGTCACAGACCTTTAACACTGCTGTAGGGGTTTTGTACTTACTGTCAGAAGGATGTCAAACATAGACCTTTATTCATATGAATTCTATACAGAGATTGAAGCTAGGCATAAAATAACAAACTATGATTTTCAAGAATTCTTTTTGCAAACTTCATGGAACAGCAAAAAACCCCAAACCAACAAAACAAACAAACAAACAAACATACAAAAAATCAGAAAGAAGGTAATTTCAAAATATCAGGCTCTTCCACCATAACCAACAGACCCTAAGGAGAATGAAAGGCATTACAAAACCAGTAACTACCTGCTGGTTAAATCCTTGATGGATATTTTCACAACCTATTACAATCAGGTACCATAAAGGACTTTCATCATGCAGATGATGCTGGACTTAGATGATAGATTAATTAATCTAAGAAAAGATGTAATCATATTAAAGCTGCCACAGGGGAGAGGTCTCTTGTGAGAGATGCTGAATATGAACATATTGTGCAGTTGCTTTATGAAATACTTTTGGCAAAATATCGGTAGCAAAATCTTAATAACACGCAAGAAAAAAAACAGTATTGAGAAATACATGTAGGTTTTAAAAATATATTAACTGAACTTAAAATGGATGGAATGGGCATCATACTGCTGGCAACAGCAATGCTCTGGAGATAATTAGAATCTTGGAGTAACATATTCAGGTTTCCTTTAACATCTTTAGAGTGTTTGCATTTTGGAGTAGCCTGAATTTTGTGTGGAAACTGCCTCTGTAGTGATGACATTTTATCTCTGATGTTGAAAACTTCCTGGCATCCAGAAGACTGATCTGGAGGCTTGCCTACAGCTTTTATTCCACTTAAGAATGCCCTTCTGCAGTGTGTTTTAGCTGACTGTCCCCACTCACCCTGCTGTGGTTCATAGCATGGGGTTTTCTAAGGTATCATGAATTGGGTTCATTCCAGATGCTTTCCAGGAGCACACCTGTCATCAAGGCATATTCTTTCCCTGAGACCACACCAGATCTTTCTCAATGTTAAAAACCAACTAAACAAAACCCTCCACCTTCCCATCCTGATATCAGTACTGCTTCCTATTGTAATATAGTCTCAGTTTTCTGTGTAATGGGGTAATCAACGCTGACCTCAGAAAAGAATAATGGAAGTATGGTGTGTACTGGATGAAACTTTGAATTAAGCTCATGAGGCCTTTTCCTATGCTGGATAATGGACTAGACAGAAGACAACAGAAAAAAAGAAGGGAAATCAGCTTTCCCTGCTCTTCCCACTGATTCAGTTTTTGAGCTTTCATACTTACATAATATCATTGAACAAGCTCAGGGAAAGAACTTAGAACCCAGCTCATTAATAGAAGCTCTCAAAACACAACATCACACAAAACTTTGTTGTCTTTATTGCTGCTTATATGGGCGTCAGACTTTGCACTGATGTGGAACCATTAAGTTTGGAAAAGACCTCCAAGATAATTGAGTCCAAACATTAAGCCATCACGGCCTAGTCCACCACATCCAAAAGCCTTTCAAACTTTCCGAGGATGGTGAACTCAATCACTTCCTTGACCACTCATCCTCTGAAAAAAATTTCCCAATATCTGATCTAAACTTCCCTTGGTGCAACTTGAGAGCATTTCCACTAGTCCAGTCGCTTGTTACCTGGAAGAAGAGGCCAACCCCAACTTGTTGCAGACTCCATGGAGGTATTTGTAGAGAGCAGTAAGGTGCCCTCTCAGCTTCCTTTTCTCCAGGCTAAACAATCCTAGCTCCCTCAGTTGCACCTCACAGGACATGTCCTCCAGACCCTTCGCCAGCTCTGTTGTCCTTCTCTGGCCATGCTCCAGAACCTCAATGTCTTTCTTTGGGGCTGAAAACTGAGGATTAGAGCTGCAGCTTCACTGGTGCTGAGTGTAGGGGAAAAACACTGGGGAATGTGGCCATAGATCCTTCTACCTCTCTCATGCTAAATAAATGCTCTACCATTTGAGATAATTCCCCTTCATTCTTAATTTGGGACTTTGTCTGTGACTGCTGACAACTTACAAACAAAAGTCAATCCTGTTACCTCTGTCTGTAGTTGTTATCTCTTCCAGGTACAATCATGATGCTAAGATGACTACTGAGACTTCTCATTCCATGTGGGAGAATTTAGTGTCCACACTCCCTTAAAAGATCTTTCTATTTAATTGCAAAGGTGATATTATTGAAAAATAAAGTGTATGCCGAGTGATCCACAGCACTTAATAAGTGTAGAGATTGCACAGCTGTCTGTATTTACACTTCAGGGTGATACTCCTGAAGAGTCCCTTCTTCACAGGAAGGTTTAATAGCTCATAAAACATGTTTGTCGGGTGTCAGCTTATTATATAGTCACTTGATGGCCCTTTCCTACACAGACCTGTCATATTATTTAATATTGTGTCTCCACAAGGTGGTAGAAGTGGGTAATTAATTCCACAGCATGTAGCATTCATGGTTTGATTGCTTTCCCTTTTACTCTGGTGATGAAAAGATAGCTTAGTCCTTTATTTTATGGATTTTTATAAATATGCCAAATTTTCTTATAAATTTCTTGTTAATGATCAGCATTTACCACTCAGCATTTCATTTATCTCTCTTGTCATATTTTGTTGTAAACAGTTTTTCCTTTAATTAATCTCATCACTTTTTCCTCAGCTCCCTTTAATGTTGACTTTTCTTAAGATTCTTTTATTTGCTGTTTAATTGTACTGGTAAAGCATGATATGTAATGGCTTGAAGCCAAGGTCAGGTAACTTGGAATGCATGAATCAAACTCTTTATGGGTAGATCTTAAATGAAATACTGAGTGGTGAAGCCATTAAAAGGGAGTCCAGGCCAAAATTGTCAACGGGAATGACTCATTCTATAATGTACACTTCAGAATATTCCATGCTGTTGCAAACTGTCACAGTAAAGAAGCGGAAGAAAAACACTTCTTGTTGCTTCCTTTGTGCTGCCGAGATTTTAATGGGCATCTGAATCCTAACTGTCTAGTGGGAGGACATCTTTCACTCCATGTGTTCCGGCTTCCTCACTCACGAGCTTTATCATTACTCTCCATAAATGCGTAGACTTTATTTTTGCATACCATTACCATATATTTTCAGTCTGTTTAGATAAACTTTTGATATAAATACAGAGATCACTATTTTAGGATTTAATTAAATTTAAATAAAATACTTATGTGGATGGCAGCGCAACATTTGTAATTTCAAGTCTTTTCTCACATCAATTTTAATCTATTTTAAGTCTCTCATTTTCTCTGGAGTTATGATTTATACACTTCAGAAGGGTAGAATACAGTATATTTTTACAGATGAAATATTCATCTTTTTGGCTGCATATCAAATCTGGATATTTAATTTAGGATTTACAAATTCAGGGCTTGCCATCAAAATAAGCTTTTTTATTACATGACTTCTAAAATGAAAATTTTGTTATATATCTAAAGTTTTCAAATAAATAGCACTGAATTAAATAAATAGGACTTTCAATTTACAGTTGTGGAAAATTTGAGTAATTTTGCACTTCTAAACTAGAGAAATATGAATCCAGATTACCAGTACTCTTGAAGCCTAACCTATGATCAGATACCAATCTTGCATGATCTGTCTGCTTTATCTTTTGAGAAAACTAATTAATGAATAGAAAGGTATTTCGAGTACTGCTGAACAAAGGGTTTCTAAGTTTCTAAGAAGAAACTTTTTGTAATAACCTTCACATGACATTCAGCAAAACCACCATAATTAGTTAAATATGCTTACCTTTTCTGAAGTCTGAAAAACCCCCTCATAGTCTACAGAGCCGTAGAACATTAGCTTCAAGAAAATAATTTTAAAAATACTATTTCCCTTTCAAAACAGGTGCTTGTAAGTGCAGGTTACAAGTATGTACAGCTTTGTGACTCAGAAACTGAAGATTTGAAAAGTTGAGAACATCTGCCAAGTTGTAAGCACTGTCTAGGCTCTTTTTCATGCAAACTGTCTCAGAAATCCTGAATGAAAAATGTTTTATAACTGTGAAAAAAGGATCACTGTTAAAAGGAATAATTTTGCACACCTCTTAGTCCCTCTTCAAATTGAAAGGAAAACCATTTAATCTGGGACAGAATACAATTCTTTAATGAAGATGCTAGTGGAACAAATGAGCATTCAATGAAGCAAGCTCTGTTCATCTAAATTTTTAAAACATCATTCCTAAATATGCACCCTCTTGCAGAAGGATCTGTTGAATGAAGTTAACGGTGTTGTGTGGATCACAGGTTCTCATTTATCTATCTATCTGGTCTGTATCTTAATGTACGTGTTCAGGAAACGGGAACTGAAACTTCTGCATATTCTTCTGCTCTGTTGGCCATAATCAGTCTCGGAGGTACTGTCTTTGATATTTTAAACTTTGCTGGAGATTTGTACATGATTGATCAATTTTTAGAACATGGAGCATCAATCTTAATCAAGGCTCTAAGACATATCCAAATAAAAGTACAGAATAAATGCAAAGTTATTCCTTAGGCACATTAAACAATATTAAGAAAAACACTCTAAATTCCAGGTGAGTAATGCACCTTGACTCATAATGACCAGAAAATAATTTCATCTTGGAGGCTGTAAGGAAAGTAAGATCACAGGCTGCCTTGGTATAAATAGCAAGGAAGAATTAGAAACATCTATCTTGAGTACTGCAGGTATAGACTCCTAACAGTAACATTTGCAAAGACAATGAAATACTGTTCATTTGCAGTAAGGGATTTAATTAGTACTTCATACCATGATTGAAGAATAGTCTTTCCCATCTAGTGAACTTGTTTTCTATTTTAGAAAATTTAAAAATTGAATAATGAGAAGATTGCACGTAAACGTAATTAATTTAATCCCACAGAGATGTTTTTTCACTTACTGTGTGGGCAAGAACAGGAGAGCTGAAATTGGTCTTTGGGTAGATGATGGAATGAAATATGTATTTCATAAAGGGAGTAACATGACAAACTCGTGATGGTATCATGTGAAAACTCAGATTCAAGCACATCTATGTTGTATGCTTCCTTCACTAATTTGGCATTCAGAAGAGGATATAACTGTTCACAGTCTTCATCAGTCTTGCAGCTGAAAACTTTTCAGTCAAAATGTCCCCATAGAATGCCTTGTCAGAAAAGTACACTCAGGTTAGATGGATTAGTGTTCTGGTTTTGACTTGGACAGAGTTAATTTTCTTCTTAGTATCTGGTACAGCGCTGTGGTTTGGGTTTGGTATGAGAATAATGTTGAAAGCGCATGAATGTTTCAGCTCTTACCTAGAGCTTGCCTGAAGTCAAAGATTTTTCAGGGTCCCATGAACTTCCAGTGAGAAGCCGCATAAAAAGCCACAAGGAAGCATGGCCAGAGCACATGGCCAGAACTGGCTAAAGGAATTTTCCATACCACAGAATGTTGTGCCAAATTTATAAGTTGGAGGAGTTACCTGGCAGAGGGTTGAAGAGGGGATAGATAGGCTGGATATTGGTCAGTGGGTGATGAGCATTTTTGTGCATCGCTTGTTTCATTTGGGTTCTGTTATTCTCTCTCCCTCTCCTTGCAATTACAATTATTATTATTAATATTAGCAAATACACAACAACAACCACAATGACAATAATAATAGCAATAATTTGTTTCTATTATTAAATTGTTCTTATCTCAACCAACAAGGATTGCCCTTTCTTTCTGATTATCCACACCCCCAGTGTGCCAGGATGGGGGAATGAATGAGCAGCTGCATGGCACTTAATTGCCAGCTGGGGTTAAACCACAGCAATTACTTAGGGCAAAGAGTTTTGAGGAATGTTTGTTCTTGTGGAAGAGAAATGTCCTTAATTTCCAGTTTCTATTCTTATGGGATGTTTAGCAGTTTTTAATCTGAGTTATACTAAACCATGGCTAATTTTCCATTCTAAAGAAAATAAAAAAAAAATTTATTCCAAATAAAATCAGCTGATCACAAAAAGAAGTTTTGGTGAGCTTTTATGAACTACAGGCATGAACCTCCTTCATCAGTGTCTTACCATTATGTTTGTTCACACACTGCTCTGAAGGATAGTGTATTTTTTTTTGACCACAGAGACTGTAAAAATTGAAAAAAATATTCTGTACACCAAAGACAGCACAAGATTGTAAAAAAGGAGGCATATAAGTACAAAATGCTAATAAGAACTTCCATTCTCATCTCAAATATTTTTTTTCCCATTTAATGGCCTAAAAATGAAGGATGAAATATTAGAGAAGCTTTTAGAAAAAAATTAGCATAAATGGTCCCAATCTTAGTGGTTGTCGAATGCACTCATAGTTTTGCAGAGAGATGCAGATATGTTTTGCAGAGGGCTGTTTTTTAGCCCTTGGCTACTGCATATACTCAGTGTGCATTGTTGGCTCCCAGTTTGAACTGGAGTCTTGCAGTATGTTGTGTACAGAGTGAGGAAGAAGCTGGTTACTAAGGGAATTAAATTTATCTCCATTAAAACTGTTATAATACCTGCCATAAAGATGTTTCCTTACTTGTATATAGTTGGAGAAAACAAAAAATAAGTAGAATTCTTGGGTGTTCCTCACCTCTGTGGTCAGTCTGGACTTCCAGGGAAACAGTGTGAACACCAGCGGCGATCAGACAGTGCAGCACCTGCTTCATGGCAGCAGTGATTTCTCCAATTTCAGAGTTTTTATCAGTTTTCAGAGGTCAAAAATTTTTCTGATGGGAACAAGCAAGCCTTTACAGTTACAAAATATTCATTTATTTGATAAGGAATTTTAAAACCTGTGTGTTTTTTCACTACTAAGAATTGTCACCTGCCACTAGTGATACCCTTACTGAAGGTCACTAGGAAATTACAATAATTACTGACCAAAGTAAATCATCAACCTGCTTTAAAGAACATTCCTTTCAAGATATGAAGAAACCATATTATTCATAATGGACTCTGTGTGAAAACATTCTTACATTGAAATGTCACCTAATAATTTAAATATGAGTGATAACATTTTGCTTACTACATTGGGTCAAAAGCACTTGCCTTTGGTCAATGATAAATTGATCAGTCCTACACACAGGGAAAATATCTCACACTTTCAACCAACCTATACTGAACATGTGGCAAATCTATGGGTTTACAATATCAATAATAGCAAAAATTTCATCATTTTCTCATTGGGTTTTCTCTATTTTCTGCACTTTAAAAATCTATTTTGACACACTGAAAGCTATCTGGTAGCTGAATCCAATAAACTATTCAATCTTTTTTTTTCACTTCAACACTATGACTCTGGGAAGAAAAGCCTGAGAAATCTAATTGAAATTGTCACCAGTTTTATTGAAGAGCAAAACCTCCTGTTTTTCTGATGTCTAATAATGGCTTGCATGAGTCTGTATTTTTAATAAATTTTGGACTACAAAAAAAACCCTCACATACTTGAGGAAATACTGGAGCCAAAATTGAGTAAAACTTTTCTTTATACACATGCTTAAAATTCACCAGGCAAAATGTCTTTTGCATATCAGCTGATGTAAACAGTACTTTTTTCAGTTTTTTCCTCTTCCAAAACTTTGGTTACTGTCTGAAATTCTTAAGAAAAATTTCCTTTGCTGTAGCATTCACAGTCAGTGATTCAAAGTAGCTATATTTTTGCTGTTTGAGGTTTCTGGTATCCATATATGATGCTTTATCTGCAGTCAGTTTCAACTGTGAGAATATATCCTCTGGAAAAAAAGTGCAATGTAATACTGCCAATTTTTAATTGAAATCATAGAATATCCATAAGGATCATTGAAGTCTAAGTCCTGGCCCCACACAAGACAATCCCAAGAATCACAGCACGTGCCTGAGAGCATTGTCCAAACACTTCTTGTACTTTGTCAGACTTGGTGCTGCGACCCCTTCCCTGTGGAGCCTGTTCCACTGCCCAGCCACCCTCAATGCACTTGACTATTTGCCATACAGCCTAAAACATCCCATATGCCTAATATAATTTTCATATTAACAAATAGCCTTATGGTAATTAGGCTATTGTATTTCCAGGGTTACAATTATGTTTTCAAAAGGATAAAGAAACTGGAACTTCTCCTGCATGATGTGGAGAAAAGGAAGGGGAGAATTCCCCTATGCATCACTTTGCTGAAATCAGAATACTGACTTTAAATACCCATGCTTTGAGGCACTACACCTGATCTAACCTTTTCCTCTCAACTCAAACCCCTCTCTTTGTCTCACAGAAATCTCAAGAACCCTCAGCCTTGCATGCAGCAGAAAATCACTCTTATTTTCCACCAAATGAGGCCTAATTTACATTAGGCATTGTTGAAAAAGATGTTAGGATACGGCCTTTAGTTATCCCCAAAGGACAAGAGAGTAACAAGAGAGGATCACCTCAAGCTTAAGTGACCCATGCACAAATCAAAGTTAAATAAAAGTAAGCCTTTCAAAAAGTGGAACAAGTTGCAGTGCAGCTGTGACCCAGTGCCATATCTGAGATGCTGGTAGAGTACAAAATATCCTGCAGGGTGCTGATGGAATCTGAAGAAAATCACTGGGATTTTGAAGCCCCAGATAGATATTGGGGATGAGAAGCTAGCCATGCAGCTCAAAAGAAAGAGATCTGAAACGCCTGGCATCCCTAAAGCAACTGAAATACTAGGAACAGAATAACCACTTTAGTTACTGCCCCAATTGCCAGGACTACACTGTAGGTCCATATCAGCTCCTGGATGCCAGCCAATTCTGCGTGGGAATGAATTAAACAAAGGAAAAAATGCAGATGGAAATATTTGGGTAACCCATCTGGGCCACCAAGGTCAAAAAAAGACATCATGACATACCAAATCTGTTTTGCTGTGCTTAGAGGACTGCTACGTGCTACATGTAGTGCCAGCATATGCCATCCACCCACAAACACGTCTGCTGCCATGACTCTCACAACAGACTGCTGGAAAATGAGTGGTGAGGAGATTTGCAGTAGGACAGGTGTACAAAAATACATGTAAAACAACCTATGGGCAGGGCACTAGATGGAAAACAGTCTTTCCACAAAAGACCTAATCTTGACTCTGGTGCTCAACAGCACTGAGAATGATAAATGAGGTTGCAAGTAACTAGATAATTGTAATTATGTGAATAATGCCACATTTGTAATGAGTAAATTTACTTGGACAAATTCTTATATTAGAGGCATTAACACTCAGTTCAGATATTAAGATCTGGAGGGTGTTTCAATGTGCATATATAGTTTCAGAAACGGCAACACATGGAACTAATCTGTATGGATATTTATGGGCATGTCAACAAAACAAAAAGTGGAAGTGTAGCAGTTCACACAGGTTAGATCCTGTTGACATAATATTAACATATGGACTTTCGTTAACAGGATAAGGGAGTAACTTACTTTTAAGGACAGAAGAGAGTAAGCAACATAATGCTTGTAGTGTAGTCTTTGAGGCAAGCAGATTGTGAGCACCAAGAAAGGTGACAGTTTTTGGACATTGCACAAATTTCATAGAGACAATCAAGAATTTGATTTTGTCTCTCAAATCAGATAACTGATGGTCATCAGATTACCATGAAGAGAAGACCCAAAGAACTCCAAGCCTGGATAAGGTCTGTGCATAGCATGGCTAGAATCTAGCTTAACTCAGTCAAATTTTCTCTTGGACAATGCTATCCCACTTGCAGAGCAGAGAAGTACAATAATTTTTAAAATTGAATTTATCTGTGATTAAGTTGCTTTTGTATCCAATTCCAGTCAGGCTGCTTTATCATTTGGTTTTAAATCACAAAAGGAGGATTCCACATTTCCATGGTTGCACCTGCTCACCAGTCCATCCAACATTTAACCTTTCATCTCAAACCTGTTAGGATTATGCCTGTATCTCTCCAAAGACAGCTATAGTCTGTACATATTATGGCTTTGGTAGCAGTTGTCATTGTATGTTAGGGACCTAATAAAACTGGCTAGCAGGAAAACTATGCTTTTTATATTGTTGCCTTTTAGAGATTTCTTATCCCCTATTTCGTTCTGATTTTAGGCTTGTCCTGACAAGAGATGCTTCATTCAATTCCAAACCCTTCCCTTCTAAGCCCTCCATTATCCTGGAGAGCTCAATCCCTACCACTCGAAGTTCACTCTTTGACTCCTTCCAAGTCTTATCCAAATTTCCAGGTCTTTGTTTGACTTGTCTGGTCACCCAGTGACTTCAAGTTCTCCATGTTTCAGCAGTCCTTCAGTCCTCACTCTCATTCTTCGCACTATGTCCTGATTTGACATGGTCCTTGTCTGGCTATTCTTGTTCAGTCTATCCAAAAATCACACTCCTCTGTTCTCCCTGGTTGTCCCTGGCATCTCTTTAGCTTGGTTGCTGCAGCCTAGTGAAACTCTCCATCCTTTTGCCTCTTCCTATCGGCTCTAACAATGGATCCAGATCTGACTGCTATTTAAAACACCAAATGTAGCCATCATTTAATCCAAATCTACCAATGTCTACTTTATTGTCTGGAAAAATGACTTTGATGAAGGAGGAGAAATTAAAAAGGAAAAATTAAAAAAGAAAAAGTAAGTTAAACAATGTGCAAACAGTTGGTTTGTATTTTCACAGGAGCTATTGAGGCACTGCTTTGCGTTCTAGCTTTAGAAGAAGTACAGTATTTATAAAGTTCTTGTAGCATGCCTATTCTGGTGGAAAAGCGGACAAGGACAAGCCTCTGCCCCCCAGAAAACTGTGGCTGATAGAAATCAAGTCTGTATTTTAATAGATAGCACTGAGAAATAATGAAAATTTCTTTCTGTTCATGGTGTATGCTTCCAATTTAATGTTTCAGCTCACATATGCTTGAACTGAAGTAAGGAAAATCACTAATAGAGTTTTTTAGAGCTCCTTTCCTTCAAAGAATAAAGGAAAAAAGTGAATTGAATGGAAAATTGGTCTTCGAAAGAGCTGTGTTTCTTTCAGAAGAACCAGAAACTTTTGACCAGTATGTTAATCTGACCTATCGGTGATAGTTTCTCAGGAATACATAAAATTAATCTCTTGACTCAAAATCTTTCTAAGTTGAAAATGGAGAATGGTAACTAAGTTCCCATAGAACTGCTTTTATTAACTATAACTAATAATTTTGATTGAGGATTTGGCAGGAAATGCCTGCTTTAAGAATGAATATTGCTTACTTGGTGACACTCAGTAGATTTGTCAATGCAGTATTTTATTCCAGGACAATTGAGTCATCCACCACATAGCCAATATATTTGCCAAGAGTTACACAAGTGGCCTTGGAAAAAAATGGAATATCTAGGCCTTATGCATCTCAATGAAGGAAGCAGATTGTCATAACAACTTTGAAAATGCCATTCTTTTTCAGTCACAATTAATTTTAGCCCAGCACAGGCACTTCACAGAACTGAAAACCAGAAATTCAACAATAAAACTGAAGGCGATTGCTGAAAGGTGCAGGTTATGGACTCTTTCTATGTCTAGCATGCTGCAACAGTCCTCATTCACAGCGTGAAATAACAAAAGCCAGAGAAGACAGAAAATGAAGCCCATGAAAAAGTCTGATTCATTCTACATTGTGGAGAATTTGAATAGTGTATCCTTAAAGGTAAGCTTTCAATATTACAGGAGGGTCTCAACTAATTAACAGCAATTAATGGATTTAAAGCACATATGCAAGTGCTTTGCTGAATTGAAGCCTAAATAATGGTTACAAAATAATCCTGTGTATGTACTGCTTGCTTCTTTTTGAGTGAACAATTTCTTCTGTATCATTCAGAGACCTTATCACAGTAAATACTGCTTGGCTTTTGTGTGGCTTTCCCTAAGCAGCAAGGACAGAGAGGCCAGCCTATGGCCTAAAGACCTTACAGACTAACACTTCCTCCATTTTAGAAGCGGACAAAAAAATTAAGAAGATGTCTTTTAATAAAGTGTGGATCAGTGTTAGTTGCTTTACATAAAAAGTTTATTTAATGTATATGTGTTACTTACGAAGCAGACAACTTGTACAATTGCAAATATATAAGTAATACAAAAATTCCTTTGAAGTAAAAAAAAAACAGTGTTTCTCCTTTTCCTCCTTTATCATCTACTGTTTCATTATCTTGCCCTCATCCATATCATCTCAGTCTAGAGCAAAGTAATATTCTTTAAGCGGAAATAGGAGATTCTGCCAAGAATTTCTCCATGTAAAATCCCTTTCCATGTTGTCAAGACTCATGGCAAATCATTTTTTCTCAGTTGGAGTGTTATCTGCTTTGGCGGAGAAGTGAGTTTTGAAAAAAACAAGGTGTGAAAAAATGTCACTCTTTGTTTTGTCCAGGCTGGTGTTATCTGTCATACATATTGCTGTTATTTATTTAGCTGGATTGAGCAGCAGTGTGTTTTTATTTGATCTCTTTGACTTTTGACTTTGCTTCTCCAGAAGTCCTTTTGTCTCCCCTCTTCATCAGCTTTGTCCTGTGTGAATAGACTGTCAGCATCTGTGGATGTCATGGTCTACCCTGTTTTTGTTTTGGTCCTTACAGGCTCAAAAAGGCAAGATGAAACAAGGGAAAGGAGAAAGACTTTCTGTTCCTGACTTATAAGAAGGCAGGTCTTGAAAGTTTCTTTAATTTTCAAGAATATTGCTAGATGGAAAGAATATTATTCTTTCTGAATAATAAACTCTCTTCTTATTAGAGAACACCTTTCTTCAGAAGATCAAAAAATACTTCTCAAACCAAATTCACATCATTACCTTATTTTCATGAAACCCTGATTATTGAAGAGATTTATCTGCAGTGACTCAGCAGGTCTGAGGAACTGTAACTGAGACCAAGATATTTTTGAAAGATGAGCCTGACCACTGTAGCTAAGAGTATGAATTCTTTAAAAGATGTTTCAAATGTTTTACTTTTTGAAAAATTACTCTTGATTTCCTTATCATCACTGAGAGACCTTCACAGTCAGAGTGAAAGATAAGGCTGGTGTACTGTACCATGGGCAAGCCCACCACTGACTAGAGCAAAAACAAACTCTGAAGAAATGTGGTGGGGCTATAGGAAAGGGGGTGTGGATAAGATTGCTGTTGCTAAATATGGGCTAGTCATGTTTATTTTCAAATGCATATTCTGTCTCTGTGAAGTGGTCTCACAATGATGCGTAGTCTGTCCATTTGGCTGTACTACAAAGGGACTTCAGGTAGCTTGCCACCACTTTTCCGTGAATTCTGTGCACTCCTACCACATGCGTGCTTCTATCTAGCTGAATCATTCCTTCACAAATTAATCTTTATCTTAAAATACATTTTCTCAAAATACTGATCAAATTGATGTAAGCTATATGTTTTAGGACAGTTATAGAACCAAATGTGAAGTAACAGAAGAGAAAATAAGCAACAAATATGGGTAGTCTATCATGTAATACTTTGCTCCCATTTGTAAAATGTATCAAGAAATTGAGTGTATTAACTGTTGATTTCATAGGAAAACAGTGTCTTTTGTAGGTAAACAGTAATATTTGTCACATCATATTCCTTGAGCAGGATGATTTTGCCTTTGTACAAGGCAGATACTTTCACACAGGTGGATATTATTGTCTTTACATGTGCAACAAAAATTTAGAGAACTAAATTCTTTAGCATAAGAAGTGGATCTTAAATGGCTTAAATCAGTTGATCATGAAACTCTGGGAAACAGAGCAAGCAAACGATGACAGACCTTCACACAAAACACAAGCTTAGTTCAATGTATAAACGTGATTTTTATGTAATATGTGATTTTTTCTGGTGATGAGCAGTTGAAGACAATCAGGTAACAGGCTGTGTTGAAGCTATCCAAGGACTCCTGAGGTGTTTCATTTCAACATATTCTCAATTACAGCAAAAACTCCAGGACCAAACTAACACTGAGACTTTTCTTCTCTTTTTTGCCCATTAGTATAGAATTATCCACCTTACATTTCATGGCAAATGAAACAGTTGCTGTCCCACTATTGAACTGCAGTGCTCTCAGATTCACAAAGATGCACAAGATTATCAAATAAGATGTTCTGTTGTCTAGCCTACTTCCTTGAAACTAGAATATGAAGTGTCTCTCCAAGGAATTCCTTTGGAATACAATGCTTTATTCCATCTTCCGAATAAAGTTGTTTTATTTTAATGCTGAGTGTCTATGGAAACGATTCTTCCAGCTGTGGCATACTGATATGTCTGTGGCTTAGAGGCTTGCTCCAAGACCTCTATCAGCAACACTTTCACAAATGCATGTGTTCAGGAAACTATGGCAAAATATTGGTGTGAATCTTTTGCACTGTCTTTGAAAACAATCAGCAAATCATAGTCATGAATGTTTTCACATAAAAGCCTGTAGGTGCCTACACTATATGTGTGTGTATGTATGTAGAAATTAAAACGCGTATATGTAGATGCACACATACATAATAAAAAAAATACAGATTGCAGTTTCTGGACATCTGCCATGGGGCTTGTAGCTAATAATAAACATGATTGACTCCTGCAAAATGTAATCCTGAAAAAAAGTGAATTTAATTCTCCTGTCTGTCTGGACATAATATCAGAGTTTTGGATTTTAGTTTTCTTGAAATGAAGCCCCCCAAACCTCCAGGGTAAAAATATCGAGAATGATATATGATTGCTGTAAAAGTTATGTTGTCCAAAGATAATCATGATGGGATTATTAGTAACATATTTAATGCTGATTCCTTCATTGTGGTTTCAAGATTTAAAAGCAGAAAATATGCAGAGAAAATATTACTGAATATCAAGTACATCTTTCTGTGTGGAGCAGAATACAGAAGTCTGTCTTGCTTAATGAAGATTACCTAAATCTTATGAAATATTTAATTGTCATGCTATGTATTTTAGAATTACAGGACAGCAATAATCAGTTCAAACCACACAGAGAAAAAGAGGAAAATTCTAGAAATCTTAATGCAGAAAGTGTCTTCCTATATGTCACTGTCTTTCTTACACCAGTGAAATCAAGTAAAGGGAGACATTTCAGTTTCTTCCTAGTTCCATAGCAACAGAAGACCAGACATGTTGATATCTACCCTCAACAGTATATTCAATTTTAAAAGACACTTAAACCTCTTTTAAGTTAAGTTCTTTAAGAATTTTTAAGCTACCTTTCTTGGGAAAGACAGTGTTGCATTGTCTCAGAGGCTTAGAAATTCTTTCCAAGAAGAGGAAATTATTCCTGTTCCTTGTTGGAATTTGTGGCCATAAAATAAATGAGATTTCATCTCATAGCTATAACAGTTTGAAAAATGTTTCTGTAATGGGGTGAGATCCAATCTCTTCTGGCTACATGTGGATAACTAATATTGATAGGAAGGAATTTTTTTGCATGCAGATACCGAGGAAAATAAACAAGGGACATGCAACTGGCATCACACTGCAAGCAAAATGGGTATTGATATCAAGCTGGAAGTTCAAAGGGGGGTTTCTATACAGGTATAGGCAATTTATGTTTCCATAGAGCTGAAATGAGAAATGCTCCTTACATTAAATACTCTTATACACCTATTTGGAATGAAGAATAGAGCCTTTCTTCCAATAATATAGTTGAATTTCAAGGTTATTTCCCTATATTGAGAATGCATTCATATTTCATAGCTAATATGCTTAGAAATACTTCAGAAATGGTTCAAACACATCAAAGCATTGGTTATGTGAGATTATATTTCTATACAGGGAGATGAACCACTCTGTATTTTGGGCCACCTTGCAAAGAAGAAATCCCCAAGAGTCTCTTCTCTGAACAAAATTACTTTACACTGTGGTCACTCTGATTCCTTTCCCTTTGATTAAACTCCCGTGAGTGTGAATATGAGACATGAGAACAAAAGCACGCAGGGCTGAAAAGCCATCAAGAAGGGAGCATGAATTCTGACAACTTCCAACCTTGAAATGATGAGGTTGTTATAAATCATATCCTTGAAATGTCAAGGTGAAGGGAGAAACCTCATGTGTCCTTACAACTGCACTCAGTTTCGTCCTTACACAGTATATTATTCACATGCAGAAGAGGGCTAGTTGAATAGATGCTCCCAACTCCTATCCTATTCCACAGGCTTTCAAAACACAAGAGCAAATGTAAAGGATGAAATCATTTCAAGCATCTCTTAGGACTTAGTAGAATTAAAGAATTTCAGGGTCATGAAATAGCTTGTTGGGTCTCATTGTCCTCTCAGCATCTCTAGTGGTATCCTGGAGCTATAGATTTATTTATTATATTCTAGAAGCATGTTTTTCATAACAGTTATGAGAGTTTTGATTTTCCAATTGCTGTTTATTCCCACTCTGTTCCCTATGCAAATTTCTTTTCTGATTGCAAAATGTCAGGATTTTTATGTTGTGCCCTGGATGACCCAGAAAGGAATCTTTTTGGAACTCAGAAATTACATTACTACATGGAGTGGTAAAATTAACCAAAGCATTCTGGTGCACTCTACAGAATGACGGTGCCACAACAGCCTTTCCTAACTCAGCATTGATATTCACCACTTGCCTCCCATTCCTCTTTTGCTTAAGTAGAAAAATTATTACAGTGTTAGCATAATCCTGGACAAAACAAGACCTTCTTTGGTGGGGGAAACAAACAATTTAGTCTTTATTCTACTCTAACCAGACCAATCATCTGAATATGCTTTTATCCTTAAAAAAACAAAATTCATTCTTACAGGGGAATTTTTCTATTGACTATTTAAGCTGCATGGTTAAAGCAGCTTCCAACCTCTTCCTATGTCTTTTCAATATTCAAATGCATTAAAAAAGTCCCTACCTTTGCACAAAATTTCCCATGTTGCAGTCTTTGGATCACAGAGACAAAATGCATTAGGTGTGTCTTTAAACCTGTTTAGGAATTCTCCTCAGTGTTTAGTGCATGCTCTCTTACAATCATGTCCTTTAATCATGGTAACGCAGTATTATTTTATTCTTCTAGAGAGAGCTCAAATGCATTTCAAAAGTTATATCCATAAATTACAGTAACCTATAAAAAAAGCTAAGTTTAACCCTTTCAAAAGCTGTACATTTCAACAAATAGTTCTGCCACTGTCTCTCCGTTTAGATTTATATTGTTTTGCCAAAATAGTGAGATTACAAAAATAGTGCAACTGCAAACCAGAGTGGTGTGAAAAAAAGTGGAATTGATTAGAAAATTAATAGTTTTGAGGTAGAGGATTATCTCACAAGAAAGTACCGTTCCAAAGAACGAGAACATAACAACCAACTGTCATGATAATGTGTGATTTTAATTATATCACTAACATTGATGGATTAACAGATAATGAACAGAAATATCAATGACATCAATATTACTTCAAACGGAGGCTAAATATTTAATGTGTAAATTGAAAAATCAATGTAAAAGTAAAATTTCCTGAGCTAAAGACAAAGTGTGTTAAATAGATCTGAATGACTGAGATTGGTTAACTCCCTAATTGGAAGAACACACAAGTGAAACTAACCACATAAGTCAAAAAATAAATGAAAGAAAGGCTGTCACAAAGATTAAAGATTTATACAGCTGTTTCATCCATCTGGTGTTTAACCAAGCAAAGGCTGGTGGAGAGCATATGACTCAGATGCCTATATTGCGGGATAACTGACTGATTAAATGAATTTGTACATCCATCAAAGACCATAAGATTTAAAATTAGACTTACCAAAAAAAGCGACACAAAATGTTTTGAGAGTGCAGAATTTGTAGACAAGTTGGCACTGATTTTAAAGGCAGTTTTAGAAGACCACAGAACAAGATACCGGGATGGGTTTTGGAGCTGCAGCATACATTAAGTGCATAATTATTGAGATCTATAGGCTTTGATGCATTGGCCAAAAATACTGTACATAAAGAAAATGGGTGACTTTTGAATTTAAAACTGAAGCATTCTGTGGTGAGTTAGACTTATAAATAGGAAGCCATGGAGAAAATTATTTTCCCACTGGATTTTAACAGGTTATTAATAAATTTTCCCATGAATTTTATTCAAGTGAAGAAAAAATAAACTGATGTTAGTACTGCCACTTGTCAAATCAGCCTTACAATCTGCTTAACTATGCACCCAAAATCTCAAGAAAAGCTGTTGGCTTAATTGAGATGTTTTTCATATTGCCAAAACATTCTGATGTGCTGGTAATTAAGAAAAAAATCACTTTCCCACTTCTAAACTTTTCAATGAAAAACATCCTGGTGATTTGAGTGCATGGGTCAGCAACCAGTAGTTCTTTGTTTCAGGGTGAGCACTTTTAAACACATCTCATGCCCAGCAGAGCATACAAAATCTTGGAAAAAGAAACATTCAGTCCATCTTCTTGCAGTAGAGATTGTTTTCATTTAGCCATAGTAAATATCATGTACATAAATATCTTGAGATGTTTGCCTCTTGTATTCTCTCCCATACATGTACCAATGGGGAACCTTGCACACTGAAGCATGCAGTGACTGGAACAACAGGCAGAACAACTTGATGAACGTGATGAAAGGCAGAGATTTGGGAGGATCAAGGTTAACATGTTGGACACCCTCATAACAGAACTGTCTAAATTTACCATGAGAGAAGATGCAGCAAAAAAAATTGTAGGTATCCAAAAAAAGATATGCAAATGTTTTCAGTTTTCCATAAAATCTCTAAATTTTCTCCCTATCTGTCATGCACTGGGACACTGCAGCAAAGAACATACCAAACAAAATCTTAACATACTATCTGAGAGAACACTGGCTTAGGTTTTTCCTACATGCTTTCTCTTTGCCTTTTCATGTTAATTTTTTTTTTGATTTCTCACAGCTTTTAACATCACACAGTACCAAAGACCACAACTTACAAAATTTTAAGTGTGTTTAACTTGATACTATGTGTGTTATTTATTAAATTAACTATGGACTATGCTGGGCTATATAAAACACTGAGTGCATAAAACATGTCAACCTGTAGAAATTCTAGAACTCAGCTTTTGTACAGGCAGGTCACTTGCAATAGTTTAATTGCGCTAGCTTTTACAGAACTCCTGAAGCACAAATCCTGCAAGAATTTAGGGCAAAATCTTGAATCCCTCCTTTTACTGCAGGTAAGTCCTCTTTGTAAAATAGACAGGGCATATAGGTCCAGCTACTTCCAGGCTGTGTGAGCTAGGGTGATCTTCCCCCACTTATACATTGACAGACATTGAAGTCCAAGTCAATCTTCAATAAGAAGACACAAGGAACTCAAGAAAGTGATCTGTCTTAACAAGTACCCAGTTTACTTTCATCCTAATAGTACTTTAAAAGTTATTTCTTTCTGGGGATGTTGAAGGAAATGTTGGCAGACTGACTGCCTTGAAGTGTAGATGTAAAACTTTACATATCCGATCCTTTAAGATCCTTTGATTTTTCCATGGTTGTACTTGCCTGCTACCTAACACCAAAGGTGTTGGACTGTTTCTTTTACCATCATGTCTTTGTATAGGGTCAGCACAAAGCCACCTGTGGGACGTGATGTACAGACAATTCTTGCTCAAGTTTCTGTCTGCCTGGTATTAAACTCTTGTGCAGATCATTGCATGATAATGGAGAGCAGCAGAGCAAGATGTGTGCAGCCACTCACAAAGCAGGTTCCTGGCTGTCAGACATGGCGAGTGTTAAAAATGGCCCATGGACTTCTGAAGAAAGCAGACATCATTTTTATTTCTCCCCTTGTGGGGAAAGTGCTGCTGTTCACTAGGTGTCATATCATAGAGCATGGATGGATGGACTGTGCTATGGACAAAGAAGCCTTGAAGAAGAAGTGTTCTTCTGTGCTTCTTAGCTGGACATTTCACTGTTCCCCTTTTGTCTTAAATGACCTTGAATTTTGTACCAATAAGCAAAAAGGTTAATAAGGACAGAGATTTAGAGTATTTCAAAGATGGAAGTAAATTTGCAAGTGAAAAAAAATTGAAACTGTATAGATTAAACTGGTTATAAAGCTTTGGAATTAATAGGTTTACTTGCATTACTTCTCTGTGAATTCCTTCCCACAGTCCTGCTTTGTCCCAAAAGACAAGTAACAATATCTACCAATGGCATCATCTACTTCAGACACCATATTTCTGACAAGACAGATGGCAACCTTTTGCAGAATATATCCAAAATACTCTATAGAGAGCACTTAAAGATAAACATGAGAAGACATTTAGAGCACAGGGTGCGCAGGATGCATTTGTAAACATGCATACATATAAAAGTAAGATAATACTGATTCTTCAAAAGTGTAGGGAAGATGGTCTACAGAGATATTGTTTTTGTAATAAGCAGAGGTAAACCCTAGAAGGCATGGTTTAATTGGGGAGGTTTTTAACCAGGTTTTGGAATTAAGAAGATACCAAAAAAATTATAGATGATTGTTACACTTTTGCTCTTCTCTATGCCTGATAAGAAGGCAGTAAGTCACACTTCAAATGATCCAGATTTTAGAATTCCTGAAGTGAATGTGTTGACAAAATAATGGTAGAAATGGTTAGTTCAAAGAAAGTGGAAACCATAGTTAGAAAGCATTATTGTAAGGTTGGTTTTGAGCAGATTATATTTCTTTCCTTAAGAAACTTTTGGGACACAACTCTTTTTGCAATATTTTCAAGGATGTATTAATATAAGTCAAACTTTCAGCAGGATCAAGAGCTTTCAAGAAAATGCTTTTATGGCACTGATGACCACTCTCACTAGAGACCAACATCTGATACACAACACCTGCCTTTTTCATTCTAAAAAATTTGCCCAGCTGTTATCAGTGTTTCTTTGCTCCCAGGGAAAGAAAGCAAAATGAAGGCACCTGGGAAAATTGCCTCATTCTTTCTATCCCATTCAAGTTAAAATTAATCAAGGATGAAAAGTTTTAAAGGTGTTTTTTCTCTTTCCCACTGGATTTAGACAGTCAGAAGAAAATTAAACAAAAGGAGGAAGATGATGAATCAGCCTCAGAATATGAATAATTTGGGGACCAAGGAGCTCCAGACAAAAGAAAACGCAATTCTCATTTTCACAGTTCATCTTTCATTTTTGAATACTCATCACCATCTACTGCCAAGATGCCAAGATTAAAATCTGTTTCTCCATTTGTCATCTCTTATTTCAAGTGAGTTCAAAGGGATCACTGGTGCCAGACTGAAAGTGCATCACTCAGAGCATGACAAACAACATAAGAGTTTGCAAGGAAGATCAGCATGAAGTCATTAATGAAATTGTGTTTTTCTGACAGTAAAGAGCAAGGAAGGAAGAAAGGAAAGACCCTTTCCTCAGGGTCTTTTCAAGTGTCTCCTTTCTGTTTTATCTATCCTGGAATCCTTTTTTCCTGAGTTTCATCCCTTTCCTTTTCCATTATAAATGCAAAAATATATTGCTACTTCAAATAGTAATCAAACACTGGGGAAGTCAGAATCTGGATCCTATTTCATGTATGATCTCACAAGGTCTCATAGACCATCTTTTCCATGGTTGCACACTCGTGATAAGACCTATCTTGTCTACTGAGTTTGCAAGGCTAGACTCTCACTTTGTGTTGCTACCAATAAATCCAGGCTCCCACAGCACCCTACTTCTCTGGACATTCTGTATTCTAGGCTGTGGCAATGGTGCCACCTTTCTTCTAGAAGATCTCAGGAAATCTTGACCCCACGTGTAATATCTACACAGAAAAACTTCTTGTATCGTGGATACAATGACCTAAATATCAATTACTTGACACCATGAGGAGCTTAGAATTTTGCACCCAACTGGCAAGAAAAGAAAAGCCCAGGAACACAGAAGTTTTCTATACAGACTGACCAGTGGCATGGAAGCAGAAGGAGGAAGGTGAATACAGCGCTGGTGCCTGGCAGGATGGGGGCTGTAATGTCAGCAATCCCTCAAACCAGTGTGAGTAGCCAGAGCTGTCAGTAAAATAAAATAAGAGCAATCCCCAGTTTCTTTGGCCAGCTTTATTGCCCCAACTCCATTGCCTCTTTCCCAAGTGGATAACTGGTTCTAAAATCCCTGAGTCCTGGTGGTGAACTATTTCAGAGAGCTGAATCCAAGCCTTTGTATTTGGAGCTCCAGCAAGTCCCTGGAGTTTGTCCATCCATCTAATCCAGAATGGGATCTCCTTGTCCAGATCCTTCTTGCCCTGGAACTGACATGGTGCTGAAGGTATGGGTCTGAGACCATGCCCCATAAACTCAACTGGGATTGTCAGTGTGAAGCCACATTTAACACTACCAAAAGATTGCTGTCAATGCGTACACTTTCATTGAACCACAGAACCATAGGATGGGTTGGGTAGGAAGGGACCTTAAAGAGCATCTTATTTCAACCTCCCTGCCATAGGCAGGGACACCTTCCACTAGACATGGTTGCTCAAAGCCTCATCCAACCTGGGCTCGAACACTCTCAAGGATGAGGAATCCACAGCCTCTTTGGGCAGCCTGTTCCAACGCCTCACCATCCTCACAGTAAAAAATTTCTTCCTGCTATCTAACCTAAACCTATTCTCTTTCAGCTCAAAGCCATTTCCCCTTGTCCTATCACTACATACCCTTGGAAAAAGTCCCTCTCCAGCTCTCTTGTAGACCCCCTTTAGGTACTGGAAGGTGCTGTAAGTTGTCCCCAGAGCCTTCTCTAGGCTGAACAACCACAGCTCTCTCATTCTGTCCCCATAGAAGTTATGCCCCATTCCTCTCATTATCATCATACCAAAATCTGTTTAATACTGAACTTACATCCTGAAATTCTTGCTCAGCAGTGAGGTTTTATGGGAAAGCATACTTGTGTCTTAAATTGTATTAATAGCTACATCTTGCTTATTGTCTTTTTTACCATCATTACAGAAAAATATAGCTTTTGGGTTTTGCATCTTGTTTGAAGGTATAATTACATAAACACACCTGTGTGTATACAGGGCAGATTCTAAGTGTACATATATATTATAAATATGAAAGAATAAATGTAGGTGAGTACACAGATTAATATTATCCTAACTATGGCAGATGTATACGTATGTTCACATATGCATGTTTATGTGCACAATACAGAGTGGACTAATGCTTCATATCCTACTCAAAGGATCATTATTGATATATATAAAATCACAACAGAAACACTTGCAATAAGGTAAAAATCCAATGGCTTTCAGATTAATGGAGTTGCTGCTAGAAACACTTATAATCTTCAAACATTGTTTTTGATTTATTGTCCTCCTATACCTGTAAAAACAAAAAGAAAGGGGTAAATTTTATTTTATTTAACAAATTTGAGCCTATACACCAAGTTACCATACAAATTTCCTGTAATTCTGTGTGAAAATGCCAGTATTTTATTTTTATTTTGAAAGATACCAACCATTATTATGTAAAATGCATTAAACAAAGAGCAGTCATTTCTCCTTATTTATTTTGTTTTTCTTTAAAATGACTCTTTTCAGCCTGGAAAACATTCTAACAATAAAAAGATGAATAAAATACAAGTAATTTCAAGATGTACTGGGACTATGGAGAACAGAAAAATCAACATTTATAATTAAAGACTACATCATAATGCTCCTGAAAAGAAGTGATTAAAGCATTTTTCATGCAATTTCACTGCACTGAGGCCAAAATAGTTCACAGAATAACAATGTAAGTGTTGAAAGGGATGCTTTTAACAAGAAATTTTTTAGTCTGGATTCTCACCTCAGAAATGACCAGAGCGAGACTCACATTTTTAGTGTTTCAGTGGTTGTAAGCTGAGGCTTTATCTTCAGTCTGTCCATTTCAGAGAGAACTACCTGGAGATGCTCAGCCCTAAAGGAAGGAGGCAAAGGCTCCCAGCCAGGGTCATCAGAATTTACTTGACACTCTAATCACTTTGAAAACTCTCAAGACAAAAAGTTTTCAAGGTTCATATGTATTTTGCAGATGTGTTTGAAGTACATGTTTGGATCTCAGGAAAGTCCAGCACAATTCCATAAACCAACTACAAAGGTTCAACTCTGGAATGAAAAGAGGATCTGGAAAATCAAATATTGTCATGGAAAGGATGTGGGAAATAAAATATCATGGAAAGGAACTTTTACTTTCTTTCAGCTTTGAAGCTGAAATCTTAAATTTTCAAGTTAATTTGAAATCTCTTGTAATAAAGCATATTCTTTCACTTTCTCCATGTTTACTTATCAGTAAGCATTATACTGAAATATGCATTTTCTTTCTGGAGTTTTACCAGGATTGCTGGCTTTTCCTGAAATTTGATGTCCCGATTTTTTGGAATTTTTTCCTTGATTCTCTATATGGAAATAAGAAACCAGGAATTCCCAATTCCGATAAGGAATAAGTGCTTAATTACCTTTATCTAGGAAATTATGCAACCCCACTCTTTGTAACAGGGTGCCTCAGATACATTCTTAATAAGAGGATCAGACCTATGTGCCCAAGTTGGAGACTATTACAAAAAATTAAAAAATAAATAGCACAAAAACCTGACAATATTAATTAATACCAGGAGCAGCTACCTGCCCTTAAGTCACAAATGGAATAAAGGAAACTGAAAGAATATTTAAATGCACAAAACCTCATTCAAGCCTTCATAAACCTAAGAAAAAAATACATCTCCTATTTATCTCAATTAAGAAATCCAAAGACTGGAGCAGCTGTTGTGGAGAAACTCTCCTACATTGAAAAAATGGTATTTACATAAGGAAAACAAGCATTTCCTCTAGAGTTTATAAGCAGATGATCTGTACAGAGCTTTGTGACAAACCAGAAGACCATCCCACTCGATGAAGAGGTGAGGAATGCATTTTATGCTCTCATTTACCAAAGCATTTCAGACATATCTTTGCTTAAAGGAGAAATTTTGTAAACATAAATTCCGGGGAAAAGATAATTGAATCACAGCATGGCAGGAAGAATGCATGACCTAGCAATGTACCAAGGACAAGGGACTTTTTTCTGCAGAATAGGAGAATGGCACACCACGGACTCATTGGAAAGACAAGTTATTGAAGATAGGATTGCCTGTGTGCCGATGTTCCACAGCTGCCATCCAGGATGCACCTTCAGAGGCAAGCCAGTAATAACACCTACCTTGGACAGCTTGTTGATGCTTTCTGTTCAGCTGAAGCATTAGAACAAGATGAAATGTCCTGAGCACAGCAAGTGGACAAGCTAATGCCCCTGGAGATCACAAAGCCAAATCACATTTAAGCTGATATTGATCTGGGGGAGATGACCCTGTTAGAAGAGGACTATCAGTGGAAATTAAAGAAATAGCTTTGCAGGCAAACTTGACAGGTAGCCCAATTTTTGTGATTAAATGTTGGGTTATTATTTGTAATTCATCAAAGACTGTTCCAAGGTAGAAGCACTACTTTTCATATTAACTGTCATAATATTGAAGAAAAAGGGGGCAGAGGCCAGAAGTGCACACAGCAGCCATATTTCTGGATGTGGAATACCAAGAAATTTCCAGAGAGGTAGAACAAAACATCTGGCTAGCTAAAACAAACAGACTGGGACATGCATGCAGACAAAAACAAAGTTGGCAAGCAGGAGAGCCATAATATAATTGCCTACTCTTTCCAAAGTTCTCAAGTGGGAAAAGTGAATCCTATTTGGGACTTCTGGGTCAATGGGCAGAAGCAGAGACTGGAGGGAGATTGTTTTGCCTTAAACCATTTTCAAAGAAGCTGGCTCAATATCAAGAATTGCCAGTGCAGGGGTGAGGACAAGCCAGGTGCAGAAGCCAATCTGGTCATTCAGAGGAGATCATCATTCAAAGCAAAACAGGTCATCACCTTGTTTATCAGGAGAAGGAAGAGCATATCCTCACGTCCAGAGGCCTGTGCACTTTGTTCACACTTTCTTGGACACTGTCTACCATATAATAAATGCATATGTGCTGGTCTGTCGCTCAGGCAGATTTTTGTCTTTGCTAACATATTTAGGAATGTACAATCTATCAGATCATCTTAGTAGGGAATTTGTGCTAAGGTTAGTACAATACTGAACAAAGGGACTTCATACTCCCTCATTAATTTATTTCTCTCTCTGTCTCCTCTCTCTCTTTTCCTCCACTGTCACCTTCACTGCTCTTTCTTCATTTTTCTCACTCATTAAAGTGCCATTTTATTACTTCAAAGGCATTTGCAAATATATGGCCTAAATGGTGACCTGAAAACAGCAATATTAGACAAATCCTGCATGGGCAGGAGAGTCTTCAGTCACAAAAGTGTACTCCCTCTGGGCTTCAGCTTGGTCTCCTGAGACCTCTCCTCATGGCTCTGTCATTGTCATTATCTCTTCAGAGCAGTTGCTCTCTGACAGACCTTTTAGGCAAGGGCCAGGATTTTTAATTGCATTCTGTAACAAAGGATGCAGACCTACACTGTATCTGTCTCTTTGCTCAGCCGGCAGGCTGGATGTGCTGGATTTTCTGTGCAGTTTGCATGCCCTTGCAGACCTTTCCTGCCAAAAAACTTAATAGCAGACTTTGCTTGATCATGAGGGCTCATAAGCACTGTTGCAGATTTTTGTACTATTTGTAGTTGCCTTATTTGCCTGGGAAAACATGTATTAAATGCCTGTACTAATTACTATAAGACAGTTTCAGCAGGTGATTTGTCAAACCTATGCAAATATTGCAGCCTGATGAAAATGAAATGTGTCTGAAAGTAATTTAATTTGTGGAGAAAAAGTAATATGGAATTTTAAATGATTACCTTTTAACCATTAATGTCAATCATATTGGTAATAGACATCTTCAAAACACTGTTTAGTGGAGGAGAAGTGTACTTTTAATTTATTTCTCTAACTTCCTAAAAAATTGAAAGGTTTTCCGCAAGATTTTGCCACACAGTATGCTGGCTGCACTACTAATTAAAAGCTAGTAGTTTCTAAATTAACCTGTGAGTACCTACAGGGATGGAAATTGCCTCCTTAACATTATTATTTACTGACAAATCAGGTGATGACCTGCTTGTATCTCCAAAACAAGCTCATTAGCTTGTCCTAATGGCTACTGCAGATAAACACTCTGATATTTCACTATCATGCTGCCTATAGAAGAATGAGCTGCTGAAATAAAAATAAGGAGAAAAAGAAAAGAAAAGAAAAGAAGAAAAAAAAAGCACCACAGATTTCTAGCTAACCGGGCCTTCTAGTAGGGCCAGTGTGACTCATTCTCGGTCAATAGATGCATACCTGACAGCTGCCATTAATAACTATTAAAGTGCTGCTTGAGCTGCAGGGTGAGACATGCTTCAATGTTCTAAAAATAAGATATTACCATTCTGCAAGAGTAATAGTTTAGGCAGCAGTGGTTTCAATCCTCTTGGTCTGACTCTTCAAACTGACATAATTTAATCTAAATGTTCTGTCCTGCCAGGTCTCCTTTTGGGTGCGCAGTATGATGAAAGAGCTCAGAAGTCATTAATACAAATGTTTCTATAGAAAGTATTGGTCAGGTCTATCTAGAAGTGACTGTCTCATACATTACCTGCTGAGAAGACAAACATAAATCCTAGGCCAGCAAACTCATCAACACCCCTCATGTTACCAAAAGGCTGGATGACAACACTAGTGTGCTGGGAAACTGAGCACCACCACTAAATTGAAGGAGATGAATTTGCCTTTTTCTGAATCCTGCTGCATCCTCTGGTAAACAGAAATTGCTTTAGAGGAATTTCAAACACAATTTCTGAGAATCCTCTTCAAGTTGGTTTGGTTTTTTTTTTTTTTGTTTCACTGGAATTTACAAGTATAGATTGATGACAGAGACTCTCTAAAAGACCTTCCCGCATTGTGTCCTTGGTTTGGTTTACGTAAGCTGATGCTGGGTACTATTTCTTTATAACTGATTTAATTTTAGAGACAGCCAAACTTACGCTCCCCAATCAATTACAGTGGCCATTTATATGTACAGAGAATTTGGCTTAGGACCTTTTGAGTCCAATGCATTTAGGATAAATTTATTTGCCAAAAGATATGGACCTTTCCTATGATTCTGTTTAAAATGAGGTTTTGTATTAGATGGGAAGATTAGGAGATTTCACAGTGTTCTTCTCTGTCTTTAAAATTAACATCTTTCTCAGATATTGGGTTTTGTCTATTTCTAGAGAGGGATATTTTTTTTTTGTGTCAATCCCCTTCTTAAAATATTTGAACAATCAATAGTGAGTAGTGCTGGAAATTAAACCAGTTCACACCACTTCTAGTCATGGTTGAAGTATTTTTTCCTGAGTTGAAAAGAGGCGGAAAATTGGGAAGTATTTTGTATAAATTGTCTTCATCTAAAACTTCTCTAGTGAGGTTTTGAAGGCTCGATTAGTAAAACTATTTTCAAAGCCATTAACCTAAGTAACATGATTTGCTACTGATTATGTAGCTGGAAAAAATCTTATGATTTCTTGGCATAATGCTTCCTTAGACACCAAATTATCCCCCTTTATTTAGCTTATTTACTTCGGTTATTTCCATTTTGGTGCTAAAGATTTGCCTACACAGCGCTCTGTAATGCTGCGTCATCATACCTGAAGGAGGTCAGCTCTGCAAGCACAGGATTCTCCAGGGTCTTGGGAATTGCTCTTAAACCAATGGAAAGAGGATCTGTCTGCAGAATTTTAACTTTTTCCCTTTGCTTCTGCTCAGTGTCTTTCATTTGTTGAATCATAATTTTTCTGGTAGTCTCCAGGCCACAAGTTAAGAAATTCTGGGTCTTGAAGTCTCAGGGTACATCTGAAACAAAATACAGGCAGCTGTACTTTGATGTGCTGCATGGAGGTTCAGCCACACTGGTGCCTAAATCAGGGAACTGGAGTTCCCAAACTTCTTTCTAACATATTTGTTGGATTCTTATTCCTATGACTGAAAGAAGTCAGGGAAGCCACAGCTGAGCCACACCCAGTATGTGCATCTGAACTCAGGTTAGAATAACTCTTGAGGCAGCTCAGCTATGCCCTGAGGCGTCCTGCCTTTCACACGAAGGTGGTACCTTCATGTAGCAGGATGAGGAAAGTTTACACACTGCGCATAAATGGCCACAGTGAAAAGATCAGACTGCCAGTCTGCCACTCCTTCATCCAAGGTTCAGAAATCCATGTCTAACAATTTTTAGCAGGTAGGGTGGGGTTTTTATGTTGCTTTGTTTGGGTTTTTTGCTTTGTATGTTTCCTAAGTTTTATTGTTGTTATCAATTTGGTTTGGGGGTTTTTGTTTGTTTGTTTGTTCTATTTTATTTTTTATTTTATTTTAGGCTTGGATTCTTTCTGCTGGCTGAAATATGCATGACTTCTTTCCAAGACAAGCTACTTGGAATTGCTGATCAGTGATCTTTGTTTTGCTGCTGAGGCCAGATTTTCTGCTGGGTCTGTGCCACTCTCTGCAGTAAAGCATTTGCCCTCCATAGCCAGAGAGCCTTGTGGAGAAGCCATGGAGAATGAGAATCTTCAGTATATCTCTATACACACTACTGCTCACAAGGGAAGTTTCTAAGTTATGATTTTATTATTTTCTGTGGTTTAACATGACATGAGAACAGAGGTGGACTGTTCTTCTTGTCCCATGTGTGCAGGATGATATTGCTGTCTTTATTACTTTGGAACTTTAGGGATTAAAGCTATTTGGCATATAAGAAGAAGCAACAAGTGACTCTTTAATTAATCCCTGGTTATCACAACAGCAGATAGACACAGAGGGAACATTATGTTCTCATACAGAAAACGAAAACAAAAAATCTTTATCTCCTGCATACCGTGGAGACTAAAGAAGAGTTAAAACCACTGTGAAATGACTGCAATGAAAGAAAGCTCTGACTGTCTCTAGCGCTGATTTAGAGCCTTTGCAAGACTCTAATCAAGAATGAAATTAACAGTGCAACAATAAGACAATGTTCTTTGTATTTTTGGACATGCCTGCTCACTAGGGTGCATGTTATCTGCAAGCACAAAGCGGACAGAAAACCCTGCTCAGCTATTTAGGCCACATATGCAGCAGACAGCAGTTCAACAAGCTCCAGTAAGAGAAAACCTCATCATTTCCATGTTTGCCTTTCCAAGATCTGAACTACTAAGGAAGCACACTGAAGAAATACCTTTGATTCTGGATAAGGGTTTATAAAACATCATGTTAAAATTTTGAGATACAATTGATTATTCACATGTCTGAGGTATATGAAAAAATGTTAAAGTATGTGTGGTCTGAATTAGATGTTTCTGTACTTTGAATTTTATTCACTTACAATTAGATTGCTCATTTTTATGCTTTTTCTTATGAGTCCTCATAATGCCTATGTTTAAACTGAAGAAACACCAACCTCATTGTATGGAAGGAGATTAAACAAGGACTGTAAAACACAGCTCTCCTTGTGTCTGTAATTCCCTCTACCTTACTAAATAAGTCACCAATAGCAAATGTATTATACTACACTTCCAAACTCTGTTTGTCAGACAAGGTGAAAAGGTGACAATGGCAGAACTTAGAGGGCTGGGAAGGAGAAGGAAGAGAGGAATTTATTTGCAGGATAGTGCTCTAAGATAGGAAGACAAAAGAATCCTGAACTTTTGAAGTTTTAACAGGCTTGGCTTTCAGTTTTGTTCAGGAGAAACACAGGCAAGTATTTTTCTCCAGCTAAAAACCAAAGACAGCATTTTGAAAACAGAAACATTGTACTGGAAAACATTAAGACAAAACCCATATCTTTAAAGTCTTGGTTTTGATACATTCCTGATGGAATGTTGAAGCTTCTCCATAAAAACCCCAAAGCCAAAAAACAACCAAACAAAAATACCCACTTCTCTTCATACAGTGTAGAAAAGTAAATTTTGATGGACACTAAGACAAGTTAAAATGATGATCAGAAATAGACAGGATCTGTCTGAGGGCAACTATTAGAATAAATAAATAAAGTGTGGGATAACAGTACTTCTGTTGATGACAACTTTATGAATTTTGTTTAATAATAAAAACCTTAGAGAAACTTTAATAGAAATATTTAGAGCTCCAGATGTAATTGGCTGTATCATGTTCCATTGCAGGACATTGTTGGGTAAACAGTACAAAGAAAAGTAAAGACATTTAAAATTGATTTTTTTTCAATCTACTGAAAACTGAGGCTTGTGAGGACATCGATTCTAACATCAGTAAAAGTCATTTAGCAGACCATTGCTTCCAGAATAAGACAATGTCCACCCAGAGAACAGAGTAGTGATATGCAGTTCCTTTCTTGTATTTTTTAAAGAGTCCAATTTGATATATCTTGAAATTCAGATCTTTCTAATAATTTTTCCCATGAAATCCTGTAATTTCACCACAGAGCATTCAGAATAAGGATGATCAAAACTCAGGCACAAAAAAATCTCACTCTGAGAAAACATTAAATAAAAGAACTTTCTTCTTTAATTGCAAAATTTTATTTACTTTACAAAGTTGAAACCCCCTTCAATTTAAAAATCATCTCACTTTAAAATGAATGAACACTCAGTTTAATGTAAAATACTTACCACAACCTAACATTTTTTTCCTTCAAAATACTCAAAGAACCTGCTGGGTTTTTATGCTGCCTTACCCCACTTCAACTTTCCTTGCTTTGTGTTTACTTCAATTATTTTATAAATTGTGTCCTATAGACAGATGCTTGCTACCAAAAAATAATTCCTGTGTAACTCTGTCAGTCTGTCTCACGCCTGATTCTGTCCTGTTTCCAGCCCTTTGGCTTCTTTGGGACACACTTGACAGCATGAAAGTAGCAGAGAAGACAAGCACCTCACTGAAAACAAGTTGTTCTCAGGCCTTGGAGGGGACTCTTACATGCAGCTATGAGAGTATGATGCCTCGCTTTTTTAGGCACTAGCATTTCATGTGGAACCAAAGTATTTATGAAAGACCTGAATACTGAAAAATTGTTTGTGTAAAGCTTGGGAGCTTCTGGGTAAGGCTGTGAAGACAGGCTGTCTCTACACTGTGGGATATGGGGGGTTTGCAAGGTTCTGAGCTATATCCTGGCTCCCTGGTGGTGGCATGCCAGTGTCTGCTGTGCCATTTAGTATTTAGCCAGAGATGGTTAGAGGAGCTCAGGCATCCTTCAGAAGTCAGACAGGTCAGTATACTAATTAGAATATTGACACTTTTCCTGGCAGATAAGGCCATGGCTTTTCAGACTCCGTACTCATCCCCTAGCCAAACCACCCAGGCCCTGTTGGTGCAGTGGGAAGTAACTCTTTTGGATGGGGACAGAGGGATGCCTAAAGAATATCCAGCAGCAGCAGCAGCAACTGGTTTGGCACTAGTTCATTTGGTGCTAACTCAAAAATAAGGAAAGCATTGTTTAGAAGGTACATGCAGCCTTTTTAAAAGAGCAGTCTTAATACTGAACTTTCCGAATTAAGTATAAAAGCTTCAAGTTGGCATGAGGACTGAGTCATGCTGCATGCAAACAGGAAACAACAGGAGGCTGATCCCTAAGAAACTGTCTCAAAATATCAGTTCAAATAAACAGCCTGACTAGGCAGTGGAGTCTAAAATTTCATTATGTAATCCTATTTTTCAACATTTTTAAACAACAAGCATATGGGCTAAACAGTAGGTCATTACCTTAGCGAGAATTTAACTTCTGATATTTGCAAAATCTGCAGCTTGAAAAATGTTCATTTTTCTTTTCTGGTCCCACAATGTTCTAGAAAAGTTCTAAAGATAACTTGACATTTACTTTTGTATTTGCGTATGACAGGATTTGGATTTTAAATCAATGCAGAAAGAACCATATAGAGAGGTAAATAATCTACCAAGAAATCTTGCTGCCTTTTTTTTCCCCCCCAGATCCTGTGTAGATGACAATACATTATAAAAAACCTGGAAGACTTTATTTTTTAGCTATGTCACTTAAAAATATTTAGATTAATATATTTCCAGCAGATGAACTCTGGTTTGAATATCACTAACTGGGTGCTATTCCAAGACAAGCAACTTATAGTACTTGCTCATAAAAAACCTCCTTCACTTCCTACTAAAGAAGAGGTGTTTTCCATCAGATAGGACCTACCAATGGAGTTAAGTCATAAAGGACACTGCACAACACCCAGAAAATATATGCCAGCTTATCTGGAACGTTTCACTGATGCAAAACCAAAGTGCATGAAAATCTGTAAGTGAACAATTAAGGGACAGGATAATTTCATTCATGTCATCGTTTTCTTCTCCCATGGCAAGCGAATTACCATGAGATGATTGGCAAAGTACCCTTTGAATAAGAAATTGGTTTTATAGTTTTGTAATTTGTTATCTTGACCTTTACATGTATTTTACAAATTTTATTGGAGGCAGTGTTAAGGTTCAGCAGTTTATGTAAATGATGTTGAGGTTAATGAGGTGTGAATGATTATATGGCAGTGAAGAGCTGCCTGGATCCTTTAATGGTTCATCTCTAGGCTTTCTACTGTTTGCAGCAATGAAATGGCACATTCAGGGGAGGCTGAAAGAAATTTCATCATGTATCATTTAACTGTGTACTTTTTAACATATGTTCTGTCTTTTTTGAAAGCATCCTTTAAATTAATAGTAAATTATATTTGTAATAAGGGCAAGATAATAAACTCATGTAAATAAGTATTTCTCAGTTGAACTGAGATCACAGAGGATTTTTTTCTCTCTAAAATCCTTTCTTCAATATGTCACAAATTTTTTGTGTTTAAAACTCAATTCAGTTGCAATATTCTTACATGAAAATAGTGGTTCAGGTCACAGCTCTATACAAACCCAGGTTTCCTCCCCAGTGTACGGCCATATGTGTTTCTGTTTCCACTGTTTTGTAATGTTCCCCTTATTTACCCCTTTTCAAGATGTCTTTCTCCAACCTGGAAAAAAAAAAACCAACTTTCTGAGATCCTGTGCTATTCAATGCTAAATCTGAGGTCCACCTAGATTTTAAAGAAAATTAATCTGGGACAAATATTGAACTATGTCCTTTACTGGAGTCAGGGGAGCAGCCTGAATTATCCCAGAGATTGACTCACTCTCACTTTGATTTTCCTAACCCCACTAGAAAATTTCAACACCAGCAGGAGCTGAGACAGACATTCTGGAAAACCATCTCCCTATGAGTGTGAAAATCAGGCTTTCAATGAAAGGAAAACTTCATTCTTAACCATAAATTCATTATCACAACCACATAAGAAAACCAAAACAAAATAATTATGACATTTAGCCAGTTTTGATGATGCCAGTTTCAATACAGTGTCAAAGTGACTGAAAATAATAAACACCTGTGCAGTTGCATTAAAGAAAATTCAAAAAGAAATCTCTAGTTTTGATGAAAGAGCTTATCTTTTTTGAACTAGCCATCACGACTTTGAGATAGGGCTTATTGTTGTTACACATGTTTTATTTTCTCTGTGAGAGCTGACTTTTGCCAAAACCAGATCTGAGCCTGGACTCAAGACCATCTTCTCCAAATGTTTCAGTCATCTGGATTCCAGCACATGTGCAGGTGCAACCTGCTGCTGAGCTCTGAAGCACCCTTGTAGGAAAAGGGTAAACACACCTGGAAAGTCAGCATAGGGCCAAGACCTTTTTGCCACTCAGACAGCAAGATCTGTCCAGATAAGGGATCTCTGCATTTCAGGGTTCAGATGATTTATGCTGGTCTCCTTGGAGACGCAGTGTGGATGATTTGCCTCTGAGCTACAAAATACTTGAAGAAAAATTATGAGGCATGGCATTTGTCGTGAAGGCCCAGACTTAGCTACCACAAGACACTTGGCCAACAGGAGGAACACAGGGGTTTTGCCACAGAAGTTCTCACTGATAACAAATTTAATGCACTGCGCCTCTCAAAAGGAACTGCTTAAATTGACCACCAAGATTCATTGCCTTGATTGAACCTGTGAATACAGGTTCAATCAAACTTTTTCTTTAAAGAATGATGGATCACTCCTTTGGAAGTAAATGTGATCCCTGTAAATGTGATCCCCTGTTTCCAAGTAAAATAGTGGGTATGGCAAGTTAAAACAGATAGAAACGAGTTGAAAATGTTGCCTGGGCTGTGCAGCAGTTTTTGTAGTGTAGCTCACTAGGAGATGTTGGGGAAATGACATGAGTGGTGACAGGCAAAGTTCTGTCCAAAGAGAAAACTGGGAAGATGGTATGCAAAGGTACCTTGCTGTCCATGCATCAGTGAGTGGCACTGAGATGGTCTTAGCTAAAAGGGAGTGATACTGGCTAGGAAAAATGGCCAACTTTGTAGGTGAAGATGTTCTTCCCAGCCAAAATCATGAGGATGTTGAATAAGTATGAAGTGATAAAACAAAGCCAGAGAATTTTGTAAACATGACAGCAGATGACACTGACAGGATAAAAGCACAGTAATGGATGCTGGGACCAGTAATTCTCAGTACTCAAATTTGTCAATGGTAAGTAAATTAACTGTGACAATACAGGACGAAGACAGACATGACAATGGGCAGCTGAGTGAAATAATCTCCTTCAAATTAAAGAGCCTCTTAGTTTCTTTCAGGGCAAGGCAAAAAATTGCAGGAGCTGTTTGTGAAACAGTTACTTAGGTCTAGTTTGTGCATTAGGGCATTGCTGGTTTAATCACCTCAGAGTCTCATTTGACATATGGTGCAGGCATGTGAGGAAATGTGTGCAGGGAGAAGGTGCTCAGGGTATAGCTGTCTGCAGTAAGATTTGCAGTCAGTCGTAGCTTTTACCAGCTTGTTTCTTCCCACTGGCAGCTCCAGATCCCACAGCTCAACTAAGTCTTTCGCAGTGTCATCGTGGTGCTAACGTCTGTGAGAATTTGTGACTGTATTGAAACAATCATGCTGGCTTCCCATCACAGCAGATCTTGACATCTGGAGGAAATATTTGTAGCTAAAGGCACAGGCAAAGCTACAGCAACATCTGTAACAAACGATGAGTCACAGTCCTCTTGCAATATTTCTAGTATAACATGAAATAATAAAAAAACAATAGTGTTCATGCTGTCACTCAAACAAGATTCTGTAACACATTCTGGGTAATTTTCCAGCATGAGGGGGTGTTTGTATGGAGAACTAAGAAGCAGATGTGCAAATCTGTTGTTCATGGACACCGTATTTCTCAAATTGCCTCTTCACACCACACATCTGTTAACATTTGGGAACCCACTGTCATAACCTGTTGCAGGAGGAGAAAAAGGGAATGAAAAACCACAGTAAATCATAGTGGGTGTGTCAGTGTGGTTGGCTTCCATTCACTTGTTCAAAATTTCACATAATGCTTAAAGGTTTCCAGAAGGGAAAGGAGAAGGCAAAAATCATTCTGTAGATTTTTTTTAATTTCAAAACTGTTATTTCTCAAAATAAAGATGGAACATACTAATCTGAAGAAAATTATGTACACAAGGAAGATTTAACAGGCTTTTGTTCAAGGGGGAATGCTTAAACATTTTCAAAACATGCTATTTTAATTATCTCATATAAAAAGTTGTTAAACTGTCTTTACAATATATATTTGCTTATTTTCATGGTTTTAAGCCTAGCTGGAAATTAAGAACCACACAGCTGCTTGCTCAACAGCCAGCTCTTCCCCACACCACCCTGGTGGAATCGGGAGGAGAATAAAAGTAAAATTTGTGTGTTGAGATAAGAACAGTTTAATAATTGAAAAAAGTAAAATACAGTAATCACAATGAAAAGTAAAAAAAAAGTGATGCACAATGCAATTGCTCATCACCTGTTGACCCACTGATCCCCTTCCTGAGCCCAGACTGGCTAGGACATTTATATATAAAAACTAGTCCTGTCACAGAAAAAAAAATAAAACTACTATTTAAAAATGTAATTAAAGAGGATGAATAGCAACCACAAAAGATATTTTAAACTGGAGTAGACATACAGGAGCCACCTGTATCTCTTACAGAAAGCTTTTATAAGGTGCCATTGCATTCTGAGGTTAAAACAAGCACTTGCTAAAATTCCCTAAATAGATCTAGGAAGAAGATGCTGCCAACAGGCATCTTCAGGCATTCAAGTTTTCATGACCACATAAAACTTGAGACCCTGTGCTCAAAAGCTGATGTCCTCAACTTCATCTTTCACTGTCCAGCTCCAGAAACATTAGCTCTTTCCATGGCCTCCAGTGCTCACCCACATCGCTTGTGACAGCCCTGGTGCTGGGCGAGGAAGACTTTGGTGGTGAAATACTTTGGGGCTCCATAATGGCTTCCCAGTTGGATGGGTTAGCTGCCAAAAGTAAAAAGGCTCTGGAAGAACATACTTGGGCTTGCTGGATGAGCAGAAAGTAGGGGACCAGACTTGTGAGTTTCAAAGAATTAAAGGCTTAGTTCAAACATATGTCAGACTTGTTTCAGTCATCACACACCAGTCACTGTGCTAGGGAGGGTTTTATACACCATATCGCTATAAACCCCACAAAGCAGGGTCTCTCCCTTCTCAGCCAGGCTGGATGAGATACAAGCATCCTTACCATAGTGCTATGTACCGAATAAGTTCATTTATTTCAGCCTGAGAAAATAAAATGTTGTTTAATCTAATAGAAATTAGTTTGTATGCTGCATATGAAAATACAGATTGTTTTAGATAATGTTCAGATTCATAACTCAGGCTGTTAAAAAGAGATTGCTTCCCTTGAGAATGATGCTACACTGATCTGCTGCTATATGCTAAATGTCTGGGGGTAGGAGACACTTTTCAATCACTGTGCTGGTGCCAGTTTTTTTTGGTTTTCATTACTGGCACATTCAATTCACAGGATGATCTAAAAAAAGAGAAACTTGTGAAACTCTGCCAAAATTATGTTACTGGGTTTGATTCCCCCTGATTATGATTAGGAATTGAAATTAATATTCATGCTGTATTCGTTACTCCAACTTTTCACATTTAATGCATTTTGAATCAGCTATGCTGGCATCATCTGTGTGAAATAGTTGCACAAATGGCCAGGATTCTCTAGTCATCTTAGTCATGCAAAGCATAGTCTCTTTAAAGGGACAATGTTTTTTTCTTCCAGTGGCAGAGCAAAGTTGTCCATCTCTTCTGGGATGTGAATGTGACTAGCAATGGAAAGGGGTAGTTAATTTTAAACTGTCTCATTCAGAAAACCTGAGATGTTGAGACATTCTCAGATTTTTTGCATTGCATCAGATGGCTTACAAGCAGCTCATTCCTAATGACATATATTTAAAAAAGAAACTGCTTGAGACAACTTGTGAGAAGTTTTCATGCAAGTTGAAGCTAAGGCATAAATTAATGTAAAACATTTTCTAAAATCACAGAATCATTCTGATTGGAAAGAAAATCTCAAGATCATCTGGTGCAACCTCCTGCTCAAGCAGAGTTAGAGTGGGTTTCCCAGGTCTATGTCAGGCAGCTATTCAGTGTCTCCAAGGATGGAAACTCCACAACTTCTCTGCACTCTTTTAGTGTTTGACCACTTCCACAATACAAAAAGTGCCTTCTTGTGTTCAGATTTTTTTTTGTACCCATTGCTTTTTGTCCTGTGACTGGGCACAAGTAAGGAAATCTTGTCTCCCTCATCTTCATTCCCTACCATCAGATATTTAAATGTGTTGATGGAATACTCCTGAGCCTTCTCTTCTCCAGGCTGAAATGGTCCCTGCCCTATCACTCTCATATAAAAGATGCTCCAGTTGCTTTATGGAAAACAGAAACATCTTCACAGGACAAGAGGAAATGCCCTGAAGTTACTCCAGAAGCAGTTTGGATTAGACATTAGGACCCAGTCCTTCATAGAAAGGGTTGCAAAGCATTTGAGCAGACTGCCCAAGGAAGTGGTGTAGTCACCATTCCTGGAAGCATTCAGAAAACCCGAGGACATGGTTTATTGGTGAACATGGCGGTACCTCTAGGATGGCACTCAGACACAATGATCCTAAACATTTTTTCCATCCTTACCAGTTCTGTAATTCTATGTCCCTTTGTTGGATTCAAACCAGCATGTCCATGTCTCTCTTCTGCTGGAGAGGTCAGAACTGGACCCAGCACTTCAGGTGAATGTCACCAGTGCTGAGTAGAGAGAAAGGATCACATCCCTCCATGGTCTGATGACTCTGTTCCTCAGAGCATACTACTGACTGCCTTTACCATGAAGGCACAGTGCTGGCTTGCTGTTCCCATTACTGTATATTAATATTATTATGTCTTGCCATTCAATTCACTGCTTTGATAGAGAAATAAATAGCCTGACTTAATTAAAAAGGGTATAGACATATTTAAAATATTTTTAAAGGGATGGATAAGTGACGTTTAAGTGCAAAAAGCAATCTATCATTTACCTAACATAAATTTTCTGTTCTCTCATTTGGACAAACCCCACTCTGGTTTCATTCATATAAGGAGTGTTTTGAAAGTGTAACATTCAATGCTTTGAAATTACAAACAAGAAATCATGCCAGAGCTTATAATATTGCTGAAATTTTTCTTAGAACTCAGAGAGTGTTCTCATAGTTTGTAGACACATCCCTAGGAAGTTAAAGGACTGTCAGAAGGATAATAGCTTTAAAAATCTTACTTTGAAATTCATTATTTGTGAGATTAAATACTTGGGGCTTGTCTTGAGAAAACAGTAATTGAGGCCTGCCATTAAACTCCTCTGTAACTTTGCCTCAGTTTTGTTTCATAGGCAAAGTTAGGGAACCTCACATGAGCACCTGCCCTAATCTGATGTACATTATAAAGCATGTATCAGGTTAAGTCCTCTGAATATATAGCTTGAAAATGTACAACACAATAGAATTATCTTTACAATCCAGTGGTCCTCAAAATGTAGATCTTCTCAGTAACCACAAGGCTTCCCCTATTTCTCTCTCAAGAGCCTTGTTCAGAAGAACTTGTGATAGTCCCCCATTTCTTCATTTCGAGTCAAATTAATGCACTATACTAAAGAAAAAATGTCAAATTCATATGAAGGCGCTTAACTTTGGAGGACACTGGAGCAACAGTGTCATTAACAGGATGAACAACTGCAGAGTTATGGTGTTGGCATCTCTGACATTTCTCACTGATAGTCTGAGAAATTTCTTCATTAATGTGAAAGCATAAAATCAGAGAGATGACAACATTCATACCCTGATCATGCACTCAGTCTCTTCACAGAGACATTTAAAGTAGAAAAGTTCTCAAGTGTGAGAATTATGTAAATTAGGTGTAGGTAAGAATCCCAAGTAAAATGTGAAGCTAAGTCATAAACCCAAGTCATTACAACGTTTCCACATAAATATAATTTTTGCCTCGAAGGTCTGTCTAGAATCAGCTCAAGACTGGGAAAAATGCTTGAATAGCATAGTCACAAACCCAGAACAGATATTTCCAGTCAGTCATATTTTCCCCTGCTTCTCCATTTTAAAAGTAAGGGTCTAAGAAACACATGAATTTCTTTCTCTTCATGAACCATCATCAAAATAAGACAATTTTTTTCTCTTTTCTTTGCTCTCCTCCCTGTCCTTGTCTGCATTTAGCTGAATGAAAGAATCTAGGATTTTAACTTATACACAGGGTACATTTCTTCAAGAGAAAGAAAAAGAAGTGGAAAGAAAAAGTAAGAGAGAAAGAAATGACAAATATGGACCATTTGGGGCACAGCCTACACGTTAGTGAAGGAGAAAGTGCATTGGCTGCACATTATCTGAAATAATCTCTAAGGTAACAGGTCCTACAGGTACTCCAGCCGTGGAATAGGCTTATCAGTCAAGTCTACTAATTCACTTTAGAAACATTCTTTACCAGATGGGAAGCATTAGCCTAAGTTCATTACTTTGAGATGTTGTGTTATGGAAGTTCACCAGTCAGTCTTCTCTTAACTCAGCAATGAGATTTCTCAAAGAGGGACTATGTAAGCATGCACAATATTGCCCAAAGTAGCTTTGCTCTGCAGTAAGGGTTGTCTCCACAGTCAAAGGAGGTAAACCTGGAGACACTAAAACATTTTGTACTGTCATATCTAACTTCAGCATCAACAGATTAATTGTTCCCTGAGTACTCTCTGATTCCCTGGTTAGTAAAGTAATTGAGAACATTCAGCAGACAGTATTTATTGTTATGATATCTCCCACTAAATATTTTAGTATGACAGTAGACCTTTTCAAAAACAAATCAATGCAACAACTAAATTGCACGACACCGAAAAGGAAAAGAAACCTTTTTCTACTTGCTTTCTTTGATTTGCTAATCCTAATCACATAAAATTATGTATAAAGGTGATCAAGCATAGGACTACCCTCAGACAACTGCAGATTCACTGTGTACAGCTTTATTCAGTACATATTTTCATCCTGTTTTCTTTCTTCTTACGTTCCTTCCATTCCTTGTTCTGATTTCTGCAGGAGTGTGTCCTGTCTGGTGAAATCCTGGAATCCTCTCACTTGGATTGACTCATATGTAGAATCTTCACGGTAGTAAAATCTGGGGTCTTGACTTCCCTCCTCTCTGCCTCTGTGGAGACAGAAGGATAGATAAATAAACTCAGAAGACACCTTTCCATGACTCAGTTAATGGGGTTAGATTAATTGCTTAGTTTTCATCATCACTCAGAGATCATGACAAAGGGTGATTGTCCCTGGCTCATTTTCTTCTGCTAGAACAAAGGCAGGCTCCACCATTTATTTCTTCCAGACTGGACTGAGATAGCACAGGGGACAAGCAACATATCACTTGTGATGGAAAACCATCCCCTTCATCCTTCAGATACATGAATAACCCATGTTCACAGATTTAAAGATTAGGAGAAATGAAAACTTTGCTGCTGTAGGCTTCAGTATTTTTCTTGCTGGACTCGATGATGGTGGTGCATCTCTGAGTGGTGAGTACACAGAACAGGTTATAATCCAGAAAGTGCGGAGGACTAGGGTGTGAAGCTTGGCCTAATATACGATGAAGTTCAAATAGCTGAGGCAAAGAATAACTTTTAATTTGCTACAAAAAAACATACATCAAGAGCCAGGAGATCTTTTTTTTAGGTAAACCAATTCACAGCAAATGATCCCATCAGAAGTGTCTGTTATGGTGTGACAGGGATCCCTAAACCATCTACAAATGAACCGATGCAACTCTAAGGAGAAAGTAGAGCTGAACAGATATATTGGATTGGAGTTCAAATGGAAGGGCTGTGGTAATGTGGCATAGAGTCCAGGTGCTTATTACTCCTGTCTCCACATCTCTCTCACCCAATATTATCTTAGGTGCTTTATTACACTGAAGTGTATGTTTATCCTTCAGGGAATTTCTGCTCTGCTGGGGGCGCACATATGAGTAATTCCTTTCTATTCAGTACAAATGGGCTGGCAATAAGCTGCAGAAAACTGCAAGAGTTTAATTAACTGGTTCAATGTTATTATTTTCAAAATATTTTCCCCCGGGCACATAGTTCCGTATTGCCAGCTGAAGCCTTATCCTTGGCCCCTGAGTATAAAGTGCTGTGTACTCAGTTTGATGTCATCTTGCAAGACAGGTATTAATGAGCCTTTGATGAACACTTGGATACACACTTAGATGAAAGCCCCACTAAAGAAAAAGGGAGTTTTTCTTTACATTTGGCTGGTTTTGGATAAAGCCTTTAGCATTGTCAAAATCTGTGAGCTATGTCACTTTAAAAATAAATTTTGATAATATGTCAGATGCAGTCAATAAACATACTGATAATATAGTAAATAAAAATTGGTTGTTATAAGCCATACTGGGATTCAAGCAGCTAATCTTTATGAAAACAGTATAATGGTGAATAAATCTTCACTGACAAGTGTAATTTGAGGCAGCAAAAATGATTGTAGCTTTTCTTTCATCTCAAAGAGATGGCTATCACCAGAGTTCTCCATTATGACTACTATATTTTATACAATCAATTACCTTGAAAATGGTTATTATATGTTATTATATACATATATACATAATACTAACAATTCTGATAATCAACAGATTATGCAAGAGTAGAGATATCACTCACTGGGAGCATGCATAGTAGAGGCTTCTGTCCTGAAGTTTGTGCTTTATCTTTATTGGCTGAATATTTAATTTGCTTTTATCATGGGAAGAATAAATGATAAAAAAAAAAAAAAAAAAGGAAGGGAAGAGTAACCTCAAAAACACTTGTTACAAAGAAAGAACCAGCCAAAAAATTGCCATATATTTCTACCTGCTGTTTCATTGAGCATATATGATTTGTGGACTGTGACTTGGACAGAGTGTGCATTCACAATGATAAAGGGAGGCAGAAATTATCACATCTCCTTTGTGGCCATCTGGATATGAACAGGGTGCTAAAGGGGAAGCTGATGTTATGGATCTTTGAAACACATCTCCTATACCCCAAAATCCACAAACCAGAAGGCTGAAAGGATGCTAGTGGAGAGTGGAGAAGGCTGGGATGGTGTTGGGAGTTGTCCTCCACAAATGCACTGTCCAAGACAGCTGGGCCAGTTCAAGGGATTTCTAATTTACTTTTGGGATAGACTAATCAAACAGCTACATGCTTTCCACCTACAATGAGTGACATCTGCTGCAAAGGTTTCTGGCTGGTGCGTGTTGTACTCCATCTCATGATCAGCACTAAGCCTGTACAAACACCTACATAAATATTATTACAGTTGCTATCAACCAATTTGTATCACAGCAATGCCATTGATTTTCACTGGAAATATACTGGCTATACATCAGCTGAAGAACTGGCTTGAATTTCTTTGCTGAGGCATAAATTGAATTTCTTTGCTGAGGCATAAGTATTTAGGGACAGGCTTCAGAAGAACAAATGTGCAGAAGTAACATATAAGAGGAATTTGATGAAGGTTTTATCAGCTTCTGAGGCTGAAAGACAACACTGTAGGGAACAATTTTATTAAGGACAATGCTGTCTGCAAGGCATACTGTTCTTGTGAACATCAGGTACTAAATTATTTTTCTTTCTTTTTTAAATTTAGAAATTGGCAGCTCTTCCTCCAATTACACGTTTACAAATGGTGTAACTCCGATGGAGCACAAACAACATATTTAGCCCCTGAAAAAGTAGAGAACTTTGGGGGAAAAATTACGTATCTTAGGCTACTCCAGATGAGTCTGTTTGACTATAGCCATTAATTGCTGTATAAATTTTCCCAAAGTAGGTTCAGGTACCTTACAGGGACGTCTAGGAACTACTTTTGCTGTACAATAGGACAACTGACAACAAACACATTCTATTAAAACACATTCCTACTTTTTGTTCTTGCTGCTTGCTTTGAGATAGAATCCAATTTTATCAAGATAAATCGGAAAGATCCTACTGATCTTGGTGCCCTTTGAATCAGATCTATCAGGGCTGGGTTAATTCCAATTGACAATTTTTTTCTCCATTATGCTCATGAAGTTTTGCTCCAGCAAACCTTGTGTCTCCTTGAGTGCTTCATTCCTTGCCTCCAAGTATTCGGTTCACCTTCTCTAACAGTGTGTCTTCTTAACATGAACTGTTTTCAGGTTCATTTTTCTCTTGAGCACTGCAGATGGATCAGGGTACCACAGCTAGATGACGTATGGAGTCCCTGTTGATTCCAGATTGCTTACAGATTTCTGCTAGGTCCTGCGGTTTGCTTCATGAATCATGCCAGCCTAATCTTTGATGCTATGAAAGAGCTCTGTGCCCTGGGGATGGCTTAGGAATAAAACCAAAAGCAAGACCTAATGAATGGGCTCAGTGTGGCAGAAGAGTATGACCTGCAAAAAAATGTATATATAATCCAGAATTAATTCATTTAAAGAAAGGATTTCTATTAGTTATACTGAATCATATTCCTATGTAATTTAAAGAGTCTCTAATATAGCTTCCCTCAGACCTGCCAAAACCTGTTTACAAAGTGAACTTCAGCTAAACTTCAGCTGGAACTGACAAGGAAACAGGCAGGGCAAGCATAGTATTCTTGGGCTTTCTTCCCACAGCAGTGCGCTGTGGGGTGACATCATTCTGATTTGCTACAGTGAATTTTTCTGAACAGAAGACAAAATAGAAAAGGGTAGGGACGCAAGAGGAAAGGATGCCTGAACAGAAGAGTGGCTATCTTAGGCCAGCCTTAGAGTAGTCTAGACTAGAGGATGGTAGGAAAGGAATTAAAAATAACAAGCATAGAATTTTGCTTTTCTTTGTATAACCCTTTCAGCTTCAGGTATTTGCTGACCGAGATGCTTCTTAGTCCACAGTTTCTTATTGTACCTTTACATTCAATATAAAAAAAGAAGGAAGGCAGCAACGAGAGTGAAATAATAGCAAAGGTGTTGCATGAATAATAGCTTGAAAATTCACATGGTGCTCAGGAAACAAGGCTATGATGACCTTATCTTCTGTTCTCATCTGACTTAATCAGAACACTTGTAGGGCTAAAAAATTAAAGTCAGAGCAGTGTGCTGGAAAATCTTTGCAGACTGCTCTAGCTGAAGAGGTCTGATGTTTTGAATATGCTAACCCCTCTTCTAAGGTTATAAATGGAGCCCCTCTGTACTTCTTTTCATGCTCACCCTCCACCCCTCTCTTCTAGTTTTGGCTGGAGTAGAGTTAATTTTCTTCACAGCGGCAAGTGTGGCAGGGGGATGGTGTGGGTTTGTGCTGAATACAAGTTTGATAATATAGACATGTTTTTTGTTAATTCTGAGCAGAGTTTGCACAGAATACAAGCTTTTTCTGCTTCTCATACCACCCCACCAGTGAGGAGGCTGGGGGTGCACAAGAAACACGGGGAACACAGCTCTATCTAAACGTAACACTCTTTTGAAAAGGAGATGAAGGCAAACGGCACAGCCAAGGTCTTCAAAATTTCAGCTTCCCCAAAACTTGCACCTCAAGCCCAAAGGAATGCTGGGGGACCTCAGCCATGGGACACTGCTCTTTTCACTGTGCTTCTGCAGCAGCTGTCTTCTCTGGAAGGTGCTCTGGCTGCATGAGACACCTCCAGGAAGTGAAACATAGAGACACAACCCGATAACTTCATACAGGGGAACAACAACACTATAGTCGGCACTGTGGAATAGCTCAGGCCAGAGTTTTCTCCCCTTTGGGCTTCTTGAAGCTCCTCCAAATCATAACTTAACCTCAGCATATAGTGTGGACATGTGGCAGCTTCCAGCACAAGCAGAAATGATGGCTTGCTAGCGCCCAGGTGCAGCACAGAGATGGCGCACACAGAGAATGAATGCACAAGCATGGCTACAAGATTTTGCAAAGGGGTGGGTTTTGCCTTGTGTGTCTGTGACAGCATTAAGCCTTTCCTCTTATGTTCCATGTAAAAACGAAATTTTATCTTGACTGTGCTAAAATTACACTTTAAATATGAAGCTACAGGCTGTAAAGTTTCATTAAAATGCATGCAAATATGCATTTGCTAAAAGAATGGCACATTTCTCCAAAACATGAAGCAGGATTTCCCTTTAATTAGATTTACACAAAGAAACTGATTATTTTCCTGCCATTTTTTCCCCCTTAAATTTTTTCTTTTGCTAAGGGAAGCACTTGTGAAATCCTCTTTCCTACCAGAGAAGTAGTCAATTCTCTTTATTTCCAGGAAGGCAATACTATCTCTGAAACATCAGTTAATCAGCAGCTTACAGCTTACTTTGGAATTTGGCACAAATGAGAGAATCACTATATTATGAATAATCCCATAATGAAATAGCTCTTTACACCTGTTTATTATTCTGAGCAGAGCTTTCATTTTCCTTTATGGCATTTGTACATTAAAAAAAACTCACCAAAACAGAAAAAAACCCTCACTGAATTTTTATGTATTTATATGATACATTTGCAGGAAGCAGAGCAAACTATGAAAGCCGTGATATGAGTGTGGATTGAAAGGAAGTAGCACAGAAGGGTGACATTTATTAATTTACAGATGGTATTACTCTAGATGCCTGAAACCATAGTGATCTGGTTACAGACATGGAACTCCAAATGCCTGAAGCAACCCCAGATGTCACAGCATACACTCCAGGGAATATAATTTAATAATAATTTATATGGTAAGTATAACACTTGTGAAATATGTCATTCAGCACCATCACTGTGCACATTCCCTGGTGAGTAATTTAAGAACATATAATATTTCAGAGTTTTGAATCAGGAAATAGATGATAATTAGATTCCTACTTTAAATCAGGTATAGGAAGGGGAAAGTTAATCAACTTAAAAAGATAATTTAGCAGGTTTGGATTCTCTAATGACACTTCTTATTAGAATTAGGGAATAATTTGGGACATATAAAGTTGCCAATTATGATGAAAATATTTTCAAACATGCTGCAGGCTCAAAGGTGAAAAAAGTTTATTCAAATCTTGACAATAAAGCCTGTCAGATGCTCCATTGCTTGGTATAAGTGTTCTGAGCAGCTACGGGCTTCATGTTAAAAACTGTAATTGGAAATTTTTCATTTGGGCTGCCTGGCTCCTGAACTGAATCCTATGGTTACTGAAGAGGTCTGTGGGATTGTTTGGGAAGGAATCCATTCTCTTTCTAACTGTGTTTTTCTGTTTGTGGTCCCTATAATCTGTTAATCACCAGGAATTGCAGCCCATTCCCAAGCAATAAGATTCAGGCAAAAACGTCTTCTCTTCCTAACACTGTTCAGTGTGCTCCAACTCAGTGGAAAGAATTGTATGACTGCAGCAGGGCTTAGAAAGCATTTTGTAAATCATCCAGAAGAAAAGCAAATACATTTAAGACAGGTCTTGAAAGGAGGACGCTATTTTTCAAAGTGAATATTCTAACCACTATATTAAACTGTGCACCCTGCAGTGCATCTCAGCTTCTCCAGAGGAAGTAGGTTTGTTTGGTGAGCAATAATAAACAGAGGAAAATGCCTCAATGCTCTAAAAAAGAAAAGGGCTTGATCTAAACTTGTGAAAGAGAAGTTTGAGTTATGCCCATGTTAATCCTGAATGCACTGTAGTACAAGAAGAGGCTTTGCATTGTGCTTGTGTCTCTAGAGGTCTTTCAGACTCCCGGATCCTCATTTAGACAATATAGCATTAAAGCCTGTGGAGTTATAAAAGGACATGAAGGTTCTACTGCTGCTGATTTTACAATGCTTTGGATATCCCTCACTTCAGATCTATCTCACTTTAGGCACCTAGAAGTTGCATCAACTAGTCCATCTCCTAGGCTTCCTCTGAAGTGAATGGAGAGACCTGAGGATTTTCAGGGGACAATTTATCCTCCTTTTGTAGACTCTAAGGACATGAGTCACACATCTAAAGGACCTTGCCTTTCACTGTTGACTACAGAGAAAGTCAAGGTATTTAACTTTTTGTCAGTTAGAGAGATAAATTCCACCCACGGTGTCTGCATTAGGCATTGTGATTTAAATAAAATTTATACAATCTGGAACTTTTGCGTAGTCACATTTAAGGTACAGAAAAGGAAAGGTTTTTACTGTACCTCATTAAATCTCATCTCTATATTCTTCTTTTGTATCTAAGAAAATAGGAAGGTATTTAGAAAAGAGTGCAAAGCCAAAATGCGCACTTTTACCAAATACACAGCAGTACTTTTTCAAGGGTGTTATAAAGTGGAAAGTTTGCACCAACATTCAGTGAGGCACTGATGGAAAAGCTCATTGCCATCTTTTTCCCCATGAGTTTTATATTCATGAATCAGTGTTCAAGTTAAGGGTCAAGGTGGTCTCCTTGCTCTTTGAAAAGTTACATTACTGACAAATACCAGAAGAGTGTCCCATTGTATAGCAAGTGAGTTGCAGAGACCAGCTAGGATTGCACTCATTCCAGTGAAGTTTCATAAACAGGCTTTCTTGAAATAATCTTCAACACACTTCAAATGCTACTGAACTGAGTGACCAGGAGAAGATAAACTTCCAGAAAAACAGAAAATCCAGCCAGACAAAGTACCAAGTCCAAAACTTATAGCACATGAAACCATCTCATAAATAAAAAAATCTGTTGTCTTCACCTTGATAATGTAGAAATGCCAGGGTACCCTCTTCATGCTAATGGAAAGTATAAAAATGATTTATTGCAGAATAAGAGTTTTATAGTTTGCTTCACATACAACAGACCTTCAGACTATGTACATCCTCTGGCAAAAACACTGTTTTCCAAGCTTTTATTCCCTGCTCTGCTTTAGCTTAGCTTTATTCTTTTACCCAGCTTGTGGATCGAGAGAAAGTGTCTCACATATCTAAAGTTGTATTTTGAGAAACAGGAAAACCTCTGCTGGTGCAGTATTTCAAAGGATCTACACTCATGTGCAAGATTGTTGTTACAAAATAAGGCATAGCATGGCCATGACTGTTGCTGTCCCCTTCTGTGGATAAAAGAAATTTACGAGTAACTCAGGAATGTTTGGTATACCAGGAAAATCTCTGCTGGACATGCAGACCAGTTTTGTATCTGCTAAGTCAAACAATGTTCTTCTGAACAGTGAATGAAAATCCAAACCTAAAGTTTTGTCACGCCATTGTTTAAAGGATTGGGCTAAGTAGGGAATTGCAAGCAGTGAAACATGGCTTGCATCAATGCCATTAGGGAAATAGGTTGACACATGGGCAAAGAGAAATATCTCTGTGGGTTTCTGGAGATTGATCTCTTATGGGGACGGAGAGCAGTCTAGACTGAGCTTTTTAGTCTTTTAATTTGGATGTTGTAGGTACATTTTATGATTGTTACTGTGGTTTGCCTTATAATGATAAACTACTTTGCCATTAGGGCTATGCTCTCTGCGAGAAAAACTCTTTGATATATTCAAAACTACTAAAGATTAGAGCCCATTTGTGGTTGTCAGAATTTAGTTTTGTTCTTTCTTTGCATCTGAGTGCTGAGATAATGATGTTTATTTCTGAAGCAGAGAAACCACAAGGTTAATGACATAAAAGTGGAAAATATTCAAAATAAAATTTGTTAGTGTTTATTTTGACAGTTTTAAACCTTAAATACTATTTACTTCCAATCTCAAAGTAACAATAATTTAATCGAATAATGTATATTGTTAGAATATTTTTCTTCCTTCATATATTTTTAAATCCCCAATAACATATGTAGATTTCATCATAGCAAATTAAGTACCAAGCAATAGAAAGTTTTAGAGACAATTTCTTCATTATTATCTACAGGATCATTATAAAAAAGAACATAAAGTTGGTTTCAAGTATCGATTTTCAAAGTCAAACCATGAAGCAGATATATTTGAGACAAAAAAATACCCTTTCATTAAATCTGATGGCTATTAGACTCCTCAGAATTACTTGCTAATGTTTCTTTATGGTATCAAGTCTCTGTAATAAGAAATAATTTGTTACTCAAATGTCTGATGCTTTTAGCTGAAATGCAGGTTTGTTTCATGCATAAGTATGTATTTTGAAAAATCAGAATCATAGTAAAATAATACCTCAGAATGTGTATTTAGTATGTATTTACATATACAGTGTAATGCCTGCCAACATGTAAATCATTCATTTTATTATGGTTTTAATTCAAATCTAGTCCAAATGACAACTTTACCCATGAACCGTATCTAAACCCAAGCTATTATTCTGGAGCTTTCAACCAAAATCCCAGCACTGGTGAATTCCTGTACAAGATGACGGTTCAACTACAGCATTTCTGGGAAGTACTTCAAAACAAACCCATTTGATCATAATTAATGTACTCCCAATGCACATTCAGTTTACCCTCATCCAAAAGGCATCCCATGTGTATGCTACAAGACTGCTCATCAATCTGACCAAAACCCCATCAAGGGGGGGGGAGATTTATTTCCAGAACTGCACTTCTGACTCAATGCAGGACCCAGTGGTGGATGGCAATGTGGGCAGTCTCTACAAGCCTTATGCAAACTCATTAAGCTTCAACCTATGTTTGATTTTAGGCTGGAATTTAGAGGTCTGAGGAAACAAAAGGTACTCTTCAGTCCTATTTTAAATTTTAGCCCTTCCCTTCTCCCCAAGCAGAACACTGTCACCTCTAATATTTAAGGACTAGAGTAAGCCTACAGTTTTCCTCCAGTTTTTCTGCTACCGATATGAGCATTTGAGAGTGGTACTGGTCTGGGAAAACCACTGGGGTTTCAGCATTGGACTAGAAAATGATTTAACTATCCTTCTTTTCAGAAGGCCTCCACTCCACAATTACTTCTGATATAACATTTTGTTTATCACAAGATTTATCCGAAACAGAAATTTAGCTAAAACTAATTCTTTATTTAACTATTACTGTAAAATGTGTGGTTTAGTCCACATATCTTGTTTTTATTTTATTTTATTTTATGGATGTTTTTAAATTAACATACATAACATTATTGCTTCTTGATTTTGTTATATATGACTGATTTACTTAGTGCAGCATATAGATTTGCCTCAGCACTGATTTTCCAGCTTTGTTCTACTGAAGAATATTTTTATTGTCAAAGAGGTGGAATGGAACCACAAATCTCTGAGATATGAGTGCAATTAATCTTGTTAACTGCTGCTTTAGCCAGTGATCTTTATTAGGTGCATATCTCCTATTGAATACTTGCTGAACTCAAGGCTCTGGTACCTGAACACTGACCTGCCATTGCTTCCAACACAAGGTGTTTGTGCTCAGCTTGTAGGTCCTGTGTTGTTTACAACTAAAAGGTCACCCTCGGGGAAAGCAAAAAATCCACCAAACACTCAAGAATAGTCCTGCAAAATGTTCCCTTGCACTCACACATTCTCAGTTTACAGGATCTGAAGCTTTCCTTCAACTAACAATATTTAGTTCCAGAAAATGTTGAGTTCAGGTGGGTTTTCTTAAACACTGGACAGCCACAATCTGTAGTCTTCTGCTCTGACCCAAATATAAGTATAGTTTAAAATTATTTCCTCTTGCACTCAAGGAAAAAATCTCCATGATAGAACTACAATGAAAAATACAGTAGTAAAAAGAGCTCAATACACTCACTTCTAATATTTAGAAGAATTGTATGTCTGGCACAATGCCATTCCAGGGACATGAAGTCCCAAAGAACCCAACAATAAATACTAGATAAGAAGACACTGGTTTTTTTCCTGCTGTTAAGTCAACTTGATTACAGCCTTTTGGTTTTCCTCTTTCATGAGTGAGAAAAGATTACACTTCTGCTTTGCAGGAGTCTTACATGCAGAAAACAAACCAACAAAACCAAAACAACAACAACAACAGCAACAAAACTAAAAAACCCACAAACAAACAAACAAACAAACAAACAAGCAAAAGTACATTTGCAGTTGCTTCTTAATTGTTTTTCCCTAAAGACATCTGCCTTGCTCTGACTTCACAAAGCTAAGATCAGTGGTGAAATTAAGAGAAGGGAAGACGTACAGTGTTTCTGTGTGTTCTTTGCTCAGGTTTTGAATCAGATCTATTAATGAAAACTGAAACTGAACTTCTGCCAAAATGAGGTGACTAATAAATGAGGATATTGCAAGTTCTTCAGTAACCGGTTGTTACCAAAGTTGTAAATCTGACTGGTGAGAAAGCATTCCACCTTCTAACAGTCAAGAGGGTCCAAAGCAGCAGAGAAAGCAGCCTTAGAAAGAAGTCCTTAGACACGTACAGGCCATCCTTTCATGCTGAAGAGAATCCAATGCATGCTGCAGCACACTTATTTGTAAAGTTGGAAGGGTAAAGTTGGAGGTTCCTGAGTTCAAAGCTAACCTTCTGAAACTTGACTCATTTAAATGTGTGGAAAAATAAAATCCTATTACTATGATATTAAATATTTATGGGCACTTTCAAAGACTGAAAAATTTTAGTTGAGGCAAACACATGACTCACCCTTTTGCTTGAGCTTTCTTAATAGTCTTCTAGTATGCTTTAACATTATCATGTGTACAACATTTTACAGACAATCTCTGTGCACTCCTGTGGATAAATATACATAATATTCACAGGAAATATTAATAACACGGAAATATTTATTTCTTGATCTGGTTTGCTTCAATTCTTTGCAAGATGTTGCTGATGTTTCTGGAAATTTTTAGCAGTATTTCCTGCTTTGTGCTTCTTTCTTATACTAGCTGAGTCAATGGTCATATGCTTTGTTGAGACATGAACTAACTGTTATGATTTCTCCATGACGTTTATTTTCACTTTAAAAGAGTATTTCTTCAGAAAGTTAAAGTCATCCCCTCCTGACTTGACAGCATACCCCAGAAGGCTTTTATACGGAGCTAAGAAATCTCAGTAGTTCTGAAATACTGAGAGAGCCTTGCCAATTCTTACCCCCTGTCACAAACATATTTAACTTTTATTTAAACATAAACCTTTCTTGTAATACTGCAAAATATTAATCCAGAAGGTTCTCCTTTCTCATACAAATAATTTATTCATTTGTCTAGTTTAACAATTAGTTTCAGAAAAAAATTTGTCAAAACAAAGTAACATGTATGTATAATTCTGACTGGTCACGAATAACTTTAAAATATACCTTTAAACATTTTTCGTAAGGATATACAATCAGAGACAAGAAGTATCCTTCTAAGACAGTGAAGACTGAAGTGCAGTGCTTCAGATGTTATAAAATTCATCCAGAGGGACTATCTATTATCTAAAAATGGCTGGTACTGAGAACCTTTCCTGTATGGAACATTTGCCTGAATTTGTTCCAGGACTTAACTGTCCTTTAAATTAGAAAAGTATCTTATTTTAAATAAGCTTATTGCTTCTTTCCCTGTTCCCTATGGATAATGAAGAATGGGTTGTTTCTCTTTTTGCAGCATCCCTTTATAGATTTAAAGACTACAGTGTGTTCTACCTTAATCTTGTTCTGAACTGTTTAAGATTTTTGATCCTTTTCCTTTGGTAAGTTGTAACATTTTAGATCATTCTCCTTTGAAGTATCTGTATGATATTGTAATTATCTTGAATGACAGAACTGAAAATCAGACGAGGATACAGCTGAGACATAACCCTTATGCAAGGATTCAAATATCCAATATGTGGCACTTCCATTTACACATCAAAATATATATTATTTAAGCTTTCTTTTCAGTCATGCTTTGGACTCCATTTCTCCTATTCTGCCACTGTCCTTTCCTTGAGGTTCTGGCTGAGGTCCCTGGAATTGCTTTAGGCTGTTGCAGTAGACCCACAATGGGAGTTATGGAAAAATAGAAACTGCCTAAGCATAACAGGCAGTTTTCTTTTAGGCTTCTCACCCAGTGATTAGTATCTAGTGAAGAGGCCTTGAAGGTGATTGCAACATACTAACAATGATGTTTTTTTCTTCCAAGGATATAATCACAAAATATTTAATTGAGATTTTTTTTAAAACTTGGTTTGTGTTACCAAAAATCATGCAAAAAATAAAATTATATTGAAAAATTATATTAGCCTGCCCAATCTACTAACACATCTTTACCCATGAACATGAATGGAATGTTATCTTGAATAATTTTTCATATATCATGAAGAAAATAATTGTATTAATTGTTTGAAATTTTTCAGAAAATAGTTAAAACCAACATCATTATGGGTATCCAGTTTTTGGAATGCAGCTTAACTTTTCTTCTGCTGAGTCTCTGAGTCATTCTCTTCATAAAGCACCTGCAGACATTTCATCTCATCTTAATTTGAAAACTATTTTCTGCAGTCCAATGTAGAACTTTTTTAGTTTTTTCATATGCTTCTATAATTAGGTTAAATTTGGATGATTCATGATGTTAAATGATCCTCAAGGCCATGCTTCTGAATTCTTCAATAGTACCTCATTAAATGCAAACCAATAAAATGCAACAGCTATTGTGCATAAACTATCTCAAGGTCTTCTGATTCTCCCTGCACATCCTAGCACAACACTGGCCTGGCTAGACAGCTCTATCTCCTCAGTTTTTATGTAACATACTAAAAAAACATCTCTACCTACAAATAAATGTTGCGGTGTGCTGCGTTTTTATATCTTATTGTATGGGTTCAGTTCTGTGTATTGTTATGGTATGTTCCAACCCCCCTTTGTTTTTGAATGGTTCTGCCCCCCTGTGGCTCCCTCCCCGGGCGCCCAAGTTGCCACTGTCAGTTTCTCTCTCTCTCTCTCAAGTCCGACCAATCCCAGTCCACGTTATGTTGCCAGTCACGTTATCCCCCTCCCCTTGTAGCCTGCCTGTCACCCCCCCTAGTCCTGCCCATGTTCCAGAGGGTTCTTCTCTGGCTGGGCAGTGATTGGTGTCAGGGCCTCAACCCCACCTTTGTCCCTCCCCCTGGGTCTTGTCATTTGTCCCATGCTCTGCCCATTATCCTGTTCCTCCAATAGTAGCTGTACCCCTTATCTCCTCCCCTTCCCTATTTAAGCTGGCTGCACCCAGCTCCCTTGGGCAGACTCTCTCGGTTGTCCCAGTTGTCACCCCCCTCCTTGTTGGATTAAACCTCCGACTTCTACTGAGAGTGTCTGCTCGCCTTCTTTCACATCCGTGGGCATTGCTGGTTGGCCTTGATTTCCCTCTGCCCTAGGGTCAGGGTGTGAAGCTTCCCACCTCAGCCGTGGGAAGTCACAGCCCTAGGCGGCGATCTCACAGAGCCAGTCTCTACGGCAGAGCTGCTGCTCTCAGCTGCAGACCGCTGCCCCTGAGGACTGCTGGTTGTGTGCTGCAATTTCTAGCCGGGATTTTCAGCGGCAACCCCAGCAGGGCATGGCGCCCAATGTGGGGCCTGAAGAGCCTTCTCCCTGGACTGCTTCAGATCTCCGGACGGACCTGAAGAGGTCCACTGGCCGCCTGCTCGCTCCCGTAGAATCAGGTCCCCGTTTTAGGGGATTGCGCTCCGGGAGACCAGGACCGGCAGCTTCCCGCATTCGGAAGTCGGTCCCATCGACGGACCCAGCCAGCTTCAGCCTTTTCGTTGCCTCCTCCTCGGACTGGTAAAGTTGTCCTGTTTCCCTCCCCCGCGCTCTCTCCCTTCTTTCGTGGGGTAATGAGGGCGTGGGCTCTTTTCCTAACCCCCTTCTCTCCTTTCCCTCTGCATTTTCTAGCGCGGTTCCCCCTTTACCCCCCTGCCGCTTTTTAGTTTTTCCTGCACTTTTTCTGAAAGTCGTCAGGTAGTGGCGTGGGTTCCTTTTTACAGCGCCCTGGTGTGCTGTGGTCGAGCCCCGGGCTTGCTTCTTTCCTTAGGTGTTCCGCAGCACCTCTGGCAGGGGTTCTGAGGTTCGAGACTTTGTTGTTTGTCATTTCTTGTGCCTTTGCATTCTGTTTTTGCAGCTGGTAGGCAATTTGTGCTGTCTTTTAACATCAAGAGATGGGTGCGCGTCTCTCGACAGCACAAAAGGAGGCGTTGTATAAAGTTATTAGTTATCTTGTTACTAATGACCTTCCCTTCAATAAGAAGGAGTTGAAAAATCTGATCAAATGGATCTTCTCACATTTCCCCGACGTTTCCTCCGATGACTTCCAAAGCCTACGATTTTGGCGGGAAGTCCAAGACAAATTGGAAAACTCAACAAAGGCTGGGGAAACCTCATGCACTAAACATTTATATTGGGCCATGCAAATTAAATTGTCATTAGAAAGAAAGAAGGAAAAAGGGAAACGAGAAGATCCATTTGGCAGAGTGTTGGTCCCCAGTTGTCCTGCGCCCCTTAAGCCTAAACCCCAGCAAATAAAAAATTACGAGCACAAAGGAGACAGCAGAGGAGTGAAAACACACATACAAGCCGTAAAGCATCAAAACGACGTGAGTTACAGAAAGTTGGGCTTGCATCCTCCAATTCTGGATAAGCTGCTGGGCTGGAATCGTGTTTATATTACCTGTCTGTGTGGAAGATTCTATCAAAAGCAGAAGTGAGGATTTGTCTATGGAGCCATGCAACATAGCCGTGAACATCTAAGCTGTATTTTTTGACAGCTGCAAAGCTATATTATAGAGCTCAATAGTCTGTAGGAAGTCCAGGAAGGCATTATCATCCACTGCCACAAGGAAAATGAAATACTTTCACACTCCTGCATCCTCCAGCATAGTGCAAATCCATGATATCCACATCAGAAGGCACAACAACTGGCTGGGCTGTAGCAGAGGAGTCCAAGCTGCCTTTAAAAGGGTATGTGACCAGAGGGTTCTGTGCTCCAGAACGTGCCTGTAGTATTGCTCTGTTTTCATTGAGGTGGTTGGGGGTTCAGACAAACACAGGCTCAAGTCTCTAGAAAAGAGCCTGCAGAACCTTTTCCCCAGGATGTCCTCATCCGGCAGTGACATGACGAAGCAAAAAGGGGAGCAGGGACTGTGTGACAACGTCTCTGTGAACAAACCTTTCTCTGCTGCATATATCTCAATGACTCTTGTTCTTTTCACAGCATGGAAGACAAAACACTGTCAATCCTCATGGCCATGTCCCTGTAAATTCAGCTTTACCTCCTTTCAAAACATGGACTGCATACTTTCCAGGGCCTATATTGTGCTTGTCATCTGATGGCAGCAATTATAAATATGCATTTTTTACTCACCATCTCACAGCAGGAACAATACTGGTTTCTCCTGTGGGATGGAATTTTTTCAAAACAGGGCATGAACACATACATTAATATGTCTACAGCCACCTTTCTGCGCCCTCTCCTGCAAATGAAGAAGAATCATGAACCCATTAGCATGTAAATTTATTTTTCCCTTCCTGATGAGTTGCTTCCAAGGATGTGGAATAGCCCTGGGGAAGTCTCTAGGCCTGTGAAGGCTTTCAAGGCACTGTTACAGACTCACCAAAAGAGTACCATACTCTCCACGTCTTCCTAATCAGAACCCACTACCACTGGAATGCAAAACATCTCTATTGTTTATTTATTGCACTGTGTTTTGCAGTACTTGAAAGGAAAAAATGAAAAAGTTTTTCTTCAAGATACACAGCATCTCTTCCACTTACCCTTTAATTTGTTAAGCAGGTGGCCTGAAACACAAATGCAGTAGAATCCTCACCCTTGGCATTGTGAAGGAAAAAGAAAGATTCAGAGAACACTAGTTGCAGAACACCATTCTGGTTTTGTTTTCCCTCAGCCCAATATGGAGACCCAAATTATCCCTCCCAAGACAGCTGAGTACAATTGCAATGTGTCATGTACAGCAAACACTTGTTCAGTGCACACATATGGGTCACTGGGCTGACCTGGGAGGTTGCCACATGTGCTTCAGTGAGCTGGCTGAGGTGTAATGTACCTTTCCAATAAACTAAATTACACTGCTCTGCTAGTGATTCCAATGTAACTTCAGCCTCAAATGCACTTTATTCTAAACCATCCACAAAACTGAAATTTGTGTGCACTCTGCTGGTTCACTTTTCAATCATGGAAATGTACTTTCCTTGCCTTGACAAATGTAAGCTGATCTCACTGTTATCCATTTAGAACATGGCTGGAAATGGCACCTTTTCAATCCATGCCACTGGCCATGCCTTCTCCTACTTTTTAACTTTCTCCTACTTGTCAGGGATATTCCTTCTGGCTTCTGCTGCCATGTGGCGCCTAAACCCACCTGATGCAGAAGAGAAAATTGAATCTTTTATGACAGTTAGCAACAGATGCTCTCAGCCAGATCTACACATTCCTCTTGCTTATAAACATCTCATAAGCAACTGCTTTCCCAGGTAGGACCAGTGCCACGGGTTGAAGCTCTGTGATGATGCTCCTCTCTGTTCTGGGACACATGACAGCTGTCACTACCAGCTAACAGTGACATGTGAGGAAGCAAAGGACACCCTGGAGAGCTGCAGCGCCAACTCGCTTGAGGTTTTGTGCGCGTGATTCACTGGGGGTGTATCAGCATTTCCACGATTACTTTTAAAAGGTTATAAAGTCAACTCAGAAACTTCTTAATGGTGACATGTGGTTATAGCCAGGAAGCAATTTTTTTTCCCAAGTGAAATTTTTATTTTAGAGCATATTTTAAGTGACATAAAAGTAAGATCAATTACTATGCTATATTGGCCTTGGACACATTTTCAGATTTCTAATGGTTTTAAACTAAAAATCACTTGTCTTTGGCACGTGATTAATTAATTATATTTGAAAATTATATCTGTCAAGATAATGAAGTTCAAAATTAACTGCTGAACATAAAGAATGTTTTTCTCTCTATGCAATTTTCATAATATTTAAAATTCTGGATGATAGAATAATTCCAGAACATGAGCTAAATTTCAAGGGAGCTATTTTCCTTAAATTAAAAAAAAATATTAGGAAAATTAGGAATTTTCTACATTGCTAAACCATCCAAGATGGTCTGACTAGAGCGCTGTTGAGTGTTAACCCTGGGAAGGCAGCTAAGCTGCACAAAACCACTTGCTCATTCCTCTACAACAGGATGGGGGAGAGAATCTGAGGTGTAACAGTGAGAAAATGTGTGGGTTGAGATAAGGACAGTTTGATAGGTAAAGCAAAGCCAAGCAGAAACAAAGTAAAACAAGGAATTCCTTCAGTACTCCCCATACGTAGCTGGATGTTCAGTCATTTTCAGGAAAGCCAAGCTCCACTAGCGGCGCCTTGGGAAGACAAACACCATCAGTCTGAACTTTCCCTCTTCCTCTTCTTTCTCCCAGCTTCTATTGCTCACTACAGCATCATATGGCATGGGATACCCCTCTGATCAGTCGATGTCTCTTGTCTCATCAGTGTCCTCTCCCAACCTCTTGTGCATTCCCAGCCTGCTGGCTGGTGGGATGGAGTGAGAAACAGAGACACCCTCGATGCAGAGTAAGCACTGCTCAGCAACAACTAAAACATCAGTACTGTTTTGGTCGCTAGTCCAAAATACAATACGGTACATAAATTACTATTAATAAAATTGTCTTTTCCAAAAGCTGTACAAACATTAAAAGTTTCTGTAAATCTGAATAAAAATAAAAGGAGAATAAGGGAAAGAGAAGCCTGATGACTAAGAAGTTTCCTTTCTTCTTCTCGTTAGACATATATCCCAGTGTCTTCCATTGCTGTGTGGCATCTTTCACCTAAAAGAACTTGGATGCATACAAGTAATTTTCATGTCTAGCAACAGAATACAAGTCAGTCATGATTTGTATGTGCATATCTCTCCCCCCAGATTACAGCAGAGTGAAGGAAGTAATTAACAAAAAACTTCTAGATTACTTGCTAAGGCTGTCTACTCCAGCTACTCTGATGGATAAATCTAACTAAATATTTCCTGGTAATATTTTTCATGAAAATGCTTTAGTTCTTGGATTAATTTCAGCTTGTTATCTTTTTTTATATAACTTTTAAAAATAGAGATACATATTTCCTAGTGGATTTTCCTCTGTCTCCATGTAATGTACCACCATTTTATTTATTTGCTTCTGGATCTTTGCGGTTATCAGTCTTCCCCAGTCTTACCCAAAATGACAGAAACCAGTGGATAAAGAGTAGTACTGTTGGATATCTATGTGTCTTACAAGAAATAGATCTAAAGCTAACAGCCAACCTTTTCCTATTACTTCCTAAGATGTGGTGAACATCTTATATGTAGACATCTGAAATTCAGAAATTCAAACTATGTTATGAGAGTTAGAAAATCTTAATAAAGCCTGATGTGTATTTGATTTGAATCTTTCCTATCCAGACAGAAAGAGAAACCAAGGGACAATTATCTCAGAATCCTTTATCTATTGATGTGGGACGAGACAATTTGGTGATCTTTTTCTTACATTCAGCCTTCAAGAAACCACAAACAGAGGAACGTGTTTACTTAGCTTGTTTTGAGTGAAAAGAAGGGGCCATTTATTTCTAAGCAGTCTCTATGGAGATCAAGGATAGACTAATTAGCTTTAACTTAATCTACAAATCACACTGACAGTCAGTATCCCACAGAAAAACACTTCCCCACTACAGCAGCAAATTGGTAAATAATCACCTCTTCATACTCCTTTTATTTGCCACTCTCTTCTCTATTTTTGGGTACGGATGAAGATAAACTTTCTGTTTCTCAGCAGAAAAGGGACACGCCAGTCAGAACTGATTGGGAGCAGCATAGTTTTGGATACATAAGGAAGAAATTTGAAAAGAGCCTTTTCGTCTGTCTGGATAGTTACTGAGACTCCAGACGTAATAAAGAGTGCCAACGTGATGATGACTAACTGATGATGCTTTTCAATATAAGTTTCCGAAAGAAACAATGCAGTATTGTTTCTGTACTTTTAAAATGAAAATCCTTCTCTTGTTGAAATCAACGGAAGCCACACACTTAACATTCTGCTCAGATATCCTGTTCCTCTGAGTCATCTAGTAAGACTGCTAAGCATTTCACATTAAGAATTCTTTATTCAAAGACAAAACATATACTTGACATGTATATGTTTCAATATATTTCATTAATAAATATTTATAGACATTTATAAAAAGTGTTCATTATCTGCCATATTTTTCAACATATTTAAAAGAATATGTATTTCACTATCTTACAAATACATTGCCATATGTTTTCTTTCTGCCAGTATCCAAATGCTCTTCCTACAGAATAGATTCCTTTTGCAAGTGGCTTCATAAGAAAATTCTTTTTAATAACTCTGATTCTTTCTTTCTGTTATCTATTTCTTTATACCTGTCATCCTCCCCTATTACTTATTAACTTGATACAGCAACTAAAGCTTTGAAAAATGCTCAAAGCTTGGAATTGCATCCAACATTTTTTGAATACAAAAATGTATTTATCTTTGTGGAACTTACGCGGCTGTATAAGTGTCTAACACCCTATACAATTCAACATATATAGTGAAGTATGAAACAGGGCCATTATTACAAAAGCAGACATGTCTGCAGAAATTGATACAGAAAACATTACAAAGCAGCTTCCATTTTAAATCCCAGACTTTTACTTACTGGGAACCCTCTGAAAAATGTTAAGTTGATGGAGACCAAAGGTGGTACCTGTTCATAAAACTTTGCTTTAATAAGATTTTTTTGTTGGGATTCAAGAGTACTCTAGACAGGAACTTGGTATTTGAGGTAAATCCTAATGGAGTATTCTTGTCTCACTGGAGCAGAAATTATGAAGATTATGTCAAACATCCTCTGGCAACTATCAGAAAAATCCAAGAAGACTTCCAGTTTTGTACTCCAAGTACTGCTTTTAATACTTTGCATATGTAAAGTTGATAGGATAATCTCTTATCCAAGGTACAGCAGGTATTCAGAGTAGTCTGGGTACAATACAATTATCATTTCATCTGTGCACTCTCAAGTTTCAGTAGACCCCATCATGTTTGTCATGAATCAAAAGATCTTTTGGTCCATAAAATTTCAGAGAAGAACTTCATTATATTCTGAAGTATTTTTATTTTCTTCCAAGTTACAGTTTTCCATGCTCAGTCATCTCAGAATAAAATATTATTAAGATAGCCTATTTTCTGAAAGCATGTCTGTAGTACAAACTCAAGGATAGTCATGTGCAGGAAAACAAAAAAAAAGATTACAGAAATTCATCCCAAGTGGTGGATCAACACTTTTGTTAGTGCTGATGTTGTGAAGAGAAATCTCCCTGAAATTTTTAATTTTCCCATTCAGGAATCTAAGTGCCCTTTCGCCATGCAATGAACCCCCTGACAGCCAGTGTATGAATCATCCTGGTAATGAATCCCACACTCCTTGCTATGAGGAGGAATGAGAGGACAGATGAAAATCTGTACAGTGGAGGTTCAAATCCTTGATGTGACTCTGGGCTGTTTCTCTAATGAGCCGTGCAAGGGTTTACCTGTCACTACCTCTGAAGAACCTTTGGAGCCCATGCGTTCCCTCATATCTCACCCTTGCCTCTAATGGCCAGAGCAAATGGAGACTATTTACCCCCTCAGTCCTTATGAAATGTATGAGGAGGATGTGGGATCAAGTGACATGCTCCTCACCTCTTCAGATCTAAACCTTGTTGTGTGCTTGTTCCTTTATTGATTCAATCACTGCCTTCACACTGCTTTGATTAAGGATCTAATCTAATCTCTTTCTAAAGTGAGTTTCTTAGTCATGCCCAGTCAGTGAGCTATTGAGGTAGACTACTCCAAGAAGGTGTTTGTTCATTTAAAGTAGAAGAAACATTTTCTTCTGGTTGTAAGAAGGATGGGCGAAGAAGGTGGATGGTGTCACTTTTTTTTATTAGTTTTCAGTTAATCATGGACCAAATAATAAGCATTAAAATGTAAAATCTTAAGTGTTTGGATAAAACAAATGTCACAGTTAGGAGAGAGAAAGTCATCAGCTCTGATTAGACCAAGGGAAGCGTATATGGTATGATGCAGTCTGATGCATTGAATTCTTCAGGGATGTTCAAATAATTCAATGTTCTGTTAAAAAAAAAACTCGCAGCAAACAGATTGTTGTCTCTTGTATTAGGCATAGGCATTTCAGGTTGAAATACCTCTTACCTGTGCCTCATCCTGACAGTTATTAAATGGGGGCAACTTTTACTTGTTTTCAGAGGCACAGAAAATCAGAAAGCATTCCTAGTTCTTAACCTAGGTGCCCTTTGGCTAATTCCAAGCCTGCAAGCATGCAGCAGATCACTTCTTTCAGTAAGTAATCAGTAAGCAGTTTACCAATACTCAGAAGTGGTAAGTCAGCAAAATATGGTAAGTCAGAAGAATATGCCTCCCATCAAAATGCTTTCCACATCATCATTGCTAGAGTTAAAAAAGGAGGGTTTGGGAAAATAATTCACGCCTACAACTTTCAGTGGGGATATTTAGAGTATAAAGTAAGGTGCCTCTTTTTCTGCATCTGATTGGATATAGGTCAGATAGCCTACTTCTAATTTGATGTAGGTCTAGGATATGTTTATAGATATTGTTTCAATGGGATAACTTAGCAATTACCAATACTCAACTATCTGTAAAATATTCTACAGCAGTGCTGCACACCTTTTGTCCATTTTCTTCGTATTCTTTAGTAAGTCATTTCATCAGAGCTCTTTTCAAACTGCTTGTATCATGCTGAGGATATATGCAAAGAATTATATTAATCAGGAATGCTTTCTTGTAATCTATCTATATTATAATATTCTATGGACACATGCATTGCTTCATATATTACTGCATATGTTAGTACATAATAATAATGTGTAATAATACAATATGTTATACAGTGCCTTGCTAGTTTGGAGGCTATACAATAATCTTCTGTGTTCACATTATGAGGACCAACAGCTGGACACAGTATATGGCTCCAAGCTTTCCAGCTGTGGGACAAGAACTTCTGCAAAAAATCAACATTTTTTCTGTCAATACTTATATCTAGGTTGATACAAGATTAAAAAAAAATTTAAATAATTTCTCTGCTGTATAGGTTTATAGAGAAGATGTGGCAACAGAAAATGGGGTTTGTTCCTCCTGAGTACTACGCAGCAAACAAGTAGAGATATAAATTTAATGTCTTAGTACAAAAGAAGTGAAATGAGCATTGACACGCCCCCTTTCTGCTGAACTCTTTTTATATCATCACTTCATTCTCTTCTTTTATTCCCATTCTATTTGTCTCTTTACCCTTCACACCATCTGGCAGAATGGATAGTAGATACCTTAAAGAAGGGACAAGAGTTTTTTAAAAAGCTGCCCATGTACCTCAGTTCTGAGTTGATATTCTTAGGCACTATCATAAACACTTAATAATGACAACATTTATCAAAAAATTGATGCAAAGGTGACCTATTTTAAAATAAATATTTCTCTAGTACATATTCACCCCGGGGATTTGTCCCCTTGTATCTCTTTGCTGTTCCCTTAGCCTGATTTCTATATTCTGTATATTCTTTTGTTACTGCTGAAGCATTTAAGATTAAGAAAAAAAAAGTTCCACTACATTAGTTGGGGTTTTTTGCTACAAAATTCATGATTATAGAAATACACATAAGAGATTGCAATGTTTATTAGCTAGGAATAGAGATGAGCACATAAGTATTTTTCCTGTCCTACGTAACTAACATTCAAATAGCCTGTTATGCATGTTCTCATATCTAATTTATCTTATTTAATTTAATTTAATTTAATTTCATTTTATTCCAAATTCCCATAATTTTATCAGTGTTCTGTTTCATGTTTCCAAGATTTTTTGGAATCCTTCTTTTAGTGGACTTGGCACTGTTAGGTTTGCAGTTGGACTCAGTGATGTTGAAGGCTTTTTTCAACCAAAATTATTCTATGATTCTATAATTTCTTTAAGTTCTTAAGACTTCTCTAATTTTTGGTTTTAGTGACATGCTGATAGTCTAAGTTAGCACATTGCCCTCACAGATATCTGTGTAGATAACTGATCTTTCATAAAATCACTGAATCATATCCTTGTTTAAAAACAACTCACTGGTGTGAACAGAAATTATTGGACTTTGAATCAAAACAGTTTGCTCTTGATTCATCCATCCAATAATCCATTTGATTAATTCTGAGAAATTTTCAAAGTCAATAGGCTCTTAAAAGCTTGATTTCTTACTGGGAATAAAACTTCCCTTAAAAGTCTGAATCTAGTATTTAGAAAAAAATATGTTCATGACATTATGTTGTGCAGAGCCAGACTGAAAAGAAATATCTTCTGATCAGTTTGCAGTCCCTCTAACTGAAAGTGACCAAAGGATAGAAGCAGGATTCCTTAATTAAATGTCTCTGGATATGACTTAGTCAAATTAATAACTGAATGAATTGGAAAACACTAAGAGAAATAAAATCTATTATCTCCTGGTTTGATGTATAAATTAAAGATTTTGTTTCATGGTTTTGATAAAGACTTTCCTATATAAACACTACACATGAGAATAAACTTCCTTTGAGAAACCATGACAACCATTGCCAAGAGTCTGAGGAGATGGACAGTGCAGCAGTTTCTTCTCAGATTTGGTGTTCAAAAATGTTTTGATTTTAGAGAAATACAGAATTTTAAAATGTTGCTTGCAGTAGGACACAGAGTAAATCCTTTTCCTTGGAGCTAGAGTCAGGAAGCCAGAAATCAGCCTCCACATTCTTCTTGTATATCTTATTTCCCTTCCACTCCACTCTCCTCTCTCCCCATCTGCTCCATCTGAAGTTGCCTCCATGTCTCAAGGATAATTTCCTGATATTCACTTGCAAGGAGAATGTTTTTAAAATAACATCCTTCCACACATATCATGTGCACTTCACATGATCCATCCTGCTTCAAAAGTACTCTTCCTTGATTACTCTGGACCTGCACAGAGCCAACACTGGGAGCAGAAATAGGAATATTTATGGCAGGGGTCTAGTACAGGAGCAGGATATGTGAGCAGGAAATTTATTATAGCAGTGTTGTTGGTACAGTAAAAATTCTGTTCTTGCTTATAGTGGGCTAGAGTTTCCTGCTCAGGTGTCTAATCCACTCTACAATTAAATTACTTTTATATTTATAAAGATAATAAGAAATTATACTAGTGACTGGTCTGTATTTTAATGCTTTTATTAAAATGATTGCATAGAAACAGAATATGGAATAGGAGCAATCAAGGAGAGCAATGAAAAGACTGGTGGATAAAAAGGGCAAATTCTTTCCAAGCACTGAAAGTTTCCATGAAAACACAGGGTGACATATCCCTGAGGCCATCACCTGAGACACTCACCTAAAAACTAGATCGCTGTGATAGAGACCTTGGTCTGTCTAATGTGAGAAACATACAGTGTCATTTATGAGACTTTTCTATCTGTTGGAATCCCTTGTATGAATTATCCTCTTTTCAGGAGGAAGGCAGGAAGCATAGAAGGTTTATTTGTGCCAGGTTGCTATTGCACTCTAGAATTTATCAGGTGCTCATCTATTCTTCACTTGCAGCAAAAGGAATACATATAGAAAATAAATTAAAATGAGAAAAAATAGAAAATAAAACAGTAAAAAAACCTGTGGCCAGTGTTAACGATCTACTTTCCTCGTAATTAATTTTAATTTGCATAATCATAGTGGAAATATGATGTTGCTAGCCAGTCCACTTGATCATAATATTCCCCTAATATTTTTCTTTTATTTTCTATTCTTAATCTTGATGCTCTTGATAACTGAGTAACATCCAACATGCTAAATTGATATAGATACGAAAGATATGAAAGTTCTTGTAGTCTCAGAACTGAAGCTGAGAACTAGGTCAAGTATTTCAATAAAAGCTGTGTCTAGATGAAATAATAAACATAAAAAAATTAATGTACATCCAAAATATGTTGATCTAAGGTTTCTGATAGTCCCTAATTAAGTAGACCACTCCTAGACATATTCTTGAAATAGTCTTCTCAAGGTGCTAATTAATAAGTACAAATCTCTTCTGACATATGTAGAAGCATTTAAAAAATATGTTTCTAGCTTCCCATGAGACTTGAGCATTATGGCCAACTGGTTTCACCCAAAAAAAGACAATTTAATGTAGATTTGAAAGAAGTGATTTTCTATTTCATTATCAACATATTGTTAGCAAAAGCTGGGGTAGATTATGATAGAGGAACAATGTATATAATTCATGCTGCATCTTAAAAATCCCATTCTGAATTCAAACAAAACCCATTGGTGGATAAAAGTATCTCTTATCAGAGTTAAAACATCAGATTCTTATATTTACTTAGGCTGAGATGATGACAGCTTGCTTACTCTGAGCATGTTTGTAAACATAGGCTCGCAATTCACTGATGTACTGAATGAACAAACTCCACCTGGAAAAAACATCAGGTTCCATTCTGATCCCTGTTTCAGCAGCCCATAGCCAGAAGGAAGGGGAATGCATTATTCACACCAAGCCGTCAGGTGGGGGTCATACCTGCAGTGCCTGGGCTGAGAAGGATGCAAACCTTGCTTCATTTGTCATCTGAGTAGGTTCAGGTGGAGCCCACAAGAACAGCATCAAATAATTTCCAGCATCAATGAGACACAAGATGGGTGCCACCAACAACTCACTGGTACCCCAAAGGGTGAGGATGCCACAAGCACAGGTCTAGGATCCATGTGTGCAGGGGAAAGCTGCTCTGTACTTGCTAAGCCCAGTCCCAGGTCTGCCATGATACCTCATCCCCTGGCAGAAGCTGATCTGTGTGTCATAATGTGTGCCCAGGCTTTGTCTACCTTGGTTTTTGCTTTAATAATAATAAAAATAATACAGTAATAATTCACCATTAATAACAATATAAAATAGTGAAAAATAGTAATATTCCTTATTCACATAAAAATGTCTGCACTGAATCAGACCAAAGGTCCTTTTACCCTCATGCTGTGTCCTGACACAGCTCTGGGAACATGCTTGGAGCTGTATAATCACTAGGACGCATGCAGTAGATGTAAAGTTCACTAGGACCTACTCCAGTTTATTCCAGCTGGGAATTGGCCCACTATTGCTAAGCAGCCCACTGCAAACCTCCATGCTCTCTACATGAAATCTCACCACCTAGTGAGTGTGCTATTTACATCTGGATCTAAACATGCAATTTAATATTGCATACAAATTTCAAAGACAAGCAACATGCAGAATTAATATGTTTTTGACAATTAGGCAGACTTTTAAATTTTTATTCCCATGCAACTTCTAACTTTGTTCCATCTAGTTTGGGAAATGGTGCCTGTATAATAGGCTGCCTTTAAAACAAGAAAGAACTTTGTCTTGTACTAAGTTTACATGCAAGTGTAAGATGTTGAGTAATGTGCAAGTTTTTTACAGGGCTCAAACGTCAAGTCTCTGCTCACCAGCAAGCATTACACTTGTTTTATAAAAGCCAGTGATGAGAATAACAATCATAATCTCAGCCAAGAGAATTGATTAGTGCAGGATAGCACCACACACAAAGCTGTTTAGCATATTACTGCAGGCAGAAATATTACTTCAGCCTTTGCAAGGAAATACTTGCTCAAACAGTTCACAGGTAATGTTCTAGATATCAAAAGAAGATGTTGCAGCACTGACATTTATTCTTACATGTGAATATGAATATTTCATGATCAAGCAGATTAAAACCTGTCTTAAGTAATTATTCTGAGCTGTTTACTACTAAATTCCCTGCTGAGTCAAAGTTGCATTTTCCATATTGTTTTGGTACAGAATATAGTAAATATATTTAAATCAACCAAATCAGGACATATATAGCATGTGTTCAACTAAACTATTTAACATTGGTGAGAAAAAGTAGTAGTTGTGTGGAATTAATATAATGAGTTGTTGTTGCTAACTATTATAATAGCTGTGAACTAACTTTCCAGCAATTCTTTCATGCTCAGAAAAACAAGCTGAGTTTGAGAACAAGAAAAAAATAATTATTTGTGAAAGTCTTGTATAAGTTAACTCAAGCACCACCCCCTCCCCACCCTCCAATTCAAACACAGGTTTGTCCTCACCTCACCTCTGAATCATCTGTTCAATCTGCCCTTTCTCCATCATGCTGTGCTGAACTCATTGCTTCAGTCATATGAAATGGGAAGCTGGGAGACAGAAATGTTTTTGCGTAATGTTTCGCATTCAGAAACAGTAAAATGAAAGCGATAGGAAAGGACGTTAGCCGCCCGATTATACACAGAGGAACATGTCCTTTCAATGAGCTAGGCTTACAAGTAAGAGCCAAGGACTTGGTATTTGAAGAAAAAATGTATTTTTTACTCTAGTGGTGCAGGGTCTTGATTCAACAGAAACAGCCTAATACTCAATATGATCTTCGTGTTATGCTTGCTGTTGAGTAACAGGTGAGGTGGAGTCTCTGCACACATAGCATCCATTAGGGAGTGCTTTTGTGCACCTGCAGCATTTTCATGCTCATTTATAAAGAGCTGCTTTGCCTTGCTGCAAACTCCCAAGAAGAACCAGTGGAACACAGCGGGAGGCAGGCAGCGCTAGGGATAAAGGTGTGAGAGTGTCTCCCAGCAGGGCGTCTCCCAGGCCATTTAGCAACTCTCCTGTAAGTAAAACAGATTTTAAAACCCTGCCACCATACCAACTGTGGCTATCCCCTAAATCCAAATGTTTCAGGGAGTATATAGTTTGCATTTGTCCTTCACAGCTCTTGACATGACAAAGATCTAGTTATTAATTTCAGGTAGACTTGCACTTTGTGGCAGCTTTAACTTCTTTTCCAGGAAATGGAAGAGAGTGATTCTCCCTCCCAGCTGGGGATTTAATGATTTTGACATTAACTTGGGTTCATTGCTTTCCTTCAAGTACTTTGCATTCTTTAGTTCTAGATAATTGTTCATCAGGGCAATTATAGAAAACAGCACAGCCTGGACCCCCAAAGTAGTGAAAACTCAATATTTTAAATTAAATGCACACCAACTGTGAGGCCTCAGCTCCTTGAAAATTAAAATCACAGTTCCTTCTTTCATGTTGTTTTTTTCCAATCAGCATTTAGGGACTGAAAGAATTTTTTATACTAGTATATTTGACTTTGAGGGTGGAATTGCCAACTGCTGAAGCAAGAGCTTCCTAACCCAGAGCAATTTGTCGTCAAAGTAGGATTAAAAAAAAAAAAGATTTGCATTGACAGATTTTTACTCATGCTAAATCAGTGGAAAAATCAGAAGAATTATTATATATATTTTTTCTTTTTACTATGACATTATAAGAAAAACAAATCCTATTATATAGGAAATTTCCTTCTGGACAAAGAAATTAATGTTAATAACAATTCATGCAGCAGAAGGATCTAAAATTCACTATGAGGAATAAATGGTGGTACTAAAGAGCAAGGGTTTATGTTAATTTGCTTGTATGACTTCACACTGACTCAAATACAGGTAATTTCAATGTACTATGACAGAAAAATGAAAACAATGATGATCCTTTATATACTCTATGTCACATGGTCTGATTCTTGTAACTGTCTTGTCAGGTACAGGAGCTGGACTTCGATGAACCTTGTGGATCCCTTCCTACGTGGGATATTCTGTGATTATCCATTTTCGAAAACATGGTATTAGAATCTCTACATTATCAAAAAGTTATTAGCCTGCAAAAAATTCTATTTTTCTCTTCATCACTGTAAATAGAAATAAAGTACCCATGGCAAATATGTCTGGTGTAGTGCAGGCTTTTTTTCTGACCTAAACAGCTGGCTGCAAGATACATACAGTTATAGATATAGATATATAAAATCACAGAAACACATTATTACTTCCACTCCACTAACCAAAACCTCTAAATGGATTGCCAGGGGCATGGTTTCTATAATAATTTTGTTATTTGAAGAGATGCTTGATGAGAATGGGTAGTGGTTTCTGACATATAGTATTCCAGGCCAATAAGGAAAAAGACCAGCACCACCACCAAAAAACCCAGAAAAACATGGAGCTCAGAATTAAAGTAGAATTTAAAATAATTCCATGTGTTTTAGAAAATGTACATTTACATGCAAAGTACTTTTAGTTGTTTAATTTATACAGGCATCACATGGAGTCTATGGACAAAAAATGAAAAGAAACTGAATTTCTGTTACCTTTGTTCCAGAATGTTTGTTCCAAAGCATTCCAGAATGCTTTGGTACAGTGGTCAAAAGTAAGTGTGCATGAATATCTCAGTGCATCATTTGACCTTTGATTATCACATTGTTTATTTCTCTTCTAAATGGCATTCCTCCTTTGTTAAAAGAGTTTTATCTTCCTGACCCACATGGGTTAGCTGGACCACTTTGTAAAACTTCAATGCTATTACTGAAAACAGAGTGAATAATGAGAAAAATGGAATGCTGCATGCCAGTCCCCTCGACAAGAGTGAGGAAGGCAGACTTGCAGGGCTTAACTGGCCCTGTTGCAGATTGTCCCTGTGAAGGGAGGAGCCTGGTGTCAGAGGACATGTCTGTAGGGCACAGCAGGGAAAGCACACAATATTGCTTGAATGAGAGAAGTGCTGTAAGTTTCTCTTCAATATTTGTCAGGAGCAATGGTGGAAACGCGGCCTTCCAGTTGCCATGGTTACAAGCAGACTTTCATACAGACTGGTAACAAAAAAGTGCCCTCCAGTTATTTGTTGTCTGTTTCACACGTTCCTCACTTTTCATAATGATTTATTCCAATTGCCTAGCACTTCTCATAGAAATATTCATCACCGTCTGGGGCTCAGTTTTTCATTCTTCTTCAGCTTCCACTAATAATTCAGGACATTGAAGAACTGGAACAAATAGTAATGTTTTAACTTCTTGGTTTTTTTTTTTTTTAATACAGCAATTGCCTGGATATTCACAGGTTAATTTTATATAAAATTTAGTGTTTAAGACAGGATTTCAGCCATACGTGACTTTTTTTCCTTTTTCCCCCTATGCATTAATATATTAAGTAATCATTAGCAAATTAATCTCCTCATCTAGCTTTTCAGAACTGTTTTTCAGCCTCTGTGCCTACTATAGAGCACACAGACAAGACTGAAATCTAAAGTGAGAGCTGACTTAACTATTTCCAGTTCACAAAATTTAAAAACTTCAAAAACATAAACTAGGAGAAGTAATTGAAATTCTGGTTTTTCCTAGAGCCGTTGTAATGATCTACCATATATACTATAACTAGGCAAAGTACCCCAAGGTCTGTATCATAATTTTAAGCATATAGGAAGGCTATAAGCTTTTTCAGATAAATGGATTTTGTTCCCTAACTTGGTCTTTGGACTGAACATTTACCCTGGACGGAAGAAATTCTGTGACTCTGGGATTGTTCTCTGTGGTGCTCTCATCGGTAGAGCTTGAGAAAGGAAAGGTACAGCCTGACAGTCAAGATTCAAACTTTTCATGAGCATTCCATTGCACTGAGTGACTAAAGCTACAGAATCTATTCAGGTAACATCAGGTCATCATCAAGCCATGACCAACTCATGAGCAAACTGTGTGTCTTCCATGTGTGTAACATGTCCCAGGAGACAGTGACTGGGCAAGGTACTTCCTCTGTGTTCCTTCAAATGCAATGCAGATTTGTCAAAAAGGGGCTTCTGGCACTGAGAGAGCCAGGGAGAGCTATTTAAAGTCCTCGACATGTATCTTCACTGACAACCCTTCAGTACCACTCAACATGCAATCTACTATCCATAATTGTCTCTCAACTTCGGTAGTTGAACATCTGTCTGCTGGGGATAATAGCATTTTTAAAGTTAATCTGTATTTGCACAGGCTCTGCAGAAGCTGTTTATCAAAGCTTATTAGATGCTTGAATTGCTGAGTCTGTCATATGGTTTTTATTTTTCTTTAATTATTAACAATATAGCAAGTAATTTCCTTAGCAGAAAGAAGTCCCCTCTGTATTATTATAATTTTATAATAGATGCAATAGCAAGTCTTGGTAATTTGGCAGTGTCCTTCTACATGTTTTAAACACTTCCTTCACAGCAGGTTTTTGTTTTCATGAAACGTAGTCTTTCCCACTCCATTCTTTCCCGACACTCTTTCCAGTGCAGATAATACTTGTTGGTGTGGAAAAGCACAGTATATTGAAGTTATCACACTCATCCCCTGGGCAGAATTCAAGGTGAATCAGCAGATCACTTTTTTGGGGGAAACACGAGGAGCTCCATCCAATGCAGCACTCATTGCATACGCCAGTGCCTGTGGGCAAACAGAGGCACAAGGCCAGGATGGGAAGGGGATTTGGATCCAGTCCTTCGAGGACTAAATGACCACTACAGGGGATAAACATGAAGCCAGGTTCTTCCAGTCACACACGAAAGCAAATCATCAAGGGGAAAGAGTTTGGGCTTGCTCTGTATAAGTTCACACCAGTAATTAATCATTGGTGCATTTTGCACAGGTCTGGGTTGTCACGCAGTGTTTTAAATTCCTTTCTCATTTTCTTACCATCCTATTTTCCTCTCAACATAGTCTCAACTTCCATGCCAAATAAAGTTCCTTAAAATCATCCTTTCTGCAAGGGTTTGTGACTATTCAAGTTTTATGTCATTATTTGAATTGAAAAGAAAATGATGACTATTATTGTTACGTTGTTATTATTATTATTACCCCTGAAAAGAGAATTGGCTTTAGTATTGCCAAGGATGGCTGGGAACATAAATTTCAGGAAGCTGAAAGGACTCCTATGAAATCTCAGCTAGATTTTAAAGATGCTATTTTTGTAGGGAGCAATGTCAGTATTGCTGCCTGTCCCATCCAAGGAACAAGTTTCGCTACTGGAATAGATGACAGCAGGCAGGCAAATGACAATCATGTGATGCCCTGTATTGCAAAAATCAGATTTTCCTGTTTCCCACATAGATTTTGAGATAGTTCCAGAAAACTAGCCTTTATTTTTCAGGATTTCTGTTTTTCATTTTGAATATCTATGGCTTCAAATACCTTTCTTGATCTATTTTTCAACCCCTTTGACCAAGTCAAACAGGCAGTCTACTGTTAACACATAAAGATGCTTATTCTCAGTCTTTCAGACTGAGTCTTGAGGTAGAAAGAACATGAAAATAACTAATCCATAATTCTTTTTCCAAGAGCTGTGTGATTTAAGAGGTCTTCTCACTTTTGTCCAAACATTGACAAAATGGCAGTGTCTACTCAATCCTGTCTTACTAGAGGGGAGGAGTTATCAAGACGTTCTTTGTACACAGACACAATAACAAATTATCAGGAGAAAAACTGAGTTGTGAAGTTGCTGTCACAGTTCTCCAGTAGACACTGGTAAACTAAAGGCCGCCCTGCCTTGATAAAGGATGTGCAGAGTGCCTTTCATTTATCACAAGTGTGTGAAATTATCGTGGGATACACATGAACTTTTCAGGAAGTATCTTATATGATTGCAAATTCATGTTTGATTCAACTTCTTGATTGTGGTAGCTGGACTCACATGAAAATTTAATATTCTTTCCCAAGGAAAATAGTTGTCAATGTGATGCTGTCCCTGTATTTCATGTGAGTTAATGGTTTTTTCTTCTCATAGCTAAATGATTAACTCCTGTCATTGGTATGCTGCTTGTATGTGCTGGCTGACCTTTCAAATAACAACTAGAATTTTAAACCCATTCCTTATTAATACAACTCACACTTCAACTAGAAATGAGCTGAAGCAATTTATACTTACGGCAGAAGGTGACATACATCTTCCTGCTACAGAGTTTCCAGAAAATTTCAGAGGCATCTGAGTAGCTTTTTTGTATCATTTCCCTGCATATTTTTCCTGTGTTGGTGCTAATCAACACACCTTTCAGTGTGCAAGGAACAGCAGAAAGCAAAGATAGATGGAAACAGAAAAAAAGAAAAATAATAAGAATAATATTTAGTAACACCAATAATGGAGAAATTGCACCTGTACCTGGGAAGAGGATATCAGATTTTACAAGAATTTGAAGTTTTTCTTTGTTTGATAAGTTAGGCAGTTGCATATGTGAACAGCTGGGAAAAAAATCTAAAATGAGGGAAGGCTGAAAGACTTCATGGGGGATGTTGGGAATTGCAAAAAGAAGAAAATATTATATGTCAAGTTTTGGAAAACTTGGACACTTACCTTAACGACTTTCTTTTTCAGTCACTCTTAAATCTCAAATAAAAAGAAGGGAATGTTAGTACAATGGTTTTCTATTCATCATGCATAATAAACAGAATCATTTAAGATTCAGATATCTCAGGTTTGCAAATTAGTTCTCATGGTGAGTCAGAAGGCAGTGACCAAAGCAAAATTATCATATGAACCGATGCAAGAATGTGGTAAATCCTTCCTGATGCTCATAAATCACAGGGATTATTGCTGTGCCTATTTCCCTGAACTTTTGTTCTTTCAAGTAATTTGATTCATCTCAGTCACCCTACAGCTATTTCACTGTAAAAAGTACCTGAAACTTCAGGGATTTTTTAATTCTGCGTCTGTGTATGGGAGCTACACACATGTACATAAGTGTGTATGTACTGCTCATCATTCAGTCACTTGGTATTTCCAAGTTTAGACAACCACAGGCCAAAGAAAAGACAGCTCCATGATCAAAAAGTGGAAATCCTTTCTCAATACAAGCAAGGAACAACACAAGCAATGTCAACAAGTCATTTCACAAAGAGAAAAAGTGTTGGTGTCCCCCCCACACATCACCAGTCACTACTGGTCAAGTCTAATCTCATTTCAGCTTTTTTCTCTGTGATTGGTAATCTGTGAGCAAAAAATTCTATGCTCCAGTCAAACAGAACATAGCAGGAGTAGGGATGCAGAGTGACATGTAAGGGTTTAAAAGAGGGGAAAATGAATTAATCCTGGGGTCAATTTGCCAAATCTGAAAGTATGCAGTCTAAAAAGTGTATTTTATGGAAAAGAAGCTGTTTGAGACCAAGCTTTCCAACGCAGATGAATATTTTGAATCTATAAAAAAGAAACAGAACTCAAAGTGTGGCAACTCAAAACTAAGCGTATTTACTGTTCTTTGAATTTGGGTTTCAGTATTTTTTAAAGATTTATCTTCTAATAAGTTACTAGGGAGGAAAAATTGTCTTTAAATACCACTGCTTCCACTGCTATTAATAATGAGGATTTTTAATGTATATAATGAATATGGAAATCTTTGTTGCAAATATTTCCATGCAAGAAAAAAATGTATTGAGCTTTCTCTTTGGTTTTGAATTCTGATCGCAAAATGTGACGAGATACAACTTTCCTTTTCTTTCTCCTCAATTTTTCCTTTCTGACTTCATATGAGAACAAGATAGAGAAAAGTTATCAAGACCTGGTAAAGATATAGAGAGTGGTAAATCACCAGCCATCCAACCTGAAAAATGAAGTCATCTGAAATAACCTCTGTTTAAAAAGAAGAAAATGTACAAGTCTTCCCTTCTTCCACTGCCCACACTAGAAAAACCTTGATTTACATAAAAAATTTATTCCTGGTTTTCTAAACCCTTCTTTCCTTTGCACATTACAAATCTTCACAAATTTTTCACAAATTTATCACAAACTTTTTCATTGCAACAAGCAATCACAGTAGGATGTTATGTGGTGTTTGATATTAATCCATGATCAGTGGAACCAGCATGTGCCTTTTCAGTGATTTCAATCAGCCCTCCATCAAAGCCCCATGTCTGAATTGCAACTGCTTTCATTTATACACTTTGTGATAAAAATTAAGCTAAACTTACATCTTAATAATGGTATGAATAAAACAGATTACAAAATCCTGCAGAGGCAGTCTGTCAGTTTTAGAGATCCTTTGATGGCTACACTAGTTACACCTTTGCTTCTGATCTGACAGCATGCTTAAACAATCATGGCTTATCCACATTCATTGCAAGTAACCCAAGGTACTACCTCAAGTCTTTGGAAAAATCCATATGGGAACAGCACTCCCCAAAGCTAAAACGAATAAATCAAACACTTTTTAAAATAGTGTTGAGATACACTTGAGAATTGAATTTGTTAGTTCTCAAAAAATCAATTCCACAGTCTTTATGAAAAATACATCCGTTTTAATTAGTTATGTAACTTCTTCATTATATCCCTGTGTATCAGAACAACATGAAAGGAACAGGAGCAAGGAGCGTGCAGAATAATAAGAGGTGCTGGGACTACAATACACTTTTGAATAATTTGGCAGGTCTCTCTGCTTGGTAATGACAAACACAGGAACAGACATTATCCAGCCAGCTGCAGCAATATGGCAAGTTACTTTATGAAGGTAAGTTTCATATGAGCAAAATCAGAGCAAAAACCCAGAGTATTATTTTAACCCACTAATCCAGGAACAAGGAAATTCCTTAAACAAGTTCATATTTTTGCATTTTTTCAAGTAATCACTGCTTTCAGGAAGAAATTTCAAAATCCTTGCAATTAATTGGAAACAATGTAGCCATCATGTCCTCTTTTGGTAGGGTTTCTTATACCCTCCAATATTTGTTTGGGTTTGCTTTTTGCTTTTTCTCTGGTAAGAAAGGAACAATCTAGCCCTGAGTACTGCAGATGAAAGACAAACCCATGGGCATGGGGGGGATCCATTTTCACTGCTCTTTTTCACAGTAAGGCTGCTGTGCCCTTATGCCCAATATTTCACATTGATGGGAGGTGTACTGGGGTACAGACAACTTTACAGCAGAGGTGAAACAGGGGCTGTGCTGGCAGCATTGAAAAGGGGAATGGACAGTCTGCTCTGAAGGAGTAAGCATGGTGGTCACAGAAGCAGAGGGAATAGCACTAATCCCCATCGACTCTAAATATCACTAATTCAAACAGTGAGTGCCACAGGGAATTGCTGCCTGCCTATATTCTTTAGTGCCTACCAGATGGGTAATGAACACACTGCTGTGCTCACAGGTCCTACCTACTCAGCTCTGCTCAGTCTTTGGAAATACCAATATACAGAGTCTCATCCTTTCTGTGCAGACTTTTCAGTGGTATGGTTTAAGTAATAACCAGTGCTTATGACCCTGAAAATAGCCACACTGTGCCCACTAGGGAGCTCCTGTGTGACTAATTGATTTTCTATTCAGTGTCCCAACCAAAATGGGAAGGATTTGATTTAGAGATATCTGCTGTGTTTTGGGTTTTTTTATGCCAGTGATGTTTTGTGCTTTTTAAAAAAAAATATTAATAATAATAAAGAAATTAGTGAATTCCAAATTGAAAAAAAATCTGTGAAAATTCACAGCATTGTATGGTGTACATTTTGAAATGAAACACTCATAGAAAGTATTTCCTTAATATCTCCTTCTGAACCAAAATTTCATGCCAGTTTTGGCCAGTCTCACTAAATTGCAAAATTATCCTAGTTCTGCTTTTTTTTTTCTCTTGTAAACCTGCAATTCATTAAAATATTTGGCTCAGCTGCAACTCTAGTTTAATTTCACAGAACCAGGAGAAGAGACATAAATGTGCATAGGTTGTAGTTTAATCAGTTTTAGAAAAGGACATTTCCGTGTAAGGTCCTTGTTCTCACTGCTGGAAGGGTTACACAGGAGTAACAGTGAGTCAATAGGGAAGAGATATGACTGTCTGTACCTGGGAGTTTTTATGCAGTGAAAAAGCTGAAAGAAAGAGCTCTTTTTTCAGATTTTTTTAATTGTTATGCAGAGTTTTTTAAATATATGTAAAGGAAATTTTAAGGCAGATGTTACTGCTTTAACTTGTTTGGTTTGTAATTGCAATTATTGTTTAAGAACAATACGACTTGTCAGCACTCTTATCCAGTAAAGCATGGTGTTGAAAACAGCTCCACAAAATAAGCACATGGGGCAGATTGTAATACATTGCAGGGCCCTCAGCTTAGTCTAAATAAGGGAATGGAATTTAGGCAATATTTTTCATTCAAGTCAGACAATTGTCATTTTTACTGAATGCAGAAATTACTTAAAATTCCTCCTAGAGATCTGAAGGGGTTCTTGCGCTCAGAAATTTCACATGACAGTACCATTTTTCTTAAATCTCCCAGGCCCCTTGTAATAGCTTACTTTCACTCTGAAGAGAAAAATAGCTTTCTGGCTAGAGTTACTCTTCACATTGCTGATAAATTGCAAACTGATTTGACAATTACTCTGAATTACAGATAGACATGTCAAACAGATCACTTAGAAACTGATCAAGAGCAAGTTAAAGTGTCAGGATGTAAAATAGAATTAATTAAAACTAGGAAATGGCTGTAGATTTTTTTCCTATGAATAATTGTGACTCTGACTAAACAGGAATAAAAAAGCCTCAGTACATCAAGAGTATATATCTCCATTTTTAAAAAACAATACTATTTAGAGGGATAAGAATACTCTTCAAAAAAAGGATTTTGTGCACCAGTTTCTCATTGTGCATCTCTCTTCATGAACCCTCATTTACCTGAAAAATTCTCCAAAGTCCTCCAATTGCAGTCTGTCAAACTCAGGAGCTAGCCCACCATCCTTGCAGGATCTAGGAAAGCTAATAGTTATCCTCCTGACTTAACAGATTTGTTAAGGCTCTGGCACTTGCTTTTTGATTGGCATAAGGAGTTCTTTTGTCCTGGGATGAGGTTTGAAAGTTGCCACATTGATACAGTGTTTTTATTAAAACTCTTGGAAGCTGAGTATCAACAGGGTACAGAAACTTAATTATGCTTTCTAAGCCAAAGCTGGTCCCCATGGAGACCCTTTTGCTTCAACAGCTTTAGCAACACATATTAGCTGGATAAATACAGCTAATGGAGCAGTCAGTCTACTGCTTTATGAAGGATCTGTATTCAGTTAAGTAGTTGTTTTAAATAGTTGCATATATTAATGTATAGTTGCACACACACATTTTTGTATATGTTAATTATATTAATATAATATGATTACATATTCAGACATTTCCTTGCACTGTTTGTGGGCTCAGGTGTAAGGATTCAGTTTTGGGAATTAACTTGATCTAAGCCATATTTATCATCATTTTGTTTATAATTTAGAAGATTCCACATTGTGTTAGAAAAGGATTGAAAATTGGAAGGAAACACACAGCTGTCACAATTGAGACACTATGGTTAACCTCTGCTGATATCTGTTTTCATGCTGTTGGCTACTGAAGGAAAAGGTTGACCCTTACTGTGTTGTAAGGGTAATTACCCTTACAGCACTGTACTGTAATTAATCCCAAAGACAGTTTTGGTAGTCTTCATTCTAACAAAAGCTCCCCAGAACTTCTTCTATTAAGGATAAGCATTTCAGCAAATGCAAAAGGTTTTCTCAGGATGGCATTCTGGCATGAGAGCCGCACCTTTCCCATGAAGTAGAAGAGATGCTGTAGGAGAAGTGTAGCTAGGTAAATATAGCTCAGTTGATCCAGTTGATCCTTCAGAACATATGATGGAAAACCAGCCAAAATGTGCAGCATATGACCTTTGTGCTACTCACAATGCCTCTCTCACAGTTCAATTTATAGCAATGCAACACAGAATGAAAATAGGGTTTGCCATTTGTTTGAGTAGAAGGGATGTTTCCAAACCATGAACCAACCAAACACGCTGCCATTTGAAGGAAACCCTAAAAAAAAAGATTGCAAACCTTTGTTTGGATAAAACTTACATTGAACTTAAAATTTATGGACAATCTTTCATTTATTTCTGCAAACAGCCATTGAACTGTGTTTTGTGTGCAGTATTTTGAAAAATAAAATCTGCATTTACTTGTACAAGCACTGGTGCCTTTTTGTCTGGTTCTCCTGATGATTCTTTTAGGACAGAGTCAGGGAGCAAAAATTCCATGATTTAGGTGACAAAGTCCCCTAATTAAGATTGAACTGACTCATTCCACCAGCTGCAACAGAGACCTATTGATCAGTCCAAAGCACAAAATAAGTTCTCAGAGGATCCACTTAATAATTTCTAGTATGAATGAATATGATGTATTACCACCAAAACTGGAGAAGAATAACTGTACTTTGAAACTTGGTGTCTTCATAAACCCGCATTGCAGAAAAAGAAAACCTGCTTATGCTCCAGAAGCTACCTTCATGAAATCAGTAATTTTTTCTCCCATCACAGCTCTTTTAGTGAGTTTAATGCATTTCACCATGGCAGACTACTGCTTTGCAAGTCAGTTCATCATACTTCTAATAGTGTTGTATTGATTTATAATATTTGTCTAGCATAAGTAAATCTGGCAGAAGGCAATTAAAATAAAGTTCTCTGAGTTTACAAGGGTTTCAAGCCTAGAGAAAGCTTAATTAAAGTCAATCATGGAAAAAAGCACTTAGCCCTGCAGCCCTACACATTTGTCAGACATCTGAATCATGGGAAAGGTTAATTAGAGTCAAATGAGGAAAAAGTAAACACTAAAAGTGCTTTCTGGGGTTCATTAAGTTTAAATAAATCAAAATATGAAATATTCAACTTTCTAACAATGATTCACATACATCTCTCTCTGCTTTTCTACAATGACACATTTTCCAAACTTACTGAATTAGCATACTTGGAAAGTCCGACTCTTAGTTACACCAAGCCTCCATGGCTGAATTTTGACAATGGAAAGGAAGTAGATGAAACCTCTATGCCCTGTTACATTGAGAGTAAAACAACTTGTGTATACATATTCATTTCAAAAGCAGAATATTGTTGACAGGTTTTTTATTATTTCTTAGTCCCCCTTCTCTGTCTCTCTTCACTCTGTAGGATGAAGCAGAGGAAGTAAACTTTAGGAATCCTACTATAGCTCTCTAAAGTAAACCTTCCAAGTGAGGACAAGTTGAGGCCTTGGATCAACAAAAATCCCAACAATTAGTGCCTATTGATTCAGCCAAACAAATGAGGAATGAGTGGAGCTTCCTGAATGAAGAACATGAGTGCTTGTGGTCTCATGCTTGCACAAGTCTTTGGGAGCAGAAGATCCTGAAAAAAACCGAACATGTGAGACAGGGAATCTCATATATTCAGTTCTTGAGGAGGAAAAGAGTTTATAAAATTGAGAGCACAAGTAAAAAAAAAAAACAAACGAAACTTGTTTGGGAAGACATCTGTTAGAGATATATACCCACTGTATGTCTTGAAGGAGACAGAAAAGGAGTGTCTGGGTTTCTGAAGAATGTATTTTCTCAAGATACATATTTTTTTAGACCCTGTTGTCCACTGGAAAATAGTATCTCATCACAGTATTTCTTAACATGTCAGCTCTTTGTCTCCCTTGCACAAACTAGATTTTTATTGAAGTAAAATAGTTCAAAATTATCCTACCTACCAATTAGCATGGCTGACAACTCCAGATGCAGTGACAGGCAAGCAAAGTACATATGTAGCACTTAGAGCATGATTTGCTATAAAGCAAATAGTTTTCATTTGTATTTATCACATCAACAAACATTCTGTGAAACACTAAGTAGTCTTCTAAACACTAAAACACTAAAAACACTAGGTAGTCTTTTTCTTTCCTCTTCATTTCTTTATAGCCACTTATTTTGTTCTTCCTTTGCAGTGCTCACAGCGATTACAAATCAGTCAGGACACCTTCATAAAAAACACCAAAAATAAGTTTCTGTCTCATTTATACAGGTGCAAGTATCACCCATTTTTAGAGAATTTGGCAGACCCACAGATAAAAATGGTACAAATGTGTCTATAAAAAAGTAGAAGAAGAAAGGAAGATCAAGGGGCTGCCCTTCATGTAGTAGAGGACCTCAGCCTCCTTTGCCTTTCACAGAGAGAGATTCGCTGTGCTTCTATGCCATCAGCACAGGACTGCCATCTGCACAGAGCAGTACAAAGTCCTGAAGGTTTTGTCTCACAAATTATAAAGCTGGAAAGCTCCACTGTTGTCTCCTCCACAGTGCAATGGGAACAAGAGTGCTCTACGGAGACACTCACTGAACCTTGACCTCGCTATTTTTGCTGATGAAGAACTTAACACAGCTTCAATTAAATGGTTGAAATGATCAAATACCATCATTCTTAGCAAACAACTAGTTCAACTTTTCCTACATTAATAACTGTATGATCCACATGTCACCTTTATGTGGTAGACTGATAAAATACTCCATATGCCAGCATGAAGAAATACAGCCTTCCATTAATTCATAGATGATTGCTACATCCAAATATGGTAATCACAACTGGAAAGGTGAAGAGAAGATTAAAATGAAGAACCAAAAGTATTATAAGAGAACTTGAAAAATCAGCCTTATTGGGATCGTGAAGTTGTTGAAGTAGTTGGTTTTTTTCCTGTGTTTTAAACAAGTTGAGATACTTTATCAATCTGGTTGTGATACAGGATGCAAATTTTGGACAAGAGGCGTTTAGCAATATTGTCATTATTGTTATTGCACAGATCAGTGTCCAGCAGTAGAAATAATAAAAGAAAAACAATCAACTTTATGATAAAGTAGAAAGGCTTATAAAAAAACAGATTTGGGCTTTACAGGCATATTTTAAAAAATGTATTTCTTATGCAACCTCACAGAGAAGTTTTTGGCTTCAGGACAGCATAGTTGTCCTTTCTAACTGAAAATTTCATCCTCTTCTCTATGAAATCTCATCCTATTTCTGTCTCTTCATTCCATTTCTTTTTTGTGATCTGACTTCAGAATCCTTTGTATTATCTCTATACTCTTCTCATAGTGCTTAAATTTTAATGTAATTATGTTAATCAAAGCTTACAGTTTTCAATTAACTACTTAGAGAGGGTCAGATAAAAGCTTCCTGCTGGTTTTATTTGTTTTTCTCATCTTCCTCTGAAGCATCAGTGTCTGGCAACATAAAAGTAGAACATTTAATCCACTACTCTGAAGAAAACTTTTGTCATTGGTGTGTCTGCTGGCATACTCAAGTCTGACCAGTTGGACAGCACTTTCTCTCCTTGTCACGGTCATGGAACATAAGGTTAATTTATTCAATTTCTTGGCTTTCTGGTACACTAGAAGATGCATCTCATCCATTGGAATCATCTTGGTTTAATTTATCTGATAATTTCACAGGATCATATAATCATAAAATCATAGCATGGTTTGGGTTCCAAGGGACTCAAAGATCATGTATTTCCAGCTCCCCTGCCAGGGATACAGATGCCACTCACTAGATCAGGTTTCTCAGAGCCCCATCCAACCTGGCCTTGAACACTTACTGGGATTGGGCATCCTGCCCACTTCTCTGGGCAAGTTGTTCCAGTGCCTCATCACCCCTGAGTAAAGAATTTCTTCCTAACATCTAATCTAAGCCTGTCCTCCTTTAGTGTAAAACCATTCCCCCTTGCCCCTCTTTTTATATCTGCCCATATAAAAAAATCCTTCTCCCTCCTTTTTATAAGCTCCCTTTAAGGTACTGAAATGTGATCTTCCCCAGAACCTTCTTTTTGCCAGGTTGAACAACTCCAGCTCTCTCAGCCTGTCTTTGAAGGAGAGATGCTCCAGCCCTCTGATAATTTTGTGGCTCTCATCAGGACTGACTCCAACAGGTCCATGTCTTTCTTGTGCTGAGGAGACCCCAGAGCTGGATACAGCACTCTGGGTGGGAGTGAACTCACCAGAGCAAAGCAGAGGGGCAGAATCAACGTCCCTTGACCTGCTGACCATGCTGCTTCTGATGCTGCCCAAGACATGATTGGTTTTTTGAGCTGCAAAATTCACTGTGGACTCATGTCCAGGATTTTATCCTCAAGAATCCCTAAAGCCCTTCTCCACAGGACTGCTCTCAGTGAGTTCTTCCTTCAGTCTGAACTCATGTCTAGGATTGTCCCAGCCAAGGTACAACACCTTGCACTTGGATGTGTTGAACTTCATGATGTTCTCCTGGGCCCCATCTCTAAGTCTGTCCAGGTCCCTCTAGATGGCATCCCCTCCTTCAGACGTGTCAACTGCACCACTCACCTTCCTTCTCATTGCAGACACATTGCCCAGAAATTGGACTCATCTATTTACTGTCTCTAACACACTTTTGAAGACTGAATTATCTGGCTTAGCTGGAAAAAGGCTTTCGGCTTCATTTAAGGAAATTGGGCAACTTGAATATCTTCTGATTTATAGATCAAATAATCTGAGTTAATTGCACCGGGTGGGCCTACGTTCAGTGTATACCTCCAGCTTTTTTCCTTGTGTATGCAAATTGAATACCACACACCACTCTCTATAAAGCATGGTTTTCAGCCTTGTGTTTATTCTTACAGCTTTTATCTACATCTCCTGCAACTTTTTAACAACCCTGTTGAATCACTGACACCAAATTTGGCACAGTATCTTTATAATGTTTTCACTTCTTTCTGTATCTGCAAGTTAATGTCTTTGCTGGTAGTTTACAGTCTAGGTGCTACTGAGAAAAAAAAAATCCATTAAGCATTTTCTAACTGGCAGATGCCACGGAAGAGAAGGCTTATACAACCTTCATCAGGGAGAAAATCACAGTTCATTATCTACTACAAGTCAGTACACAAAAATACGCAGCATAGAGAGATAATAAACTTGAAAAGAGAAAAAAAAGGAAGAAATTGAGAATATAGACCTCCCTGACAGGAACACTCTTATCAACAAGAAACTAGGGACAATGAGTGTGTTTATTAATACAGAGAGGAAAACCTGCTGTTTACATTTTAGGAAAAGTGCTAGGTAAAGTCTGGTAAATAGCATGTGTATAATGAAGGACCTCATAAAAAGGGACCAGAACCGAGTGATTTTTGGGAAGTGCCAATGCATGGAATCAAAGTGGAATGCCAAATCTGAAATGCAGCAGGTTGAGAGTTATGGATATGTGATGTGAGAGATGATAATGTGCTGGTAAGACTGGCCATGGTTACAAAGTGGTTCAAGCAGTCCAAAGGAAAGGATCTTTTTGTGTATAATGACAGGTTTTAGTCTATAATCAAACTTAACAGAAAATTCATATTGTTGCAATTCTGGGTAGTCCTGGAGGTAAACGGAATGAAGGAAAGAAGGTGGTATAACATGGTAATTCAATTGGTTGATAGCTAATTTCTTCTTTTCTCAAAGGTCTAAAAAATGTGATAAGTCAATTCCTTCTGGGCAGCCTGATTCCTGAAGCATCTCTGAAATTCTGAAAGCAAATTACTTCCAGTCCTTCTGAATAAATGTACTTCTGTGTTTTGGGACATTTTCATTCCTGTAAGCAACACTTCCAGAAAATGTTGGTATCAGAAAGAATACAACACAACTTTTTGGTGCTTTGGTTCTCCAGCAGTGGGTGTTTACAGAGACCTAACTGCAGTGGCTAATTTAACTTTCTGTAGAAAGCCTGCACAACAGTATAATCATATCTTTGCAGAGTAATAAAAAGCCAGCTGTACCTGCCAGCATACAGAAGAGCATGACACTGTCCAGAAGACACAGGGACTCTAGTATCTCCCAAGCTGAAGCCTGTAACATTTCCTTGTTTGTATAGCTTTGGGAAGACAAACTATTCTTTATGTCTTTCAACTGCATTCACCTAAAGTAATTCACAGCGGAAAAAAATTACACAATCTAGCATTACTCCAGTGTATTATGGTAAGTGAAAAAGTTGAAGATAATGGTTTTTATTTGCTCCTTTGTGCCTGCTTGGTCCTCACTGCAGTGACACAGTAGAACTGTAGCATGTTGGGAGAAGGGAATACTTTTGCTGCTGCTACACATAGTAATAAGGAGGGACAGATGGAACAAATTACACTGAGTTTGCATATCTGTGTAATGTCAGATATTGAAATCAACAGGGAGCTTGTTCCATGGTTGTAAACATGGTTCTTTGAACCTTCTTTGGCAGTACTTTTTCCTGAGAGTGAAGCATGACCATGCCCTGCAGCACTTCAGATCTTGATCTCATTCCACCGCTTAATAAACTCATCAGAACTACCTTTGTATGCCTGTGCCCCAGCCCAGCACTGTGTTTGTGGGGTGTCTCCACGCATCCATTGGCATATGGAATCAAAGTGCTGGTCCGAAACTACAGAGAAACAGAATTTAAACGGGAAGGTCTTGCTGACCTAATGATTCAACTCACTCCAGGGCAGCCCCTACAATAGTGAACATGGATAAAAAAGCTTTTCAGACTAACTACACTTCTCAGGTGCAGTCCTTCTTCATGAAATGTGTCATCTGAATAGTCTCTCAAAGCAATGGCAAAAAACCATCAGAAAGGACCTATTTTATTTTACAAACCTATTTGCAATTAAAACATTGGGCCAAAGTCAACACACCTTCTTAATTTTTTCTTTCTTCCACCACAAAAGTAATATTCTGTCAGGCAAAAAAGTATCTTTTTCACTCTGTTTTTCCTTTCCAGTGATTATTAAGGCCAAAGAAATAGGCTTTCCATCTGAATTCAGAACTTTAATAAATGTGATGAAATATTTAAAAATATTTGGCTATTGAATGATCTTCATGTCTGAATTCTTTCTAACTGCAAAATGTGCTATCCTCATAGCTTTCAATGATTAAATATGAGTAAGCAACTGTTTGTATATATATATGGATATAAATGCATCATTAATTACATAAACTCTTAGCTGAAAAATTAGTAATATCTACTCTCTAAAGTCCATTATATACAACCAAAGGTAATAAGTAACTGGTTTTTACAGCAGATTAGGGATTCTGGTGTAATATAAATCACAAAAGCAAAGACTTAAAAGTTTGTTTCCAATATTAACTCAGTGTACAATTAGAAAAATACATCAGGATCAGAAAATTCAGTGATCTACTTTCTTGGATGTGTCACTTTGTTTTAGATGCCTAAGCATTTATTTCCTAGAGGAAAGAAAATGCATGTTTGTAATAGATAAATATTGAAAGAGATTGTAGGGTTGCACCAGTTTTTGAAAGGAAAATTACTAAGAATTATGTAGAGGCCTAATCAGCTGGTTGTGTCACTCTTCTTTCCCCTTGTTTTTACCCATTAATTACATCAAATTTTAACAGTATCAATCAAGACAGCTGAACTGGGCTTGATTGATTGATGCACCAGCTTAAATTCAAATTGTTCTGCTGTCTTCCATTCTTTCATGAGCAACAGCTGCATTTGCTGTAGGAATACCTTAATGCCCCAGAAAATTTCACGAGTTTTTGTTTTCAAAAATGCTACAAACAGTGAAGAATTTCAATGATGCAAAAAATTCTGTGGCTCGTTTTCATGGGTATCAAAAATCAAGTCCAGATTTTTGAAAGGGTTCCCAGAACAAAAAGATTGAGCTGCTATCTACGAAGCACACAAGATTTAATGAAAATTCACCATATATTTCAGCAGCCTCATGGATGTCATTGGCACTGGAAAATTACACCTGAGAATGTACATTCCTTTCAATGTCTATGCAGTGTTCTAAACACAAATTTATTGAAGGTAACACATCCCAGATTAAACAAAACCAGCTTCAAATTGACTTGTCTATCTAAAGACAAATACTATCTTAACAAGAGCTTCTGGTTTATGAAAATTCCAATCTTTGTTCATGTGTCAGCCCTAAGAGTATCCCTGGCTTTGCTGGTGGCTGGACTCCATCCCCAGACACCCACTCCTCCTCTTTCATGCAGAATGATTCTGCTGAGGCTAATTCCAGAAAGTACCTTGATGTGATACTATAAATAGTAGCCACACATAAGGAAAAAAAACCAACTGCTATTAAAAATAATTTGTGCCCAAACTTTAAATTAAGAAGTCACAGGTTTTTAAGAGGACACACACCAGGCTGAAGGAGAGCCAAGCTCTCCATTTTCTCCTAGATGGACTCTCTCTTCATTTGCCACTAGCCAATACCTAGGCTCTGAACCACACAGTAGAAAGGATTTTCATGTCACCTCTCCAGGTGTTTCACTCTGCAAGTTTTCTAAATACTGAAAAGAAAACAGAGCTGCCTTACAAGGGCAAAGTGAAGAATATAATTGTGCTTGTGCAGACTGTTGGATTCTTGTTGAAACCCTGCAGTCCTGGGCCCAGTCCCAGATACAAGTCTCAGGAAAAGCTTTGTTGGAAGGAAGCCTCTAGAACAGCTGCTGTCCCTGACAGATGTGCCAACACAGCAACCAGAGAGTCAGTTTCCATAGTGATTGCAAACTTTGTTCATGTTCTTCCTTCGTCCATGCCAATAAGCAGGCACTGACTTGCTCCATATCAATGCTACATGCATATAAGTCTTTCACAAAGACCAGTCTATGGATATAAGCACAGGATCTGAACTGACACCTGTGGCACACCTCATCTGTGTGTAGTCTCCTCAGGGAATAAAAAAAATTATTTTGTATTATCGCTTTCTCAATATACAGTTATTTTTAGAATCATATTATTACTGGCTTTTTTTTTATTATTTCAGACTTTTAAGGATACCCAACACTTTCAAAAGTTGCAAAATAAGGTGAAATTCGCGTTAAGTGGCATGAACAGCAGCAATAGAAAAATATGTTGAAAATCAAAATACCATTGTGCATTTAGATAATTAAATTGCAGTTGATCCAGAGCTGTTCCTACAATATCTTGCAAGCTACTGCAAGACCTTACAGTACTCATTTTCCTGTGTGTGGTTCATCCAGTGCACATTTATTTTTCTGTAATGATCACTAAATGTTATCAGACATGTCTTGATCTTTAGACCTGCTCTCTCTTTCCTCTTTATCCTTAATCTCCTTCCCCTTTTTTCTCTTCCTCTTTAATTTACTGTACTAAATGATTAAAGTCAGGGTCACGCATATCAACAGGATTCTTTGGAGCTGAAAGAATGATCCACAGTGAATACTCTTCTCACCCTAATGTGTAACATTGGTGTTAGAGTGCAGAAATATAAAATGTGGCAAGTGATGTTAGGAGCTGGGAAAATGCAGACACGTCATAAATAATAATGGAAATTGTTTGCAAAATGTTCATAATCAGAAACTGAAAATACCTGTGGTGTTGCCTAATTCTATTTGAATTTATAAGAAACATGGATTGTTTCCTAGTGCTTGAGTATCTGAGGACAATTTGTAGATTTAATAATCAGCTTTGTTTTGAAGAAAATCACAGTACATTTTATTTTGGTCCTGTTGATCTGTTTTTGATAACTGGATCATTAGGTTTCTGTTCTGTTTCAATTTCAGAGAAAGACTTGAATTTCAGGAAGGTTTAAGCAGGAGATAGATTATCTGATTCTGGCGTTTGAGGCGTGAAGTATGGAAAATCAAGAACTTCAGATGTTCCCAGGTTAGGTGCAAGTAAGGTGACATGCAGGCGATTACTGCACATCAGCAATGTACCAGGAGCTTCTCTGTTGGTGTTTGAAAGGAAATAGCTACTTACAGTACCAACATCTCCTCCAAACCCCACCCTCCGTGGCAAACACAAAAAGTCCTCTCCTAGTTTCTTCTTGATCACTTCTGAAGGATGGTGGTAGGAACTGTGTGCCCTCAAATTTGCCCACTTCCTGGCGTTCCCAGGAATGTACAATCTATGTACCAAAATATCCTCAGGACACCCCACAGGAAGCCATCTGGGAACTCCAGTGGGTAATTGGATGACCCTGGAGACTTTCTGTATGTTGTCCTTGAGAGGTCACTTTCTAGTTCCCAACCTGGGCAGGTGATGAATCTGATTTTGACAGCTACAAAACTGCACTGAGGAAGAAGATACTGAAAGGGACTGGACATCAACCAAGTCAGAAAGAAGCTGAGAAAAACGTTCACAGCCATGAACCACAGAAACCTCAATTTCCTTTAATCCTTCTTCCAATGTCTAGTTGAGGTACAGGTATTTGCACTTGCAAACTGGAAAGTTTTGCTACAAATTGGGAAATCACCCATTGGAAGCAAAAGTGGAAATAAAAAAAGACCTGAACAGATTTGTGGATGATAGAATAACTCCGAGCCCTGCTCCGGGACTCTGAAAAAAAAAAAAACCAAAAAATGCAATCTGAAGGTGGGAAGTAAAGTATTTTCCAGAGTAAAAGAGAAAAATAATATTTTAGTGTAAATTTTTTGTAAAGCGTCATTTATGACAGGCCTTATTCACCTCCTAGAAAAATTTTCTCCATCTGCAACAGGTGCGTGGAAAGGCTGTGAAGATAGAAAGGGGCGTTAAAAGCCTATCTTATGTAACAGAATGGAAGTGCTTAACTTTTTTCACATGAAAAATGAAAGCTGAGAGGAGATACTATTGCAGTCAATAAATATTTCAGGAGGCAAATATTAAGGAGAGAGAGGAGGTCAATGTTAACACAAACTTATATGAGTGTGAATTGGCTATGAATTATTGTCTTGCTAGTAGTATCTTGCTACTTTACAAAGTAAAATATAAACCAGAGAATATGTCTTTGTTGATCTGGGTAATATTTGTTTTCATTAAATGAAAAGATCATAACAAGCTCTGTGACAGCTTTGTGTGTTATCATGTGAGAGAGCCCTGCTGCCATACGAGACTTTCTTTTTAAATCCTTCAAAAAGCAGTTTTTTGACCCTTTATCTCTGCCTCTAGTGTCAACCTGGTGAATGAAATGTGCTCAATTGAAATTAAATTCTGGTTAGAAATCAGTAACATTATTCAGGATTCAAGTTCATTAAGGACTTCTACATAGGAATTACCATCCTATGTAATTATCATTACCAATGGTCTAGACTTGAAATCCTTTGTATAATAAAGTGTCTTCTAACCTGTTATCAAGAGTAGGAGCCCTCTTGATTTCATTGTTTAATTGAGTAATCATGTTTTGGTTCACAGACCAGTGCTATTTTGTTCAAATGTCATCCTTTCCAGTACATAATTTCTTCAGAGTATCTCTTACTTTTTCTCACTGTAGTAAAAAACCCCCAGCTATTACATCAATGTATCACCAGTGTCAAATGAAGACCTTTACTTATTCATAGCATCCAATTCTACCTTGTATAAAATATTTTTATACGTTGTGTTGCTGGCTACTTCCTTCTGCACTATAGATTAGCATTGTTCTAATCTTTATCTCAGCTGGTATTTACTGTGTTGGCTGATGTTAAGGACAAAGCCAAGAATAAATTAATCAGTGGAGCTATTTTACCAATTCATCACATGACAACTTATTAATTTCTTTAATGATTTACTTACTCACTTGGAAACTTTCCTTTTACAATAGTAATATAAAGGGCCAAACCTAAAACATTAATTTACAACAATACTTATACGTTACAGTAATACATTATACAACTCTACTTGTATATTACAGAAATACATTATACCAGTTACATTACACCAGCATCTATCTCTACTTGTCGAGGCGGTCATAACTCAAAGTAAATACCTTAAATGTCCCAAACCAAATCCCTCATTACTTGTTGGTGGCTCACCTATTCCCAGGTGTCTTGATTAGATAATCAGGTCTAGACCTCTTTGTGGCTTCCACCTGCCACTCTCAGCTTCACCAACGCCGCCTCCCCCACTCCGTCCCAGTGGGTCACAGTAGCCCTAAACACTTTACACTAATACTTATACATTACAGTAAACATTACAACCATACTTATATATAACAGTGAACATTACAACTACAGAGTCCATCCCCTCCAGGGGCTTTTCCCGAAGCATGTCCAGCCAGGAGCATCTGCAGCTAATCCAGCAGCGATCCAATGAAGGATATTGCTGCCAGTCTGCCACAGAGCCCTGGCATGTCCGAAGCTTCTCCAACCCTCTCCTGGGGTCTACCCTCCTGGGGTCAGTCTTCTTCTGAGATTATTCATCCCCTCTGGGGGAACTCACTGTCTTCCCCTGGGACTCGCCTGGTCCTCGCTGCAGCCCTCTCTGGGACTCGCCTGGTCCTCGCTGCAGCCCTCTCTGGGACTCTTCATCTCCTCCTGCAGCCTTTACACCAGCCATGCAGCTCTTCTTGCATTCTTCTTCTGGCTCTGACAATCTTCCTTCTGCTTCTTGCAGGCCTCTGACTCTTTGGCTGACTCCACCCTTTTATGGTCCTTGTACCTAATTGCTTACAGGTGTATTAAGTATCCATGCCACCTGTTCTTAATTGGCCCCAGCTGCAACTCATTGGGGAATACTGTGCCCCCTTACAAGTTTCCTAAAAAAAAATAGTATTTTTTCCTCTCGTGTTGTCTTTTTTTTTTTTTTAGTAAAATTTTTTTTAATAATATAAATTATTATTATTTTCTTTTTTTTTTTTTTTTTTTTTTATTTTTTTTCCTAGAAATTTTTTTCCTTGCTTAATTTTTTTAAACTCAATATATTTATTATTTTTATTTATACATATAATACCACCTTAATTATTTTATATTTTTTTTTAATATATATTAATTTAAAATAATAATCTAATAATATATTTTTTTTATATTATTTTTAATCAATAATAAATAATTAATTAAATTAAATTTAATAATAAACAATATAAAATTTTATTTTTTTTTTTTAATATATTTTTTTTAAAAACAAAAAAACTTTTATTATTTTTTATATTTATTAAAAATATTTTTTTTTTTATTTTTATTATAAATATAATTAATACTATATATTTATTTTATTTTAATTAAAATTTTATTTTTTTTTTTTTTTTTTTTTATTAATAATATTTTTTTTTTTTTTAATTATTATTTTAATAAAAATAATTTTAAATAAATTTTTTTTTTTTTTTTTTTTTTTTTTTTTATATTTTTATACAATATTTTTAATTTTATACTCTTTTATTTTTTTTTTATTTTTTTTTTCAAACACAACAGTCAACTGCTCTGACAATGCCTGCTCTTTCTCTCCCTTTTTTTTTCTATGCTAAAAAGCCCCACCCAAAATCAAGAGACAATTTTCAGCCTTATTTTTACCTTTACCACAACCACTGTCTGCCTCCTTAGGATCACACTAAAGAGCTCTCATTTCATCCCCTAATGCAGACTCAGCAACCTCTTTGTCAGGGTTGCCAAACTCTCAGTAATGATGCCCTCGGCTCCTTCCAGCCTGGTGATGTTGGAAGAGATCCTTGTACATAAAAATTTAGGAAAACAAACCTGGCAGTACAGCATGCTAAGGCTCCATGTGCACTGGCCACTGCTCACTTTTGCACAAGAGTAATAATGGTGGCAACCATCAGCGTCCCACTTCAGTTTTGGAGACAGGAAGGAGGTAAAGAGCTGGGCTGTGTAATGCTGTGGACAAAGGGAAATTGTCCTGCTTTTCGTGACTTGAGGCAGCTCAGAAATATGGCTTGATCAGTCCTATCCCTCAATGAACATTTCAACATTTCAACATTCAGTGTTGAAAGAACATTTCAACAATAGTCTGTAGCATTCCCAAAGAGTAGTTCTAAACAGGCAACTTTGCCTACCCACTGTCTAAGATGTAGTAGGTGAGTGGAGCTCTGAGACGGCAAAAAAGTAAACAGCTTGCTGAAGGAAAAACAGAAGATGGATACTCTCCAAAAGAAACAGATCATACCAATGAGTTCCAACATTTTCTGGATCAAAATCCAAAATTTGGCAGATTTCCCTACTATAAATGCCTCTAAAAGCATTGCAAAAATTCTTATGTGGAAGTTCTAGTAAAACAAACTTGACATTCTCTATTGGCGTCAGCTTTTCCTTTATATTTTATTTCCTCCCATATGCAGACTCACACTTTCAAAAGTTACTTTAAATATTTATTACCACTATTATTGTTGTTTATTTAAACTTTCAAAAAGACAAACAGTCATCATGAATTTTTGTCATGTATACGGCAAAACTGCAAATTTTCCCAGTGCTGAATATCATGCCAGTAACATCTGCCATGACTACCATGCTGTTCTTTTCTGGAAAGATATGTTATCATGCAGAAAGACAGAACATCTTGTAGGCTGAATAAAGACAGGACATGATTATGCTATTGTAATACTCAATCCTTTTTCTTTGAAAATCCTTAGGGAAGATGTAAATAGTAGCAAGAAGCTCTATTACCTGTTCATGGAATGAGACCCTTTAACTAGTAGATTTGCCACCAACCTAAAGAACAACGGTTAAACAAAAGTGTTTGTAAAGTCAACAGCTAAAAAAGGTCAGGCTTTTACAAGGTAATTTCGAAAGGTTGTGAGGTGTTTGCAAAATGTTGTTTAAAAGTTATATGTTGCTCAGCAGGCTGCAGAGTAAGAACAGGACATAAATAGTTTAAAAGAAGACTTCTGGTCCTTTAAGAGCTGAGGCAGAACTCTTTTATTTATTCCTCAGGAAAAGAGCTTTGTCGCTACGCCGAATGCCAGATCAGACAGCACGATTCAAGGAGTAAAGAGTCTGGCAGGACAGGAAAAATTAATCTAGGCTTTTTACAGCACTAAAACCCTCTTTCTGCACTGACTGGAAAGATACTCAGGCTAGTAAAACAAATTGCACTCGTTTTGCATGGCATTCAGGTTCACCAAAGCAGTAGAGAACTAGATCCTTTCTAATAACCCTAGAGTTTACTGCAGCTTTTTCAAAGAATAAAAGCTTTTGCACTAAGCTAGCAAAGGTGTTTTAGTTCACCATGCTGTTGCTAAGTGGTCTTCTCACCCCTTCTGCACTGTCTCTTCCAGTTTTTACCTGGCAAAAAAAAAATTCTCAATAATAATTTAAAAAATAGTAATTTTTTTACCGCAGTCTTCCCAAAGAAGAGCACCAAAAAATATTTGTCTTGTTTATAAGAAGTGTAGATTAGAATGTAAGAAGATTAGCTTCAGTGATGAGCATAATGACCCCATCACTCCCATACTCCCTTCAAAGTCTGTCACATTTTAGGCTACCTATAGCTGTGCTTATGCCACTCAAACTTTGCATTGTAAATAGACTGAAAGCACTGAGTTGTTTCACATAAATCTCTACATCTTATGTCATACTAAAATTTATGAGTGGAGCCAGGCAGACTCTTCATAAGAATATATTAATTTATGTGAGGGAAAGAAATGGCATAATATTATCATTAATATATTATATTACGTATTGATAGTGTCTGAAACATGAACAAACTGAGTTCCATCATAAAACACACTGCATGAACGCACAGTATCTGAGATCCACAATCAGTTTTCAGTAGCCAGATCTCTCACTGTTATAAAGAAGGGGAAAGTAAAGTTGCAAAAGCCACCTAAAGTTGGTAGCAAATGAATCCAAGGATAACAGAAGAAACATAAGAACCTCAGTATTGCACTTATTCAACCTGATCTCAGTACAAGAGTGTTTTGAGATACTGGTAAACTATTCACATTGTACAACTACAGTGTTTAATTTCCCAGAGGAGTAAAGCTGTATGGTGCTCTGTTGTATGTACCTTACTCCATATAGAGACAGTTTCTACAGGAGATCATTAGTTCTGCATAAACTTTGTTATAGTTGCACCTGAAGGTCTTTAAAATCCTTCATGCTTGAAAGATTAAATAAGTTGGATGGCCCTGGAAATGTAATTATTTTTAAATGCCTCCCCAAGGCCTCTAACTCTTCTTAAACCAAGACTTTCTTTCTGTTATTTTCAAGCCACACAAACTTCATTTTCCCACTTATCACTTTGATCTAAAGAAATATCATATATTTGTCTGTTGTTCTTCTTCATTCAGAGATAGGTAGAGAGCCCTTGGGACTTACAGGATCATTATGTTCTCTTTGGCTAGGAGAGAGATTTCATGAAAACCTTTAATTTCTGCCTTGTAAGGTAGGAAACAATGTTCTTCACCACCAAGATTTAATTTGCAGTATTGTGGTCATCCTTAATAGCACAAACTTCTTCACCACAAGTGACAACTAGTGGTACTTCCAGACTGCTGTTTAAAAGTCTCCAGCTCTGTTTTTCTCACAGACACAGCTCCAACTCAGAAATGAGGGATGGATTAATCAAATCAAATATCGTTTCCCTGGTTTTGAGTTCCACTTGTCACTATATTTTCTTCACCAAAGTATGTGTAAGGCACTGATTGCAGCTAAATCCTTTTCATAGCACTTAGTTTGTGTCACAAATCTTAAAAAAAACAACCAGCACCAAACAAAGCATCTGGAGTATACCTATAAATTAGGTGAATTCAATTTTCACAATGTCATAGGAAAGAGGTACTTAATGAGTGAGGTAATGCACTTAGGAGTTAATCATCTGAAGTCTGTTATAAATAGTGAAGGCTTCCCCTTTTCTACTCCACACCTATCTTTCAGAAATGATTGTCTTCATGATTTCTCTTAAGAATTATATATATATATATATATATATATATATATATATGCATATATGTGCATATCTAAACAAAAAATCTTTTTATCTACATTTTCAAGCACACAATCTTGCTTTGTCTCAATTACTCCAAACTTTTATTGTATGCAAAATGAAACAAGGTATCTGGCACTAGGCCTCTGCCACCAGAAAAATATCAGGCTGCATAAGACAGGGTTGTAATGTTAATAGCTGGAGATATCAGAGAAATAGATACTCTGGAACAGTTCACAACAAGGTAAATTACTGGCTGCACTTATTAAAGTGTTCATTTTTAGTTTAATGATATCTTTAAGTGATATTTTATCTACTTTAACATGCTACTAAAAATTAAGAGATTTATGTATTGCCATTAATTTATGCACTGCCAGAAACAAAATGTAAGGAGATAACGTCAGCTAAAAGTATGTGGGTATAGACCTTAATCATTCTAATGTCTCTCTATCCAGGATCTGTCTCCCAAAAGCCAGGAGTCTGAAATATGAACTAATCCAAACATTGAAGGGTACTATTCCTTCTAAAATGTCTTCATTAAACTACTTCTGATGCCTTTAAACGGAACAAAATCAAAACAGTCCTCTGGAGGATTTGAAAATACTTATTCAAAGACAGAAGTAAAGATATAACACTGCTACAAAGAGGAGGAATCCCCACCGGGAATTATTTGGCAGGTAGACCTATCTGATGTGGTGAGTCCCCATCTGTTAGGCTGATAGTGATGAAGAGGCAGTCAGGAAACTGTGGTGAATCCATTGGCAAGCTACCCAGGAGAGTCTAAAGTCAGTAATGATGCTGAGAGTCCAATGCAGTAATGGTCAGAATGCATTTTTGCAAAAGCTGGGAGAAAGGAAGATAATTGCAAGATGGCACGATTTGCCATTGACTTGACATTCATAAAAGAGGAATAGAACTAGAATAAAGGCAGAAAAACTGGCAGCTTCGGCCCAGGTGGGTTGGGAAATGCAGTTTAAGTTCAACAATGGAAATTAATGTATGTGAGCATAACTAATGTCACCTGCTCCAGCAACTGCTTGTGAACTTGAGAATATTGCTAAATGAAAGAGTCCAGAGTCAGAGGGAAGGGGGTGATGGCAAGGTGATGTTCTGGTCCAGAACAATTAGGTTTGTATCAACAGAATAAATAATCCCAGAGAAGCAGCCATTCTGCCTCTGCTCCCCAACATAAAAGACACCAATCTGTGAAACACAACATCACAACGACCAGTTTGAGAAGAACCTTGCTACAGATTTTCCTAGTATATCCTTAATTTTTGCATGGTTGCACCAAGGCTCCAGCTGCCCATTCCAGCCCTGAAGGCAGAGTGGTGGCTGCCTGGTCCCTGTGCTGTGCACCCTGCCTGAGGGCTGGGTGGCTGCTGGACAAATAAATCACTGTGGGCAGCTCATCTGGCAGAAATGGTAACGGGAAAAATGCGTTCTCCTCCAATACACAGGGATCACACATTTTGCTCATTACAATGCCACAGACACTGCCCCCTCCAAAAGCTCATAAACTACAAATGGAGCTGGTCCATCTCATGTCCATCCTGCTGTATCAAACTCCTCCCCTCTGTTGCTTGTCTCTGTTTCTTACACACACACATATGTCTTGCTTACAGAAACACTTTTTGCAGAAAGTTCTCGATGAAAAGGGGAATTGATGCAGATGGCAGCAACATGGCCTTATTTTATTAAATTTTATAACCTGGAAAGGTATGAAGCAGCAGTAAATGTTTTCCCTGACTGTGATTTGGGGCAGCTATATTTTGTATAGGATTTCAGTTAATCTTGACCTGACACTCAAATATGGATCTCAAGAGATAAATCATTCAAAAAAAAAAAAAAAAAATTTGGCTTTAAACTGTATTATGCAATTCATGAAACAGCATGAACTCTGTAATTAACTGTATCATGCAATTCAGGAAATTCATGATACAATGAAACCCAGTTCAACATCTTCAATCATAGGACAGAATATCTGCAGTGTCGTAGCAATTTATTGCATTTTAATATATAAATAATTGTTGAGTAAAAAAAATTAAATGTAATTTGACAAAGTAAAAAATTGCATGCAACAAATTCAATTTAATTTATTTTTTTCTGTATTTCCCTTTTGTCACCAGTATTTCAAGAAGCTAGGCTGTGTGGTTCATATCTTTATTGTGACTGAAGCATTACAAAATTGTTTCAATTGATGTGAACATTTAATCTTCTCCTTTGGTTACATCTGTGGTAGAATTGCTTTTACCTAGTTACTTTTAACAATGGCAAAAAAAAAAAAAAAAAAGAAAAGAAAATAGAGTTTAAGAGAAATCTAACGCTTGACTGTATTTTTGAAGTCTTGGCAATTAGTAGAAAAAAAACTCTGTTCATGTTCTGGAGGTCCTTTTTTCTGGTAGAAGCAAATTCTCCCCTTGAAGTTTAATTGCTTTTATTCAGAAAGAAGGAATAAAGTAGATACTCTGTAAGCCACAAACAAATGTAAGTTAGGTTATCTGAACTCCCTGAACTTCTACGTATTTCCTGAAGGGAAAGGGTTTTATCTATCTTTGTAAATGTTTATCTTTGGATGTCTGTGGGTTAGAAATGCTAGACCTCTCCACGATATAAGAGAATACATGGAGAATGTAAGTTAGGTTCTGAACTCCCTGAACTTCTACCTATTTCCTGAAGGGAAAGGGTTTTATCTATCTTTGTAAATGTTTATCTTTGGATGTCTGTGGGTTAGAAATGCTAGACCTCTCCACGATATAAGAGAATACATGGAGGTTTTTTCCTCTTGGCATCCTCTGTGGAATCAACTTTCTTAGGGAAAGAAAACCAGCGACAGCGATAGTCCATGACAGTTTGATTAATACTCAGTTCTTGATATTTCCACAATATTTCTGTTTCTCTATATTTTACTCCCCAGTCTGTGTTGTTTGGGGACCATCAGAAACCTTTCTGATGTTGTTTAGCATCTACTTTTGCATTTCTACTTCTGTCTTAGTGCTACATGAGAGAATAAATAGACAAATAAATAAATAATGCTGCCATTTGTCTAGTCATCTCAACAACGTGCTCTAAGATAAATGGTCAGAATGAAATAAAACTGTCTCATCAAATGTGTGTTTTAGACATAGTTCAGGTAATTAAAAAAACTAAATATGAGCCCCAGTGCTCAAGGACTCTGTGATATGTGACTCTGAGTCCATAAGAAAACAAATGATTTAATGTGAAATATAAATACTGAGAACCACAGGACTCACTTTAGCCATTAGAAAAGTAACATTATTTGATACTATTCACAGTGCAAAAGGCTTAACTTATTCTGTTACTGCCAATATCTCTGGTGCATTCTGAGGAACATCTTCATAAGCAGTGATACACCTAGAGAAATGTGAGGTGTCTCAAACTGCAATGTTCTTTAATTCTTTTTCATCTTCTGTTTCTGTCTTATTTATATTTATCAAGATATTCCCAACTCAGCTGCCTCTGATGACTATTACTGTGATTGTGTTATTATAAAACAGAGAGGCTGCTAACCATTTAGATCTTTGCTATCAAAGCAGAAATATTAAACCTCCTCTCCCTACCCCACCAGTTTCTCCCTAAGTCCCACACCAAAAAAAGCCCACAAAAAACCAGGGAAAAGCAATTTGTTATGTGCTTGAGTTAGGTATACTAGTAAGATTGTTTGCTCTGTAAGGGAGTTTTGCTTTTTTGAGGTAATTAGGTCCCAAGTTGATTTGCTCTGTTCTCTTTTATAGAATGTATTGCATTATTACCACTTGGAAGACAGAAAAGCCCTATGCAAAAGGCACCTTTCTCTAGCAAGTGAATAAGCTTGGATTTTCTTGGGATAAAGATGATGAAGAGAGCTTGCACTGACAGCACCAGAAATTGCATTATAGCTTAGGATTTGATAGGATATAACACCTCACCCTCATTAGGAGGAACTCTGATTTTGCACCCTAACTTTCTATAAGAGAATAATGTCATTCCATCAGAACAGGGAAGAATTAAGTAACAAAATGACACACCTATTTAGGAAGGAGTCTCCACATCCTCTGTAGATGGGGGTAGTTTTTCACAGCTAACTTCAGTACACCAGAGTGATTGCTCAGATCTCAGTGGGGCAGAGGCCTTTTCCCAGTGGCAGTGATGCCTCAGAGGAAGGAGAGAGGTTTGACATACCCTTCTTCCTAACACCTGCATTGTCTAGCTGAAGGCAGCCCCTAATCAGGATGCACATTGCATTTCAGGAGCACCAAACTCTTGAGGAGGGAAGGAGGCAGAGGAGCTCCCACAGATTGTCTGAATCATGCTGCTTTTCCAGCCTGGAGATGCCTAAGTATGTGCTCTGGTGATGAACAGATAGGGGAACAACTGAGTCAATGAAAATGAGGGTCTTTTTTTCTCTTTTGCTCAAGAAGGATTTTAAGACCAGAAAACAATTTACAGGTCCAATGTGTTTTCATACCATACCTCTTTGGGCAGTTCACTGTAGTAATTAATAACTGTAGTGAGGAAAATCTGATGAATCCCACTATGTGAAAAAAGAGGAAGGGAAATCTTCCTGGATCCCCCAACCATCCTGATCACAGCAGACACGTAGAAAGGTGGCTCTTCTTAGAAAGGTGGACCTCCCAAGACACATGGAGACACAATAAGAACAAGAACTGAACAGAATTAAAGTAGAATTAGAATCATAGAATGATTTAGGTTGGAAAAGACCTCTAAGACCATTGAGTCCAAGCATTAATCCAGCACTGCCAAGTCCACCACTAAACCATGTCCATAAACCCCACATCTACATGTCTTTTAAATACCTCCAAGGCTGGTTACTCAACAACTTCCCTGGGCAAGCCTTACTGTGATGAAATATTTCCTAATGCCAATCTAAACCTCCCCTTCTGCAACTTGAGGCCATTTTCTTGCTTCCTGGGAGAAGAGGCCAACCTCCACCTTACCACAACCTTCTTTTAGGTGCTTGTAGAGAGCAATAAAGACCCTCTTTGGCCCCCTTTTCTCCAGACTAAACACCTCTCAGCCCCCTCAGCTTCTCCCCATAAGACCTGTGCTTCAGACTTCACCAGCCCAGTTGCCTGCTCTGGACATGCTCCAGTGACTCAATGTCTTTTTCCAGAGCTGTACACAGCTCTCAGTGTCTGGCATCACCAGTGCTGAGTAGAGGGAGACAATCACTGCCCGAGTCCTTCATGGCCATCTGGGCACACCATGCCACTCTTTTTCATACTGGATTTAGAGAAAGTGTGCTTGATTTACCCCCTGTAAGCCAGCACCCCCAGGTCCTTTTACCTCAGGCAGATTTCCAGCCGCTTTGCCCGAGGCTGTAGAGCTGCAGGGGATGCAGGGCCCAGGACTTTTCTCTGTTGAACCTCATCTAATCAGCTTCAGTTCATCAATCTAGCCTGTCCAGATCCCACTGCAGAGCCTTTCTACCCTTCAGCAGATCAACGCTCCTGCCCAACTTGGTGTCATCTTCAAAATGATTGAGGTTGCACGTAATCATGTTGTGTGGGTCATTGATAAAGGTATTAAACAGGACTGGCCCCAATACTCACAGTCCTGGGGACGCCATTTGTAACTGGCCATCAGCTGGATCTAACTCTTTTCACCACCACTCTCTGGGCCCAGCCATGCAGCCAGATTTTTGCCCAGCGCAGAGTGCACCTGTCCAAGCCATGTGCAGCCAGGTTCTCCAGGAGCTGCTGCAGGAAACAGTGTCAAAGATTTCACTGAAGTCCAGGTAGAACAGTATCCACAGCCTGCCCCTCATCCACTAAGTGGGTCATTTTGCCATAGGAGGACATCAACATGGCCAAGCAGGATTTGCCTTTCACAAACTCACTCTGTCTGGGCTTGATCCCCCGGGTGTTCTGCACATGCTGTGTGATGGCACTCGAAGTGACCTACTCCATACCCTTTCCCAGCACTGGCAGGCCTGTAGTTCCCTGGATCTTCCTTCCAGTCCTTCTTTTAGAAAGGCATCACATTTTCGAAGCTCCAGTCAAATACGACCTCCCCAATTAGTCAGGACTGTTCATAAATTAAGGAAATTGACTCTCAGAGCACTTCCAGCTCCCTCAGTACAGCTGTGTGGATCCTATCTGGCCACATGGACTCATGTGTGTTTACGTGGTGTAGCAAGTCAGTGACAATTTTCCTTTGGATTAGGGAGCTTAATTCTGGTGCCCATCCAGGTCTTCCAGCTTGAGGACTGGTCATTCAGAGACCAACTGGTCTTATTAATAAAGACACTAGGGCGAAGTCCTTAGGTACCTTGGCCTTTTCATCATCTTTCATCACTGTGTTTCCCCCCTACCCAATAAAGGATGGAGATTCTCCTCAACCCTCCTTTTGTTGTTAATGCATTTACATGAAAAATAATATTGTCTTTTACTGCAGTTCTTTAATTGGATGAGGAAAAAAATCAATAAGCATATGAAAAGTGTATATGCCATGCTTTTTTTTCTGTCTTAAAGATCATAAAGAATAATGCCAGGCTAACATTCTTCTGCTAGCAATTTTACGAACTATGCCCGTTGCTCAGTAAAACACGTTAGGTTATTTTTGACTAATGTGGGAGACTCAATATACTGGAACTGAAACAGGACATGTCTTTATAACCAGCTCAGAGAACAATGTATTTTAGTTCATCTGCATTATCTTTATGGAGAGGTTGAGTAACATTTCATCATTTGGGCCACAAGTCAAGTCAGCTTCCAGATTCCATTCATACACATTTCCACCTCTTTCTTGTATCTTGCTGTCCCTTAAATGATTCTTTATTGGCAAAAAAGGGTGTAGACTTAAATTGGTTAGGTAACAATTGAATTTTCCTCCTAAGAAATTTTAAGTACAAATGAAGAACAGAAAATCATTAGAGAGCAAACTGATTTTCACCAAGGTGAATTAGATGTGTTACGCTCACAGATTCACCAAGCAGAGTGATATAAATTTCATTGAGTTTTCTGTTCCCTTCAGTATGAACAAATAAGACCAAGCAAAATCTTCTGGTAAAAAGCTCATTCAATTGCTCAGGTAAAAAGCTTATTCGTTGCAAGAATTTTGCAAATTAAATAAAACCTTCTTTAAACCTGTGTGGAAAGCTTTTTTATCTTCTTTCTGTACCTATTTGGGCATTTGAGAAGTAGGAACTTTGCCTTACTTGTGCTTAAAAGATTTTCTGTGTTGTTTTTCCCCTTCCTCTAGTCTTTTGAGATTGTTTCACAAGACCTTTTTCAGGACAAGATGTTGCACGTAAATATTCTCCAAGGTGCCTGTACCCGGGCAATTTCCTGGTGCTAATTAGACCCGTGTGCCTTCTGCTGCTGTTGTGGAGCACACACATATACTGCAGCCCTTGTGAAGTCAAGCTGCAGTGCTCACAGGATTAATCACATCTAACATTCACCAGGACAGAAATTATTGCAACAAACGCCTGTTAATATGCAAATGAGGCCTCTCTTGCTTCAAGCATCATCCTGTAATTACTCAGCTGTTTCTCAAGTGTGATCTATTGAATCAGCAATTTATGAAGATGGAATGGCATAACTTAATTTACTTGTGTAGCTTCATTAATGGTTAACGGGTAGAAATATGCATTGTGTCACTACTCACAAATAGTACTTGTTAGCACTAGAATTTGATATGGGTCATTTAATTTGTCTATGCAAATTCACTTACAGTGTGTTCTGAAGTCAACAGCTCCTCAAAAACTTGTCTCTCAAATGCTTCCTGCAGCACCAGGAAAATTACACATTTCTGCTCATGGCTTGAGCATCTAAGCTTAAAGACAAGTTCTGAGAAAACAGCAACAGCTGGTGCTAAACAAAAATTAAATAGATTAATTGAGTAATAGCAATATTTGGTAAGTAGTGAGGATCTGTCTGCATTCCTTGTTATTGTGTCACTGCTGAACACAAAGTTAAATGAAAACTGTATGCATTTTAGAGGTTGAAAGAACATATGTAGCCATCAAAATAAATGTGTGATGTAATTTCATTCATGACTAATAATATGTTAGTAATCTGAGTGCTGAAGACAATAATTGATAATGCAAATCACTAAAGGAGGCATAACATATACAGGTTTAATTATTTTCTTTCAGTTGCTTTGTACTGCTGAATATCTCAGCTATATAGGGGTGATGATGAATGCAAATTAAACTGAAAAGTTGTGTTCTAGAAACAGTGATGTTTTATATCACAGATACTGTATTTTCATGAGTTTATTCTGTGTTTGAACCACACTGCAGTGTTCTCGTTTCTGCTCCAGATCTCATAAATTTTTTTTAATATAGTTTTTGTGTTTACCACTTTCTTCAATTTCTTTTAAGATAATTTTGGCAACATTGTCTTGTTTTTTTGTGGTGAGGGTTTGGAAAGTATGTCTGTAAATTAAATTCTTCAGGCAAAGGGAAGGACAGCCTCAGAGTATTCTCTTGTGGTATTGATAACCCCTTTGCACAGGAAAGTCAGATCTTCTAGAGGTAATATATGGGTGTGTTGTGATTTTCTACCCAATATTTTTGGAATAAAAGCCTTCAAGTTTGTCTGAAAGTGACAGGGCACAGCAAGCAGAAGCAACTTCATTGAACTTAAAGGAATTTTTCATTGTAAAACATACATATACAGGATTAAGCTCTGAAAAAAAATTTCTTCATGATCTCCCCATCAATTACTTCTTCATTCGAAGAACTGGGCCTTTGATTTAGATAATATCAGATATAGCTTTGAAGGTTATTCAACAGAAAAAAAAGGTGGAATCAGGCCTTAATTTAGTTATAAACATTTTAAATATATTTTAAGAAGATATAAAGAAAAGTGGGCATGGTAATTAATCCCTGTTCTTGCTAAAGACAATATCAAGTTTTAAAAAGATACTTGAAATCCAGAGAACTAAGTAATAACCAACATTTCAGATCTCAGATCAGGGGAATGATTATTCTTTCCTTTCTGGTAAAGTCTTTAAAACATCTGACTTTGTACTGGCAGTAGGAACACTCATTATTACATATGACAAAGAACTCTTTCTTTCAAAACATCTTATTAAGTCGCCAGCTGACTTTGGTACCAAGTTTCAGAGTGTGGGAATAATGACAGCCGACTGCTCAGCCATGTGCAGTGGGTGCTATCTCCATGAGAAAGGTCAGGGGAAGATGACAGGATGCCAGTTAATAATACACATCTGAAGCAATGATCCTCACAGGACCATCAAAACTGCAATGGTCTGTGGACAATTGTGTTTTGTCTTTTAAACCGAGCACTGGCACTCAGGTTTGTATCATCACAAAAGAGTAATACGAGATGGCATCAGAAAGAGACGTCTTCTGTTTTACTTCTTTTAATTACTGTCCAAGGAGAAAATGGCCTTTACTGATGTCTTAAACAATAAGTGTTCTGGTTTTCATAAAAGATGACAGTGAAAAATGAGGGACAAGGAATTTGCTCAGAATTTTTTTCCCTTAGAAAGACTTTTTCCTTGATTGGACTGAATGTGGAACTCTGACAATCACAACTATACATATCTCTTCATTACATGATGCTTTGTAGTAGCACTGCAATATTTTTATTGCCAGCACTGAGGGAGGTGGGAAGTAGAAGAGAAACAGAGATGTGCTGGGGAAGCTGGGAAATTGTGTAATGGGCCACAGGGTCTCAGGGATATATGAAGTGTTGATTTGAGACTGAATCTGAGATATGAAATCCCCAGTATATTCTTAAAAACCTTCACTGCCCTCTTTTCTTTATTCCTCTTTCCCATCACTTCTCTGACTATTTTCTTCTGTCCCTTCCTGATGACTAGGACAGTGTTAGATCAGATCTTAGATATCAAGGAATGAAGATCCCTAGCAGGCTTCTTGGTCCCATGCATCTCACCACATTCTCTACTTGTTGCACGTGTGACACTTTGACAAATACAGTGACAGAAAGAGTGAAAGGTCTGGCCTACCTGAGCTTGATTCAGTTAAGAAACAAAGCTACTTGAAAATTTACCAGAGCAGATCCTAAAAGTAGAGAGGTGCCAGCTGAGCCATTGTAATTCCCTTCACGAAGGGTCAGTGGGCAGGAGAGGGTTGGCAATAAGTGAAGATGCATTTTGTTCAGTCTTTTCTCATTCTAGTTACCACGACAATTTGATTTTGTTGGGTACCTGTACTGAGAGGGACTTGTTTGGGTGGAAACCATCAGAGAGCAAAACAGTGCTGAAATCTCCACCATTTCCAATATCCCCTGTTTAGCTGCCTCCTTCCCCCACCTGTAAAGTGGGATCCACCAGCACTCATATGTGCAAGTACCTGGACCCTGCTTCAGCACCAGCAGGAGGAGGGAAACAGCACCAAATGCAAGGACAGGGTTCAAGACACTGCTTCAGCCATCCTCCTGCACCACTGTCTGGACAGATCTAGGAGCTGTAGGACAGCAGCCATAGAGCTCACAGTGCTATGTGTTGCTATGCATAGTGTCACCATCTAATAATTTTGTCATCCTGAAGTATAGTGGACAATTCAAATTATGATATTCCTAGAATTCTTACAATGCCATTGTCTATTATTATGCTGTTCCTAGCTTTGGCACTGGCTTGCCTGGGGAAAATTACATAATCTTTATGCTTCATTTTCTTCCATCAGGAAGCTAATATAATTGTAGAATTACATTACGTTACAGTGCTATGGGGACATAATATGTCAAGTCTTGAAGCAGAACACCTGCCTCTGAGCAGAATAGTGCTGCATATCATAATCTCTTTCTCTTAGTGTTTACTGCCTCAGACATATTGCCCCTCCCACAACAGCTTCTCTGCTACAGGACATACCAAGCTAGCTTGGATGTCTCTTTCCCTACAGTCACCAGACTTCCAACAGTTTTCATGGAATTACAGAATATTTTGAGTTGGAAGGGATCCATAAGAATCATTGACTACAACTCTAAAGCAAATGGCTCATACAGGGATCTAGCCTGTGACCATGGATGACAATGTTAGAGCCGTCCTTTAACTGGCTGAGCTAATTTTGATTTCCAAGCAGATTGAATTGAGTGTTCATTTGTGCAGAGATTGTTGGGCTCTAAGAGTCACAAGACTATACTCATGAACAACGGAAGGCATCCAGACCTGCAATTCTCTCTTTCCAGATCAGTGTACTCACACAAAACTACACAAAACCCACAGCAGTGTTGTGCTACAATCAAAAGAAGGCTTTATTGCAAATAAAGAGATAACAACTAACCTATGACCATAGGATATTGATATCCATTGCTGAGATTATAACCTCCAGGTCAACACTGCTTGCATAGTAATCTCACCTCCCTCTCCTTTAAACCATCACCTCAGCTTTTTCACAAAATTTCACTGAATTACTGCTACCTTGACCTACACAGAAAGATAGTAGGTTCATCTCATCACCTTCAGAATAGGGGTGAGACGTTAAATTTCTTTAAGCTGCCTCATCAGAATGCCAACAGCAAAACACTGGACAGTACCAATTTTACCATAATGGCTCTAAGTGTCCTATATGCAAAATTGAGATGTCCTTGCCTTCCAGTCTTCCATAAAATGTAGCAGATGTACCACAGGTATGAGGGCAGCTATCTCTTTAGCAAACAAGTGGTAAAAGAATTTGTCTTCCACCATTATACCTGTGGGCTGCTCATCCTTATGAAATCATCTGAATGGGTCTCCAGTTATTCTAAACAATTTGGCTGTAACTTGGGACTACTTCAAATACACAAAAATATGTCTGTTGACAATTGAAAACTTTACTCAAAAAGACTCCTTTTGCATTGTATTGGGTTTGCACAGCCAGGTTTTGGTAGCAGGGGGGCTACAGAAGTGGCTTCTGTAAGAAGCTACTTGAAGTTTATTTCATGTCCAGCAGGGCCAATGTCCAAGGCAGCTCCAAGATGGACATGCCACTGGCCAAGGCTGAGCCAATCAGAAACGGTGGCAACACTTCTGGGATAACATATTTAAGGAAATAAAAAGATTACGGCACAGATTAAATTCTGGCCAGAGCAGGGTGAGAGTATGTGAGAACAACTCTGCTGACACCAAAGTCCATGGAGATAGAAGGGGAGGAGCTGTTCCAGGTGACAGAGTGGAGGCTCCCCTGTGGCCTGTTGTGCAGACCATGGAGAGGCAGCTGTACCCCTGCAGCCCATGGAGGAGCACAGGGATGCAGAGCTCCACCTCCCTGTGGAGGAGATCCACTCCAGAGCATGTGGATGCCTCAGAGAAGGCTCGGAACCCATGGGAAACCCATGCTGGAGAGCCTCCTTTTAAGGACCTGTGGACCTGTGGTGACAGAAGCCCACAATGGAGAAGGTTTCCTGGTAGGACTAGTGACCCCATGGGGGACCCACATTGGAGCAAGCTGTGCCTGAAGGACTGCACTCCATGTAAGAGTGACCCACATTCCAGCAGTCTGTGGAGGACTGTTGCCTATGGAATGGACTCACATTGGAGAAATTTACAGAATTCACAGAATGACTAGGTTTGAAGAGACCTTAAAGGTCATTGAGTCCAACCCATGCCCTAACATCTCAACTAAACCATGGCATCGAGTGCCACATCCAGTCTTTTTTTAAAAACATCCAGGGATGGTGACTCCACCACCTCCCCAGGCAGACCATTCCAGAACTTTATGACTCTTTCAGTGAAAAACTTTTTCCTAATATCCAACCTATATTTCCCTTGACACAGCTTGAGACTGTGTCCTCTGGTTCTGTCAGTTGCTGCCTGGTGAAAGAGACCAACCCTTACACCAGACTACAACCACCTTTCAGGCAGTTGTAGACAGTGATAAGGTCATGGAGGACTGTGTCCTTTGGGAGGGACCTCACGCTGGAGCAGGGGAAGGATTCCTCTTCCTGAGCAGTAGGAGAAACAATAGGTAATGAACTGATCATAACCCCCACTCCCTGTCTCCCTTTGCTGCTGGAGGGGGGTAGGTAGAGCTGGGAGGAAGGGAGAAGTGGAGAGAGGTGTTTATGAGATCTGTTTTTACTCCTCATTTTCCTGCTCTGATTTTGTCAGTAATAAATTCAGCTAACATCCCCAATTCGAGTCTGTTTTGCCTATTTTGCTATTTGGTGAGTGATACCTCCCAGTCCTTATCTCAAGCCATGAACCCTTCATTATGTTTTCTCCCCTCTGTTGAGTTGTGGACAGAAGTGATGGAGAGGCTTTGGTGGGTGCCTGGTGTCCAGCCAGCATATACCCACTACATGCATGGACCCAACTCTGATTTTGGTCACAGACAGTAAAAATCTGAAAACACATCACCAGTGTTACTCTAGGGATATTGTCTCATACTTCCTTGCAACTAAGAAATGTTTTGGCTTTGTGTTCTGTTCAGTCAGATATCTCATATCCTATTATTCTGCTATCAGTAGGCAGGAAGAATTAGTGAAGTAAAAGAATACCTGTGAATTCATCATTCCTAAGGGAAACACTTTTAGTTTTAGTTTAGATATTATTCAGATCTGTAATGGGATCACTGTCCTATACAGATGTACTGTGCTAGTATGATACTGAGCATATCTTGAAAAATCTCTGGTAAAGAGAGCTCTTAAATCCTCCAAATTAGACTCAGATATGCAGCCTGCCACAAATGGCAAATTAAGAAAAAAAGTGTAATACAACATCCAACTAATGAGAGCCCTAGAGTAGTGAGTACAACCAATTTAAACCAAGGGGTCAATGGCAGTCACAGCTTTAATAATTCTAGAGACATTTAATACTGCACAGGGATAGAAAACATCTTCAGGAACTTGTCTTTTATCAAAAAGAAAACTAAAAATCCAGCATAACTCCCAGAAACAGTGAAAGCCAAAGAAAAAGCCTACTTTTCTCAGTAACAAGGAGAAGTAATGAGAATCCATTCCACTTCTAAAACTAATATAATGGGGAACTTTGACAACTTCACTTCAGAAACAGGGTATTACAGAAAACTGTGCTATATTACATCATCACATATGAACCAGGGCCAAAACTATAACCTAGAAGAAAAATAGAGAGTGTTCTTCTTAAACAGTCTCAAAAATGATTCCCTGTCTTTCCAAGGTCAGCTTTGAGGAATGAAAGCAGAACAGGGAAAAGAAGAAGCAGAACCTGGAAATCTTCCACATGCCCTCACCTTGTACATCCCTTGCAGGTATGTGGAGTACCTGGAAGATGCTACCACTTTGACTCAGCATTTTGCAACCCTACTAGGCTGAATACTAAACTGGGTAATAGAGGATCAAGTTCTCAGAGGAGCCTCCTCTCAAGAGGATCTCTTGCCAGATCCAGAATTATTAGTACGTTATTAGTTACTATATAAATAGTAATCACAAGATACCAAATACATAAGTAAAGGGAACTGAAATTGAATCTTTGATGGATGCTTTCCCATTTTACCCATCCTCTTTTTTCTCATTATCATATTTCAAACTGTATAAATTTTTGATTGCTGTGATATAAATAAAACATAGCTTTATGCCAGAGATAATTCTAATGCTGACTTCAAGTTCCCCCCTTCAGAGATCTAGTACTATCTCTGAAAATTAACAGAGAATTGTGGAAGTTGAAATTTAAGATTTCAACTTTAGTTTCACTTGAACATAAGATTCAAAACAAACCTCAGGATTAAAGAAAAAAATTGCATGTGTCTCCTTAAACATCCAAGTACGCTCTTTTGCTAATTTTAAATCTTAGTTATTTGGAATCAAGCCGCAAAAGTGTAGTGCCTTCAGATTTCTTGTTAAGTTTTGACAGCCTGCTATCTCCAGGTGAACATATTTCACAAAAACAAAACCTTGAATTATTATCTATCCATTAAGTACAAAGAGTTTACGTAAAATTAATATAATATATAATAATTATAATATAATTTATACATCACCCTATTTTGTGCAGGCTTTTTTCCCCCTGGTTTATTATTCTGTCTAAAGTTGGTCCTTAAATCAACTCTTTTTGTTTCTTGTCTTCATTAGCTGTCTAGAGTTTTTGCAGTGTGTGAAATTCTTCTGGAGTTATAAATTAAGTTACATATTTGCTTGAGACAAAATTGCCTTTCTGCTTTCTGGGAGAAAGAAATATAAGTTTCTAGTTTAACTAGCCTGAGATTTTTTTTTCTGTTGTTAATCAAACTGAGTGCATGGTCTCCTACAGAGCTAAACTGAGTCAGTCTACCTGAGCTTTGCCCTCACAAAAAAGCCGCTCTATTTATGTGAATCACAGAAGCAGTGACGTAAAGAACTCTTCTTTGTCATTCTACACAGTTTTCAGAATATCTTGTTGTGAACTGAAAATAAGCTGTTTAAAACAAAATCACAATTTAGTGTCTATTATACCACTGTTATAAAATGGTCAAAGTATTATACACTTACACAAAAACTAACATAATTCTCATTCTTTGCCAAATGTTCCATGATTAAAGCAAAGATTTAAAACTAGATGTTTTCAAGATGAATCTGTAAAAGAACAAGAAATTTATTTTTCAAATAAAAATATTTCAGTTAGGACAATATTAGAAATCTATCTTCTCCCAATTAAAATTTTTAGTTGATTACTCTGTACTAAAGTACTGTAATCCAAGAATCAAGAGAATTTAACCTTCAAGACAGTAACTTGTTTCTATATTTTTGATGCACAATCTTAAGCTGCAGAAAGTAAAGCTTGTTGGTGTTTGCTACCACTCTTGAAGACACTTTAGGAACATTCCTTCTGCTAATCCAGACGTTCTGCAATTTTTGTTTGAACAGATGAGGATATTCAGAATATTAAGTACATCTCTAGTTACATAACATTGTAGATATGAGTACTCATATTTGACCCAAGGCCAGTATTCATATTTTATGTTTGACAGGAAGAGGATTGTTAGCAGAGATGGTGAATCAAGCATACTCTCTCTAAATCAAGTAGGAAAAAGAGTGGCAAGGTTCTTTTGTTATTGTAGCCATGGTCCTTTTGAAGCTTACCCCAAAAATTGTTAAAATTAAAGTGAATCCATGTTGTCCTGGTGTTTGAAGCACTAAAGCACCATATTTGCATTTTTTCATAATAACCATACTATTTCTCCTATACACTTCTGTATGCTTATTTCAAGTATACTCAATCATCTGCTTTGAAGGTCCTCTATAGACTTCCTAGAAGATCCCTCCATTACCCACTTCCCTTATTTTAGTTAAGTAACTGTTACCTATCGGTATAAGATTCTGAAAGAGTGAATTAGAGATAAAAACAGAATTGAAAATTATGTTCTCATAACACAGAAAAAAATCTTTTTTGAAGGAAAGGAAGCTCCTCCAAAGGGAGCTCAAGACCTCCCTTTGACAGATGTGGTTACTGCTCTTCACAGCCTACAGAGAGATATTATCTGAAAACATCTTATGTATAATCAGGATTAACAAAAAGACACGAGACAAAATCACCGTGCTCCTCGTCCTTCCCTGCAACCAAGCATCTCTTTCCCCTCTTCAACCCAAAAGCAGGCCTGATTCCTCAGGGGATGTCCCTTCCTTGCCAGGGCTGTGTAAGGAACTTGCAGAGGGCAGAGGGCTGTGATCACCTCAACATGCAAAATCTAAAAAATCTTTTCAGGTTTACCCAGAATGAGCCTAGGTGTGATCACAGCTACCATCCTTTCCTCAGGAGGAGGGAAAGAGGAAAGGGAGGATGATACCTGCCTGGGGCTTGCTCCAGCAAAAAGTGGAGGGTTGCTGCTTCATACATCAGCCCTGTAAGCCCAAATGAGGCAATATGGGCTGACACTCTCTCTTCTTTGTCCCTTGCTTTGTCTTCCTCGCATATATTATGTGCACTTGCAAATAAAATCCTGAGAGTTGACAGTCTGACATTTACAATGATCACTGAGGGAGTTTATTCATTCCTGTGCATGTCACATACCCTTATAATGGGTCATAAAAATACCACATTTATATTTTATAAAACTTTAAGCAGGGTCTAGCCCTGTTCCTCCAAGATTAAAATATTAATTAAATGAGAGCTTTTACTTGATGTGTCATCATTGTTGATAAGGAAAAATGAAAAAAAATCATTAAAGTTAAAAGTGCATTTAATTTTTAAGTATTTCAAATATTTTCCAATTTTTTTATATTCAGGTATTTTGTATTTTAAAAGTTAATTTCCTTGCTTAAATCTGTTATGAACATTTAACCCTACTGATATAGATTGACATCTGACCATTTTAGCCTTATTTCTGTGATAAATGATGAAATATATTTAAAATATAATTATATTTAATGAGTTGGGTTTGTTCAGATGCTTTAAATAGTAATCTATCTTAAGTATACTGAGAAAATACAGACCATATACTTGAAAGAAGAAACTGAATTGATGTTTTTGCTGGTAACTTTACAGGAGGAGAGAAACTCCAGCCTCTTTAAATTTTATGTATAGGTTTTCATATTTACTATGCAAAGAGTGCAAGCATGTGGGCAGATAAAGGGGTTCTCAGAAAGGAATTTTCATTAAAACCAAAAAGGGAAATTACTGACGTTTGTAACTGAAAGCCATTCTCTGCTGACATTTCCACTATAACTGTGGTCTGCTCTGATGTTTTCTTCCAGTGTTGTTCTCCTTGTGGTGCTAATATTGAGAGTCAGAGGGGAACTGGTATGGCTTTGGCTATGTAAAAAGAGGGCATCAGAACTTATATAACGTTTTTCTCTCTCCCCCACAACATATCACGAAGGATGTAAGATGTGTGAGAAGCAAAGAGCCTGAAGCATCCTTTATGTAAAATTAATTGAAAGAAAGGTGCAGTAAAGAAAAAACCTCTGCCATTATCTCTTAGTAAAAAGATGCAGATATTAACAATTTAGAGCAAGTGATTACATCAAGAACTTCATGATTATCCTGTGCTTAATAAATCATCCTTTCATCTGCCTGTAGGATATGGCACCAGTACATACTGCAGCAAATTATAAGACATATGAATGCAGATGAAAACCACAATACAAGTGAAGGGCGAGTTTCTTGATGATCAAGGTGTTTGTGAATTTCAGCACAGGCATGCATTAGTATAAAGCCCACAAGTCCTCCTTCACTGCTCATTCCTCATCTCTCATGCCTTGCTTTTCTCCCTGCTCAGTTATTTCATGTCCAGTCTGGATAAGCCTCTGTTTTTTATACAGTCACACACAGAGATGGTGGGCCTGCTGTCTGATTTGGGCCATAGAAGGCTGAGCTAGACACAAATATTTGGTAGTTTCATTATTCTGTTCCTATTCCGCCTATTAACCCTATGGTCTTATTTTTCACCACAGACATGGTTCTTAACCTGCGTGTTCTCTCCTGTGATCATCTGCGTTGCTGAAAACTGGGATCAGAGATGAATTGAGGAAGCTGGGGCCTTACAAACTGCTGTCAATCTCAGCTGCACACGTATGGTTCAAATGGCACGAGGCTGGACCACCCTTTCTGCAGCTAACATCCTTCCCAGGTTCAAGTGACACCTTCTCCTGACTTCTCCTTCTGCTTCTCTCTTTCTTCACAAACTCATTCCACTTCAGCAGCTGCAACGTTTTCTTGTGAAAGTTTAAAACCTCTTCTCTCTGAATTCCAGGTCATGATTCTACCCCTTTTAGCTATCGTTCCTGTATTTATGCATTGATTACACATATAGTCATGACATTTATATATCTAGTGTAAACTCTGGTAGTTATCAAGGTTTTCTCCTAATAGAGAAAATGATTTTAAAATTTTTTGAATATTCTAAGTCAAGCATCACTGTCATCCAGTGACAACTTTGCAGGTTTGGAGGTGTTTTGCCTGAACAATGCTGGGATATTTTGGTTTTATGGATGGTAATTGCTAAAATAGTAACGTTGGCTGGCAGTGTCTGAGATAAGAATCTACAGTAAATGAAATATGTGATTTTAATTTCAAGCATAACTTGCATATTCTCTTCTGTTTTATAAAATGTACGAGACATGAATGACTTGGGAATGCAAGCAAAAATTATAGTACAGAAGCATCCTTTCTCTACACATAATAACCAAGAAATGCAAAGTACTTTACAAATTAATGACAGAATATGTAAAATTTCTAATCTCCCCAAAGTGTATAGGTGGTGAAAATGATCACCAAATAAGTCAGAAAATTCTGCATAAATTTATGTATTGTAGGCACACAAGTCACAGACCAAATTCACATATTTTGCCTCAGCTATTCAGGTGAGGAATTTGCTGCCTGTTCTGTAAGGAAGACATCTGAATAGGACAGTAGAACAAATAAAGCTCTCCCTTTACAAAAGATCATTGCTTCTTACACAGATACTCATTTAGTCATTAAGTGGATTCCCTTTTTCAGTGGGTTTTTTGGGGATTTTTTTGCAAGGATCAGCATGTTGACATTTTGAAATACACTGACAAGATAAATTGTAAATCCTAAGCCTGAAAGAGAATACTGAATGTGAGCCCAGCATTAAATCACTGTATATCCTAGGCTGCTAACAAGCTCTATAGCATCATGACAAGTATAGATGAAACATGCAACATCTAATTCATCGCTTCAGTACTTACAATAAAAATGCCTGTAATTTTAAACTGTTTGTAGCAAACACATAATGTGACAAATAATGCTATAAACTTTTATCTCCTGGGAGGATACAGATTTCAGACAAAGTTTGCAGAGAAAATGCATGTATTAAAACATATTTTGTAGAAAACACACTAATCACAGAAAAGAAGAGAAGAGAAGAAGAGAAGAGAAGAAAAGAAAAGAAAAGAAAAGAGAAGAAAAAAGAGAAAGAAAAGAAAAGAAAAGAAAAGAAAAGAAAAGAAAAGAAAAGAAAAGAAAAGAAAAGAAAAGAAAAGAAAAGAAAAGAAAAGAGAAAAGAAAAGAAAAGAAAAAGAAAAGAAAAGGAGGGGTCCTGGTATTTGGTGATGTTATTTCTGAATACTTGGATATTTATCAGAGAACCCAACACAGGGTTTCATGTCTGTTTAGGGTCTCAGTGAAGTTAGTGGGGTTGTTCATGTACCCTTAAGGCCCATGCAAAATCCTACAGCTATGCAAATTGCAGGATTCATGTTTATGGATTTGTCTCTGGGAGAGACTGAAATTTTATGCTTAATGGCTTAAACATTGTTAAAATCACCGAAGGGCTTTTGTCCACTGTAGCAAACCGTGCAAAGAGGCAACTGCTCATCAGTGACCACCAAAGCCCATCTCTCCCTGAGCATGCTTCCTGAGGGGAGCTGGGCTGTGGGCTAAGCCACCTGATGGGACTTTGAGATATGATAAAATAAAGGTGGCACTATTTTCCAAATATCTCAGGTCTAAGGAGAAGTAAGCAAGCCTGGGGGGGGGTAGAAAATATCTACAAAGGAAAACATTCTCAGCAGATGTGTTGAAAATCAGCTCTAGCTGGGGGGAGGCCATAGCCCGCAGACCCATTTGCTGAGGCCAGGTTTGAACCCCCAGGAGGAGGTGAGTGTTTGAGTGTATAATGGCAAACCTCTGCCCTGAGGAGTGGACTGTCACCACCTGGAGGCTGCAAGCCAGGTGGTCAATGGAGGCAAATTCTGTGGGGTGGGCTGGTGGTTTTTTTCACAGTAATTGTCCTTCCTTACACAACTCACTCAGGTGTAAAACTCCCCCTCTTTCCCCCTGGGAAGGTTGTATGGGGCATAACTTGCTCAACTGTGCTGATGTCAGAGGCAGCTCTCTTGTCTTAGAGGCGTACAAAACCATCAAATACCCCCAAAGTGCCCCCAGACTCATTTCTGAGGCCTTCCGCCAAAGGACAGAAAGACACACACACACACACAACGTATCAGGAAGTTCCCACCTGAGCCTTCACCCATTATAACTCATCAGACCTCGTGTTTTGTGGGCTTTTTCCCCCACCCCAGATAGATAAAGATAGCAATCATCGCTTCAACCCATAGACACCCAAGCTGCAACAATCAAGCCTCATGTAGATCCATGGCTGGTGATCCATGTATCATTCCATTCTTTTCCTTTCTTTTTCTTTCTTTCTTTTTCTTATACATTTTCTTAAGTAATACCTTTATGCTTTCATATTGCCATGTTACTGTATATAATAATAACAAAAATGGCTGCCTACCTGCTTTGCATTGCAACCAAATTGTTCTGAAATGAACCCTTCATATGCATATTCACAAACACCCATCATTCAATGTCATTTCACTCTAATCTGCCCCAAGAGATCTATTAAAAAGAACCTGGGTTGCTCTTGCTGTCGTGGGGGCGGGTCGTTGCAGTCTTCACTTCCACCTATTACTGACATTGTTATATTTTATAGGTAAACATGAAACATCTGTTTGGGTGCCACTAGGTGTCCTTTCATAGATGAGTAAGTTTATCTGCATGAATAGTAAAATGACATGTAGGAAAAAACCCAAGAAATGAAATGTCACGAATAATTGCATTTTAGTTTATTCATTTAAACTTAGAGCTAGTATACAGTAATATGCAGATGTTTTCTGCTATTATCTGGCTTTTGGAATGGAAATAAAATTCTCTTTTTTTTAGAACTTTGTGGTGTTCCTTGCTTTATGTATTTGAAGTTATCCCAGTAATTCAATGAAATTGATTAAATGAAACAATGCAGTTAAGGGAAAGGAGATGCAATAGAGTGAGGTCTCCTTAAGGGAACACAGTTAGGGAGGATTCATTGATGATTTTTTTTTTTTTGCCTGGCTTTACTCAAGCTGACAGGAGACCCTGGGATCAAAGGCAATACTAAATATTAATGAATGCAGAAGCCTCAGAAAAGGAGGTAAGAGAGACTGATTGTCAGAAGCTGAAGACAGAAATGAATTCAAAAGGGAGCTGAAGACGCACAGAACAGGAGACTAGATTTTTTAAAGCCTAGCAAGAAAAGGAAACAGGGATGATGGGAGTGGACCAGGACTTGCAAATAAGAGCAAGAGTTAAGACAGTTGTGAATATATACACTTTTTTATAATTTTTCTATGCATAAAATATATTTTTGAATGAATAAAAAAAAAATTATAGGAAGACATTGACAACAGTGTGAATAAACACATGTGAGTGAATGAGGCAAAACTTCATTTTGAAAAAGCCAGAGAGATGAAGTTAATAGAGACTCAAACAATGGTTTGTCCTATATGGATAAGGAAACTGGAGGTGAAGCTGAAGGAAGTATATTTAACCAAAAAGGCAAAGTCTAAAAGAGAAAAACATGTTTATAAAAGCCTAAATAAAAATGAAAATAAAGACTTCAGCAGAAAGAAAGCAGCCATAATTGAAGAATTTGGCTTCCCAAAACTTTCAGGAACTACAATAAAGTCAAACTAAAATAAAGAAAAGAAAGTGGTTAGTAAGTAAAGCTAGCAGAGGAAAATAGCAACCAGTTGTACGTGGCCCTGCTTGAGCAGGGGGATTGTCTTGGATGACCTCCAGAAAACCCTTTCAACCTCAGCCATTCTGAATTTCTGTGATATGGTCAGCATATCCTTACTGTAAGGAGTCAAACTTCCATTCTCAAAAACCTTCCACTTTAGGAAACATAAGAAGAAATCTGAACAGCACAGTGGCTCATAAGAACCGAGGTTGCTGGGGAAAGTAAGTTGTTTCCAAGGCCAGGAGAAGGACTGACAGCCTTTTATTGTGCAACACTTCCACAAGGATTTCACAATCAGCTTTAGTGTCTTTGCTGGGGTAGACATAGCAGTACACCCTAAAACCTTTCACACAGGTCTGTGAATATAAAGAGGCATTTAACCTGCAGCAGCTGAAATTTGCTAACCTTATGGTGTTTGAAATGTGTTTGTCATAGAAAAGAATCATGGCCAGTTAACTTCAAAACCAGGTTATTTTTTCAGGGCCAACAGCGGTATGCTGATAGTGGCACTGGAAACATGGAATGCCAGGTGCACTCCCAGGTGCAACTGCATTCATTGGCAGTTGTAGCTATGTGCTTTATTTCACTTTTTGGCTTTGCAGAGGTTCAGTTCAGGAATGACATCTCCAAAGTAAGCATGATGCCCAGAATACAAATTTTAGATGGCAGCTCAGCAGCCCACCAGTATTGTATTTGGTGGGGCCCCCGTGGCAGGAAGGAATGATGAATCTGACTCCATGTTCTCAGAAGGCTAATTTATTATGTTATGATACTATATTATAATAAATACTATACTAAACTATACTAAGGAATACAGAAAGGATACTAACAGAAGGCTAGGAAGATAATAATGAAAACTCGAGACTCCTTCCAGAGTCCCAGCACAGCTTGACCCTGATTGGCCAATAAGTCAAAACAATTCACAGCAGAAACCGATGAAACAATCACCTGCTGGTAAACAATCTCCAAACACATTCCACATGTGAGCACAACACAGGAGAAGCAAATGAGATAAGAATTTGTTTTCCTTTTATTCCGAGGCTTCTCAGCTTCCCAGGAGCAAAGTCCTGGGCAAAGGGATTTTTCAGAAAATATGAATGTGACACACCAGCACCCACCTTTTGTCCTGTGCAGGGTACCTCTGTTACACACCCATTGAACAGCACATCGTGCTGCCAAGCCTGTTTTATGTATCTCTGAAGGTCTGAGGTATCTCCAGCACACTGGAGGTACTGTATTGTGTCACCTACAGTGACGTTTGCCACCCAGCTGGTGTGTGTTCATTCACACAGGAGACAGCTGGGGGCTGAATCACAAGTACCCTCCAGTCATGGATAGCTCAGTGCAGCAATTAAGCCAGGAGTTTATTTATGTGGTTCTGAGATCATCAGCCTTAATCTACCGTACCTGACAGTAATCACAGATCCCATGACAAATGCTGCCCAAGTACAACTCTGTAAACAAAGTTACAAATAAGGCTTCAATTCTCATTAACTTGTTTTTCTCAGAAAGATTTTCTTAATTTCTGATTCCCTCAGATAATACATACAAACTCTAACCCGATTTTGTGAATAGATGCATAATTTACAACTAAATTATAGTTAAGGGAGATAGGACTCATCTGACAAGAATGAATTTACAGAAATGAAAATATAATTTTATCAAGTATACACAGTCACAAAGCCTCTTCCAGTTACCCATATGAGTCAGATGTTGACACAGATTATATTTTCATTCATTACCATTACACCTTCTTTCTTCCTTGAATCCCTTTGTCTGGTTCCTAAGCAACCACAAAAAGGCTCCTCTTCAGAGAGAACCTATAGTCATGACCCCAGAATGGGATTCCTTTAGGTAGGGATTCCTTCAGCAATGGTCCTAGGAATTTCGAATGCCTGCCACAGAATCCTACAAGGAATGAAGCACCTTGCATTAAAAGCATAAACCAGAGACACCAACACTAAGAAAGAAACTAAATCCAGAGCCCTTTCCTAAATTATGCAGCTGAAATAATTGGATAGGTTGCTATCTCATGTATTTAATTTTGTGATCTTCCAGACTACAAATGCCAACTAATTTCTTGGTCATTTACTTCCGAGATGTGATCAGCAAGTGACTGTTCGATTGAAGGCTAGCTGTATAGAAAGATAATTATTTCAGTGATTATTGGGAAGGCAAATTATTGAAGATTATTAAAATCTTAACCCAAAGCTGTCAATGGCCACCAGTTATGATTTTGAATAGTTACTTCCATCCCTCATGTCTCAGTTTGCTATCTAAAAGTAAAATACAACATTTTCCTTCTTCATAAGGATTTTATTAATAGCTGTCCTTAAAATCCTTGAAGTTTCCTATACGAAGAACAAGATGCATATGAAAACCTACAAATGAGAAATGTTAGCAATATGACAACACTTTGTCTTTTTTATTTTTATTTAATGCACAGATCTCATGTTAAGCAAGACAGCCTAATTTAGTCTTCTTTCTCTAACAATGAAATTAAATTTATTTTGTTTTGAAATTTGGTAAACAAAGTACTATTGACCATGATGAGAGAAGACTAGCCTAGCCTTCACAGACTTTTTTCCTTCAAAAGTGTTCTATATACTAAATGACAAAATCACTGTTAGAATCTGTAAGTGTTAACTTAAATCAATAAATGATTACTGATTGCAGGTTCTTCCTTCCTTCTGGAATCAGAAGAGTTGTCATAATTCCTCTTTGAAAGGGGAAAAACATTTTCTGCTTCAAAGCATATTATCAAAGCCTATGCCTGATGTCTTCAGAAACAGCTCACACCACTAAGGTCCTGTACCATGATTAGTTATGCCCCTGTGCATTCCTGCTAAGTTTGTCTGACCTTAGTGAATCTTCTAAGGTTTCAATAGTTTCACTAAGAGAAAAACATTGCTAAGATTTTAACAAACCTCCTGCAGCAGACTCCTAGAATAACATTTGGTCTTAGCAACCAGCACTGTTCAGCAACATGGTCTCAGACAAACAAGGAACTTGCTACGACAAAGAATTCTTTCCAAATTTTGGAAAGAATGAACTTCTTATCAATCTTATAAATGGCATTTCAGGAAAAAAAACCCCAAAGAAACAATACACCACATACTGGATTTCTCTTTTCCCTCCTTTTCCTGGAATGAGATACTCCATGTGATTTTGGATTGAGTAGCAGTAGTAAATGTAATTTTATCTAATAATGTGTGTCACTGTAGCCCTTTAGAATAACAAAGCAATAAGTAGAAAGTGTTTATCATCTTTATATTACAATAAGGTTTCTTGATGCTTTGCTATCAGTCTGGCTTTCAGATTGGTAGTGGGTGTGTAATTGCTGAAATATTACATTACATTATATTTCTATAATATTAGTTTAAAGAGAGATAGAAAGCCCTTTTAGGCTCTGAAGTTTCAATTTAAAGTAATTTTCCTCCTTTTGTCTTGGTCTTCAATCTGTGCATTAAATTTTTTTTTCTTTCATTTTTTTTCATTTCATAGCCCTGGTTGTTTTGATTTTTTAGAACTAGAAATCATCATGGATAATATTTCACTTTACTAATGGGGCTTCCAGTTTGGGCCCTCATCCAAATTTCTCTTTCTCTTATTCCCTGATCTGATATTTCCTTTATTAGTCAACTGAGGTTGATGTTCCTGTGAATGGAAGTCTATACAGCTTTCTGTGGCCAGACAAATCAGCATATTTCCTTTTGTAACCAATCTTTTACCACTGCAGCCAGGAAAATTTTTCTGTTGTTTACATAAGAAACAGCTTTCAGACATTTACTTTTATTTCAGAATCATCAATGTCCACTCATATTTTAGTACTATATGTGGGGTAGGAGAACCTTGAATTCAAATGCATCACTGTGTAAGAGACTTCAAAATCATAATTGTCTTAAACACTCTTAGGATCACCAAAGGAAGACCACAGGGAGAGGACCAATAGGATGTCATCAGAATTCATGGAGTGGGGATATCTTTCTATTTAGTCTGTCTCTCTCACTCCTTTTCTTCCCTTCTCTCTCTTTCCTATTTCCTCCTCTCTCTCTAGCTCACATTTACTGTTTGACAAAATCTATACTATTGACTTCAGCATATGGTTTTGATTGTACCTTAATTCACGTAGAGGTAGTCTCTAATAATCATAATAACTGGATCTTAGCACACCTGTGATTTTCTATGACACCCACCTTAATTAATGACTTTTGTTTTGAGAATACCTATTTCCTTGGTATTTTGCATTTTCTGAAATATCCAAATCTGTTTAGCAGTGGATCATCTGCTTTTGAGGTATTTGGCCACCACATTGGAGGAGTTAAGATTGATCCTATCACTTATGCTTCTTTTAGGCACTTGTTTTCGTTATTACTCTTCACATCACAGTGAGCTGTCTAAGGAGAAATGTGAATCAATCTGTGTGCCATACCAGCAAAACCAGAAAGATTGGTTCAGCAAGCCAAGCTATTTATGTAATCCCTACACAACATTATATTATGCCCACACTGACGTTTCCCACATATCCCAATGCAACAAAGCAACCCTTTTTTTGAGACAGTTCTTGAATCCAACTGAATGCCATGACCAAAAATGAAAGCATTCCAAGGGATCCAGATCCCCTGAGCTTATAGATGATATAGGACACCTACCTTTGAACCTCAGGATCTAAAATACATATTCAAACCCTTTTATCCTTATATCCAAGTCCTGGCTTCAGCTGGGATAGAGTTAATTTTCTTTCTGGCAGCTGTAAGAGTGATGTATTTGAGATTTGGCATGACAGCAACGTTCATAATGTTTTAGTTGTTGCTGACTAGATCCTACACTAAGTCAAAGACTTTACAGCTTCTCATGCTGACCCATCAGTGAGGAGGTTGGGGGTGTACAAAGAGTTGAGATGGGGCAGAGATGAAGGAGCTGACCCTAAGCAGCCAAAGGGATGTTCCATACCATATGGTGATTAGCTGCCTGCCAAGTTAAGCCACAGCAGGTCACCACCAAGTCTCGTTGTGCTACTTTATACTTATGTGTCTCTTCCATGAATATTTAATGTTATTTATTTATTTGACAAAAAAAGATTACCTTTTATTACAATATTCACACCCCAAGAGATTTGACAGCTCTGGAATTATTTAATTTGCTTGTTATACTCCAGAAAATGTCACAATAGACTTCAAAGTTACCTAGACTAAGACAGTAACAGAAAGATGGTAGATTTGAAATCCAGGTGCTGGATCATTTTAAATACTCAGCTCTCCTGAATCATGCTGCCTTCTTTAGCTATGCAACTATTGTAAGCATAACTATGCACTATCAGTATTTGGTTAGTTAGGACAAATTCAGCTTTCATACAGCAAAGAAGGGACGGTCAAGAAAAGACTTTTCTAGAGGCACAATGCTGGGCAGTGACACTAGACTTTGTGATGACCAGGCATGTCACCTTGCAACTAAAATAGAATATAAAGATGTAAATGAAATTATGCAATGCCTGCTTATTGGAGGAAATCCTGGCATATTCAATTATCATGCAGCCTACCAAATTAGCTAAAGTTCATGTTGGAGTTTCCAGGATTTTTCCCACTACAATAGACATCCAGGGCATGCTTGAACACCATTGCACTTCCCAGTTTCCACTGGTTACTGGAAAATGTATAACACGTGGCAAATTTTAGTGAAATTTTCTCTGGTTTTAGCAGGTTGTTATGTCTACATGTTAAGTAGTGATCAAAGTCATACCTTGCTGATAAAAACATATCATGATCCTAACCATGATATTCTGAGATACCTGTAAGGGCCTCTTGGCTGATGTGAAATGACTATTCCAAGTGAATTCAATGGCATTTCCCATATTGTCTATACCTCACATAGAGGAGATGCATAGATATTTACTTCTAAAAATGCAACTCCAGAAAAAATGTTCAAGATATATAATTTTGCAAATATAATTGTGGTTTCATAACCTCTTAGCCCCAGAGAAATAGAAAACAAAATTTAAATAAAAACAATGCCTTCTTCCAAATAGGGAAAAAATAATATATATTATGTTCTTTATTATTTATTTACCAAAATTAAAACTTCAATTTTTGGAAGACTGGGTGAGTAAAATATTTATGAGAATGATTTTCTATTGGGATTATAGCAGCCAAGTCAAGATCTGTTCATTTTTATGGAGTTTGCAACTGGATGAATTTTAGCTAATAAATGTAGGGGTCTAACAGTGCCTACACCTGACAGGGAAATTTAAAACCTAATCAATCTTAGACTGTATTTTTTACTTACTAAAAACCAGTCCTAGCTCCTCAGAAGCTCAGATTTTGTTATATCAGACATACATTACCTTTTTCAACTGTCTAGAGAGGAGAAACAGTGTGACTTGGCTTGTTTCACTACTTCCCTTTATTAGCAGTTTGTCTCCTCCTACACTGCCAGCACAATGCATTTTCTTCCTTTGTTTCGTTGCTTGAAACAAATGGAAAATTTACTTTGTCCAAGCATGAACTAACTGAATACCATGTTTTGCTTTTTACAAAGTGCAACTTCTTACAAAATTCCCATAACTATTCATGAAACCCAGCAAAACAATCCTGAAAGATATGGATTACTTATTAACATTAAGATCACCCTTAATTTCGTCAGTCAGATTTTAAAAACCCAGGCTGGAAGAAATGAAGAGATATTTTTCTTTTGATTCTCTTCCCCAATAAATAAAAAGTATTAAAATCCATAAAAATTATTGTTTTAAAATGTAGAAACACTCACCCCCCAGTGTTCTCAAATTTCCTAGAAACAGCTGGATTTCTTCTCATTTAACTTGGAATTCCAACTGTGTAGCTTCACTGAATTTAGCAGATTTATGCTACCTGTCAGAGAAAAATGATTCAATACCAGTTTTTTTATGTGTGATGCACACAAATAATACAGTGCAAATTCGTAAATATAAATCTCATTCTTTCCAAAATGCTTTAGTACAAATGGGAGTAAGAAAATCATTGTCTCATGGATAGGAAAGAAACATTCAAAAGTGGTCACAGAAAATTCTTGAATTTTCATTTTTCAAGGAAAAGTCAGGGCAGACCTTTTCACAGAAATATTTTTCCTAGTATTTGCTATGCCAACAATCTCTACTTTGAAATCTGACCACAATAATTTGCACTGAAGTGTTCACTATGCAGGTTTGGCAAACATTGTTGCTGCCTTTCTGACTTAACTAGGAAAGAAAAAGATTATATAGTCTTGGAGAAATTTGTTATCATGAAAAATCTTACTCGTTTAAAATCACCAGTGTCTCCTTAGTAGTAATTTCTAGATGGTTTGTACAATCTGCAGAGGTTTTGAGACACATAACTGGAAGCTTAATGACTGACAGGAAATCAATGAGAGTTAAGAACAAACAGAATTGGGCAAAGAAAATGAATGTGTACTGAGGGAGGGAGGGATTGCACTGTTGACAACTCCAAGAACAGGAATAGGACAATCACGACTTACTGAAAAAACAGTTCTTTGCTTGACCTTTTATATTATTTAGTACATTTACAAAAGTAGTTAATTTTTGAGTAAAAATCTATGTTGTTGTTGTTGCTGAGGCATTGCCAAGTTCTACCCTCAGCACACTTAAAAGCCAGAAAGTTTATGTGCCTTCTGTTTAAGATCTGATTATGTGATGTTAATAGTGTTTAAGGCAATTGTGATGTTTAAGTCTCCTACACCTTCAGAAGCCCAAACACGTAACCACAACACAGTAACTCCAAAGACAAGACCTGAAAAGGTCCAGAACACAGCAAAGCTTGCAACATATGAGATACATGTTTTGCCTTCACCCTGGGAGCAATAAAAGGTGATCCCAGCCTGGATTGTTGCTTGCATTTGCTGCACAAGGCTGATAAGTTAGTATATGTTCCTAAAAGTTCAGCAAGATATTGGTGGCTTGCTAAGTGACTGCTGGATGAAATACCTTGATTTGTGCTGTGCAACAACAGACTAGAGGATCATAACGATTGTTTCTGGTCTTAAAATCTAAAAATATTTTAAACAAAATAATTTAGATAAATGTAAGATGAGGGAAAATCTTTCTGTCTGACTTAGATTAATGACTCTATTGTCTTTACTTCAGGGAAATTATGTAAGTGGAGTGCAGTGACTAAAACAAATCACTGATGCAACTTTTACAATTGTATAGAAAATAATGCATACTGTCAGTTTTGCTACTGTTTGAAGGCATCAGTAGGAATAGATGCACATCTTGGAGCACTCATTTGTTTTCTTCATAAAATAATTTTAAATGAGAAAAGCAGATAGATAGTTAAAAATACCATTGAAACCTCATTAAAATTTGAAAAAAAGTGCTCAAGTCTGAACATTTTCCCTTGACTATTCTACAGTGCAAAAGATCAAATTCTATATTGTGTATGTTATTTCAAGGAGGTGATATGGCAGTTGCCACAGCAACAAGACTTTTAAAAAAGCTAAAATAAAGGATGTTGCTGACATGACCCATTGTAACAATAACTCACATGACCATGAGATTCAGGAAGATAAGATAACCTAGGGGAAAAAAAAAGAAAAGAAAAAACCCTAGAATTGTATCTTATCTTTTAAAGATTTTTTTCTCTCTTTTCCATAAATACAAATAAGTACATTTTGCAAATACCTTCCAGATTTGGAAGCAAATACATATATCTGAAACTCTTATTTTAATGATAATAAGTAACCAAATACCATGACATGTTCATTTAGTTTGGGTGGGGATCCATCCTGTATTCACAGAAGAGTGGATTTTTTTTGTTTAGGAGCAAAGTTTGAGGGACAAGCAGAGCACTGTGAGGGGATATGGGTCTGCAAGGGTGTGTGTGCCTTGATAACAGGAACCTGCCACGTGCTGCAAAACATGAGAGAGCTTTTGATGTGTGGGGCTACAGAAATGGCACCAAGCTCTGCGACTGAGCAGAGAGCACTCACCTTTGAGCACGAGGCCCTGGTACACAGAAGCACAAACATCCTTCCTCCGTGCCCAGTCCCCAGCCTGAGGGCTGTGTTTGGTACTGGGGAAACAGTACCAAACTCTGCTGCTGATGGATGATTGATCTTATTTCCTGCTCTTTCTTCCCTAGCTGAACTTTTACCTGAAGGCCTGCTCTGCCACTTCTCATGAAGAATTTAAGTAAGCAACCTATAGCTGTTGCAAGAAAGCTATAATCAAAAAAGTACATAATGAAATACAGCAAAAAGCAGAATCTAGTCATCAATAAAAAGTTATGAAGTCTACATGTCTAAAGATCGCCTATGATAACAAAAAGCAGTTGCACAAAGCATTCATACCGGCCCATAAAAATAGTATCTCATCAAAATTCCATAGGCCTGTATTGATTCAGGGAGCCCCAAACACAGTGAATAATGTGCTCTGACTACATGATTCAGAAGGCTAAACAAAGCCTTTATTGGTAAACAATATCCATAACACATTCCACATGTGCAAAACAACAGGCGCAGCGAGTAGAGATAAGAATTGTTTTCTCATCTTCTCTGAGCTTCTCCAGGAAAAGTCCCGGGAGAGAGAATTATGTCTCTTTCTGTTCAGGGAATGTGAATACCACAAGCCTGTTATGGATGCACAGATTGGGTAACAGATTGGGACTGTGTATAATCAGACATCAAACTTGCTGACCCTCACCCCTCAGCCTCACCAGGACAGCCTGCATCCCCTTGCTCTGACCCAGGCACATTTCCTTTGCTGCAGGAATCATCAACAAGGTTTGTTGGAAATCCCAAAAGTTTTGCTGCCTTGATGGGTAGGCTAAGTAAAGTTTTCTTCCAGGTTTCTTTCTCTTTGATTCATTTTAGTGAGGGATATTTCTTCACAATTAACATTTTAGACCACGTTTGACATATGATGGCAGTAGAGTTCTTAAATATGCATATATATTTATGTGCAGATATGTACACACACACATATTTATATGCAAGTATTCATCAAGAGACATTTTTTTCATTCATTTATTTATTCATTCATTCATTTTCATATTACAAGAAAGGGATCTGTCATCTGTCAAACAGAAGTTTCCCAAACAATCTTCCAATATTGTAAAATTTGATACATATTTTCTCTGTTATTGTGACTGGATGGTAAAAAGAAAAATGGATGATCATGTTAATTTTAATGCATTGTACTTTAATGTTGAGGGTTTTTTTCAAACACCAGACCAAATTAATTACTGTTTATAATTTCTTGAATATTAAGCAATTTGAATCCCTAGATAAGCCAGCTGCCCATTGCAAAAAATATATTTGACATATGTTTGACTGAGTTCATAGAATCATAGAATATCCTGAGTTGGAAGGAGTTCCCAAGGATCATCAAGTCCAATTCCTGGCCCAGCACAGGCCAGCCCCAACAATCACACCATATGCCTGAGAGCATTTTCCAAATGCTTCTTGAACTCTGGCAGGCTGGTGCTGTGACCACTTCCCTGGGGAGCCTGTTGCAGTTACTAAAATTAATGTGACTAAAACAAAAATACAATTAAAGAAGAGGCAGTCTGTAGTTCACATAAAAAGAAGAATAAAAAGCTTAGAAAAAAAAGAAAAAAAACCTTGAAAAAAGTTGTCGCATGCTAGGGTTCTCATACTATTCATGTTAAGACATACTATGGTTTTCATGCCATAAGTGCAAAAATATAAAACTGAATTTCATATTCAGATGGAGACAGGGATGCTGAGAGACATTTCTCAAGACAGCAAGGTTTTGGATGCTGAGACGTTTCTCGTGAGAGCAAGGTTTTGAAGCAATCAACCACAGCCAAGTGCTCAGCCATAGGACCTTTACAAATGTCTCTCTCCCTCTTCTTCAAGTGGGAGGAGAGCCGTGATGGAGCCTGTGTTTCCTTTTTGCTGATGAAGTTAGTGCAGAATCTGCATAAGGACAAAGCTGAGATTTTGTCTAAGCATCTAACTGGCACATTTGTTTTGAGTCTGCCCATTTGGGACTGGAAACAGAAATTGAGCCAGAAATAACCAGAACTCTCAGTAGAGAATATTCATTAGTCATAGTCCCTAAAAGCAATTACAGACTATTTCCAGCCTAGACTACATAGATGTTAGCCTTTTAATGAAATTTTGCTGTAAATTCTTCTTTCCAGGTACCCAAACTATAAGTTCTTCTTTACACTTGCTGTTATTTTTGCAAGCATTTCTATTTTTGTTTTGAAGGAATCAAGAGGGTGAAATATTCAAATTTTATTTTACTGCTTTGGAGTCTTTAGAACTAAAAAAGAAAAGAGCAAACATGAAAACCCAAAAGCCTTTCAGAAACACGTAAGTTTCTCTAGCTCAAACTAAACCCAAAAAACAAAGTAACAAAATGACTCCAAAAAAGTCAACAAAACTAGTTTTTTCTTGATTTTGAGAAAAAGCTGTCCAAGATAAAAAGGTTGCATGAGGCTTACTTTATGTTCTCTAATATTTTTTTGTTCTTACTATCACCTTATTTTTTGTCACTGAGGTCAACTGACTTATTGTATGGCAAACTTTATGTGATGCTAAATGTCGGTCTCTGATTTGAAATACAGATATATCATGTTCTGTCCTAACACATGAAGAAATCCAGTATACTCAGGAGAGCAGGTTAGTTATTGCCATAATTAAATATTTTAAATACTTTGCTGAAAATAAAAAAAATGTTTATATTCATTGAATTATTAAATCACTCTGATTTAATAAATACTACTAAAGGAATGACACAAATAATGAGAAAACATAATGGAGTTTGTTGACACTAATCTGTGGTAGAAGGTAACGCCAGGTAGGGAATAAAAATCTTTTTTTCTATATTAATTGTTTCAGTTAGAATGATAGAAAATAGAAATTAAATACTTAAATTGTCTGTTCTGATTAAGATCTTACAGAAAACAGTGGCAAAAACTGATCATGCAGTTCTATAGCTGAAAAAATACTAAATACTGTTTTCTTATTTAAATATACCCCAAATATAATTTCCATGTTTGTTTTAAATTTTATTTATAGATGTTCCTGAATTTTAAAAATTCCAGTATTTATTCTCTGTAAATACTTTACAGAAAAAAACCAAAAACAACAGAACAATAAAAACCACTTTTTGTTACAACATTATTTTTTGAAAAAATACTATTATAGAATTTTAATAATTTCACATTCTACATGCAAGTGAATTTTATCTCATTCATAATGCAAGTTTGGTGCACACTGCTATGTTGGCATAGTGTCTTCAGTGTGCTTTCATGGAAACAATTTATAAAGCCAAACAACTTCATTTGACTGAATGTCAAACACTGCCAGAAAGTTGGTTAATTTCAGCCAGAAGAAGGAAATAACTGAAAACTATGGCTTCAATTATAAGCAAGAAGACTGATCACCAAGGAAATAACAACCTACAAAAACCAGAGCTGGGAAAATCTGCGAAATTCTGAAAGTGTAAAAAGCCACAGAATGTAATGAGGACTGTCCCCTAACACTGAGGTAAGTATAAAGAAGGGATGAAAACATGAAACAAAATTTCCCCACAAGTGTCTTTTGGTCTTCAGTGGTTCTCGATTGCGTCATATGGGATTATTTACATAGGAGAAGCTCAAAGAGGTTTTTGTTCACACTAATTTCTCTGCTTGCTTTTTGAAGCTGCACGTATTTTATGTCAACCATATCATGCAGCAGAGAGTCCCAAGCTTACCTGTGAGCTGTGCCACAGGCCACATCCATCTGTTGGTTTGGAGCACATCAACTGCTAATTTTATGGGATTCTCACTCATTTTCATACAGAGAGGGCAGTAAACTGTTCTCCTCCTCGTCTCACCCTCTGTGATACCAGTTTCATAAATGTGCATTATATTTCTTCTCATCTCTTTTTTTGGCTGGCAAAGTCCCTTTTGGCTAACTCTTTATGAGTGCCATCCCATACATCTCACCACCCTTGCCCCCTCTCCTAAGTCTCTCCCAGGCCTACCATATATTTATTGAGGTGGGGGTGCAGGACTGTGTGCATCCATTCAGAAGCTGATGTGCCGTGGACCTAACTGATGGATTAACAATGCAACCATGTTTCTCCCTGCTCCTTTCTAGGTTCTTATATTGGACTAATATGATGAAAGGATGGCACTACACAATAGGTGTCTCTTCCAGTTTAAATTCAATGAAAGGAGAGCAGCCACTTGGATATAAACCCTACCATTGCATTTACAAAAATCAAGGTGGTCAACACATTGCCCTATTTCCTTCTGATTCACAAATACTGGCTTCATTTCATCATTTTGGGCACAGCTCCTGGATAGCTTAATTAATACTTCCCATAAAGCAAGTCAGCAAAAAGACCTGAGATCAGGACGGCTGATAGAGTCAACATAGCTATAATATAGTGCATTTTACCAGAAAAATACATTTGATTATTTCTGTCAACAACTCTGAGACAAACTTATTAATTCTGAGTTTTATCCTCTGTGTGCAAAGGAAACCATAAAGGAGGAGAAATATTGCAGTTACTTGAAGTTTGCTTTAGGTATTTGTCTTCATGTATCTACTGAAAGGAAAGAAAAAGGCTCATTTTCCATAGACTTTACTTGTTTCTTTCATAGTGATTAATATATTCTTCTTACCAGAATAAGAACCAAATAAATGCAGTCTATTTTCTGTCCAGTAATTTTAAACAAATATATTCCTTTATTCTTTCTCTCCTGCATGTGCTGCAATCTGCCTTAGTCATTCTGGAAATCACTGCTACTGCAGCTCTCCTCAAACTTCTTGAAGTTCTGGACTTTTCTGAGTTCAGAGAATTTAAATCTATGGACAATTTGAAGAAAAACACAGAATCACAAGAAGATGAAAAGGAAAAAGAAACTCTTAGAAATAAAAAAAGGCTGCTTTCTGATTTTTGGAGAAATTCTGTTTTGCACATAAAAAACCCATCAAAGCTGTAGACTACAGTTTTTAGAAATATAAGTAAATGTGGAAATGGAAATGCAGTTCTTAGAAATTAAACTAAATGTGGACCTAATGTTCCCTGTTCTAGAGAAAATCCTATCAGTCTGTTCAGTCTCTAACAATAACAAACTAAAGAAGCTGTATGAATATTAAACTCTTGAACAATTGCCCACAGGCGATATTTGCTGATGGTGAAATTGAGACATGAGGAGGTGGAAAAGGAGTAGGTGTAAAAGATTTAAGAGGAATAGAGAAAAGACAGAACAGCGGACACAGTGGAGGATGGAGAATTGACAGCAATATTCAGGGTCTAAATTCGCTATTAGCTTGAAAGGAAATGAAGTAATATCATTTAAATTTAGCAAGGTGCGTTGCTGAGATACATGCAGAAAATAGAGACTTCAAGAATTTTCAAAGAAAACACAAATTATATTTTGATGATCGATCTGTCCCACAGTTTTCCCATTCTCTTAGTGACCAGAGCTGGCTGCATGAATGAAGAGCCACAGACAAATACACAGCTTTAAATTCAACTGCGTTTTCCTCTCTTTTGAGTATAAAATGATAATTTTACAAAAAAGCACAAGCTCTTATGACCTTGCTCAACTATTTTTGTGTTCAAATTCCAGCTGGGATCTAGAGGCTGGTGTTTTCCTGAGTATTTTACAAACCTTCAAAAATGGTAGCCCACCCATTCATGTGCTATCTGAGCCTCAGGGAGCTGAAAAGAAAACTCCAGTATTGGATGGTTCTGAATTTGAATTATCATCTACCAGGGCTTTGTTGTGATAACTTTTCATAGGCACAGAGATTCTGAAAGCAACTACATGTGCTTACACTAGCCACTAGTTCATGGAACAGACTTGATGTTTTTGTATTCTATTATCCCCTTTTGTGAGCCTTCCAGTTCTGTTTGTCAGTACTTTCTGAATCAGACTGAAAAGATAAGGAAATTTTCATGGACAATGAAAATGTGACATGGCAGAATGCAACAGCCTATGAAAAATTATGCAAAAATTACAGTAAACCACAAAGATGATGTATATAGCTTTTGACCTTTTTTGTTTTATATTCAAAAAATAAAATCACAACAAAAGGTTCATTTTCTTTGAAAAAGGGAGGAAAATATTAGTACTTTAAAATGAATATTGTGACTTCCAAGAAAGTGTAACTCTCAGTAAATATAATGTAATCAACATGTGCATTTTCAGATAGGTATTGACATTGTGAGTTGAGGCTGTGTGACCCAGGAATCAGTTGCTCCATGTACAGTCTTCCTTTTCCTGAGTGATCTTCAGGGCTAGAGAGCAGAGACAGACCAGAAATACAGATTTCTTTAATCTGATTTACCCAGTGTCCAAAATGTTGGTGATGATTCTTTATGAAATTTTGCTGATGCTTCGACAGATACATAGGTAGATAAATTGGGCCATTTATGGTAATGTTTTGCTTTCCTGCGTTTTTTCCCCAAGATTAAATGGCAGGTGGGAGCATATTCCCTGGAATAATGGCAGAGTTTATTTTCTTCAAGGGAATGTATTAGCTTTCCTCTTCCAAGTAACATGGTTATATGAAAAAGGCAGGAGGGTCCATTAGAGCAAACCTGAAGCTCCAACATTTAGGCATCAAGGAAATCTGAAAATGTAGCATAGTGGTAATTTTGTCCAATTGCTTCTGAAAAATGAAAAACTATCAAAATACAGACAGGCATAAGCTGCCCGATATAAACTTGAGCAGCAAGGTTCTTTCAATCATTTGGAAGGAAGTCTGACATCCTTAAAATATATCTGTCCTTCTGCACATGCTTTGGAGAGAGTGGGATAGAATTATTCCTCCACTAAAAAAAAATTGCATGAGAGAATTCTTTTCAGGGTTTCAGAGTTTTCTGACTTCTGATTAAAAAAAAATACTTCACTCCCAGACACCACAAGAAATGTGATTTTAAATGACATGGGAATTTTTAATAGTATTTCATCAGTAGACATTTTATTTCTGAACTGGTGAAAAAATCTATTTCTGATGTTCAGCTATCCTGTTGAATGAAGCTAAGCTCTTATATAAAGTCTCAGAACATTATGGTCTGCTCCTTAACTACGAGGCTCAAAAAATGCAGAATCCGTCTAATTGAAATACCTTCAAATCCATCAGTAGCCATTTCTAAAATCCCACTGACAGAAATCATATGTATACAGGATCAGATAGTTATCTGCAGGAATTATCTATTGTTTGTCTAAAATCTGTAAAGAGACAGGAACTGATTAAAACTGTATGTACAAACATATATGCAAAATACACTTAAAACAAAGCAAATATTGAGAATATAAAATCTGACACCTAGAAAAAACACTGTGCCTAAAGAGCATTTCTAGGGCATCTACAGAGAGAGTCCTCATATAATTTTGACTGCAGGAAATTTTATAGTGACAAATTTTCTTTAACTCCAAATGGAAATTAAAATATAAAAAAAAAGATGGAAAACCTGGTATGTTTAAAATTATGCCAGTTATCAGGGCAGAGACAAACTCTGAGTGGAAGGTTTCCATCTCTCTCTTCTTCCAGTAGTCTATGGAGGTGGTCAGCGCCTCCACATCGCAGGTCTCAAGCATCCAGAAAGGAGGGTAAAAGTCCTGTGAAAAATGTGACTTCATGGAGGAGGGCAGGAAAAAATTCAGTGGCCACTGCAGGGCTCTTTGATAGCATCAGGTACAAGGCTGTGTTTCCCTTCCCAGCAGCCATTCACTAAACTGTCTAGCTCCTCAGATGAATGGAGTAGGTGCATTACCAGCAAGTCTCATTCATTACACCAGTCTGACTCACTCCTGGGAAAAAAAGAAAACAGTTCTCTGAACAAGACAGATTTCTATGGGAAAAACTATATGGCTGCACATTACAGTAAAACTTTCATTTTCCTATATGTAAGCTAAAGAGGGGAAAGCACTCAAATAAGGATCACTAGACACATTTAAATGGAGTACCAACATTAGTGAAAGACCTAGGTTGTACAAACAAGAATATTTAAACATCTCAAATTCTTCCAGTAAAAAAAAATCTTAATTAGAAGACTGCTTAATAATTTTTAGTGCTTTGAGCACTGTGGAGCACAGAGAATATAATAAGAGGCAAAGAAGGACAAAACTTTCCAGTCATGAAGGGAAATCCCATGCGCCATAGGACACAAGATCTATGCAGATTGTAAATTCTCCTTCTCCAAAGGCATTTTAGGAAGAGGGTTTGCATGCATAGGTCAGAAAAACTACAGAGATACTTGGTCAACCTGAAATACAGACTAAAGAATCATTTCCCACCTCATCCAGGATCATGTTTCCATCTCCAATTTATTAGTGAAAACATCTATGATATATTATAAAGCATCATACCATCTGGTTTTGTAAGACAAAGTAGGTCCCCTGAAGTCAGTAGTGGTCATTAGATTTCTGACACATGCAGAATTGATTGGAAGAATCTCTACCTAGTACAAAAATACCAAACAAAGAAAAAAACAACCCACCACGATTATGTTAAAAAACCAAAACCAAGTAGAAAAGTATTTCTGACTGTCAAAGAACATAAACAACTTTTCAACTAAGGCAAAAGAAGAGATACAACAGAAGAGCTCTGTTTCAAAGGCTGCCTATGGGATTCCTGGCAGCACAGAGGGAATATTCTAAGAAGGAACTCAAAATGCACCACAGATGGCAAGGGCAACTATCCATAAGTATTTTCTTTTGACATGATTTATACTAAGAAGTAGTAACTTCTTAGAAAGATATGTTATCTAAGTACCAATTCACCCAAAAACACTGAAGCCTCAAACATCTTGAATTCATGTAACATTTTTGGACCTCAGCAAAGCCTTCCATACCATTTCACACAGTGTCCTTCTGGACAAAATGTCCAGCATTCAGCTGGATAAACATGCCCTTGGCTCAGGGGGTGGGCACAAGGAGTTACAATGAACGGGGTGACATCAAGCTGGCCACCTGTCACTAGTGGGGCTCCATCCTCAGCCCTGCACTCTTCAACATCTTTCTTAATGAGCTTTGTTAATGACACAGGACTGAAATCAATACTAAGTAAGTTTGCCAGGGCCACTAAATTGGGAGGAGCTGTTGATTCCCTCGAAGACAGGGAGGCCCTGTAGAGAGACATCAACAAATTAGAGACATGGGGAATGACCAACCATGTGAAGCTGAACAAGGGCAAGTGCCAGAATCTGCATCTGCAACAAGCCAGGACGGCCCTGGGTGTTTGTGTAGACTGAGGAATGAGAGGCGGGAGAGCAGAGCTCTGGAAATGGACCTGGGGCTCCTGGTCGATGGCAAGTCAAGTCTGAGTCAGGAGGACCCTGGCAGCCAGGGGAGCCAACTGTGTCCTGAGGGCATCAGGAACAGCCTCTCCAGGTGGGGAGTCCTGCACAGAGCCAGGATCTGGACTCAGTGACCCCGATGAGTCCCCTCAAGCTCAGGATATTCTATGAAGTTCCATTTTAGGGGAATGTTCAAATTTGTAATGCCTGCAAACAATTATTTTATAGCCCAACCCCTGAACACAGTGACCTTGTATTTCTCTCTTATGCAACTGAAAATCTTTACCATAAAAATAATTTTTAAAATTCTCTCATCTTCCCTTTTCAGAATGAAAAATGACAATGTGAGGTGCCAGATTGTGTAAATATATCCCAGGAATTTTTTATTTTAATGGCTTTCCATGGATTGGATGCTTTTTACCTTCTCATTTTCTTCTGGAATCTAAATGTGAAGCTCTTATGAAAGTGACGTCAAGCTGCTCATGTAATATAGTTATTTTCCTACCATCACTGAACTTCCCATTAGGTTTTTTTTCAGTCTAACAATGCCCAAGAGGCCATAAAAATTTAAATAAGCTGCAGGTTATTAATCAAGGAAGACTTTTATAGAAGTCAACACAAATTGAAAGCCATAGCTGTTTTTAAGAACAGCAGTAATTAATGAGGGAAATAATGCAGGTCAATATAATAAGATCACTATTGGAAATTAGGCATTGGAAAACATTATGGCATTACAGGAAATCTGGGTCTGAGAAGATTTTTAATAAACAATGGCTAAAAAATGCAGATTATCTATTTGAAAAAAGATAAAAGAGTACCACTAACATTTTTAGAACAGGGATAATTTTAACATTGAGCTTGTAACCAGAAGATGGAAAGCTGTGAAAAGATTCTCAGGCAGCTTCTGAATTTGTTGGGCTGGGCCCAGCTTTGCTTTTATAGACAGTAATGCATGGCAGAAGCTGTCTGGGATATAAAATAGAATAAAGAAAAGAAGGCCAGACTTGGAGCCTGAGTTCATTTGCATGTGGAGCTCACTCATTTTCATTAGTGGGTTGCTCAAACACATAGATGTTGTTTGCACCCCAAATATCTGCTTTAGTGGATAAGTGGCCTACAAATTCAACATTGTATTTGACTGGTATGGCCTTTAAGAGCTTTAGCCCAAGAAATTCATAAACAACAGGGGGAAAGGGTGTTCAAGTTAACTGAAAGTATAGTCTAGACACATAAGCTGTTAATAAATTGCACAAATAGGGAGCTCTTTCATGTAAACTTTGGGGGGAAAAGAGTGTAAGTTTAAACAATGTAAATCAGGAAATCAGAGTGAGTCACCACTTAAAAGGACACAAGAAAGGCAAAAGTTGCTCTAAAAATATACAGAAAAAAAAAGGAAAAATGCAACTATTGAAAGTTTTATTTACAGGATAAATTGTTACTTAAAAATGGCAAGAATGAGATGAGTACTTATGGCTTGTCTTGCTTCACTTCTTAAAGGCAAAATATATTCCTGCCCTGTGGTAATAATGTACTTACAATAATAGCCAAGGAAGGTGGTGAGCCAGAGACCAGAATAGAAACCTAAATGGAGTATGGAAAATTGGGTCTAAAATTTGCTTCTCAGCTCAATTATTAACAATTTGTGTTGAATGTACTACCTGAAAAAAGGTCATGTTTAAAGATGAAGGCAGCCAGCAAAGCACTGCTCAGTACAGTTTATTACAGCTAAGCAGGAAGCTCCTGGCAGAACACAACAGAGCCTGACTGAGCTGCTGCACACCCTGGCCAGCCAGGGGGAGGCTGGAATGAATGCCAGCAGAGAATATCAAACGTAATGGGATTACACACAGGCAGGAAAAAAGAGTGGCAAACTCTGACCAACTTCTGCTCTTCTGTTGTGCCCCTCCTGTGGCACTCAAGCCATGGTTCTTGCAAAGCAAGGACGGCTTCTTACCTGCTTTGCCAGAATTTCCCTGGCAGAAAGGATACAGAGTATGTGATGTGTTTGGCTTTGGGCTCATATCTTTCTTCTCTCCTGAAAGTAATGAGAGCGCAGAATCCTCTCAGCTAACCACCCTGCCACCTCCAGAGACTGGCTGCTCATGCAGTGCTCCTCACTACCTGCAAACTTTTGGATTGTGATATATCCATCCCAGAATGAACAAGGATTGATCTCTTGCCTTTTACCCTTCTGTGTGTAGAAGTCTGGGTTGCTAACACAAGCTAATGAGGAAATTCAGTTAAAAGGTGATTCAACACTGGTTGGAAGAAAACCGGAAAGCAGGAAGAATGGAGCCACTTAGAAGAAGAAAAGAAGCATAAATGTCAGTAATGCAGAAGGACACAGCTAGTGAGGGCAAAACTGGGGAACTCTGAGAGAAACAACTGTACAGCACTTCAGTATTATGCTGTTAATGAGTAGTGTCCAGAGTGAACATAGAGAGCAAGGAATTTTACCTTCTTACAGCAAATAACTGCATCTGTTACATCTTTTTCTTAGCATAACACTTACTGTGTCCCCTGTCTGGAAAGGACAGCATGGCCTACCAGGGCTGTATGACCTGAGTGCATTGAAACAGTAAGAGAAATTTCTGATAAAAGCAAAAAAATCGTCCTCTTGTCTGAGCAGTCTGTTTCCACAAACGATGCTTTAGAGAGTAATTCATCCTCTAAGATGAGCTTGGATTTTAGGTGGTTGTTTAACCTTCCCTGTGGTCATTGCACAGGCTTCTCTGAGATTGCAGCGACCATTTGGGGACCTTGTCCATCCAAAGGGAGTGAACATTAGTTGCAATTCAAATCCAGCTGTACAATGTTTTGAGAGAGAAGGAAAATACAACAGAACAAGTTCAGGTGAAGGTAAGACCCAGGTATTCCTGGCTTTTCAGCACTGATGGATTTTGTTCCCTAAATAGGCACTGAAACAATAGGAAGGGATATTGCTGTGCAACCAGAGAATGACAAATTTAGTAGCTATATTTAAGAATAGGCAATATTTCAGACAACCATAAGCCCATTAGTCTGACCCCTGTGTTACACAGGGCTCTAGATCAAACTGTGAAGGAAAGAGTAAAGAATGGAAAGGAAAGGTGAAAAAGCATAAACTCTGGCAGACTAAATGAGGTCAATTTCATCTCTGTACAGAACAGGTAATTAAAGAGCCAGAGTAAGCAGGCAGAACTACCTAATCTATGTGAACTTCAGTGAGATATTTAAAGCAGAACACACTGGAGAAGACAGGAGCTATTTAAATCACAGAGAAAATAAAGAACTGGCTAATGCAAAGGAGTGTCAGGTGACATGTATTTTGAGGCATTGCCAATACCTGAGGAAGATCAGAATATTTTACGGGAATAACTGAATGATCACAAGGCTTGGGAGAATAGAAATAGTTTAAATTTAAGAGTGAAATGTGCAAAAGTGCAAATCATGCCTTAGTAAAAAGATAGCAAAAACGACTGCTCCAAGCTGACTCATCATCAGCTGAGAGCTAAAAATGATAAAAATGTCTGGGCAAAGTAAAGCATTGTTAGGAGAGCTATCGTCTACCAATGTGTCGCAACAGAACAATTAAATAAAACAAAATAAAACTCCAAGAATTTATCAGTTGCACCATTTCCAGAGGAGATAAAGGTATGTTGATGCACTTTACAAAGCATTGTGGAAATTCCAACCATAAATGAATGCATAATTCCAACCATTCACACTCAAAAAAGACAAAGTCAGACTGGAATGGAGGAAAGGAATAATGAGATTGAAACAGCCTTCTCTGTTTAGCTTAGTAAAATGAAGCTTGAAATTGAACAAATTTTTGTAAACAAGGGGTAAACACCATGAGAAAAACCTGCTACAGTAATAGCAGAGTCAGGGGTATGAAAAGAAAACAAATGTAAAAATGCCAAGTACTTTTAAACTGCAGAGAGGGACTAGTTATGTCATAAAATGAATAAAGAAGGGGCTAATGGAAAATAGAAGAACGAGATAATGAAATTTCCTGAAGACACAAATTTTGAGGCAAGTCAATAAAACTGAGTGTTCGAATAGACTTTTGAAATTAGGGAACAGCAATAAAAATAATCAAAATTAAAACCCCTAATATATTTAAAATATAATTGCATTGGTTCTAGAAAGAAATATTGATACATTTAACTGAGCTAGCAGGAGACTGGACTGGATGACCCTTGTAGTTAAACACTCTCACTTCTTCCAAAATACGTAACCTTATGTTAGAGCCTTCAAAAAGCCATGAACTGCATCGAATTTTTAGAAACACCTGACCACCCCAGATGTTTCTTTTCTAAAGAAAGCAACTAAGCCCTCAAAGCTCACAGACAAATTTAGAAACCACTCCATTGTGAGCAAATATATCCATCTTCACTCCATCTTTTAACAGTTATGAAACAGATCTAAGGAGGAAAACGAGCCTCTTAGCCACTCTCCATTCCTGACATGTAGGCCACAAAGAATTAGATTATCTCTCTTCTCATTGTTAAGTTTGCAACACTGCCCTGTGTTTTGTGCCCTCTAAAGGGGGTTCTACAATGAAGGCCATTATGTGCACCTAACATGCAATTAATGCATGTTTCAAATTGTGGGTTTTATTATTAATGCTGCGCTGTTGTGCTTATCTGATGTTTCCTTATATGAAACAATGCAACAAAATAAATGAACCCCAGTTCAGCAGGAGCTGTCAAATTAGAAACGGTTACAAAGTAATAATTAGGGAAAATGGATCACAGTGCTCAGGCTTCAGCAATGATTGTCCCTCTGTGGGCCATTAACAAAATCTCGCCATTGGATCTGCATGAAATTTTAATGAAGCCACAAGTAAACAAACTGCAAAACGTTGTGGGCAGCAGTTCCTTCGCTTTATGATGAAGATTTTCATATGATACTGGGCTTCTTCTCCCTCTTTTTCCACCTTTTCCTCCTCATGCCCGTGATTTTGGTTAGGGAGGATCCATTTAAGATCCTCTCACACTGTGGTATTTGAAAAATCATGGTGTCTTTCGACCACTATAGTGTATAGGTCAGCAGCAATTTTATCAGCGGGACAGGCTGCATTTTATTTATTGATTTATTCAGGAAAACGCAGGGATCACAGGCATGATTTGGAGATGCTGTCACAAACCCACAAGCCCCCAGCTGAAGCGCAGGGCTCTGGGGCGGCGCAGTTTGACACCAAACACCAGCGAGGAGCCGAGTCGCCCTTCCAGAAAGGTTTGCACGGATTCCTTCTCTCCCGATCGGCGCACAAGAAGGAACCGCAGCTGTTTTCACCTTCCCGAGTGGGCAGGAGGACGGAAATAGCGCGCTCGTTCCCGGCTTTCAAGGAGCACTCCCGGCAGCCGCGGCAGGCCCGGTGCTGAGGCCGGGCCGGGCCGGGCGGGCAGCGGGGCCTCGCTGCCCCATCTGGCGGCCAGGCAGGACCAGAGAGGCGCAGGGAAGGAGCGAAGGAGCAGCGGACGGCGGGGAGCGGGGGGAGGACACAGTCTCCCGGGGCCGCTTGTTGTTTTAACACTTCTCCCCCAGATTGGTTTATATGAGGTCAAAAGGGCTTCGGTGCTTTCGCTTGCCTTCGGCTGGTCTTGATAGTGCTTGACGGAACTAGGATGATATTTATTAGGTTCATTTATTTTCTTGTAAGCATCTAAAAAGAGAGATGAAGCAGCTGGTTTCTTAAACAGCAATACCATTGCTTTCGATATCTCTGACACTCCATTTGAAGATTCATAAACTGTTTCTGTCTTTTCCCAAAAATTCCCTTTGGGGAATCTGCTGACAGATGTAAACTGGCCTCTCCATTCAGCCTGGAGAGTCCCACTGCTTCAGATTTGTTCGTGAAATGTCTGAAATTGAACAGCGTGCTCTAGAAAATATTTTTATCGTTTACAACGAAAGGGATTTGAGCCCTAAAAATATTTAACATACAGCGAACTTTGAGGAAGATGTTCCAGTTGCCAGGTCTCCTGTCCATCAGTCATTTTTGGCAATGAGTGAGCTGGATAGGCCACTCAGCAGCTCCTGTGTTTCCTCCCTGGGGCATCCTCGAGCCACTACAGAGTTTGCGAAGCTGTCACAGGCAGGGCCAAGGGTTCATTCTTTGTCCTCTGGGCAAAGGCTGCCATGTAGACAGCTCACTTCCCCCTGGATACATTCAACAAGGTCTTCAAGGGTACAAGTGGCTGAAATTAGGTAATCCAGGTGTCACATGCAGAGAAACCTATTCATTATTGCTGCTCTGATCAGCCTATAAATACCTGCAAAGGCAATGAACCAGTCAGAGGGGCCATTGCAATGAGAGGGACGCTGCTGTGGAATTGCAGGGATGTGGGGACTTTTTTCCAGTTGCAGTGATCTATGTCCCTGGGACCCTGCAATGTGTGTTGGTGAGTCACAGCTGCCCCAGCAGAGCAGCAAGTTGCAAAGCTCTGGAGGTGTTGCCGCAGGAAATAACTGGGAATGGGTTGACTTTGAGTCCCACACTGCTACAGCAGGTATTATTGCAAGGCATGTAGCAAATACTGAAGTTTGAGGGATATGATCACTGGCATTTGCCCTAAGCCAGCCAGTTTGTGAAGTTATTCAATTCCCTTTTTTGTTTTCTGTTTTCTTCAGATGTTTTTGAAAAGTTTTAGTCTGAGGCACTGTCACCTGTAGATATGCTGGATGAAAAGTATATTCTCTTGTGTCAGGTGTCCAAATCTTGGGAGGCAAATGCCTGACAAGAAAAGAAAATGCTTCACCTCTGTTTGATTGCATTTCCACAATATTTACCTGGGGAAATGGCATACAGAGCTCAAACTCACATTGTTCTGGGTACTGCACATACATCATTCACCTGTAAAGCCCAGCTGCAGTTCCGCCCATACCTCCAAAGCCTCCAGATCCAGCAGCACATTATATATTTCCCTGGATCCGTCTGAATGTTCTCTCATGCTGTATGACATGGCCAGTGCTGGTGGCCAATTGCTATTTGGATGAGGTGTCTCAAAATCAGATTTGATAAACTATGACAAGAAAAAGCATGACTGGACAAAAATAGGCTCAATCTGAAATTCCATAATCAAATCAAACTATGAAACTGACAGATAGTTGAAAGTTGGTCTGTGAATTCTCCACACATAGCACAAAATTACTTTTATTGATTTATTTCCTCCAACCTCAAATTAAGCTATTTCTCCTTATTTTGGAAGTCTGGAGTTATTTTCCTGTCCTTTCCTGTTGACTGGTTATTCAGTTTTTGATTTGTTTTTTTGAAAATAATTCTACTCTGAGATAAACCTGAAGATCTCAATGCCAGGCTGACCTCAGAGCAATGAAGTAGTTTCACAGTAACTTTGTTGATCCAATCCTCCTGAAAGTTTCTTGTACCAAAAAAATGTTCAAGCTTTGACAAAGACATAGGCTTTGCCAACAAGATGTAGATATAAAAAAACCCAAGAGGGAAATCAAAATGACATTCTTCTTCCCTTACTTTTCTCTTTACTGCCTGTCAAGAGCTCAGGTTAATGGAAAGCTCCATCTCACAGTTTTTTAAAGGCTTTTTTCCTGCATTTCAAAATTAACAAACTGCCTAAAATGAAAGGATAGAATCAGGTGATTCATTAAAAAATATTCTTTACCCAAATAAGCATAAAGATATACAGTCATCCCATATCACTGCATGTCAAATCTGGACAATTCCAAGCTTTGGTGCAAGCCATCTCCTCATCCTAACCTTGCACCGAGAGCTGGCTCTGCACCAGGACACTCGGTGCCTCTCTTTCCTTCTTCTTTTTTGCACTTAGTCAGAAGGAGTTTGGCCAGGGGAGACAGGAGCTGTAACCAGCTCCAGTTGCAGACTGTGGGCCTGTAGCAAGCTACAGCGCCCTGCCAGCTTGTACAGCCCTCCAAGCTCATACAGCCACCAGGTTCTTCTTTAGGATTAAAAGCACTCAGCACTGTCCAGAGATATGATGTGCCTTGGGTGAATTCCCTGTCAGACCACTTGCTTCATGAAAAGAAATATAAAAGCACATCTTGCTTTATTTCAGTATCACTGGGTGATTTAATTCCCACCATAAGGAAAGCAATGCCCTTGTGCTGGTGAAGATAGTTTTCAGTATACTATCAGTACTGTATTTTCTAGAATAAACTGATTTAAGAAGTCAAGTAAGTGTGTCTGCACCTGGCATCACACACAGAAATTCAACCACAAGAAACCTGTGCATATTCTTATTAAATTCCCTTTAACCATCAGGGATCTCTGCATGTACAGAGAAGGACTAGCTGCTGAAAGAAAATGGAAAAACCTTATCACCTTTCAGCTTCCACTTCTAGTATGCCACGTGACCTACTATAAAGACAAAGAATGAAAAGATTCAACAGTCTCTATGTCAGCTCTGTGAGCAACTTCTCTCTTTTGCCATAACTTTGTTATTTTCTCACTGACCATTACTAGTAGATAAAAAGATGTTGCTTCTAAACACATTTTACTTCACTTTATTTTTAAAGGAAAACAAGCTGGAAAGATTCCTATGTCATGGGCCTGTACTGATTCATTCACTGTATCATTAAAGGTTTGTTTTGTATTGTTGGACTGCTGCGAGAAAACAAACATAAGGAAAGGCAGCATGGCACAAATTCTGGTTCCTTTTTCGAATCCACTTTGCCTTTGTCTATAATCCACAGTCTCTGGTGGCAGCACAAGTCACTGCTCCCTGCAGGAAATGTAGAACAAAAGCAAGGGTCTTGAATAAAATATTCCATGGTATTTTTCTCTGTTGCTTCCTAGTGGAGATAACTCTGCACTTTCCAAGTAATATGAAAGTAAACTCCTCTTAAATATGTCACTGTAGGCTGCCTGTTTGCTTCCACCAAGAATTCTGTTCTTGTAACTGACAACTAAATAAACCATTTGATATCACTGTTACCTTAAAGCCTGCTGCTGATCACCTAGCAGGAAAAAAGTAAAATTCTACTTGCTTGGGTTTTTAAAGTGAGAATTTCCAGCTGCAGTTCTTCGTACAACACTCATTTGGCAACATATACCCACAGACCACCAGCTCAGATACCACTTTTTCTGCTACTAGTTAACTCTTTCTTGGGCTACATTACTTGTAGAATATTGTGTTTAAATGGACTTCATTTGTGACTGAATTCCCACTAAAATGGAAGAATACAGGATATGAAAAGTGAGATTAATATATGACACACAGAATTTGCTGACAACCTGATGCATTACTTGATTGCTGCTTTGGAGGAAATAATGTTATAGGACTAAATTCAGAATGTAAGTAGGCCTGGAGGCTGTCTAATTCACTGTGGCTTGCATCAGTTCTAAGACTGAAGGTACTGTGCATATGTCAAACACATCTAGATCTTCCAAAAACTGACTGTTCTTAGTTTCCTTTAACTCTACCTGAAATTTCCTTAGAGGTGAGGGCTATGTGCACTTACCTTTTTCTAAATTTACTGAATTACCTAATTTCTTGTCCCAATGAGGAGGCAAATTTATGAAAGGCTTATAAACCAAACCCAGAGGGAAGAATTACACAGGGAATGGTAAGAATTACAAAACTGTTATTGTTAATAAATGTATTTTAATGAATTTTGTAATTGCAAAAAACTATAGAAGAGGAGCAGTCCGATCAGAAACTCTTGATCTGTAAATGGGAACTGTACCAGAACAGGTGCTCTACAAAAAGAAGCACATAGATTTGGCTACATTAGTGATGAAGCTGTTGGTCTTTGGCAAGCTTTGACAAGTCTGAAGCCTTGGTAAATGGCAGGTCATCATTGTATTATATGGCTTAAAACTTTCCGAGGCCCAGGCACCATGTATGCATGGATTTGTGAAATGCAGTGCATAGAGATGCTGGGTTGGACTTCCTCAGAAAAGAGAAGCTCTGTACTTGCACAGCAGACAATATCCTCCCTTTCTCTCCCTTTGCAAAAGCTTGGAATTGCACACTCTGCCTTCACAGAGAGCTTAAAAACAGGAATTAAGAGGAAGAGTGTTTTTGTCTGATGCAAAATCCCAAATCTTAAATATTTGGACATCTAAACACAATTACCCTGTCCTCAGGGTTAATGAAAGTCAAGCCTGGCTGCAAATTCTCCCCCATGCAAACCAGACTTCTGTAACCATAAAACCCTGAATTATGTCCCTGAAACATGAGGTCTGAGTCATCTGTGCGCTTATCCATTCAGGAACAGAAAAAAGAAAATGTTCCTTAAAAAATATTCATCACCCCCAATGAATTGGTGTGTTTGCGTTGCCAAGCAACTGTGCTGCATCTCTGCACCTCCGAGACCCATGGGTCAAAACCCAATGTCAACATAAAAGTTTGAGAGTCCAGTCAGGATTATGGCATATAAATATTGATGAGAAAAAAGGCAGAAGAGGGTGTATATCTGCAGCCGTGTTTTTAGAAGTAATGTGGGTCCCAATTATGCTACCAGTATAAATAGCCAGGTGTTTTTCAAAATCACAAGACAAGTAGTTTTCATCCTGCATAGACTTGGTTATTCAAGAAGATATTTTGTAAGGATGTTGAAACACCTACGGGAACCCCAAAAAGTTGTGTCTTGGGTCACTTGGTCCCCACTGGCTTATTTCAGATGGAAGCAGAGCTGATTTTCACCAGTAAGGGCAGATATATTCCATTGTCTTCCCATGTATATGCATTTTCTTCATGTCCTCTTGCTGAATGCTGTAGTGGCATGGATGGAGTGATGCATTTCACTCGTTAGAGAGAAGTATCAATATGTTTATTGAGACACACCAGTGACTTAGCAGAGTTTGGCGATAAATCTTACAGCATTTTACAGCGGTTTTACATCTTACAGTGGTTTTACAGCATTCCATGGTGCACAGCATAGAAGGTCAGCCAAACCTTTTAGGGAGACCCTCCTGTTGAGCCATGAGATTCAGAAATCCCTTGCATTCTAAACTCCTTCTCAGAGAGGAACTGAAGTGCCTCTGGATCCAGACTTAGACCCAGGCATGGTTTATGTCTAAAGGATTATTTATGCATAAGCAATGTTTTATAGCACTTAGTTAAGATTTTAAATCTTAGCACACTGATAATTACTTACCAAGAACCAGCAAGGAATCTCTTGGCCTCAAGGAATAACCTTGAGAGGCATCCCTCCTCAAAGGGGGATTCTGGCATGCAGCCCACTGCCATTCAAGAAGCACAATGGACCCTGTACTGTCCACTATTTAAGGAAGTAGATAACTGACTCATAGGTATATATGCATATCCTATCCAGATGGTAGTTTCTTCCAAAATTGCCTTGAGCAGCACTATCTTTAAGCGAGTATGTTGCCTAAATAAGTCCTTGGCTGTTGTGTTATCTGTCTCCCCTGAGCCTGCTATGAGTCAGATGCAGCCATCACAACCAGACACACCCACTATGACCAGCCCTGGGGGTCAACACTTGAGGGTTCTGGGAAAAAAAGATCAGGCTAGCAGAAAGGAGAATACATTACATCTGGTTAGGGCTGTGTTGTCCTAGAATGTCAATTATTTCTGAGAAGAGATAGCCTGGAGTGAACTACGCAATTTCTCTGCACCTTTCTTGGATGGCACTCAGATCCAAGGCTGAGCAAAAGAGAAAGATGGGATAGAGATGGGCTTGCCTGCTGAACCATGCCTCTGCCATGGCATTCATCAGAGAAGCAGTGGCAGCCTGGAGAAACACCAATGGCTGGGGGACAGGTTATGGTAAGGGGGTATAAACCTGGTACCATTTCAATAACCAGTTTAATTGTCTGTTTTCCAAAACAGGCCTTGAAGGGGTTAAATGGAAAGAAGGACTGCACTGGGAAATCCATGTGAAAACAGGGAATTTCTAGCTAATAATTAAACACAACGAGATTAGAAAGTCGGATCATTTAAGAGCGAGGGAGGGGAAATAGACTGACATATTCTTGCACTAAAGTTCCCAATGTTTGCTCATCACCCTTAGGAGCAGCATACTGAACTTCACCGAGTAAACGAATCTCAGTGGTTTATCAGGCAGATCTGGTGCATTTTTTGCATCATCTCACCAGCAAGACAGAAGTGCATGAGGGATAGAGCAGTCAGCACAGCAACATCATCTCTGTCAGCAGCAGAGCAGGATTAACCAGAGAGGTGAAGATTTGTAGCAGAGACGCCATGAGGCTGGTACAGCATTTGCTGTGAATGCAGAGCAGAAGCAATGTGGAAGCCAGCAGAATTGTTCAAAGAATGATGTTACCAATGCTCACAGATCTCTGACATAACAAAAAGAGAGGACAAGATGAAAGTCATGCAGGAGGCAGAGACAATTCTTGAGGTGGAGATAGCCAACACGGAGGAAAAAGTGCTAGTCTCAGGGTCAAAGAGATAGATGTTGCATTTCATTTTACAAATTATATACAAAATCTGTTATCAAGAAATGAAGTAAAGCTTTTAAATAGTACGTTTGCAAGTTAAAGCATGATCAAACACATCTTTGGTTAAAATCTAAATAACTAAAAAGGTGATTTGAAATAATCACGCGAGCACAAGAAGGCTATTAAGTGCTTGATAGCTCTGACAAAGAGGGCAATAAGGGCATATCCAATTTGGATTGAAAGCAGTGAGAACCATTCTATTTTCAACTGCATTATGCATTGCCCATGGAGTGATTTATTTCATTGAGGGGTTGTAGCAAGTGAGATTGTAGCAGTACAGGGGACCACACCAGAAAAGGCTGTTGCTCTGGTGAGTATCACATCATGTATGCATATTTCTTGTGCTTCCTCATCAATAACTTCTTGTGGAATTAACCAAAACTGGTGAGGCATGTGCTCAAATTAGACAGCTTCAAAGGCAAAAAGATTTGCTTTGGTTAGTGGTTCCTCACCAGTGATCTCTCCAGTAAAGTGAAAGCACTCAACAGCTGAGAGGCAGCAGCTGAAAAGAGATGTCATGGCTGCTCCTCCCATACCCAAATCCACAAGCTCTTGACTTTAACAGTGAAAGGCCACACAAACAGGCATGCTTCACACGCTGCTATTTTGTGACTTTTCATTTCCTAATTCTCATTCTCCCCCAAATTCTTCTGCGTGAGCAGGGGACCCCAGCAGGCAGGCAGACAGCATGGTCCTGTACACCGGCTTATGCTTGGCAGGGATCCTTCTTAGAGGGGATAGGGGCCCAGAAGGAAATTAATTATGTTCCAGCATTTGACTAGATTGTTGACTAGAGAGCACCTGGTTTTGTCTGCTTTTCCTCTGTCCCTCGCACACATGTGCTCTCTCTTATTTGCTGCTGAAGAAGCACCCCCAGTTTGCTGGCAGAGTTTGGCAAAGAGCTTGGTGTGTTTGGGGCTCTGTATGATCTTTGAAGAGCTGATGGGCAGTGTAGTTTGGAAACTTATTGATTTGTGGAAAGATAGAAAAATCAGAAGGTCATCACATTTATACTCAGCTTTCCTGAAAAGGCATGCAATGATTCCCATGGGGATTTCACATAGACATATCATCCCCTGGAGACACTGCCCAGCAATAAAATTACATTTTATTAAATGCTTATAGTTACTTGGAGATGAGGGAGGAAAATGAACAGCAGCAAGGTACTAGGACATTACCTGTGGCTGCAAGTAAAGGTCAGATGATTTGTCCATGTCCTGGACAGTGACATTCAGCTCTTAGCTAATGAAGAGTCACTGTGATCTCACTGTTAGGAGCTGGCTATGGGGCGTTGCAACTACAGAGGTGCAGCAGAAGCTGCTCATGCCCCTTGTTCTTCCCCCACTGATACCTGGGCACAGCTTTCTCCCATCCAAGAGCAGCAGCCAAATGCCCAGCAGGAGCGCCTGCATGGTGAAACTGTGGCAGACAGCCACAAGCATCTGGTTACCTTCCCTCTGCAACACTGAATATCACAGATTAACTGATGGGGAAGACACAGAGGCTGCCCTTTGCAAGAGTCCACCTGCTCTCCAAAGGACCCCATTAGAAATTTCAGCTTTAAAATGTAATAGCTTTTTGTCACTGGAGTGACATATGTTGGGCCTCAAGAATGTCAAATCTGGCACAGCTGTAGCAGCAAGCACATTGAGTACAAAGCCAAGCTTACTCACAAGTATGTGATTTTGTTTTACATTTCCATTTCTGTTATAAATTGCAGAAAGAGTGGGTTGTATATAGCTGTAGGGAGCAAGGTCAGCACCAAGGGAATAGACATCAAATATTCAGAATCATGTGGATATGAAATGTGCCAGCTTGGGATGGAAATTTCTATTTTGGGACTATATTAGAAGTAACTCAAAGGCTTTCTGTTTCACCTCTTATGATCCACATATGCTGCCTGTCTTGACATTTTTCCTACAGTCTGGTGTCCCCTGGAGAGCTCGTTGGGTTTGCTAGATGCAATAGGTCAGACCTGAAAACATATTGGGAAAGACAGGGTTTCTGCACCTCCCCCTAGAAGCAAGGAGGTGGGAATAGGAGAAAGTCTCAATTCACTTACAGAGAAGCTGTTTTCCAGCAAGGAAAGGCAAATCTTGCAAAATATTTAGTCTGACTATTACAACAAATGTTCAAATTATTTACCTCCAACATACTGTCTCTTTTATCTGTTCCCTTCTGCAAATATTCATAAAACAGAGTTTTTCTGGTACAGCTATTTACAGGAAGAGAATATCAATATAACAAGCATGAATATTCACATAGTGATAAAACTCTACATTTGCAAGCACAAGTATGTAGACCAACACATTTATTAAGCATGTGCAAAAATACTGTCTTGTGACTTATCTGGTCAATTGCAAACAGCTATTGCATCTTAAGTACAGAGTGTTTGAAAGGCACTGCAAGCGAGCAGTCCACAGAGACAAATCCATTAACATTTGTAGAATGCATGGACTAATGCACAATTTTAATGAAATGGAATCGTGAAGTTATTTTTATTAATCACATTTATGAATTAGAGTGCTTCTGCAAATCCTGTAGCAGTAAAGAAAGCTGCTATGCCACATGTAGAGTTTGTAGTGATGGAATAAATTCCTGTGTAATTCTATCTGTATTTTCACTTTGTAGTAGCACCTATGATTAAGTCCTTTCCAATTGTCAACAATGTTTCTTGTCTTCCAGAAGACATAGGTTCCCTCAATCTCATAAAATATCTGAAACCTCTGTTGTATTTTTAATGTGAAGGGTGGCTTTTTTTTAAGCTTTTTTTAAAGACATTAAGGTGTCTTCACCTTAATCATTACAATATTTTTCTATAGTAAAAATTTTAAAAATGCAAGCAGGAAAAATATTTTTAGCATGTCATCCTTGAAATGCGCATTTCCTTGGAGCAGAACACACAAGGATCACTGCTTGAGTGTGATAAAGAGCTCAGAACTAAGGATGCTGTGATGGGCAAGGAGATTCTGACAGAATTTTATATACAACTCTGCTTTCATCCCTTTATTCCTTGATGCCACCTTAATTCTCATCTGAAGCGTAAGAGCCCTAGCTTATAAGGGCTTGTAGGGAGGTATTGCAGAGATAAAGCTCTAAGGTATTGCTTGTAAAAGACCAGGTTATTGGATGAAAAGTTTTCAGTTGGTTCTTGATGGAAAATTTAGACAGAGGTTCATATAAAGTGAATATATATGAAACCTAGAAGACTTCTGCATATATATTTCAGATAACAAATAGTATTTGGAATACTGTCAATAGTTTTTTTTTAACGCTCCAAGACAGTAAACCTGCCTATTCTTTATGGAAACTCTCAAAAAAATCCACCTAATATAAACACTTACTTGCCAGTTAATAGCTAGTTTCCCTTTAACCAAAGCAAAACTAAATTTGACTTGGAACATGCTGTGGTTTCCCTTCCCCCTTTCATGCTTCTCTCTCCTGAACAATTGACTGTTTTTTCCCAATCCTCAAATCTCTTCACTGAGAGCAAGCTTTGTGCGGGATCCCTGTTCCCTTGGCAATCAAACATACATTCTTTTGAGCTTCATTCAGTAGTGCATGCTGCTGTACAATATTTTTAACTGCAATAATGCTGCATTGGGATGGGGAAGAGAATTAGAAGAGAAAATGTGAGAAAACTCATGGGCTGAGATAGCAACAGATTCATAGGTAAACCGAAAGACGCTCACACAAGCGAAGAAAAACAAAGAATTCACTCATTACTTCCCATAGGCAGGTGTTCGGCCATCTCCAGGAATGCCAGGCTCCATTATGTGTAGTGGTTACACAGGATTACAAATGCCATGAGGCCAAACATCCCCCACCTCCTTCTTCATCCATCTCTATATGCTGAGCACATTGTGGTATGTTGTGGAGTGTCCCTTTGCCGAGATGGGATCTGCTGTCCTGGCTGTGTTCTCCCAGCTTCTTATGCACCTCCAGTCTCTTCACTGGTGGGGTGGGAGAAAAAGCCTTCAGTCACTGCTTGTTAGTGACTAAAACATGCCTGTGCTGTTCACACTGTTTTCAGCACAAATCCAAAGCAGAGCACCATACTAACTACTTTGAAGAAAATCAAGTCTATACTAGCCAAATCAACAGGATAAGGAAGGGAGGGAGAAGGATTTTCCAGTAGTTCAATCTTAATTGAAACTTACTGTACGACTTTATACCCAGTGAATTATTTTTTTGCGTAATGTCTCAATTCAGACAACACAGCTACTATGCTTCTTTTCTTCAGCAGATTAGGTCTTAGTCCCATGGAGTTTTATCAGCACAGTTCTATTTTAAACTTTGGGATAGTTTTGTAACTTCTGAAGAGCACAGCTAGTAGGCAGCTAAGATGACTTACCACCTTTTAGACCAAAATATACAGAATTCCCAGGATTCAAGCTTGCCAAAGAAATACAGATGCCCATCTCATCTGGTCTTCTTTTAGGATGATTTGGAGGCGTTTTTATGTTTAGCTCAGGGTCTGGAACAGTATGGAACAAAGCCAACCTTGTATCATGTTTAGAGTGCAAGAAAACATACCATTGTGTCCCACCTGAGTCCAGATACTATTTCAGGAATATCACATTGAGCATGCTTTAATTTTTAATTGAGATTTTGAGTTCTGAGGGATCAAAGCTCTCATATAAGTGAGGTCCGCATCACATCTACAAACAATTACTTCATCAATATTTGCTTTGCCAAAGTTTTACATGTCTCTTAATTTATTTACAATCCTCTGAAAAGTGTCTATAACCTTAAACACTTAGATCCCTGGAGTATGGTGAAAGCAAATTCAATTGGGTAGAACTAAGGCTGTTTGCCAGGGCTCTGTAGAATGGTCTACTGAGGTTATATATTTTGCTCTCTTTAGTCTGTCTGTGATTTAATTTATTCCTGGCTTGTGTAGACATCCAATATTGCAATATTGTAGCTGTGTGTAGCTCCCGGTAATAATGCAGGATCTCACAGCGCTGCCAATCTTTGTGGCTCACACGATGGCGATGAGGGGCCCATATGATGCACAGAATGGAATTTCACAACCAAGGTGTCAGTCTGTGCTATTGCCAACATTTTGTTCAAGTCCCTCGTGATGTGTAGCCTGGGCAGGATATGTCCTAAATTTGCTCCTTACACAGGACTGATTTTTGGAGAACACAGACTTGCAATGACTCTGACAGCACTTCTTTCTGCTCTACCAGCAGACTGTAGCATCAGCCAGTGCCTTGGTATGGATATTTGTCTGCCAGGTGTGGGCACTTGATGCTGTGTAAAAAATATAATGAAATATAATGAGAGACTCATGGGTCGAGGTAAGGAAAAGGAGACCTCCCTCAGCAATTACCATCATGGGCAAAATTACCTTGACTTGGGGAAAATTAATTTTTTACCAATCAAATCAAGGTAGGGTAATGAGAAATAAAAGCAAATCTTAAAATGCCTCCCTGCCAGCCCTCCCTTCTTCCCAGGCATAACTTCAGTCCTGATTTCCCTTACTTCTTTCCCTTGAGCAGTGCAGAGAGATGGGGAATGAGGGCTGTGGTTAATTTATCACTTTGTTTCTGCTGGAAGAGGACTCCTCACACTCTTCATCTGGCACAATGTGGGACCCTTCCATAGGATGTAGCTCTTCAGGGACAAACAGCTCCAGCCTGGGTTCCTCCCTCAGTGGGTCCACAGGCCCTGGCAGGAGGCTGATCCAGCATGGACTTCCTATGGGTCACAGCCTCCTTCAAGCAACCACCTGTTTCAGCCTGGGGTCCACCATGGGCTACAGGAGGATCTCTGCTCCCCCAGGGTCCTCCGTGGGCTGCAGAGGCACAGCTGCCTCACCATGGTCTGCACCAGCCTGCAGGGGACTCTCTCTTCCTGAGCCCAGAGCACCTCCTTCACCTCCTTCTTCACCCACCTGCATGTCTAAACTCAACAGCTGAGAAAGAACTCAGGAGTTCTTTCTCCTACATATCTCACTCTGCTCTTCTACCTGTTGTTCTGCAGCAATTTTCCCCCACCCCTTTTTAATTGTTATCCCCAGGGCACTACCACCATCACTGATGGGCTCAGCTTTGGACAGCCTTGGAACTGGCTGGCATGGGAGAAGCCTCTAGCAGTTTCTTACAGAAGCCACCCATGTGGACCACCTGTGGCATTCACATTCTCCGAACAGAGAGATAATTCTCTCTCCCAAGATTTTTCCTGGAGAAGCACAGAGAAAAGAAGAGAAAACAATTCTTATCTCTATTCTCTGCTCCTGTTGTTTTGCACATGTAGAATGTGTTAGGAAGATAATTTACCTGAAGTGATTTATCAATTAGATTCTACTAAAGATTGTTTTAATCCCTTAACCAATCACTCAAAACTACATCCTGACTGTCTGGAGACAGTCATGAGTTTTTCTTTAATATGTATCTTTTGTGTAGTAAAATATAGTATCTCTTTAATATAGTATAGTATTAATATAATATAGTTTTAATATAATATAATATAATTAATATAATATAATATAATATAATATAATATAATATAATATAATATAATATAATATAATATAATATAATATAATATAGTTTCAATAAAGCAATTGTTCACCCTTCTGAATCAATAGAGTCAAATACCAATCCTTCCCTAGTCAGGGACGCCTGTTTCTACAAACCCCCCCCAGTACCAAAACCTTGCCATACAAACCAAATACACCATAACAGAATGGGACACACAGTGGAATCCTCTGAATGAAAACTAGCTTTTTAAATTACAGCAGTCCTACTGCTACAAAGATTTATAACATTTTTTATCACAGTTTTGGACCTTCTGGCCAATTTTTTATGTACATGATACACGGGCAATATTTCTTGTATGCCCAGCTGAAAGAAGATTTTTCAGAATAGTCTGAAACTTGTTTGTGCACAAGAAAGAAAAATACATTGTTTTCCTTCTTCATAAGATCTGAAACAAGGAAAACAATGGATTCCACAATTCAATAACACATTACAGTTTCAGGCAAAAGGAATCTAGTTCTCTCTTGCTCTTCTTTTCTTACAGTATTCCTATTTCTTCCTTACTTCTAAGAAAGAAACCATGTAACATGAGACATTTAGTGATTTCCTTACAGTGTACAGCACCTTTTTGTTTTGGTTTGGTTTTTTTTTCTTTTGTCATCTTTTTTAATCTTTCTTTCTTTGAAGGCTGACTGATATTCTTTCTTTATTCCTTCAGTGTTTCAGAGAAACAGTTTCAGCAGGGTCTTTCCAGGAGTACTGTCCTGTATGTCTTTGTATACTCAGTGACATTTGGTATTTTGGTCCTATTCTCTTGCACACAATGAAGTACCAGAAAACTCCTGTTCCTACACAGTCTCTCAGAACATGCCAGATCCTGCTAGCATTATCTTATTCCAAGCCACAAAATGGGAAATATTTCTGGAAAACTTAAGGAGAGTTCTTGATCCTATGGAGGGTAAAATATTAGCATCAAATCCCATTACCACTCTGTTGCTCCACATGCATTTCTTCCTGTCCCTGGTGTAGTGAATATCAAGAAGTTATAATGTAACTTGACATGAATCTCATTGTGGACTGTCACTGCTACATCAGCTTCAATTCAGCAATGACAAATTGTCCAAAAGACCCTGGGAAACCTGACTTCTGTCTCTGTGCTATCTTACTGACTGTGATGAATTTGAATAAATACAGAAATTCCCTTTCTGTAAACTTTTCAATTAACAACTGAAATCAGACTAAATGGGGGGAAATCCCAAAACCCCGAAAAACAAGGTGTGTATTTCTTTGTAGTTTTTCCTTCTCATTTGACTGCAACCCTATCCTTCCATTCACATCATTTTCTGAGCTGTAGTTTCCTAGGGGAGTAGATTAGAGACGCCCTTGGCGCAATCTCAGTACTGTAATATATTTCTCTTGACAAATCCTTGTGAGGTCAGGAAATACCTCCTATTCTCCTGGCAGATGCAGAATTGAGATATGGAGAGGCTAAATGCTTTTTCTCAGATAACAAAGAATGTGGTAGAGTGGGACAGGAATCCCTAGATTAATGCTCTTCCCAGTGAAATGCCTTTCATGGGTACTTTCATTAAAGTAGGTAGTGAATTCTGTTTACTTCTAAAATATGTTGATGGCATAAAAATTATTTCCCTCTGTCACTCATACTGCTGAAAAAGAGAATGGATATTCATGCTGCAGGTGTAACAAGTTTGGAATGACAGTGAGCATCACCTGGAGAGCCAGGACGTTGTCATGGCATGCTTGTCAGCCTTGTTCCAGAGATGGCACTAAGAAGACCAGATTTACAGGTATTTGGACAGGTCAGCAAAGAATTATCTTGCCTGTGGACACATGAAGTATTAAGACATATCCAAATTCAGTTCTTAAAAATGAATCTGAAGAGAAGTTAAAAGTATCAATGGAAATACTGTGGACAGTACACTGAAATCTGTAATTGCTGTGGTAGCTGATATTTGTTATTAAAGTGCCCCCACAAGTCATGTTATTTATTGATAAAAGTAACAGTTTTGTTCTGTGGCATCAGCTCAAAATGAGGAAAATAATGGACTCTGAATTTAGGCTGCAAATACATTTATGATGAAGGATTTTCTTTTGCTACTTCAAATTCTATTTAAAAAATAAAAAAGAGGTCAGCTTAGTACCTGAGGTTTTCTTCAGCATAGTTATGATGTTTACTACATTCTTTAGATAAACTGTGAGAGGAATAGAGTGTTATAATGGCCTGCCCAAGACCACAAAATGAATCAGTGAATCAAGCTGGGTTAGGATTTAGGACCTTTTTTGATTTCTAATCTGTCATACCATTGCCCACAGGACCGCTGTTGTATTTTTGGTGAGATAATTGAGAACAGCTTAAGATTAGCCATCATCAGTTTTTAATACCTCTTGAAAATACTGTGCCACACTAGCATTGTGGCTTCTACCATTTTTTGTAGACCTCTTGCGATAATTTTTGAAGATTAAAAGATTTTTTTAAAATTCTTCAATATTTTTAAGTCTATGAGGAGAAATAGGAATTCATATGCCCTATCCTTCCAATAATATGAGCCAAATACACAAAATTTGAACTCTGTGTTTTAAGAAAAAAAATATTACATTTGTGAAATTCAACTTTCACATTTACCAATGGACACTCAGAACAATGATGCCATCAGTCTTTCTTGGGTTTATAAAAGATTATTGGCATTGCAAAAAAAAGGATCTTAAGCTCTTATTGGCTACAGCTGAAATAAGAGCACTTAGTTTAGTCCAGCAAAGACACTTGGAGGTTTTGTGAAAATCACAGGATGTTGGTCTCAACGCTCTCTTTTTTTCTTAAAGTGGATAGGAGTGTACACACTTTCAGAGTGAGTGCAACATTTCTGACACTTAAATTATACTCATCTATCTCATATATTGCATGTTTTTACAATGTTGAATGGTTTCAAGCCACCATTAGGCAGACATGTAGTTCTCTCTGATAGCTCTCTCTACAGTAATGTAGTATTATGAAAATAATTTCAAAAGCATGTTCAGCAGCACTATGCATCAAAAATATATTGTGGCAACGCCTAACACTTTCTTAGTAATAAAAACTGAAATTCTATTTTTCAATAACAATAACTTTCCAATAATTTTGGTAATAATCTATATATTTTATGTGTTCTGTTCAGAAACATTATTTTTTCAACATTTCTTTAGTCAAGAACTCACAAAAATGAGAGGATTTTATTTACTCTTGTTTTCTTCTACTTATCACAGAAAAAAAGGACAGAAAGGAAACAGTGAAACTGTAGATGAAGTTCTAAAACACTCACAGAACAGACATACTGCTTTTCAAAACCTAAAAATATCATTGCTACTTTTTCATGCTACCCACCACATATTATTGTAATTTACATCTTATTTTTGATGAAAAGCTGTTTTTTCTTGATTTCAGAATTTTATTTGTTCTGTCAAGGTCAGTAAATAAAAAAGGAATGAGATCAATTATGAGGCAACAACTGCTTATTCAATGTAGAAAATAATAACTAGATTCAGGATGAGATGACATAGACTCAAGCTGCACCAGAGGAGGTTTAGGTTGGGCATTAGGAGGAATTTCTTCACAGAAAGGGTTGTTAAGCATTGGAGTGAACTGCCCAGGGAGGTGGCTGAGTCACCATCCCTGGAGGTATTTAAGGAAAAACTGGACGTAGCACTCTGTGCCCTGGTCTAGTTGACGTGGTGGTGTTCAGTCAAAGGTGGACTCAACAATGGCAAAGGCCTTTTCCCACCTAACTGAGTCTGTGATTCTGTGAACTACTGAAGGAAAAACCCAAAACACTTCTAGGAGGAATTTTAAGACAGACCTGCCAGAGAGCACTGCAATCTTTCTTACATTATCAATTATGGGCTCTTCTGGTGACTTTACCATGACCTGTGCAGTGGAATGGGCCATCCAGAGGGTGGGTTGTTAATCAGTGTTAAACCTTGCACTTGTTGCAATATCTGCTGTGCAAACCTCAGTGAGAGATGTGCTCTGTCAATGGGAGAAAAAACCCTCCATAAAACTGGCAGCGGGTGCTTTTTTCCATTGCCCCACAGAGATGGAATGATCAGATCATGCCCCTGCATATCCCCCCAGAAGATTTAAATTGGGTAGGGTCAAAGAATTGGCATTGCCTAAATGCTGATAACCCACTTCTTGCTGTTGGGTGTTGCAGCATTTCCCACAGAAAAAGCATTTCCCAGAGCAACCCAATTCTGTTTCTATTTTGAGATGCACACTGCTACCCTCTAAGCCTTATTGGATCCAAGGTGGAAGGACAAAGTAAAATCTTTCTAGCTTTACAAGGTGTCACACATGGCTGATGAATGAGATTTAGCATCCAACATCCCTCTTGTGTTTGATCTACTGCAGGTACAGCCCAGCTAGCTGATCCATCATTTTCTGAGTCATAAGTGGTTGTTGGCTCATGCAGCTCGTGCTTGAACGAAGGTTTCCCAGTGAGTGGTGACACTTGCTGAGCTCATGTCTGGGGAGATGCTGAAGGCAACAGTCTGAGACTGACATTTAATAATGAGCTGCAAATCACAGGTGAGGGAAGACCACCCATTTAGGTGATCTGTCACTGAAAATGCTCTGTTTACCATTGAAGGCTCTTTTTTTTCATCTCAGTTTTAAAGAAAAAGGGTTATTTTCTGTTCCACTCTAACAGGGGGTTGTCCTGCTATATATAAGGTAAAAAGCCACTCTTTTTCTTTTGTTTTCACTGTTCCATTGTCTTATGATGATATTCAATAATAGAGGCTACCAGGAGCTTTTTTAATACAAGCCCTGCTTTGATTTATAGCACAAGAATATGTCCACAGGCAGCTGAGGGTAAGTCAATCTGTAAGCGCAGCAATTCTGGAGGAAAGCGACATGAGTAACTTGAGAAGGCTGAAATCTTTTTGATACTAACATAATTGACATCACCTCAGAAAGAGAAAATGGAAACATTTTGCACAACCTATTTTAGGAAATCTGTCCTTTCCCTCCCTCCATGCTCACACTAGGTTTATTTTTAAATCTGCAGGCACAGTAGTGCAATTTTCATCACTGTGATAGTCAGTGGCTGTGGAATGGCAATTTACATCACACTGGTATTTTGTCAGAAGCAAACCCAAGTCTCCTTTACAAGGAACTTGCTCAATTAGCAAGCTCATATTTAATAACTTCCCTGCCTATATTAACTGGTGTATTTAAGATTTAATGCAATTTCTGTTGCAGTACAACCCATGCATAGTCATTTAATTTACAACCAGTCTGGATACATAAATTACAGAAATCTTAGAGGCACTAATTTTCAACTGCAAGCACCATGTTTAGAGAGCATATTAAGGGCTTTCTTTTAAAGCAGATCTCAGAAACAACAAGGTGCATGCAAAGATTCAACAGGAGTTGTGCCTTCAGTGATAATTTTATTTCCTCTATTCTTTACAATTTCACTGTAAAGCCTAATATAACAGACACATTTCTCTCACAACCTTGAGATGAAAAAGGGATTCTGACCTCTGAGGTCGTCCCTGTGTGATCCAGACTAATAGAGGGAGGCCATTACCATGGATACTTGATCCTTGGTGATTGGGGAAGGAGAACAACAGTCAACAGCCACATTTAAAGCTAATTTTAAAGGAATGTGGAAACCAAGGAAATCTTCTGCAAGTAAGGATTCACTACTTTTGAGCATTTTCTCCACCTTTTTATGCTAAGCAAGGGGAGGAGATGCCAAGAAAGCTTGCTGACCTATGCACCAGGCTCCCCAGCTACAAGGAAAGTGTCTTGGCAGGTGTTTGCTTGTAGTGTCCCTGTTCAGCCAGATGCTGCCCTGCTAATGAGCATCATCACTGGCACATCAGTATCCAGCACATCGGCTCAACCAGGTGAAAGTCAGCCAGAGGAAAGCAGCCAGTGCCAAGCTCCACTCAGGCACCATCGCTGTAACAGGAACAGAGCAAAACTGAATGAATCAGCCTGAAGTAGATGTAAAACTGCGTGGGAAATCAAATCCATTTTTCAAAACAATTTTTCTCTGCCATGTTGCCTTCACTCACCAATCACAATGACTTTGTTATTCTAGGTTTAAACCTTCACTCTTTGTACTGCATTTATTTTTAAAAAAAAACCAACAAACTAAAAGAACAACAACAAAAAACCCAAACAAAACCACTGAAAAAACCTACCCCCCAAATTGTTCTATAGTAATACATAAAATCTTTGTGGGAAACAATAGGGTGTTCTATCACCTCCCTCCCTTCTCTTGTGGTAAGACAACACACATGGGTTGTTAGTTCTATTCATGTAGCAAAATATCATGAGAAATTTAAGAGCTTACAAGTGATCTGTAACCATCTGCAGCCATCACTGTGTAAAAAAATTGCCTGTGTTCTAGCAATACTGACATTGTCTCACACAAGATCACCAATATTTTTATCTGTTAAATGTGTATTTAAGAAAGTGGAGGCAGGGAGAAGAAGGCAAACCTTTTTAAATGAGTACATGTAAGGAGACTAATGATGATGAAAAGTTACTTCCAAGATTTGTTTGATGTGAGAGTGTGGTGCTCTGCTACTGAGATAAAAGTAAGATGATCATCTGGGTAAAAATGTATGTGAAAAATGTATGAAGGTCTTACATTAAATTAGTGAACTACACCAAAGTACAGAAACAGCACTTTCAGGATACTATCAAAGTCAGTAGGAAGGATTTAAATCAAGGCCAAAAGGATCCATATCTCTGTTGCCTTCATCTTTCACCTTGCCATCAAAAGAGGACACCCTGTGGTTCACTTTCAAGGGAAACACACAGCAATGTTGTGCATTTTGTTACTTTTCTATTCCTTTACAGTAACATTAAAAATAATGTTTATCATAAAGAATGAAGCTGGAAGTCCTGAGTGACACTTTGAATAGGATTGTTAACTGTAAATAGTGGACCAAATTCTTATTTACAATTGAGCATTTCCTAGCGCTCTAGCAATACAAAGGGGTCGGCATCTTTGTTTACTGTACATTTGCAATCACTTTCATCCTCTGCTTTCCATAGGGAGAAACTCTTTGGAATGAACAGTAGGGGTCCTAATCTACTTTCCAACAATGAGTGGTTCTTGAATTGAACATGCCATTAAAAAAATCCCACTTGTAATAAACAACATTAAAAACCTCTGAGTCTCAACTTCCATATGTGCACACACAAAAAAAAGCCCCCAAACCAGCCTTGAAAATAAGGGAGATTAACTTCAAAGTTAAGCTAAATACTAAAAGTTCAAACTAATATTTATTGTTTAAATAAAGACACTTTGGCAGTGTGGAGCAGAAATGTTTCTGGATTGTTACTGCTTTTAGGGTTACATTTTGGGGGGTTTGGACATTTTGGGAGTTTTGTTTTGCTTGTTTGTTTGTCTTGTTGTTTTTTTAAAATAAGAAGTATGGAGATAAAATATTTACCACACCTTTGCTGTGAACACAGAACTTTGAGTTTTGGTGATAAATGGCTAACAAGGTCCATGGGAAAAGAATGTGTAGATGCTTGCATAGAATTATACAAATCACTCAATTTTCATTAAAAAAATCCCAACCACTGAACATCTGAGGATATTCTAAAGCCAAAGATGAGGTCTGCTGCAGTGTGCTTCTGCAGCTTCCTGTGTAGAGCAGCTGTGTAGCTTTCGATCCAGAATAGAGCTCTCTCTTCCCAGCTTGCCAATGATCCTTAGGCCATGCCACCTATTATTCTCATTACTGATGAAATAACAAGTGCTTATAACCAAGAATTTATCAAAGATGTAACATGCACCACCATCATGAGAGCACGTACAACATCACTTGCCTCCTTTTCCTGTTTCTGTGTGGTGTAGATGAGGTCTATAGATAGAGTTTGCTATTTTGCAACATAGTGTCTGAAATTAATTAAAGGTTTGGCACTTTTCATGTGTTATGCAGATATATTTCCCCTGTTACTACATTCTTCACCACACATTAGGTGTTAGAATGCACAGCACATTGCAGGCGAGATGGATGTTGTTTCTACAAGAATAAAAACTGTGAAATGGAGATTTTTTTTATGATTTAGAACAAAGCATATTTTTGGATCATCCAGCTAATCTATGAGACTCTCTTAAGAATATAAAAAGCAACAAGTTCTGCCTTATTTTTCTACTTATGCTGTAATGATTTAAATTTCTCAAAGCATATGGCGAGAATCAGAATTATCCCTTCTCCACCTACTACTCACAATTTCTTGCCTACTGTTTTCAGCACCTAATCTATGGTGCTAAAACCAATTAGTGATACATCAAAGGTTTTTGCAGTTGTAAGTTTTGGACCACTACAGAACATTAGCACATGAGCTTCTCATTATAGGCAAAGATATATGTGATCTTTGATCATGTGATAAAAGATACATTCAAAATATGTTTTCTTTGGCAAACTCACAATCTCCTAATTGAGGAAAAAAAGCTAATTATATAGTTCTTTGAAATGCTGGAATCTGCTGGAATAAGGATTGTACACAAAAAACAAGTTGTAAATGAGAAAGGCTAATTTCACTTTTTTCTTTTTCTGAAATTTTTTGCTTTCAAAAGTCATAGAAGGTTGATTTTCACAAATCATATTCTCCAGAGAGTGGATTGAGGTTTCAAGGGTGTTTCTGGATTAATACTCTGACGAAATCTCAGTCCCACAGATATGCTTAGCTTTTGGCACAGAGCAGCCTGATCCAAGTCAATGAAACTATGTCATGCCTGCTAAAATTAAGTATCAAAGAATAAATTAATAAATGCCATGTTCTCCTGGTAGCTAGCTCCCAGTATGCCTCTCCTGTTTGAATGAAGTGTGTGGACCCAAAGCAAGTGATGAAATCGATGGTGAAGCAGCACATTGCTTTAGAGCTCAGACTACTTGACAGGCTATTCATTTTCTCCTGCCATTCCCCATCCCTCCACAAAGTCCTCGAATTGTCAGATTTGAGAATAACAAATGGAACCTTGCCATTTGATATTAGATCCCCAGGAACACTTATTTATAGTTCTTCTCTTCCCTGGAGAGGTATTTTTCCATCCTTTGGAAACTGTGCCCAAGCCTGGCACATACCAGCCTGTGTTATGTTTGGCAGAGCATCAGAAGAGGAATAAAAGCTGCTTGGAGCTACAGGGAAGATGGGATGGACTGGGCACATTTTAGTGTGAGCTGTGGCAACCACGCTCCAAAGTAATCTGAGAGGGGTGGGGAGGCTGACAGGCCTGACCTTTGCTTCTTCCCTTTGCTTTGAACGAATTTGGTTTGTCTTAAGACATAAAAAACCAAAAAAGGTGAAGGGAGAGAAAGGGAGGGACAAGTGAGAGGAGGAAAGGGAAAGGAAAGAAGAGAGGGAGGGAGGCAGAGACAAGGAGACAATCTTCTTTCCTTTTGCCCATGAAATCTCTTAATCTCAGACCAAACTACTTAGACTGAGATAAACATTTCAATTTCATGGTCATGGAATCACACTGGAATTTCCAGTATGAGTAAAGCAATATCCAACATGGAAAGATTCAGAGAAGAAAACAGAAACCCTTTTGCTGCAACTGTAACACTTTGCTGCAAGAACTACAGAAATTTATTGGAGAATGTTTCACTCTTCAGAAAAGTTTTCCAAACACTATTTGTAGGAGGTTACTCCCTATACTTTAGTTTCTTTGGGATGGACAGTGCAGAGACTTCTCTGAACAGATCAACTTGGATTCTCATTTTTAAAATTGCTTATTTCACTGAGGAAGGGACGACACCAGAAAAAAAAAAAGATAAATTTTAAATGCACTGAAACTTTTTCTTAGGTTGTGCTCTCATAAGGTTAATTGGCTTTTTCAGGTTTCAAACTATGATAGTACTCTTGAAAGTAGTCTTTGGGATACCACAACTTTGGGTCTTTCACAAAGTCTTTGGGTATTTGACAACTCCTTTTCCTAACTAAATCTCCCACATTCACACTAATTAGCAACACAGGATGCCTTTCACATAGTCTAATTTATCCACTAGGGTTCTTCAGGTCTCAGTAGTTTTCAGAAAAGACTCTTGCTGATATAATGAGGGTCACCATACTTAGAACATCACTGGTATATATTGGTGAAGACTGCAAGTGAGTCAATATTGGGCTTTTTTTTCTGGATTTTTTCTTCCTATCTATTGAAACCCCATCATATGACTTCTGAAATATCTGCACTAAAGCACAATTAAATAATCTAATCTTTTCCTCCATCTGTAGTCCTGAATGGCAGAAAATAAATCTAATTCAAAAATTATTTCTATCGTTCAGAGGCAGACACACAGATTTTTATATTCATCCTCCTTTTCAAGACACCCACTTCCTTAAAATTTCATTTTCTCTCCATGCAACAAAAAAAAAAATGAAATAACATAGGGGTTATTTTTTAAATTTAACTCCTTTTGTTCTTAGTGTGCTTATATGACTTGACAGTGAAAAACAGCACATGCCAAGAAAACAATTACATAGCACCTCTGTATTGATTTGCCTAATTATATATCTTTACTCGAAGCAAAGTTGTTTTTGACATGGCTGGCAAACCAGAGTGGTTTGTGCACTTGTTTTACCTTTCACTTCCATGTAGTGAATTATGTCTTAGATGAGAGCAGGCTGAAGGGTATCCACAGAGCACACATGTATGTTCCTCATATGGAGGAAGGTGCCCTCTTGGAGTAGGTTCTACAAGCTGAACTGAACAGCCTGGAACTTGGCTGTAAACCTACACAGCCAAGTGCAGCTGAGCACCCAAGGAGCAGCCCAAGGAGCAGCATGCTTGCTGGCTGGCTGTAGCTAAGGAAAAGGTAAAAAAACAATACAGCATTTTTTCTTTACATAAGAGAACTGGAGTCCAAATCTCTTTCAACCCTGAAACACCGCCCTAATCACTCTGCTATAAAATATGTGTTTTGGTTTTCTACTGTTGAAGAAGGCTAGTTGCCATCACTAATGTATGAGGCAAGACCATTTTGGCATCTATAAATCTCCAGTGGGGTAAACGAGCAGACTAGTTGCATATCCACTGTGGGCAGAGCATCCTGATCCATGAGGGAACTTTACACAGCAGACAGGGATCCTACCAGAGCACAGTAGGGTAGTCTCCCATCCAAAGGGAACCATGACTTCCAGCTCTGTTTATAAAAAAAAATGCTTTCCAGTGGAGAATTTGCTGTGTGGGGCAGGGTGAAAGGAGTGTGTGACAGATGAGCTTGGGCACTGCGGCCAAGGCTGTGCCTCTTGGGTGAATGACCCTGGGTGGTACCTTCGAGACAAGCAACGGCAATTTACATCTAGTTCTTGGATTTACAACTCCAAAAAGGCCAAGAGGCAAAAAAAGCCACTCCCAGGAATCTGACTTGTTGCCATCAGCTGGAATTTTCAAAACCACGGTGAAAGGCAGTGACAGGTCAGGATGCTCAGGTATTCCCATTTTTCCCTCAGTTACTCTCCACTGCCCAGTAGCAGTTCATGCTTCTGACTCATGGGATATTGCCGCTGTTTGCCTGGGGACCTTTTAGGATGAGATGACCCAACACAGCAGATAGTAGTTACACTACTGTGTTATTTAACTTCTTTACTTGGCAAATAGTGCAATGTTGCTGTCAGATGAATTCCTTGCCATGAAAACAACTAAGAAATGGAATCTTAAAGGCTCAAAATCACTTCTAAGTTCAAGTGTTTGTCTCTTTTCAAACCATCTGCCTCATATATTCAGTTTCTGTTTGCTCAGTCTTATAGGAGGAAAAGGAAGGAGAGAAATTCAATGACATGAACCACTCATGACCACTGTGATGAGGCAGTGTTTAACCAGATCATAAATTTGAATGCCACATAGCTGCCATGAAGTTCATTATAACACTATAGTTTGTAAACTTGGAATGTAACCAGACAGCCTTATGTCCTCACATGAGAAATTGAATTAAAACTGTAACACACACTCACACACACATATCTCCAAGAAGGATATTCTCCACACAAGACATATTCTAAATGTATCTTGTTGATACTGGTTAAACATAAAACATTAAAATTTTGAAAGGACTGTGGTGTTATTTATTACATCACTTAATTTCTAACAGATTTCTAACACAGAACTTTCCTGCTAATAGGATATACTTATATATAGATTTCCTCCTCCTGTACAAATTGCCTCCTTGCATTCCACTGGTTTTCAAATGATAACAATTGTCTTGATGTGGATCTTATACATTACTTTTTCCTGGTTTAATGACAGAGACTTTGTAGGCAGATATTGGATATTAATTAGTTTTCATTAAATAAATGTGGGGAAAACAGGTTAAATATATTCAAATCATAACCATGGCAAATCCATAATCTTGGCAGCTAAAATTAAAGATAACTCTAAACTCAATAGAAATTAAAAAAAACCCTGAAGTTTGTTACACTGAAAGGAGATTTACACTTGTGCAAAAGAGAAGAAATAAGCCAAGCTTATTATTTCAGGAAACAATGCATTCAGCCCAGTTACAACAACAGGTCTGTTCGTTTTCATACAGAGTATCACAGCACACTTTTTTTCAAACTGTAGCCTTCTTTCTACAATGCCATACCAAGGCTTTTGTTTTGTTTGCTTTTTGAATCAGGTGCAGATGAGCCTATTTCTGTGAGTCCACAGAAAAATCTAGAAATACCCCATGTTTTTTGCAGCTAGGGAGGCTGTTTGACCTGTCATTTGGAGATCCCACCTGGAATACCAGCTGGGTTTAATCTCCTCAGTGTGCTCTCTGTGACACTGGCTCAGCCAGAACCACAGGGCAGAGCCAGACTTGCAGCAGTGTCACCCAGAGTGAGGCCATGGGGGCATCAAAGGGATGCTGGCCACCTCAGCCCCCTGCTGGGACCTGAACTCACTTGTCCTTATTCTCCCCCCTCACAGATTAGACACCACTGTCATTCCCCTCTCTAGGAGGAGTTATTTGTGATTTCCCCTGGTGTGAGAGAGCCATCAGTCCCTATGCCTGCTGTGGCAAGGACAATTTATTATGATGGACATTTCAATGCTCTCAGCAATGTTTCTCAGAATTTTCCAGGGTGCCTTTAAAATGGGATGCAGCTAGGCTTTCCACCAGCACATAGAAGCTTTATTTAATAAAGCTGAACAAATTAATTACAGACAGAACAAAGAAAAGCAAGAAAATTTTATATGTATTAACATCTTTCCCTGATCCCAAATTTTCCCAAATTTACTGTTATTTAAAATTCCTCAATATGTGATTTCTGTAAAAATACCAGCCTGTAATTTGCACAGGCAGGACTGGTTCTATTTTTTAATTATTATTCTTTTTTATTATTATTTTTATTCACAATTTACTATCTGTGTGGTGGGTCTGATCCTCGAAATCACATGGCAGTCCTTCTGCTTGGGACTCCCTGACTTGCAGCAGGGCTTTCAGATCATCACAGAACAATGTTGCCATGCATGTTTATGTAAATACACGTTCTCACATTTTTGCGCCACTTCTTCAGTGAACATATTTGGAGAAAAAGTCATGCCTTTAAATGGTTACAATAAGATACTAGGAGAAGGTTACGTGTTGCTAATGAGGGGAAAAAAATATCCAGTGGAAAAAGGTTGGAATGATTTACCAAAATTTACAGAATTCCTCCAGAAATCGTAGAGGTTTGGGAGAACTCAAATGGCCCACTTCAGGTTATAAACACCATCTTTTTCCCTTTTCCTTTCCCAGCTTGCCAAGGAGGCTCCGGCACCCCGTGTGGGTCACTCAGAGGCTGCAGGTCTTGTGAAAGCCATGGCTCAGTGAGGAGCAGGGAGCTCTGGAGCAGCAGCTCCCACCCTTGGCAGCTGTGCGGCATTCGGAGGCGAAGAGCCCTGGGGCTGCAGCCCAGGTTTGGTTTGGTGCGAATCGCTGAGCCTGGAGAGAGGGGGCAGAGGATGAGCCCTGGCCACCAGACGAGGACGCACCAAGGGCTGGAGGAGAAGGCTGCTCTGGAAATCGCTTCTTCCCCCAGCTGAAGCCGCAAGCAGCCTGCGATCAAGTCCGGAGCTGTTTGCTTTGTGTGCCTGCTTTGGCAGGCTCCTGCCGCGCTCCATCCGCTGCTCCGGTGCCTTGGGACGGCTCCCGGGATCGGGCTCCGCTCGCCCGCGCCGCTAGAGGGCTGGGGCTGGCGCCGGAAAACGGGGAAAAGCCGCGAAATTCCTCTCCTGGCTTTCACCCACACACACACTGACATAAAGCGAGACTTAAGAGGCACGGTTGGGTTTTCTTCTCTTTGGTATAAGCTTGCCTGGGTATTTTTCTCACTACAGTCGGTATATCAACCCCGCCGTATAGGAGACGTACACCCAAATTCTGGGGAGAGATCTCTGCATCTTCAAAGAGGCCTGTCAGACACGACCAATACCCATAGAGTTCTTACATCTGTGATTATCATTGGGATTTTGGAATTTTAGAAGCAGAGATTTTGTGGGTTTATCGTTCCTGCTATACTTTATAAGATTAAGTCTTGCTTAAGTTGGCTCTCCTGGAGAAAGAAAAAAAACGATATAAAAATAAAGGCAAACCATCATTCTAATTCTAAAACTATTCTCCTTCTGCATGTGCACAGAGCCAGAAGGACCATGAGTTCACTCTCCTCAATTAAATTTGGTGTTAATATTGCCAAACAAGTGTACCTGTAGCTGTACCTCTTACATGTTAACCATCTAAGCATGGGCTTCAGTCCCATTGTTTTACAACCAAAAGGTTTATTCTCCTGAAATATCTCTACACTCAAAATAGAAGTGACCATTATCAAATAGAAAAAAAAAAAAAAGCAAACATATTTAAATCTCTTAATACGTATGCTAAGGGACTATTTTCTTCATACAGCAGTTAGGGAGCTAATGCTGCTTACAGCATCATTCCAATTCAAAGAAAAAGCATGTATTATAGGGATGAATTCTAATGAAGGATGAAAGTGACAAAAGCAAGACTGGGAAGTTAAGGGCTTAGGTCAAAAACTGAAGCAAGCTAAAATCTATTTGTGACTCCCTTTTTGACCATAGCTTCTCTCAGGTATTTATTTCTGCGTCCTTCACGCTCAGTCTCCTCTAGTCCCTGCTGCTACAATTCTACTCTCTTTTATCCCAAGCCCAGCTGGGACCTAGAAACCACCCAAGCTGTTCATCCTAGGCTGTCTGCTCAAGCACTGGCAGCCTCTGTCTTCTCCCTTCACCCTAATTTTCTAGCACATTAATATGGCTTCATAGCCACTTCTACCATATAGAGGGGCATCCATCAAGTCCCTCTCGGTCTTAGATCTGCTCAGCTCATAGGTCTTCCCTGCCCCAAAGTCACAGTGCTCAGAGTCCTAGCAAACCTTTCAATCTTTATCTCTTTGTGGCTTTCTCAAAATCCCCATATCCTTAGGTCTTGTATACCTTTTCCCTCCAAATCTTTCAAAACAGGTTATTAGAAACTCCTCCTCCCCCAACATCACCCTCCCTTGAGCCTAGAATTGTGTTTCTCTTCTCCTTTTCTACCTTGTCTTGCTGTGGGGACATCATTTTGCTGTCTAAATCCTGGGTACCAATCGAAGAGACCTAGACTGTACAAAAAAAAAAACCTCCTCCCAGTCCTGGCTCTAATCATTAAGAGTTGGGGGCTGAAAATGAAAAATGACTTGCAGATTTTTTCAAACTTTATTGAAGATGAACAGATTTTTAATAGAATGGCAAAGTGTACAAGACTAACAAATATCTTGCAAAAAGAGCACAGAAGGTCTCCTGCTTCTCAAAAGCAAATACACAAGATTTTAATGAGGAAAAATGATCCTTGTTTTTGCCTTGTTTTTGGAAAGGCTAATCAATCTGGCCTATTATTTCTAATTAGACAAGCCAACTTAGTAAGAAACAATCCAATCAGTTTCTCCAGACTTGCAAGGGTATGTATGCATGCTTGGGCAATAGTCTGTTCAGAGATGGGCATTTTCTGTACACTGCTTCTGATGTTCAGGCTCTGCCTTGCCATCTCCCTTTCTGTCGTTACTCTTCCACTGCATCAGTTTTGCTTTGCTGTTTTCTTTCCCTCTTCTCAAACAGGTTATTTCATGACACAGGTGACTGTCTACCAGTCCTGTCAGGCATTCTCACTTTCTCCTTTCAAGCTGGAGCTCTTCTTTCACCTTCCTGTCCAGTGCAGGTTCCTATGGCTCCTGGTTTTGCAGCCCCCTCTTCCCTTTCCTCAAAGGATGCAAACCATGATTTTCCCAAAGCAGCATCCTGCACAGAACTGTAGCAGTCCAGCAGACTGAGGAAGTTGGATTGTGAGCTCTTGAGGACAAGGACTTATGTTTCTCAGATATATTGAAATTACTTTTCCACCTACATAATGGTTAGTAAAATGAGCAGTGGTGTCAATACACCTTCCCTTTGCTCCCTTTTCGGAAAGCTATTGTTGCTTATATTACATTGCTAACATCAACTTTACAGCATCATTCCTGTCTTTATTGGATTGAGACTCATGACTTTTTCAACACCATTCATATAAATGTTGTTATAAAATCGGAAGAATAAAAATTCTTCAGTTCCATGAAGGAGATAGAGTGCACAAAACACTTTTATTCCAGTCATATTGATTTCAATTACTTCTGTAACAAGACTGTTGCCTGACACATAATACAGCCAAAATGAGAATTTAGAGTTCACCTGCAACATTTTGGCTTTCCTTTGCTGGTATAAATAACTATTTAGGTAAGTTTGCTAAGTTTTAACACCTAGAGATGATGATCTAATGCAGGACATACAGACTAGATGAGGTTTCAGAATAAATTAGATATTATAAGACATTGTCAGCATTACTAAATTAAAACTACATATATCTTGTGTAGACACACATACAGAAAATACTGTTTGTGGAAGTGAAAGACATGTAGTGGTTGGATCCAGACTTCATTTTTGGGTACTTTGGATAGTTCCTATTTACAACTTGAAAAGAAGACTTTCTGAAAAGGGTTTGTGATTAAGGGAATTTTATTTTCTGGTTTTTATGTAGATCTTCCCTCCTCTCTTAGTTCTTTGTAATCCACTGATTTCATCTTTATCTTAATTCTCCTCATGATTCTTAAGTATGAGAATTAGCAAGTTACAATGTATTTCCCTGCCAGAAGAAAAATTGCCTAAAAATTGCCTTGTCTCATAAATTTCCTGCAGGTCATGAAATCTTCCCAAGGAAAATGCTACATACTTTTATATTTTGTTATAGGCAGGGTTCTGTTCACTCTTGCAAAATGGAATTTAACAAGTTTTCTCCTTGTAGAAGGTTATCACCTTCTAAAAAAATTAAAATTAAAAAATAGAGTTTGCAATATGCCTGAAAACATAACATAAACAATTGGTAAATTCCATTTTTTGCACCCACTAATGATTAATTAATGTCAGACTTCTTTAATGTCAGTAATGGCAGGTTTAGCAAGATATACGCAATTCATGTGCTGATTCCATTAAAAGCTTCCCACACTTGATAACTGATGAAGTGCCCCTATCTCTGTTGCCAAAACATTCACCTTTCTACTTCCTCCAGCATCTCATGAGAAGCTAACTTTTTCAATACAGACTTCTAAAATGCAATGGAGAGTAAGTTGAATGTAATATGAAAATTCCAAACATAGGAGTATTGTGCTATGCAATTATTTGTAAATTTTATTTAGTAGAAATTTCCATTCTCATTGATTTGCAACTGAGCTGAAAATGCAAGAAAAAATAGATTTAAGGCTCAGCTTGCTGCAGAGCACATAACTATTTTTGTCTATCAAATAAAATGTCTTCATTGGCTTGTTGCTAGCATCAAAAGAGAAGGGAGCAATAAATATTAGGAACTGGTCAAAAATTGGGATCAGCAGACAGAATAAACAGTAAGGTTTGCGACACTGTCCCCCGTAAGATCCTCACAGTTTATGCTGGATGAGTAGACAGTGATGTGGCAAATGGCAGAACATGTGAGCCCAGAGAGTGGTGATTAGGGACATGAAGTCTTGTCAGAGGCCAGTAGCTAGCAGTGTATCCCTGGGATCCAGTCCCAATCAACTCCTTCATTACTGACCTGGATGATGGGGCAGAGCGTTCCCTCAGCAATGGGGGGCTGATGAAACAAAGCTGGGAGGAGTTGCTGGTACACCAGAGCTGTGCCCTGGTCCAGAGGGACCTCAACAGGCTGGAGAAATGTGCTGCCAGAAACCTATGAAACTCAATAAGGGGAAGTACAGAGTCCTACACCTGAGAGAAGCAGTCCCAGTAACCACCAGTTCATTCTGGGGACCACCTGCTTGGGAAGCAGCTTGGCACACAAGGACCTGGAAGCTCTGGTGAAACCAAAGCTGAACATGACAAAGAAGACTAATGCATGGCTGCATTAGAAAGAGTGTTACCAGCAGGCAAGTGGGCTGTCTTCCCTTCTGTTCAGCACTGGAGAGGACACATTTGGAGTACTTGGTCCAGTTCTGGTCTTCCCAGTACATGAAAGACATGGACATGCTGAAGGGTGTCCAGCAAAGGCCACAAGGATGATGAAGGGTCTGGACCATTTCTCCCATGAGGGAAGGCTGAGAGCTGGGGCTTAACAGCCTGGAGGAGAGAAGGCTCAGGGAGAAATAGTCAAATGCATACAAGCACGTGAAGAGAGGGTGCAGAGGAGATAGAGCCAGGCTCTTTCCAGTGGTGCCCAGTGACAGAACAAAAGGCACTAACTAAAACAAAGCATGTTCCCTCTTAATATCAGGGAAGATTTTTTTTTATACTGTGAGGGTGAGCAAGCATTGGCCCAAGTTGTCCAGGGAGGTTGTGAATCCTCCCTCCTTGGACATATTTGAAATCCATTGGTATGCAGTGCTGAGCAACTTGCTTCAAGTGGCCCTGCCTGAGCAGGCGTTTGGACCACATGACCCCCAGAGAACCCCTTCAGCCTTGGCCTTTCTGTGATCCTTTGAGTCTCTGAAAATTTCAAATTGACCTCCTAAAGCTGATTTAATACAATGATAAGGACATAAAACAGAGGATAAAAGTACCTGCTACTGGTGTTGACTATAATACCTGTTCCTTAGTAGCAGGGTTATTACTGTCTTAATTTGAACTGTTTATCTTGCATTTCTGCTATTGCATTGTGTTTTGGATCTTCAGACAATTACTGTAAATCAGTATATTTGTTTGCTTGTCTCCTTTAAATCTCTATGATCTATGAAGGCTGTCTAGACAATGTATTTTCCTTGTCTGAGTGGCTTCAAAAGGGAAAAATATTGGTTTCTGTTTTTTCTTACCCCAGATTTACAGGGTTGGTCTCTAGAGAGGTAACTGGAACAAGTGAGAGTGGCACTTAAAGAACTGAGTCTTTCTGACAAAGTTTCAGAAAAGCCAACCCAAAGATTAAAAAATACTCTGGCAGCTTGAGAGACAAACCAGCTGGCAGGCAATGTAGAAAAATTGAAATATTCTCATTCTTAATAATCGAAGTAGGAAATCCACTGAGGAAAACCCATGTTCCTTTTCATATTTCTTTTCTACTTGGATCATCAGTTTTCATGATGTCTGGGTGAGGTAACAGGCTGTCATGACTATTGTCAGGAGACAGAGCTATAACACAACATATTAGAAATTCTAGAATAGGACTGCAGTGTCAAAGCAGACAGGCCCCAGTAAATCCCTTAAGCTGTGCTAGAACAGGCAAGCACACACAAGCAGCAGTGCATGAGGCTCATGTGGTTCTGAAATTGCACTTCTGATCTTACAGGCTTATCAAGAAGTGCCCAACAATTCATCCTCTCACCTTCAAATAGATTTTTATCCTGCAGCTATGATGGGTCCATGAGAAGATTTAGACAGGCTGTCGTTTTTTTTAACAAAAAGAAAATGGCTGTTCATAAACAGAAAATTTTAGGTTCATTTTTTCACTTAAAATTTATTCAGTACGCAAAATAATTTTAACAATACTTTGCAGTAATTGTCTATCAGTCCTATGACCGTATATTAGAAAATTTTACATAGATGTTTTTCATTATAAATTTTAGACTACTGAGTTTTGCAAACCTAGTCTAGTCTAAAATTTTAGTCTATTGACTTATACAAACATATATGCACATAAGCCTATGGAAATCAAGTATCCAGACAGAGACTTTTTAGATAATTTGCCTTGTTCATCTTTAAATTTCTTCATAACAAAGACGGCTGTCAGAGAACTCCCTGAAAAATTGTAAAAAACTGGAACTCATTTTTATTAAGGGCCTTTTAGGCAGTTCCAGTGTCACTTAGCAGTTTGGTTGAACTTTGCAACATACAAATTGTCCTTCAAATGCCCCATGCTGGTACAGATTCCATGTGAAATGACTCATGTGAGATCAAGATCCGGGGACAAGAACAGGGCACAAGATGGGCAGTACAGACCTAGGAGACAGCTCTGCTGCTCTGTATCTGTATCCTACTCAATATGTAAGAAGATGGTGATGACAATCAGTTCCCACATGATCCTTTTCATAATAACTGTGGCCTCACATCCTTTTGCCAAACCAGGAACTGCCCTGTGAGCAGATAGCAGATAGAAACTCCAGATTTCTAGCAGTTCAGGTGTGCCAAACCAGGAAGCAGAATAATAATATTTTGCTTTTTCCAGTGTCTTGCAGTCTTAGCCAGGTGTGAAGCCTTAGCCTGCCACAGATTTACTGCTGGGTTTTCAGAAACCTTTGTTCGCATATGTAGAGAGCCACAGTCCCAGATTTGGCTTGTGCTACCAACAGCCTAGTGCTTGCTTCCAAGATGAGGTTTGGACACTGTGGGGAAATTAAAAAAAAAATCTAAGAGCATGCTTTAATAGTCCTAACCATGTGTTTTTATACCTGGCATTAATTACCCACTCTTTCAGAGCACCCAGACATATTGACTCTAAGGTTGCTCAACTTTTTCTAAGTGCATGAAGAATCTTAGTTCCTTCATGAGTTGCTCAGGGTGGAATATTTATCCACCTTACACTCTACCTTACCATAAATCACAATAATGGTTGTGGAAATAGTCCCTGCAGGGTGCCTTGAGGTGTAGCTGACTCATGACAGAACATTACTTTGAAGTTTTACAGTTGTATTTTATTTTTCAGGGAGTAAACTGTGCAACTGCAGGAGGAATAACACTTTTGAAAAGTAGTGCAATAACAAGGGCCAAATGCATGTGATGTGCAAATAAAACAAGAAATTAAAAACTGGCTTGTAACTTCTGGGTAGATCTTGTTGCCATGGTGCTCCTAGAAACCTCTTCCTATCTGCTATCTGCCTAGTTTTCCCAGTACCATTAATTGCTCAGGCCTTAGGAAACCAGATTGGTCACTCAGAGTTGGGCTGTGGGTTACACAAATGATGATGTGGTGCACTCTGCATTCTGAATGGGGCCTGCTTCATTTATAATTCACTAAAAGGCATTATTTTAAGAATATTTTTCAAAATAAGATTATAAATTGAGATTGTGCTGCTTGTTTTTATAATCTAATGATGGGCTTCTTACCTTTTAAAGTCTGCATTATTTTGTGTCAAGAAATCAGTCTCTTAAATATGTGCAACACAATATGAAGCTATTCATTTAGTCACTTAGACCTGAATTTCCTCTTTTAATCTTGGACTACTGTCAAAAACATGAGAAAGGCCTTTCCATGAAGAAATCTTTAATGAACAATTAGGCATTGCTCCATCTGAGGGGAACTTGGACAGATGGGGCGAGTTGCAAGAAAATTAATAAAAATCCCATACAGGCACTGCACTTGTCATCCCTTCCTTAACACTGATACTGGTAAAGGCTCGTCCAGAAAAATTTATCCATTCATTCCACGTAACAAAAGCAGAAATACAGAAGTACAGTTACAACAAACCCAGAAAATAATCCAATGGACAAGAACTGCAAGTTTTACAGAAGGAAGCCCAAAAAGCCTTTACAGCTCAAACAATAGAAGATGCTGAATACCACAGGCACATTGCCTTTTTAGTCAGTTTTTTTCCACGTTGCTGGGTACAAGAAACTGATGAAGTAGAGAAATAGAGAGGCAAAAGAACATAAAAAATTCCAAAGGTGTGAAGTGATAAAAGGTGTGGAAGACCAAAGGTGTGAAACAGAAATAGGAAAGAACTCCCAAAAGAAGAGAGGAAAGCAAGCTCAACCATCAAGCATTGATTGAGAGGCACTATTTCATTAAAGGCTACATGAAAGGTAGCTTTACTTGAAGAGGGCATGGGAACAAGAAGAGAATTATTTAATTTGAGAATAATAAATTGAAAATTAGGTTTAAGCTCCCCTTAAATTATGCAGAAGTTATGATCAAATCCAGTTAGCATTTGGGAAATAATTTGAAAGGGCGCAGTGGTGCAGACTGACTGTGCTGGTGATGTGTTGTCCACCTTTGCCTTGAGCAGTGGGGGGTCAGGACACACACCCAGGACAGGGTAGGACACCTCCTCCTGGTACATTTGAGACAAAACTGGTGTGCTCCACATGTTCAGCTCATTAATCATTATTGAACAGCACTCATTTTGGTCTTGAAGACACCTAAGCATTTATCTATCCGAGGCTATATTGCTACATCTATGTTGATGTTTTACATGTACCAGGAAATGAAAGTTACTCTTGACATCAAAAGGCTCATTATGACAAACAAAATTGCATTTTTTCAGGTATTTATGTTGCAGTAATTACATTGTCACTAACCTGCTTCTCTCTACATTTTTTCACAGAAAAATCAATTATTCTCACAGCTTAATTAGCAAGAAATATGTCAGGGATAAACTGCTTGCATCATTGTAAATTATTGTATTCATTCTTATCAGGGTTTTATTTCTCCTCAACATTAAAAGATGATATTAGCTTTGTAGCACTTCCATAAGCCGGCTGACAAGTTTGCATTCATAAAGGTGCATTTCAAGTTCTCTGTGTCAGAGCTTCTTCTCATTTGCAGATAAATTTACAATACTTGAAAAGTCTGAACTGAAATTTTGAAGCATGGGAATCTCTTTCAAAATAAATTTTCACACATACCTTCACACACAACTTTCAGACACACCCAACTACTGTTACAGCTGAATATGTTCAATCGTTCAGGAAAAAAAAAGTGGGACTGTGACAAGAAACTACCTTTTTTTTTCCAGCATAAAGCATGTTGAAAATCTTGCCTTGAAAAGAATACAACTTTACACTTTGGAGTTTGCACTTAATGCATTACAAAGTGTTATCTTTCATGCTAAATATATTGCTTTTATCTTCTGCAAAGTCCTAGCTGAGGATGACTTATTTTTTTGAAAAAAATACTTGTTTTACACATGTAGCAGAGAAACATTCTAAATTGTTTCTTCTATTCACTCCATGAAAACATCTTGTTCCGGGCTAAGTAGGACATTTCCCCGCTCTGAATTGTATTGGGGTGCACTAGCTTTGGGGTAGGTACATGGAATCTGTGCCCTTCTGCCCAAATCTGTGGTTTGACATTATCACATTGTACTACCTGATCACACACTGCTTCTCCCCTGCTTCACTTGTTGCACCAGACAGAGCATGTCTGGGGGCTGTGAAGTGAAAGAAAATGCCAGCTGCAGGACCCTGCCTTTTGCGTGCAAAATCAAGGACATAAGAGAGAAATAAGGCGGGAGACAGCTTGTGGAGAGTGGACAGTTGCCTTGCATATCAACTGCTTCCTGCTCCTAAGAACTAGCACTTTGCATTGCCTCAGATATGGTTCTAAGGAAAGGTACTTTAACTTAAGAAGCTCATTATCTGAGGGAACCAACTTGGGGTCCTGATGTTCTGAAGAGCACGGACAGATGTGTCAGCTGGGAATGAGCTTGAAATGCCTAAAGTGAGGGTTTTGGTTGTTATCCTCTGGAAAGCTTGAAATTAGATGTTCAAGGAAAGTGAGTAGGTTTAATATTCATTTCCTTGGCTCCCAAGTAATAAAGGTGAGATAATGCCTCACAGGAGTTGTGAAAATTAGATTAATTATTAATAGGTTACCAGATACGTGGATTACTTACTGGGGCAATACAGTGACAAATGCCATTGAGAAGCATGTAAGGAAAGGAGCAATTCTGTCTGTACACCAATGCACAAATAGCATTTAACACATCAGATGTGAGGAGGAAGAGAGTATTGAAGACTATGGGAAAATAGAGGTTTTTTGAATAAATTATTCTGATCTGAGCATCACTGTTTCCACCTACTAAATGAGGCAGGGCAACTATGGAAAGATTTAAATGTGCTTCTTTCTTCAGAGTAGGGCTAAATTAAGATCAAGTAGGTTGGTTTAATTTCAACATTTCCTAACTTATTAGTGTTTGTTCTTTGAAATGTGATCAGTATCCTTAGCTCATGCTTCCCCCCTAAAAAATGTTAAACCTCATGTTAATGATAAAAAAAGTCCCCCTCTCAGCAATATTGTGGGTACTGAGGTAAGGAGATCTAAATACTTCTTAAATTTTTCCGTTGTATCAAACTCATAGTACTTCACATTGTGTGCTAGTCCAATAGTTGCAGTTCTTCCTAAACACTTTCAATAGTCAATGTCACTGAAATGCTGTGCAAAATGGGTAACTCAGGAGCTTAAGAGCAATTAAAACTACTGATAACCTAATCGGGAAGTTGGATAAAAATCACCAAAATGCAATGGATTTACTTCAGAGAAATACCAGGATAATATTCAGAAATTGTCTTGATTTTATCTACATGAATTTCCATCTCTTCAGGATTACAAATAGGACTGTACAAAACACTTTTTAAATCTCTAATTGCTCTTATGCATTCCACTCCAATTATAATCTAATTTTAAGCACCTTGCTTGAAATCTTCTGAGATTTATAGTTACATCTGGTTAAAAAATGGAATAAAATTCTCAAAAATGCTGCTAGTATTCCCTTACTGACTGTTTGCATCCACCTGAAATAGAAAAAATGGTATCTAGAGTGTTGTTTATAAGCTTTCCCTTTTTTCCTTTCTTGTTTTTATCACTTTGCCAGTTTTCAGAACTTTTTTAATAGTTAAAAAATGTCACTGAGTGGCAGGATAAAGATTTACATTACTTCCTTTATTTACAGGGCTGTTGGATTTACTTCAGAACTCAGACAGTTTTCAAGAGTTGCAGAGCAGCAAATGGAAACATGAAAGCCTTTTCTCTGTAAAATTATTACCATCTGATTTAATTTACTGAAAAAAGGAATAAAGTACTAATATTTATGACCTTTAAAACTTTTTAAAATATGTATTTTCTCAAAACTATTTATTTCACTCTCAAAAAATGGGGCAAAAGAGGCAGGGCTATTTGATTATTGTCTAGAGTAAGTTGGAATACAATATTTTCACCAGCTACATATCCATTCTCAAGAATAGTCTCTTTCTGTGATATTTCTTAAATTCTGGCTGTAGTAAGAACAATTATAAAGAAAACTGAACAATGAGACAGAAACAAGTATATTCAATTTAAAGTGCCAGGAAGTATTTGACTCCCAGTGATTTGGTTAAAGGCTGATCACAGAGTTTCCAGGAATTTCCACACTTACCTTTTATGCTATTTTTAACTGATTTTTTATTTGCAACAATATATTTAATTTTAAGAATATAATGGAAGATTAATTAGAAAAAGCAGGTAAATGGAGATGAGGTAAGAGTAGTTGGGTTAGGCATCTTACAGGGGAGCACAGGCTGACTCTAAAAGATAAATCATCTTGAGGACAAAGTATGTTCCTTGCTGAGAAATCCCAGGAACCTATATCCTGCACACTGACACCAGATTCTTCTTTCCCAACATAAACTCTCACAAGTTTTGTTTATAATCAAGACAAAGTGATAGGAATGGAAAGCATAAGCACTAAGTGAGCTGAAATTCCAGTCTTATACTTGTTTTCTGTCCTTTGTGAACCATATTCTTTGCAGAAATATATGTTTGATGAAGAAAAGAAGACTGAGTATCAACAAAAGACTCACCTTGAGCAAGTGAACGCACCTGGCCAGATATTTCTTATGCTTAGTATATTTCCTAGGGGAAAAAACCCCACATCTGTTTGATAGATCCTCCTAGCAACTTTTGTGCATGAGCACCTTATACGTCTGTTTCTCCTTGAAAAACTGTTGCGTAAAAGCCAAAATGTTCAATTAGTGACCCTCAAGAAGAAGAAATTAAATCCTTGATGCACTAAGGAAGGTGTTTAAGGGAGGAAAAAGAATTTATTTTATATATGTTTCTCAGGGGTAGGAACAAAAGCATTATGCTTAAAGAGAGTTTGTGTGTTTATATCCACACACAGTAGTCTCCACATGTTGAAAAACATGCCAGCTCGTAAATGCATATTTCACACTCCGATGTAAATTTCTGCTTAATTTTTTTTTATTTAGTCAGCTGGGAACCTCAAAAAGCACAGAAAATAATGAAGTAAGTAATTCTACTGTGTAAAATTCATCAAAAAAAGGTCTCAAATTCTCAACAGTTCAATTCTTACACAGACATTTGGTTGGACACTGGACAGGCAAATCATTGTGGAAGTCTGTAAATGCACTAAAGCCACTCCAAAATCCTGTGAGTCAGGATCAGGCTTCACATATGCAACTACAGCAGCAAATAGTAAGCACTGGGCAATTCCAGTTGTGCAAAAATGAAAACTTTGGGACTAAACTAAACTAAACTTTGGGATCACTTCTGCATTTAATGGCCATCAAATGCTCTAAAATAATACTGATTTCAATGAGGCCATAAGGAGGAAAATTTAAATCTGAAATTTAAAGGCAGAAATAAGATCAAAATATATGTATTTTTTTCAAAAGTTATCATTCATTTTGTGAGTACTTAACTAGAGTCTCTTTTTCCCTGCCTTCACTTATCATCCCTGTGCTCTCTCCTTTCAGGATGATATTTCTGTCAAGCTGCATGCCTTATTCATAAATAATTATAATCCAAAATATTTTAAAAATCTTCATAAAATCTACATGTATTTTTTTAATGTCCATCATAGACAAAACACTAATTGGTTGCCAGAAAGTTGTAATCAGAAAATCAGAGCTGCAAAAGCTTTCTGGGACAATATGAAAGATGAGAAGAAAAAAAAGAGTGTGCATCAAGTGCAGGGAAATATACAGAGCTGTACAACTGGATGAGCAGAGGAGGATGGCTTAGTAGCCATTATTGCCAAGCAGGGAAATTCTGTGCTTACAAGGAGGTACAGAAACATCTTTGAGTGGTGCTGCTTTTTAAACATGGGTGTTGTTTACAGTGTCAAGGTAAAATGAAGATGAGTTGTCTCTTGCTTTGCGCTGAAACCCCAAGTGCAGTCATATAACTACTAAAATGCCTGGAGAATGAGTCTTAAGTTTTCCTTCTTGCCAGAAAGAAGCAAACAGTGCAATTGCCACGCAGGTGGGTCCTCATGCGTCATGCAGGTGCTGTGCCTGTAGGCAGGCCTGGTGCCTTTAGCACAGTGAAATCTTTTTGAAGAGAAGTGAACTTGAATCCTTTGGGAATACATGTGGGAGCAAGGAAACACAAGCTCTAACAGAGACAGGAGCACTCAGAATTTTATGTAGCCTCTGCTATGTCAAACATCCAGCTCCAGCTGATGTTAAAAAACTCTTGCAGCTGAGCAAGCGTTGTGTAATGGAAAACACATCAAAAAACATGAAATACTGGAGTGCTTTCTTGAATCAGCAGTTCTCCAGCCTCTTCTTCTACCTGCCTGCACAGGATAGCTCTCCTAATAGTTTAACATGGCAAAAAATGCACTCAGGCAATGCTCAAACCTTGCAGGTTGGTTTGTTGTTGATGCTGGTTTTTCCTTCCTTAGTTTCATCTTCCTTTTAACTGCTAGATGCTGGATCCCATGGTGGCAGTCAAATCTTGCTTCACTTAGAGCCACAACAAAAGGTGTCCTCTTCCAAGTATTGCCAATTCTAACTCTAAGGAATAAAGAAATTTTCACCATGAACAGGGAGGGAAGGCCAGAAGCTCACTGAATCTCTCATGCACCTCCTTACCATTTTCTGTTTCTCTTGGAAAGCATCCAGCTATTATTGCAGTAAATCTGCAGATGACAAATATTTTAAATTTGCCATACCTCTGGAAATGCACTAGTGTTGCTTTTCCCATGTGTGTCATCCACACACGTGGATGTGTTATTTTTTCACAATTGCTGCAGGTTTATATCTATTTTGCAACATTTATAACTAGTGTGTTTCAATTTAATGACTTCTCAGAAAAAATCTCTGGAAGAGGGATCTATGACAGAGGCAGTGTGCTGACCCTGTTTCTACAGGAAATTAATTTTGTTTGTTTCCCACAAGTTCAAAAAACTGTATTTAGTGATCCGCATTTTCTTTTATTAAACCAGGAGCAAATCCTATTATAAAAATATTCTTTCTATATCTATAATTTTTCATGTTTTGGGTAAAATGCTCAGCAGAAATAACAAGTTTCTAAACTATTTGGCTCTTGTTAAAATTAGATTTAGATGTGAATTTAAATTAGAATTGGATTTAGATGCTACAGTGAAATGAACCTTATTCAAATGCAAATTGAACATGAACCAGCAGAATAAATTGCCTTGTAGGTTTCTGTTTGCCTCTAATGATCCATGTTACGCCATTTTCCTCTTTCAGTTTTAGCTCTTATCACTTATGTATGTACGGAAACACAAGAACAAAAACACTATGAAGAATTTTGTTAAGTTATAGATTACAGGTAAAACATTAAATAAAATCACAGGTAGAGCAGATCCAGGATCTGAAGACTTGTAGATTCTCAGACTTATAAAGACTTGTTGAAAAGTACTACTGCCTCTTTCATTGCTTCTCAAAAAAAGGATTAATTACTTGGGGAAAATTGTCAAGATGGCCACTGTTTATGTCCCTTGAAGTTTCTTTATCCTTATTTTAGATGCATGCCTTGAGGCATAGTTTTCACACTAAATTCTACAAGACGGTAAAGTGCCAATACAGAAATGCAAAAAATTTACAAATAAGAGAGTAGCCAAGTTCAGTTTTAGGATGAATTTTGTAGATCCTAGCTAAGTGGTGGGAGGATTTCTTTTCTTCAGATCTGCACATATAGAAACCAAGTAGGAGGTTAGAGTGGAAAAATTCAGATTCATAACCTAGGGTTTTGATTTAAATATTCTTTACTCCTTTCTAAGAAGGTCTTCAATAAGGGAAGATTTTTAAACTGGTTTTTACTCTTTCCACAGAAAATTAGGGGTTTTGTTAAAATATTTGTGATTTTGTGTTTAGATTTGCTTTAATTTAGGAACAGTTAAGAACTACACTCACTGCAGATGTATAACTATTATGAGGAAGATATTTTTCCTGCAAAAATTTAGGCTATAAAACTGGTAATTCTTTTCTCTCCATGTTATCTAAATGCTAATGATCTTTCCCTCCTTTCATTGTGTTAAACATTAAGAGTTAAGAGGAATAGAATTCTAGACAAGAAAGCAAGCAAGCCAGCAAGAGCCATAGCTTGTCTACAGAAGACCATCAGATGTGACAGACTCATGGGGAGGATCTACCAGTTCTAAATCAGTTTCTAAATATGTTCCATACTAAATGAGGCTTATATCTATAAGAGACCTATAATCTTCTAGTTTTTCTGAAGATAAATCCACAAATATAGACCTCAGTTGTTGTTACCTGTCAGTACAATGGGTTTCTTTGCCATTAGCCCTTTCTGAGGCGGGGCAGGTAAGATGCTCATGGAGACACAGCACACAGATAAATTCATACACACAAAGAGTGAAGGAAAAGAAAATGGAGTGTGATTGTGGTTATTTTTCTTTTCTTTTTTTTTTCTGTTTGCAAAGACAGCAAGCATGAAGGCATCTGTGCCTGTCTAAATTCAGCCAAAACCATCTGCCAACAAGTTGCAGCTAAAGGGTAGAAAATCTAATTGTGACTCAGAGGAGTTAGAAGGGAACGTGGGAGAGAGGGCCCAGGCAATAAGCTGTGGAGATGTGTAACAGTTGGCTGAAAAGGGATGGGAAGCAGTGAAATGAATGGGGACCATCTATTCTTACCACACTTACACTACATGAACCTGATAATTAAATGAACAGTTATAGCATAACGTACTGCAACACAGAGCGAGGTTTTTCCGATTCCGGCACAATTCCTGTGCTCTTCCTCCCATTTACACTGTCCTCCTCCACAGCTCCAAACCAGCAGAATTAAGAAACTGACTGCACAGTAAATTTGCAGCTCTGTATGGTTATACTTAGCTGAAATCAATGCTGGCTCCAAGTTATGGTGGCATCATAAACTATTTGATTGCCTTAATGGAATTTCTTATCACTGCAATTATTTATCATTTATCACATTACCTCAAGTTATTCCTTGCTATTGGTTGTACCATCCTGTGCAGTTTAATTTTCATTTATGCTTTCTGGATTAGAAACACATGAGTGAAAAATGCAGACTTGTACATTTTTCTCTTCAACAGAGAATGTTTTGGGAGACAGAGCAACAAACAAGATACAAGAGCACAATGCTTAAAGACTGCTTAAACCAAAAGTATGGTCATTATCTGAGCTATCACAAGATAATTTCTGCTTTTGCTTCCAATTGCCTGAGATAACATTGCTCTTTCCACAATAAAGTTTATAGTTTTTACTGTAGTCTTAAATGGGAACACTATTAAACACAAGCACAACTATCAAGAAGATGCAGAAAACCCAACAACTCAGCCTGGGCTGTTTTCTATAGCAGAGTATTTCTATAGTGGAGAATTTAGAAGACTTCAGAATTATTACAATATATATATACACACACACACATATATTCATATTTATGTATATTTATGTATATGTAATAATTATGGATATATATTGCATATTTATATGTAATAATATATATATATGGTGGTAACATGTATATAGTTGAATATAGTATGTTGGATGCTCATCTAGGATTTTTTTAGCAAAGATAGTCCTTAAATACAGGGAATGCCACAGCATGCAGAAGTCTTGTGGCATCACTTGGTCTCAAATTTTTTATCTGAGAGATGTCTTTCCCCATTTCCTTTCCTAGAGCCACCATGCTGGAAAGTTCTCTGTTCCCAGAGTTATGGCAGACACACAGCAGAGAGGGCTGATGACATGATGTAAACTTTCATCCCACCACAGGGCTTGCACCTTCTGCATTGAGCTGAGTCACTGTTAAATGTAATTTATCTTTTGCATTTTTAAAAAGGTCTAATCTAGAAGGAAAATCAGGTTGGATACTTATGCCTCTGCTTCCCTGTTTCCCCCCTATATTGACAGCTGAGGGTTCAAGCTATATGGAGGTGATCATCTGCAAAGTGTCTGGTAGAGTGAGAAGTGAAGGGCTACTGCAATATAATGATGGAGTGCTAATGATAAACTTCACTTCATGGTAATTTATTTGGTGTGTATCTGAAATCATTCAGCAAGAAGAGAGAAGGTTGACTTTTAAACTGAGAACAAGTTCTCCTAGATTGTCCCTTTCAGTCTTTTGCGTTGATCTAATTATAGGAAAGCTATCATTCTACCAGAAGCTTTAAATATCAGAAATGACTAACACTTCATAAGGTTACTGTGCTGGAACAGAACTTTGGAAATCCTTTGCAGAAGAAGGTTACATAAAGCCAAAAAGCTCAAATAGGAGCTTAGATTTGAAAATAACTAGGAAATAAATACAGAGAAACTTATTTACCATAACTTTCTCATGGATTGTTTCTGAAGAAGACTTTGAAGATTAGTATGCTATTCTATATTCTCTTCAACCAGACTCCTGTTTCAATTTGTTTTGTTTTTTTTCACAGAAGCTGCAATTTCTCAGGAATGACATTCCAACACACTTGAAAGACAGATGTATCTAGAGCCACTGATACATTTCATTAGATGTTCTTGCCTCATTAGATGCTGTTCATGAAAGTTTCATTATAGAGTGAAAAATCCTGATGAAAATCTGCAGTATTAATTTTATTTTCTGTTTTATTTCCATTGACTTATCCTGTATGATGACAAGTATAAATGCAATTCTGATGTTCCAAAAGCCATTTCACTTTCACATGCCGCTTTGGAAACTGTGGACCACCAGCTTTAAACCAATAAAAAGGTCCACATCAATACTTAAGGGATTGTAAACACAATAACCCTCTTTAAATGTTATTACATTTTTACTTGCTGATCAAAAACATTTAGAAGCAAAGCAGATACTACTTTCATGTAAATTAAAAATCTCAAACCACAATTTTCCACAGACAAATCCATCAAATGAAAGTAAAAATCATTTAGGCACAACAAAATATACTAATGCATTGTAATAAGCTATTGAACTTTACAAATTGGAGTGATTCATTTGTCTAGTTAAAGAAATGACACATCAGTAATCTAGTCTGTTTTCCTTCAACTGCTAAAACAACAGTTGTGTCCACCTTGAAAGATGCACTTGTTCTCTGATGCCAGGCTTTCACACTACTACTCCTTTAAGGAAATTAAATGTGCATGAACCATCTTCTCTTATTCTATAATTTTTATTGTCACAGCTGGATTAGTTGAAATTACTATATTAAATAACTATATACACACAATTTTGAAATAATTTTAAAAATTTTTAAATATTTTGAAATAATTATGAACTATTAATGAAATTTTCCCCACAATTCCAAGGCAAAATAGCAACTCTCTATGTTATGTGATAGCAATGAAGATTCAAGTAGCAAATACTGCATAGACTTGAGTAATACCTGATTTTTCAGCTGCTGTAGGAAACAGAAGAATATTTATTTAGATGACAAGGAGCTGAAGGAGATTTTAAGCAGAAGGGACCAAAAAATAAATACATAGACAGGAAGTACTATGGAGACATTCAGCTTTTACTATGTAATATTTCATTTTCAAAGCCATAACCTCAGTGATATTAGCACCATGCTCTAACCAACTGAGCTAATGATTTACACTCAGTGAATAGATAACTTCCCAGCTAGCTGACCAGTAAAACGGCTAAGCTTCTCAAGTAACAAGAGCCATAAAACATGTGCTCTAATTGCTAATTCATATTTAAAAATTATTGACTTCAGCATGGGCTGAAGAGTCTTTATGAATCCATGCCTGAAGTAAGAACCCAAATTATGTTTTCTGAAGAATTCAGACTGAGTAGCCCTAGAAGGCATCAGCTCTTTTGGCATTTTATCTGTTTTGAATACCACTGCCACAAACCTGCCACTCTTCCAGCAAAAGCATCTTCATTTATTTGTCAGATTTCTTGACAACGTCTAAAATCTCCCTTTCCACCTTTAAATGGACCAAGTGTCTATTACAGCCAGCAGAATCCTTCCTGGCCCGATTGTCCATCCTGAAATTGAGTGTCTGAGTAGTCTGAGCTCAGGAATTTCCTTCTCACTACAAAAATTTTCCATAAGTACCATGCAGGTACTCTAAAGCATGAGTAAATGGAAACAGCTGTGGTATTTCAGTGCCTTTTGCCTGTCTTCCTAGATTCCAACACAACTTTTTTTGCAAATATGAATTTATAGATTTTTCTCTTCAGTTTTGCAGACAAACAGGTGCTTTGTGCTAGTTTCATGAAATGCTCTGGAAACCTTGCAGGTGTCTCCCATATCAAATATAAGTTATTTGATTTTACCTTCAAGGACAGTGAGGGACATTAGTCTTATGATTTAGGATCCTGCCCAGCGTCTCTTGTCTGTTAGCAAGAACTTGTATCCTGCATCTGATCAGTAACTGCCTTAATGGTGTTGGCCCACTAGGTTTCTGAAAGGCATCATCATGCCTTTAGACAAGCCCTTGCACTTCTAAGCAGCCCTATAACACCAGAAATCAACTTTCAAAATCAATTTTCCTCATAATTCTCTGAAAACCTGGGTCTCAGAAATGCCAGAGCACACAAAGATTTGGTGGTTGGTCTTCTTGTTGACTAGCCTTCTTCTTCCTACGCTGATATTTCTGTCTTCCTGTCTTTATCCATCACACCAAAGAGATCGCTTCCTTTCACTCCGATTTAGAGGTGAACCCCTAAACAGGCACTGGACTAAAAGCGGAAGGAATACCATAATTTCCTCTTTGCGTGATAGCATTTTGAAAGACTTGCTGACCTCCAATTTTGTTTGAAAAGAAAGAGCAAAGGCAGCACAATCCAGAAGACATTTCAAGACAAGGGACCCTGAAAAGAAGGGTGTATTTTTCTTGAGATGCACACAATGACATCCCTGTCCTGCAGTAAAACAGTAATTAAGACGTAATCCTGACCTCAGCGCATCCTAGTGTCTAACTTCAAGAGATCTAATCCAGAATGCTGGCTGACGTTAACTGGACTATTTTTTTTTTTCAGCAACCACGAAATTAGCACGCACAAGAAATTAAAATGGAAATTCAAGAAAAGCAACACCTTGAGAAAATATCAAGTGGTCGTGGACAATTAAAAACAAACAAACAAAAAGAAAAAAAACAGAGAGAGCTGTGTAGAAATGATAGAACTTTTTTCATTTTAACTGATTATGAATTGACTGCTTTAATTTATAATTTCTAATGCATTATTATTTTCTTCCTGAAATTTTCATTTTCACTTTAAAATTACTACATCGTTAATGGGCTAAAAAAGCACAAAAATATATTTAGGTAAGTACTGACAGATGATGTCTTTTATTCAGTCTCAAAGGGAGAAATTGAAGTTTTGGTACAACGGAGTTTTATTGAAACTCTCTAAAGTTTCTGTTCTGACCTAATTTATTTCCCAGTTCAACTTACCAAGCTAAAAAATCTATTTCTGATCCAATTTTATGGTTAGTCCAAGTCTGAGGCATCTATCTCTTCCTAACCATTCTAGTAAGCCTTTGTAACTAGTGTTTTACCTCAGATCTTACCCTTTCCATCTGAGAACAACTACAGTTTAGAGTAGACTTTGTGAGCATAGGCCAACTTTTGGGAAAGTTTAGCAGTACGCTTTAATCACCAGGCTTGGGATAAGTGGATGGATTTTAACAAGGCATAAGATTTATGAAGGGATAAATATAGATTCTCAGGAAGAAAATATAAAAGTATGAAAGATTATTAAATTTACAATGAAAGATCTAGGAGCAAGAGACATGGCAAGTGATTCATCCTACAGCTAAGTAGCATACTTTTTGTCTAGCATGGATTTTGTCTCTATCTCTTGGGAGGCAGAACCTGTACAAAAAAAATGAGGGCTTTTGTGTTTTCAAAAGATACTTCTCCATAATACTTGAGAACTACCTTGGAAACATTTATATATATTTTAATTGATGGAAAAAGTTTCAATGGCTAAGAGCCCGTCAGCATTTTAGAGAGCAAATCAAGAAATGCAAACCTGTTTCAAAGAAACAGGCCTCTCAAGAGCCTGCCAGGAAAACAGGTATATTACAGTATAAGTTATTTTATCAGGCTAAAGAGAAAAGAGAGATAAGTAAAAAGATGAAGTATAGAAAAGTGGAATCATTTTGGTCTTTCTGGTTCGCCACCCATTTTATCATCATTAGATAAGATGCTGAAGGTGAAGTATATTTTAGAAGGCTACTTGCTCAGAAGTGGAATGTTTTGTGACTAGAAATGAGAGTACTGCCACAAAAAGGATAGGTTAGAATATCAAACGTTCCATTAGATCAAAAAGACATTTATACCCTCAACAACTGTTGGAGATGTAAAAATTTAGTCCCTTAAATAGGCAAATGACAGAAACAAGTAGTGTGGGAATAAAGCTCTTACAAAATGATAGCCTGCATTTCCTGTCTACCTCAAGCATCCCTTAATGACAAATGCAGTGACAGTCCTTACAACAGGTAAAGATTTGATGGATTTTTTTTCATTACAACTGCCTTATCTTGTGAAGAGTCCTTACAAGAAAAATTGAAATCCTACTGAGTAGCTTAGTGGAGGGTCTGAGAACCTGAGACACCACATTTTGCCCAGCTTCTCAGTGCCCCAGGGGCACTGGAGTGATGCCACCAGAATTTAAGAAGCTGAGAGTCAAATGAGAACAGCATGAGTCACACCAATAATTAGTAAAATGATCTTTTTTGTATGAAAATGCAGCAAAAGAGGAATGTCCTCAACATAGCATGAAAGTATTTTGTGGAGAAAAAAGGTCTTTCCTAGTTCTACATAACAGAATAAAGAATAATGTAAATTAATTTCCCTTTAACTAACACACACAAACAAACAGATCCATATATATGGTTATTTTGCCCTGAGCAAAATTTACCCCAACATTTTCATATGATATGTATACTTTATATATACATATTATTACATACAGCAGAGGATCTACCGTTGTTCTCGGTTATTTGCGATCTGCCCTGGCCTGAATTGTGAGACTTTTAAAGAACTCCCAAGAAAGGAGGTTATATAAAGTAAGCTGTGAGCTGAATTGACCCTATATTGTCAGCATTAGGGTGCACTTGGCTCTTGTCTTTCCTGGGAAAACCTGTCCAGCTGGGTGGTGGAATATATCAACAAACATGACACAGGTCAAAACAATCCTGGAAAAATAAAAGCTACTAGCACCCATTACCTGGGTGGTTGCCAGTGACAGAAGAATTCATTGCATGCACAGTCTGCTCCCTGCACTCATCCAAGGTGTGTTTAGGAAAGAGGGAAATGAAGAGTGGACAGCAAGAATCAGTGCTAGATCCTGCTCCTCACCTAGGCTTGGCCTCTAGCCCAGCTCACCAGAGGGAAGCATCTGCCGAACAAAATCATGCATAATAAATAAAAAGGCCAGACAGATACTCAGTACTCTTCACTGTTTTGTTGACGTAGAGAACAATTATTACATTACTTATTCATAGTGTAAACAACTATTCCAAACACTGTCATTAACTTTCTTAGTGATCAGAAAGCAAAATTTCTCCTGGATGTACATGATAGAATTTTCATTGCAGTATTCTGCAGTAAAAATTCAAGTGAGGATATTAATCACACATTATATTATATATAACATAATATTATATAATTTAGAAGCCTTCAAAACCAACAAAATTTTAAAGAGTCTAAAATGCCAATATGAAACATATTCTATGTGTGATAAAATGAAAGTCCTAGCCACCACATAGGCAGAATTACAATACCTAGAAGGAAGTCTCTCTTAGACCTCATACAGCCCTTCAGGTCTTACTCCTTCTCCTTGGAACAACACCAGAGAGCAAAAGTAAAGGACAAATTCACCCTCCTCTCTGTTTTTGTTGTGTTCCTTGCTTTTTATTTCTTAGAAAAGAGAGTACATTCTTAAAAACAAAGCCATTCACATCAAGAAAAGGGCAATGAGCCTGGGAATAGAATTGACAGTGTCTTTTATAAAGCACATAGCTGTAAGACGTCACTGGTAAGTTGAGGAAAACCAAAGGAAACCTTGGAAATCAATGAGGCTGAAAAGCAGTAAAAATCTGAGCATCCCAAAGTTTAGAATAACAATCTCCTGAGTTGCACCCATGAGGTCCTGCCCTTCAATATAAAACTTGTAAATACTACCTGTGCTGTCTCAATCAATAAAGATTGATGCAGAAAGAGATATTACTTTCTGCAAAGGAAAAAACTAAGTGAGAGAAAATATTACAATTAAATTGTACTTTCTTATTTTGTGAAAATACTCAGAGCCTTGAAAGCTGGTCTCTCTCCTTATACATATTTAGTGACTTTACAGATAATATATAGAGTAATACATGCAGCCAAATGAAAATGGTATATGTTTACACTAAAAAAAAAAATTGTATGAATAAGACATATATTTGGCAAAGAGTAAAGCTATGTATATAACAGAATCTATACCTGGAAACTATCTATTAGCTTGTAGGTTTACTTCATTCACACAAGGACCCCTTTGTTTTCTATTAGGCACCTTTGTCTGGACTTAAATTGGGAAGACCTGCTTTGCTCCTAAGAAGCACATACTAGAAGGTAGACCTGAATCTGACAATTATATTTATGTGAAACAATGATGCTGCAGTGCAGCAATATTACTGTGGTAGGGGTGCTTTGAGTTTGTGCCCGCAGCTCAAGTCAGGGGCTGAAAGAGTCCACATCTGCTTCTTACTACAATTGACATGTCAAAGACATCATGGAAGATTAAAAGTCCTCATTTTGAGACTGTCCCAAAGTCCCAAATTTTGAGATTGTCTATAACCCACCTGATTTCATCAGGCATTTTAAAAAAAAAAAAGGAGGAAAAAACTCCAACAACCAGAACACCACAACATAAATCTCAAAAATTCTGTGATAGAGAGATGTTTGAGGGGATGAGAACTTATACCTTACTAAAAGCATTAACTCAATAATTCTTAGGAAGCCTAGCACCCAATTGAAGAAAAACAAACTATTGGGACTAGCCATATTCCTGATTGTACAAGCTTTTATGTTTTCATACGTGCTATCATCCATGATTCTCTTCAGATGGAATGCTACAGTAAACCCTTAAAGTCCCCATTGGGAGATGTAAAGTAATTTTAAAATAAGAGAACAGAATTTAATATAAGCTCTTGATGCTTACTGCTTAGGGTCTTTGAAAATTATAAGCACATTAAACTGTTGGTCTAGTGTTATTAAACGAATATTTCATTTTTATTTTACAGCCCATGCTTTAGAAAAGCTTTATGAACTCTCAAAAAAAGGACACTCCCCTACTTCATCAAGATCCTCTTCCTCAAGGCTTTCCCTGACTACCCAACCCACCCCTTTTGTACCCTTTACCATAATTATCCACAGCTGCAACCCATGAAGGCCAAGTCATTTTATATTTGCATATTAAACATAAACTTGGCACGTGTGCTATACAGTAGATTTGCTCACTGTGAGACCATCTGATTTATTGGGGTTGAAGTCAGACAGCCAGGTGGGTTTGACATGTTTTGTCACAAAAAATCCAATATTGTCTAGACAAAGACAATTTTTGGCTCAAAACCAGTGTTTGCCTGCAGATCCTTGAGGTGCAGCAGAATAGTCTGGTACTAAATCAATGTATATTTGTGTCTAAGCATGTGTCAGCACTGTCCTGGCATACTGGTATTTGTTGACAAAATTGCAGACAACTGGCAAAGGGAAATGATTACACACCTTTATCTGATATTCGTTAGATCCCATCTTGAATACTCCCAGTTTTTGTTCCCAGTGCAAGTGTTGGTCAGCTGGAGTGAGCTGAGTGAAGGCCAACAGAATGGTCAGGGCTGGCACTCCTGCCCTCTGAGCAGAAGCTGCAAGAGAGAGGTTGTTCAACCCACAGACAAGATGGCTTTGGGAACACCTTACAGCAGTCTGCCCATATCCACAGGGAAGTTAGCAAGAATTATGTTGGGGCATGGTAGATGAATGAGAAACAGTCCCAGACTAAAAGAGGATAAGTTCCAACTGGAACAAATTGTCCTGGGATCACTCTGGGGACAGCAAAGCACTGGGATAGGCTGCCCAGGTGTTGTGGGGTTTTTGCCTTGGAGGCTTTAAATACCTGTCCCAACAAAGCCCTGAGCAATCTGGTCTAAATGCTGAATTCATTATTAACTCTGAGCAGGATGTTACAGCAATGCCTGCCTGAGATCACTTCCAACCTGAGAGATCCCAGGGAAGGCAATATTCCAAATTCTCTCATTATTACCTTCGGGTTATGCAAGCCACTGAATATATTCCCATTTTCTTAAGGAAAGTTTAAGTGCAGAACCAATCCATGAAAAGTATTAAAAATTATAATGTGGAAAACAATGCAACCATTCTGACTGCAAAATGATAATTGTGGGTGGAATTGGTAACAGGATGTCTTGATTGCTAGCAGGGATACATAAGACTGTAACTTTTAGAAAATCTCTAGCACTTTTGACAGTTAGATCACATTTTCTTTAGGAGCCAGTGTTGATTAAGAATCAAATAGGAATGGTCCAAGTCCTACAGTTTTGGGCTTCAGTTCATGTAGTTCATATTTTCATTTTAAAGGGCTCTATCTGATTAGCCCATTATGTATTTTCTGTATTCTCAAATGTTTAATAATAAATGATGGAGGAAGCGGCAGGTCAGATTAATTAATCTTTTTGACACTGTGTGTGCACTAACATTACTGAATGGTCTGTTACTGCTTAATTAAGCCCACAGCATAATTCTTTGCATTGATTAGTTACCATGCAGGTGCCCCGAGTTCAGCTATTCAAAGTTATGGCAGAAATCTAAGTCAGATGTTACTGCCACTGCTCCTACATGTTAGCAAATGCCCCAAATAAAACAGGCCAGGATTTTCCAATCAAATAAAATAGTCATGAGCAGTCTTGTGGAAAAGTTCCATACACTTGATGAAATTCATCAGTCTAAATACCTTTTTTATTTCCCCTGAAACATAGCAGGAAGCCTTTCTGCATAGAGCATTGGTTGGTACACAACAAACCTATTGAAGAGACAAAAGTCACGACTTTCGACAATGTGATTACATGGACTCCCTCACTGAAGGACAGCCCTCTGCTGGAAGGTTAGGTACCCATAGCTTCCATTTCACCCAGAAGCCAATTGATGTTGAAAGATTATGGAATGATACAGTAAACCCTTAAAGTCCCCATTGGGAGATGTAAAGTAATTTTAAAATAAGAGAACAGAATTTAATATAAGCTCTTGATGCTTACTGCTTAGGGTCTTTGAAAATTATAAGCACATTAAACTGTTGGTCTAGTGTTATTAAACGAATATTTCATTTTTATTTTACAGCCCATGCTTTAGAAAAGCTTTATGAACTCTCAAAAAAAGGACACTCCCCTACTTCCTCAAGATCCTCTTCCTCAAGGCTGTCCCTGACCACCCAACCCACCCCTTTTGTACCCTTTAGCATAATTATCCGCAGCTGCAACCCATGAAGGCCACGTCATTTTATATTTGCATATTAAACATAAACTTGGCACGTGTGCTATACAGTAGATTTGCTCACTGTGAGACCATCTGATTTATTGGGGTTGAAGTCAGACAGCCAGGTGGGTTTGACATGTTTTGTCACAAAAAATCCAATATTGTCTAGACAAAGACAATTTTTGGCTCAAAACCAGTGTTTGCCTGCAGATCCTTGAGGTGCAGCAGAATAGTCTGGTACTAAATCAATGTATATTTGTGTCTAAGCATGTGTCAGCACTGTCCTGGCATACTGGTCTTTGTTGACAAAATTGCAGACAACTGGCAAAGGGAAATGATTACACACCTTTATCTGATATTCGTTAGATCCCATCTTGAATACTCCCAGTTTTTGTTCCCAGTGCAAGTGTTGGTCAGCTGGAGTGAGCTGAGTGAAGGCCAACAGAATGGTCAGGGCTGGCACTCCTGCCCTCTGAGCAGAAGCTGCAAGAGAGAGGTTGTTCAACCCACAGACAAGATGGCTTTGGGAACACCTTACAGCAGTCTGCCCGTATCCACAGGGAAGTTAGCAAGAATTATGTTGGGGCATGGTAGATGAATGAGAAACAGTCCCAGACTAAAAGAGGATAAGTTCCAACTGGAACAAATTGTCCTGGGATCACTCTGGGGACAGCAAAGCACTGGGATAGGCTGCCCAGGTGTTGTGGGGTTTTTGCCTTGGAGGCTTTAAATACCTGTCCCAACAAAGCCCTGAGCAATCTGGTCTAAATGCTGAATTCATTATTAACTCTGAGCAGGATGTTACAGCAATGCCTGCCTGAGATCACTTCCAACCTGAGAGATCCCAGGGAAGGCAATATTCCAAATTCTCTCATTATTACCTTCGGGTTATGCAAGCCACTGAATATATTCCCATTTTCTTAAGGAAAGTTTAAGTGCAGAACCAATCCATGAAAAGTATTAAAAATTATAATGTGGAAAACAATGCAACCATTCTGACTGCAAAATGATAATTGTGGGTGGAATTGGTAACAGGATGTCTTGATTGCTAGCAGGGATACATAAGACTGTAACTTTTAGAAAATCTCTAGCACTTTTGACAGTTAGATCACATTTTCTTTAGGAGCCAGTGTTGATTAAGAATCAAATAGGAATGGTCCAAGTCCTACAGTTTTGGGCTTCAGTTCATGTAGTTCATATTTTCATTTTAAAGGGCTCTATCTGATTAGCCCATTATGTATTTTCTGTATTCTCAAATGTTTAATAATAAATGATGGAGGAAGCGGCAGGTCAGATTAATTAATCTTTTTGACACTGTGTGTGCACTAACATTACTGAATGGTCTGTTACTGCTTAATTAAGCCCACAGCATAATTCTTTGCATTGATTAGTTACCATGCAGGTGCCCCGAGTTCAGCTATTCAAAGTTATGGCAGAAATCTAAGTCAGATGTTACTGCCACTGCTCCTACATGTTAGCAAATGCCCCAAATAAAACAGGCCAGGATTTTCCAATCAAATAAAATAGTCATGAGCAGTCTTGCTGGAAAAGTTCCATACACTTGATGAAATTCATCAGTCTAAATACTTTTTTATTTCCCCTGAAACATAGCAGGAAGCCTTTCTGCATAGAGCATTGGTTGGTACACAACAAACCTATTGAAGAGACAAAAGTCACGACTTTCGACAATGTGATTACATGGACTCCCTCACTGAAGGACAGCCCTCTGCTGGAAGGTTAGGTACCCATAGCTTCCATTTCACCCAGAAGCCAATTGATGTTGAAAGATTGTGTACATTTTCCACAAACACTGGGAGTGGGTTTCATCTCAAGTAGCTTTAGACACTTACAACATGTATGGGATATATCAGAGCTGCTCTGTTAGATTCCCTTTATTGTCAGCAGGGAGAAGTACCAAGAAAATGATTCATCTGACCTGCCTTAGAAATCTGCTGAAGGACAAGATGACTCATACTTGAGCAAATTGTATTACCTTCCATTGATTGGAAAAGAAGTTCAGACAAGTAGCCTGACTGCAAGTAAATCCAACACAAGAAAGCAAAACTGATCCATAAAGCTGGGACCAACAGAAGTTTTGTAATAAAAGGGACAAACAGCCTCCTTCCTACAGAAGAGCCACATTTTCAGTGTACCTGCTTCAGACATTATTAAAACAAACCCAAATAAAGAAGTATTACAGTGCTATGATCAAAACTACAAGTCATACGAGTTTAAAAATTAAACTTTTTCATAAATTGAAGGCTTTTTACATTGATAAAGCTATGTGAGATGAGAATGATCATTTATTTTTCAGAATCTTTATATATCTGAACCATATTACATTACCTTTATGTATCTGAACCTTTATTTGGCCACCAGCCAGTACAGTTCCTTCTGAGTATTATCAAGTATAACTTGCAGTAAGTAGCAAAAAAGAAAAACTTCTTTGGAATTCCCCTTGTTTCTCTCCGGGAGGGAAAAGTTCCTCCCAATCTGAAATCTATAGGGTACCACTCTAAGCAACAAAGAGTTCACAATCAGCTCACCACAAATTCTATTACTTCATCATTATAGATAACAATTTCCTAGAGCCTTCTTTGAGGAATTATGTAATTTGGTGAAAATATGCCTAAATCTACCTCCTTTTGTCTTTTTTTTTTTTCAAATGAAAAAAAAAAAATCTCTTTTTTTTCTCTGATGGCTGCAGAAGAAAGTTAAAAAACTTGACTGGGAGAAAGTGCTCAGCCAGAATCAAAAGAAACACAGACAGAAGTCCCAGAGCTGCCCTGGTGGCCTGTAAGGCTGCCAGGAAGTCTCCCATACTCAGAGCTCTGTGTCACGCCTTGCCTAAGCCCTCTGTCCTCCCCCCTGTAGTGCTCAGCTCTGCTGCAGTTCCAGCTGCCCAGAGTGACTCTCTGAGTCATCACAGTTTCAGCACCACATAATCCTGAAAGGGATGTGAACAGAATAAGTTGAGGCTGCAGGGGGAAATGCACACACGCCAAAAGGAAAGGGAAGCCAAAATGATAGGGACACGGTAAGTGTGGTCACTGAACAAAAACATGGCGCATCCAGAAAGTTGAGGAGAGGAAAAATTGTCCTGGGCGCCTCCACAGTAGCAATGCAGAGCCCTGAGTGTGACAGAAGGAGTACAACATTCACGTGGAGAGGTCACCGCCTTCCCCACCACAGAGAAGAGTAGCCAGAGAGGACAAACTTTCATTAAAAAGGAGGTGAAAGCTTCTAGCAGGTGATGAGGTGGACATTCAGCAAACTACAGGCTCATTTAGAAAAACTGCAGGAAGTTTTTCAATAATTTCTGCTGGATCTTCTTAATAAAGAGAAGTGAAGATTATTTTTGAACATGGTAATCACAGAAAAAATGATGAAGAGTCCCCTTCTTTCTCAAAAATCAAGTAAAGGAGAAAAACCTGCTGTGCTGCTTTTTCACAATTTAGCCCATGGGCACCACAATAACAAAGCATCTCCAAAGGTAATTACCCTTTTTGACCTGAGTGGCTGATCATTGTATTGAGGCTGTAGTCACACATCCTGATCTTACTGCAGCAGAGCCAACCGAAGACACTGCCGGTCCTGCCTTGTCCCCAGCTGTTTATCTGCACTATTTGCTGGGGCTACTGACTTGTGGACTTGCTGGCATAACTATTCAGTGCTCTCTGCTTCAATAAAAGCAAGTCAGATGAGCTGACATGTCATAAACATAAGGTCTCCTCTAGGCTGAGCTGCTGCAACTCACTGGGTCCTGAGGTGATCAACCACCTAAGCAGTCACCAGCACTGCCAGGGATCTTGAATTTAGCTACCTCTGGCCAAGGACTGTTTCTTAATGGAGAATGAAGATCAACCCTTTTCCCCTCGCGCTGCTGAATTCTAACATCTCTGTGCTTTTTCCCTGACAACTCTCTCCGTACAAACTCAACCAGTTTGAGTCATGCTCAGGCTTTGAGTCAACTCAGACTTAAGTCACGCTAAAAATTTTTTCTGATTTTTTCTGCTGCCTTGGCCATCAGCTTCTTTAGCGTTTCTGCTGTCTTCAGCCTGCCTCCTTCCCTGGTAGTTTGTCCCACAATGTCCAATCTCCCTCCAGCAGAGACCTACTCCCACCGTGTTCAGATCCCCGCAGTGGCTGTGCATTTTGACACATAGTTCTCAGTGCTTTGGTTGTCTGCTCAGTAAAGGAGCTTAAATCCTTTTTGGCAGGGTAGCAAAGTGCATGGGTTCTTCAGGAAAACAGTAAATCAGCTGGTCCTTGCTGTGCATTGAAGCTAGGCACAGAGAATTGCGATAAGAGAAATTTCAGTAACTCTCCAGTCCAGAAGGTATGGTGAGCTGGCTTTCAGAAAGGGACACTGAGAAATGTGCATAGGGCACCCCTGTCTTCTCTATGGACTCATCCTCCAGTGATTGATGGGTGATCTGAAGGAAAACAGACTACTTTTTCTCTCTGGTCTGAGCTGCCCTTTCCTTATGTCTGAAGTAAAGCCTTGTGGCTGACAGGCCAAGCCTTGCTGGCACCATTCAGTCTGAGCCTGCTGCTGTGGAACCAGCCTTAACAGGGCACCCTCACCTCCCAGCACTACAGTGTGTACCTTTAATGTGGGTCTCTGGCTCATGATTTCACTTTCAGATGAGATACACAGTCAAACTTGAAGTGACAGAGAGATCTATGTCCTCATGGAACTGCATACTGTTAAATATTACAGCTGATTTCTCCCCAGAATATTCCTACACTGCTGTGTTGGTACATATGTCTTGGTTGGTATGGTTTAACTAAGAAAACATGCTTGTAAATGCAGCAAAAATCATCAGTAATTATCTTTTCTTCCCATTTTCTGACATGTCTCTCATGACCCCCATCCCTATCTAATGTAAGAGGGTCCACAATTGTATTGCATTTGTGTGGAAAGGGTTTAATAATGGGGAGCTACAGGGATAGCTTCTGTAAGAAGTTGCTGGAAGCTTCTCCAATTCTGGAGAAGAATTTGATTGGTAATAAACTAAAATAATTTCCCCAAGCTGAGTCTGTTTCACCCATGATGGTAACAGGTGAGTAATCTCTCCATGTCTTTATCTCCACCCACAATCCTTTTGCTGTATTTTTGTTCAGCTGATGAGCGGAGTGATAAAGGGGATTTGGTGGGCACCTGGTGTCCAGCCAGGGTCAACCCACCACAACAATGTCTCAGGCAGGGTCACAGGCAGGAAGCACCATCCCTGTCATGACTGAGTCCTCTGCCATGAGAATTCTCACCCAGTTTTTCAAGTTCATGTAGAGACTGAGCTGTTACCTGAACTTTTGTGTTTTCCCAGAACTGGAATGAAATGTCTCAGGCTTCTGCAGTTATCATTGTTCTTTGTCATTGTGTAATCCCTCTTTGCTGAATGCAGCCCTATAAAGCAGTTCACCTCTTGTTCTCATTTGTTTTTATAAAGCCTATTTTCTTGAAAGGCTTCTTTGTATTGACAGCATATAACATTTTCTCCCTGAGATCTCTTTCTTCTGACCTGAAAACTCAGTACTAATTTTTTAATATTTCAAACTGTACCAACAGAACATCCTTCATTGTTTTCCTTAAGAAATTTTGTAGCTATTTGGCTTTGATCTTTCTGTGATTTTTATAAAGGTCCATAAAATCTTCAAATAACATACAGTTGTTCAGTGGTTTAAAAGAGAGCTAAATTAGAACTGTATTTTTAAACACAAAAATTGTGCGAATTTCAATGATCTTTGCTTGTTTACCCTTTTTATTACAATAATCAAGTAATGAAAAATTTTACTGAGCAGAGGTAAATAGCTAAACTGTTTATCAGTCAGGTGTAAAAATAAAAAATCAATAGAATCACCTTCTTCCTATTCTCTCTTGAAAACAAAGATGGATTAAACAAAGTAGAAAATATAACAAACAGCATCAAAAGTATGGCTGAGAGGGAGCCAGCGCATGAGTTGTTTTATTCTTTCAACTTTTGCTATCCCACGTCTACCATAAGAAGAACTTGTTCCTCCAGGAACCGCCCTAAACCATGGAAAATGAGTGGCCATGTTGGTAAGGCTGCAACAGGTTCTTGTAAAGATATTCTATTCCTGTTTGAAAAAAAAAAAAAAAGAAAAAAATAGTGCTGCTTTCCGGTCTGAAAGGGAGAGCTGGAGTACAAGGGCAGCTGGCTCTTAGCTAAACTAGCTGATTGGTGTGAGTGGGTACTTACCTGAGTGACAACCCCCATACTGACTTCAGCTCTAGCAATTCATTTCTGATGGAAATCTGCAAAGATACAGCCATGCCTGATGAAGTCTGGCATCAGCATGCTCAGTCCTTCAGCATGTACGCTGTCCTTAGGTAGATATCTATAGGACAGAGTGGTCTGCACAACCCACACCCCCAGTGTCTTGCTGGTGTTAGTGTTTCTAGTATTTCTCAGTCTATAGAAGAAGACTTGTTAAGAGTCAGTATTAGATTGTATAGAGCCCTTGACCACTGGCCAAGCCTACTATTTGTTTCTTTCCTGCTAGGTGAAATCCTCCTCCCACCTTCCCCCTACCCTCATCTTGGAAGGGTATCATCATTACAAGCTTCACATTCATTAATTCACTTTTTAAACACACCTGGTTTTCCTTCCCTTCTCCCCTCTAGTGAAATGTTTCTCAGATGGACTTTCTCTGGCTTTAGCCTGACAGCAAGAAATCCAGATAAACACGTAACCACTTGGCATGCTTTAGATCAGCTTTCAACCTCTAAATTCAGCTAGATATCTTTATCTACTGTGCGAATCTCTTCTGGGGACATTAATCCTGTGAACACAGCCACAGTGCATAAAAGTTAAGAACATCTGCACTGACGTGGTCTTGTGTTTTCTTAGCTCGCCCTCTAAAGTGTTCACAGTGCCTGGTCTGCTGCTGATGCACATGCCAGTCCAGCAGGGCAGGAGGCTCCATGCTTGAAAAATCCCAGGCTGGAATCTTGCAGGAACACATTGTGGGATACGTATGTGTCTTTTGCTAGTTCTGCCTGACTGCTGGCTTGAAACTGTCTTTGATAAGCATAAAGCAGAATGCAAGCAAGAGACACAGAGCTCCTGAGTGCTGCTAAACTTTTAGCAGCCCTAAAGATATCTCCTCAGATCAGTATTGGATGTGTGCTGAATAGGGAAAATTAGCATCACCACACATTGGACACTTTAAGCGCCACACAGCATCTACTCTGAAGAATATATATCGCTCATGAGAAACATACCATTTAACACAAGCTCTAGATGTGATTTATATGATCTGTGGCAAGTACCCTTTCTTCCAGGATTCAAGTTGCTGTTATAGATCTTGACATAAAAATGTAAAATAATATAATGTTAGTATCAAGATCTTGACAAGATAAAAAAAAGTTTGTAAGTTTATTATATTACTTACTGCTGTAAATTGTTAGTAAAAGCTCTTAAACTATTTTGTTTTCCATTACGTAACTCACAATACTAGGATAATGCTCCTCCTTTATTTGTTTGTACCCAACAGACAGGAGCCTGAGCTACCTTTGTTGGCAGAATTGAGGTCCAGCAAAGACAATTAGTCAGACTCTAGTCAGTTTGGGCTCACTGTCCCCTCCTAGGCAGAAAATGCAAGAGCTGGGAGCAGGTGGATGACCATTTTTCCCTCCATGGCCAGGGAGTGCTGGGTGTGATAGATGAGGTTTTCTGTAAGTGTTTATGAACTCAACGTGGCAGTCCTAGTCCAGCAGCATTCAATGTGCTTTTCTCCTATTCTTTGTGGTATGACATACCCATTACGTTCTTGGAAAGGTATAAGACAATGGCAACATACATCTTCTGAACTTACTTGGTTTTGTTATAGGGCTTTTATCTCATTTGTGTCACAATATTTTTTTTCTGAGCTCACAGTGTCATGGGATAAAAATGAAAAATAAAAATCAAGTACTACGGATTGAAGGGAAAATTTGCTTTGAAGGCCCAAAACCCTGGATTAGAACAGATATTGTTTTATTATTGAAAAGTCTCACTATTTTTTAGACAACCTGAGATCAAGAGATCTTGACAGGCCACACATGAAAAATTTTGCAGCATTTAGATTTGAAAGAATTGTTATTCCTCTTTATACAATTACCTAGGGGACTGCCAACCAGAGAACATCTTAAAATCCCAGGAAAGAAAACTGTCCTGCAGAGGTGATAACCATAGCAGAAAGAATAACTATTTGTCCTGATACATTTATATTCCTGACAAGCTCATCAGTCTCATCCATGTTGTGGCAGTTCTGTGTTCCCCTTGGCATGCCTTTTGCGGCTGCAGCGTGCTTGGAGCTCTGGGCTTCCTGGTTCTCGGAACCCTAACCCCTAGGCGGAACCCTTACTCTAACAGTAAGGGCAGCCTTGGGCTACGGCTGGTCAAAAGGAGAAAGCTGTGGAGGAAGCTGTGTTATGGCAGTTCTGTGTTCCCCTTGGCACAGAGCAGCACAAAAGCTTCCTTCTGAGGCTTCCTTCAGACTTTTACCTTACTTGGCTGGAATTGGAACTGTCTTTTGACCATATGCTTTAATGCAGGAGACTTTTAATTCAAGGCCAAATCTGTGTACAAATATTGGATACTAATGGCAAAATAATTCTTTATGATCAAATATGATATTGATTTGTAAGTTTTATATGACTGGTTAAATTTAGGAAAATAAATCACATCCTGGTCTTCATGCAGGATCACTTACATACTGTCTCCTATGCCATTCCATTGCACTGCTTCCTTATCACAGCAATAGCTAGGATCCAAGATTAGGTAATTTTTAATATAAAAACCTCAATGTTTAGAAGGATATACATGAAAAAATTATGCATCTCAGCAGGGACTTTTAATATATAGACTGCAATCTGGATTCTTTCAGTACAACTGAGTGTACTATTTAGTGACTGTTGAAAATTCTAGAGAACGAAGACATGATTTGGAAATTGCCAAGGTAAATCATGATATGTCTTTAATCCAGGGACACATATCCTCTGCTCCCAAGAGAATATTAAAAATATAAAATCTATCTTTCAGTGTGATGTAATGTAGTGAGATGCAGTGTTTCCTCTACCTAGGGGAACCAGTATCTGGAAAACCACCTGATTCCTCACTATAATTTAGTTGGCAGCTGTGTGCAGAGCTCCATGGGAGTAACATTTGTTTGGGCTGGTGACACAAGAGGGATTCGGAAAGCGAGTTCATACACAGCATGAATCCACATGCCAGAACCCTCCCTTTGGAAGGGAGAAACCAAAACAATAAAGCTCACCCATTAGCAGTGCAGTGTGACTAACAGCAACCATCCTCAGGTAAACAACATTTGCACAATGGAAAAGGAGCCAGCCAACAACCACTGCTTTAACTATACACAAAGACATTTTGTTTAGTCTTCCTTAATCTCCCAACAAGGCTGGGAGGAAGGGCTGTGTATAATGAGCTGGCTCAGTAATTTGTACACAGGCTAAAAGGAAAGTGATGAGAGGCACAGAACAGTTTGGTTGGTTGACTCACTGTCATGTTTCAGCCGTGTTCTGGCCCAAACCTGGGGTGATTTGATAGAACAGAGACTTCAAGTTTTGATCATATATACCTTACAATCATGGGACAATTGAGATTATGCTTTATAATAATTCTGCATGACTGTGGTGAATTCCTGCCTTTTAAAAGAGTTGGACCATCTTTCTCAAATAAAAACCAAAAAAATAATGTGTACTGTAGCTGTTGAAAGAAAGGTTATTGCTAATAAAAATAAAATTACTGGGGCCATGTGGGTAAATATGGGAACAAATGCATACCCATATGGAAATGCAGCACTAGAGCTGAAAGCTTATGAAAACACCTGCATCTAAATTTTGACCTCAGACTTTTCTCCTTGTTTTATTTCCCTAGGCTTAGCCAAAATCTGCAAATAAACAATCCAATCAAACTGCAGGATTTCTCCAGGAATTCACTGTGTCCATCTGTTTGTGAGTCAGTCACAGGCAGAATCAAGTAAACAATAAATACATGAAGATACAAATAATAAAACTTCACTGGAGGAAAAAAATCACTTCTCATGCCAGGACTGTGGTGTGTATTCTGAAACTGGCAATATTTTTTACATTTATTCTGGAATAAGGAAAAAAGGCACCAAATCAGCAGGCTTTCTATGATCTCTTTACAGATATTTCATTATTTATTGTTTATTCCCTTCATGTTTCTTGCATAGAGCAAAATTTATGCAAGTGTTCTTTATGCTTTATAATAGCCTCCTAGTTTGAATGTTTGCAATGAAAAGGGTCCCATGGATTTTAAAAGAAGACTCTTAATTTGGTCTGGAACCTGACTAGTTATTAGTATTAAAATAAACATTTATGAGGAGACACTGAAAGAATTTAGGGAGAGTTTTTAGGGTTGGAATTAAAAGATTAAAGAAAGAAAATGTTACAAATATGTACCAAATCTCTACAGTATAGATATGTGATTATCTCATTACCAATGAGGATGGTACAAGAAAAGTTTAAATTGAAGCAAAGGGGAAAAGCTTGTTTCTCTATTTGTTCACATTATTAATTTAAGAGCAGTCAGGGTATCATTGCTACATGTTTTCTCTACATAGCGACTTTTATCCTCATTCTCAAGAAGAGTTCTCTTTCTGCAGTTCACCTGCTGCCAAGCTGCTTCTTTTTCCCCATGAACGCCCAGAGATATTCTTCATTTTCCAATCAGCCCCAGCTATTCAAGTTATTCAAAAGAAGTTTAGGAGTATAGAAAAACTGAAATATTTTATGGGGCATGAGAGCAAAGCAGCTAAACTAGAAGGCAGTGCAACTCAGTATTTTTATGGTGCTGAGAATGGGAAGTGCTATTGGAAAGGAATTGTCAAAATTTCTTTTGGACGGATTAATTTTTTGATGGGAGAAAGGAAGCCTTGAGTTGTAGGCAATGGTCAGGATTAAGAAAACCAAAGGGCATTTTCAGGCTTTTGGGGTGATTTTGTGGGAGAGGGCTGAAAAGTCTTCTTCTCTAAGACACTTTTAGTGGGGATACCTTCCTCTCCACATGCCCTCAGTCCTTCAGTATCACCTGTATAAATTTCTCTTTTCTGGCACTGCAGAGATGCCACATTCCCAGTCTAGTTTTCTTTGAAAGTTCCCCAGCCATCCTATCCTCTCAAATATTCTTTCCTCAGTATCTTTATGCCTGCTACCACACATCCCTCTTCAGGAAATCTTCCTCTCCACTAAGAAATCTGTTTCCTGTATCATATATGCAGCCACAACATTCAGACCAGAATAAAATTTGCCATCATCAAATATGAGATTATTGGGACACAATTACTCAATGTTGCAGTTTCATCTCATTCCAGGTACTGTGAAGTTTTCCCAGCAATAGCTACTGTCCTGCATATCCTGATCCTAGACTCAGCTTTAGTAACAGGGGGCTCTGGATACACAAGATGAGGACTGTGTTCACATTAAGAAAATATGCTCTAGAGGAACTTAGCCCTAAGTACACACTTCGTTTCTTCAAAATTGCATTCAAAGAGCAGTTAAAAAATCCGGATCATTACATAACTAGAAGGCCGTGTTGAACGGGTCTCTAGAGGGGCTTTTCTGAACATAATCCCATGTCACAATCATGTCTGCCTTGAAAGAGAGAATGGCAAGCTTTTTTTTAGTACATTTTCAAGCAATCCTGCCCAAATGAGGAGTGGGTATAAGCTTTTCAAAGAATTAAAATTATAGACCAATTTTATAAAATAAATAGCAGCTCAATGGCCTTAGTAGGAATGGTTGACTGCATGAATATTGTCATGTATTACACAGGAGTAAAGAAGCAATTAAAATAAGCAGATTAAGTGAAGGGCTATTTAGTTTTAATTTTTTTCTTTATATCACTAAGGACTTAAAGCGAAGCAAAAGAAATTTAGGAAAATATTTTCCAGTGGAACTGTATTTAGGTGCTGCAATATGTACTTGGGGAGACTAGAATCTCTCCATTACTGGAAGTATTTAGCCATCATATTCCATTGTTGGCCAAGGAAAGAACAAGATAATATCTCAACACCCCTTCTGGCCCTAATGTCCGCCATAATATGATCACTGCATTAGCAGTAAACACAGCTTGCTGCTATTTGCAAAATGCATCTCTATTTCATAAAGCAGTACAGCTTAGGAGCAGCAGTTTTTTAATTTAAATGCTTGTGTTTTAATTTTATATTCTTATCAGAAATTCAAAGTCAAGACTGATATCATACAATCTGGAGAAATTTTATCTTCCAAAATCCAGCATAATGGCAATGGTTTGTTTATCTGAATGTCAATATAATGTCCTTAATTGAAATCATTCAAACCCTTTCAATACCCTTTTTTTTTTAATAATAAAAAATGCATCCTGTTTTAAGGTAGTAGTTTCCATAAACAAATTTCAGACATGATTTACCAGTCAGTGTGGTCCAGGGACCATTCCCAATGGGCTTTATGCAGCACTCTGGATTGGAGTTTGAGATGTTTTTTTAGACACAAGCCATTCCATGCCAGCAGATCTCAGTGTCCAGTAAATTAAACTGGCTTGTTATTATTCCTTGTATAAATGTCACCTCTGTCTTGGCATAGTCGTAGACTTGGGTTTCAGCTGATGCCTGTAAGTGCAAATATAAAAAAATCAACACTGAAAAAACAAAATACACAATGCAAAAAATAGTCGCATGTTGAGTTTCACTATGATGTCAAGTACATTAATCTCCAAGTAATATGTCTCATCATTTCTTCTACTGTAGTTCAATGTAAAGTCTTCACAGGTTTTTATTTTTAAAATCCCATAAATTCCACTCTAAGGAAGTTTTGCTCTCATGAAGAGATTATGGACACCCACAAGCAAACTTCCTAAATTTGCCTTCAGATTGGAATGTTTTGGCCATCCATACATACCAGCTTTAAAGAACATTATTCAGCATCTTAATACCTATTTTTAGAAAGATACATCAACATAGGCACCCGTTGAAAGTATAAACAATAGCTGTGGGAGAAATGCATTCCAATACCCAGGCTCATTAAGGAAATGTCCATCCTCACAATCTGGCTAAATATACCATGGTCTTTAGGAATACTGCACACAGCAGCTGGTGGAGCCAGGATTTGTCTGAGGCTCTATTGCAATAAGCCAGAGCAATTATCCACAACATGAGAGATCATTCTTGAAGAGCTGAGGCTGTGAAAGGTGTCTTCCTCAGGGGAACAACCTACAGATTAGATTGAAAGCTGCATTCCGTATAACATTACTGTTCTCCTCTTTGTAATACAAGAAAAATAAAGAGAAAAAATAAAATAAGAGAGCTATTTCATGACATTGAAAGGTAGTGAAGAGCTATTTAATGGCATTGAAAGGTAATAGGTTGAAAACTGGGGAATGGAAATGCTTTCTCATAGTTTGCAATTGCCTAATCAGACAGGACCTGCCATGGCAAGCCTACCCAGATTCAAGAGGGAATGTGACACTCAAATAAGCTTAAAAGTTCTGGTTATTATACTCTATTAACTACAAAAATGGTATGAAACCACCTGCCTTGAGATTTACATATATTTATTTCTAGTTAAGCTCAGGGTAAAGCTTAACTCTGCAGCGCAGATTACCCTGTGTCTACGTAATGTCTGGTACTTATATTTTCTTCTGAAATATTCATTCCTGGCCTCCATCATGATGTTGGACCAAACAGATGTTTCTCCAATCCAGAATGCACAAGCTTGATTTCTTGTCAGGAAGCATATTTATAAGTCCTGTCACAAATGAAGCAGTCAATACATACTAATAGGACAAAGAATTTTGTGACATAACAAGAAAATCTTCCAAATATGCTGTATATATGTAATTCAGGTACACATAAGTAATTATTATGTTAGACACTGCATTATAAATTCTGGCTTGCATCCTGATATACTTACTATGTTTCTAATTCAATAAGCTGTCTAACTGTTATCAATTTTGAAATATAGGCAAAACAGAGTACGTAACAAAAACCTGCGCCTCTCGAGCACATCCATCATGGGTTTTGTTGGCTGTAGACAAGACTATCCATGGAAATGCCAATATCATATTAACCTTCCATAGTCTTCTTTGATTACCATTACCAAGCATCTTGCAAACTTTCAGCCTAAAATGTCACTGTGTAGCTTTGGAGAAGAATAAAACCTTTTTGTGGTTCCTCCTCTCACAGTATATTAAGAGCTCCCAGCTGCCAACAGAATGAAGAAAAAGGATTATTTCACCATTACCTAGAAGTGAAATATTTATTCCAGTTCCATTTATTTATTTATTCCATTTGCTTTGATGAAAATCTGTGGTGGAAATCCTTGGAGAACAAAAGGCCACTACTCCCTTGTACATGACAAAACAAAGTGTTATGGCTGGCTGCCTTCTCAGTAAGCCCTGAAGGTTATGTGGGACTAGATGTGCATGGAAGAGACAGCAGAAAAGGCAGGAGGATGTGTCTTAAGTTGTAGATCAAAGCTTCATTCACTAATATATTGGAAACTTCTCTATAGGTGCCCCATATATAAATGGAAAGAGGCTAACAGGAATTTACCCCAGAAGGCTTTTTTTGCATTTGCACCAAAAACACACAACTGCACGATGCAGATTACCATGAGGTGGGAGACTAGTCTCCTGATCAAGAAACAGGCAAACACAATAAACTCACTTCTCATCCAGTGGGCACAGTCAGAACTTGACCTAACATGCAAGGGACAATGTCTTGCATGTTAGATGGAAGACTGGCAGACCCGCTTCTCTTGGAAACCTGCAATGCTGGTCAGCGAGACTAACAGTTATTCTTCAGCTTCAGCTCCTCCTCCTGCACCCTGGCTCCTGTTGTCTTCTCATCCATCACATTTCCTTATAGATATATAAGTGATTCCAGTATGGAATTACCTTGTTCCCAAAATCCCAGTCTCTTTGGTTACCCTTCTTGGAAAGTATCATTGTTGACATGAAACTCTTCTCTGGTTTGCTCATGGGTTTCTCACTAAACAAGCAGTTGAATCATACCAAACTGGGGCCAACAAGCAAGTTAGCATGGAAAAGACAATCACTGAAATAGAACCTTAGATGAATGCAGAAACAAGGTATCTTGATGACACAGTTGAAGCCACAGATATGGAGATTTACTTAACCACTGTTTTCTTTGCTAAGTCTTGCATGCAGTTTAGCCACAGGGCCTGCAGTAAACTTGCATTTCCCACTTCCTAAACTTAAATATTGGTGTGCAATTCCTATTAGCCTGATTGTGCCTTAATAAAACTGAAAGAGATCAGAGGAAATTTGGGTTGATTATCCCATTGTTCCAAAATGGCTTTCAGTGAGTCCTTAGCAGATCCCAGTATCTTGTTAGGACATGTAGGAACTTCTGTAAACTTAAGATTATCTTAAGAGAGGGTGAAATAGTGTAGAATGAGAGAATGAAAAAGAGAAAAGAAGCTCAGCAGCAGCTGCCACAGTCTTCTAGCAGACTCCTAGAAGAACTACAGATATTATTCTACATTGTATTTTTCCTCTTACATTTTTAACTCTCCCTCCCTGCCCCCCTCTTTAGATCTCCACAAGACAGGATGTAGGAAAAGACAGTTCAGAGAAGCCTGTTGTTTAAGAATATGTATCCTTTAGACAGAAGGGAAAAAAGAATATGCAATAACCCCTCAATTATTTATAACTTTGCAAAATCAGATGTGAGTGTACTGCCACATTTTTTTAAAATTATAATGTCCTTTATAATACAATTCCTTTAATTGAAATACAGATCAAAATAGTTTTGTATCAGATGGGATCCTAAAAATAAATATAATTTGTAGATATTTTGTAAATATTCAGAAAGTGAAAAAAATAATTAAATATAATGCACAGCATTTAAATTAAAACACCCTAAAAACTACTTGTGCTATTATAAAATAAACTCAGTGTGCATACCTGAGAATACCAAAGGGCATAATCCATCAAAGTAGAATAATCCCCTGTTGTGTTATAAACACAAATCAAGGGAGTCTAAAACCTATGTAATGTCAGAGTTTTATATTGAAACATAAATGTAAGCACCAGGATAGATTTTGCTTTCAAGATACACATGTGTGTTGCATTGCCCCTGGGTGAGCTCATTACATGCCAGGTCGGCTCTGGTTTGGTTTGCAATGGATTTCTGCAAGCAGCTTTCTAACTGTATGAGGGTAATGATGTGTGCAGCTTGCTCCAGCATGAAGTCTTTCAATAGTAGAAATTTCCTGGGTTGATAAAGACTGTAGCCCTCCCCAGGAAAATTGTGTGCTTGCTCAGCCTGCACATCTTCCACTGGTAGAAAAATTTTCACAAAGCATAAAATTCAAAATGCTGTGATGCGAGTTGCAGTTTGGAACAGGAAGGAGATGTATTAACCCAAACTGATTGAAGTCAGGGATCCAAACTGAATCTTCTCTTTAGAATTTGAATTTTTAAAAGTTTTATCTTGATAGGAGTCAAGTATACTATTAAATTTGCAACTGTAAAGCACATAGTAACATAGACAAATAAGGAATGTGAAATAGTAGTATCTACTTTAAGTAGATTTGGGTTCTGAGGTATTAAAGCTGACTTTCACCCTCTTTAGGAGAGCTCAAAAATGCAGCAATAGCACAAAATTATTTATTAACTATCCCAAGCATCTGACAATGTGCATATATTACAAAGATTAGGATCTCTTTAGATTCTAATAATCTACAATACTGAAAGACCACTATGCAGTCTTTTCCTTATAGAAAAAAAGTACCTAATTGGAAGAGGAATAGTCTAATCTGTCCTACATGAAATTTCCCTTCTGGGCTTATGTAGGCATCAACTTGGCATATAGATTCCTCTCCCACAGGTTGTCAGGGTAGAAGGGAGGACAGGAAAAAAGACATGAGATGAGAAGCATTCAACTTTGCTCCACCTGAAATAAATGAGACATTGAAAATCCTGCCTCAAAGTGATATGTAATATGCACAACAAGGAAATAAGTGTTCCTATTAAAAAAATGGCCTTTCCCACATTTGTTATTGTTTCATGATTCTTCAGACTGAGAGGGAAGGAAAATACCAAAAGCAAAGGCAATGGGAGGCAGAAAAAAATAAAAGGATTAAGGGGAGAGAAGGCTGTCCTTCTGTGGCCAGTAGTTCTTCCAGTTGTTTCTGACGGGGGTGTAGGGCAGAGTATGGCAGAGCCTGCTCTGGTAAAGGCCAAGGAAACTAACCCAGGTGATGAAGAGAGGAGACCTTGCTGCACATCCCCCTGTGAGTGTGCTTTGTGTCTGAGGATGCTTAGCCCTACCTTGGGGGAAGCCAGGACTCTCACAAGAGGCCTCTGAAAGAGGTGGAGGAAAATGTTCTGAGTATGGATTTGGAGCAAGAAGTCTGCACCTTCACCAGGGTCTGCCTCAGCAAACTTGAGCACACCAGGAAGAGCTAAGCTTGCTTGGCTGCAGCTGGATGCTGACAAAGGCTGCAAAAGGGGTGATGGTGACATGTTGCAGTGGATCTTCTCCTATAAACTTAATCGTCTGTAATGGACGCTGCTGGAAAACTCTCATTTATAGCTTCTTGTGCAAGAGTAGCTGAAAACAGATAAAGATCAAATGGTGTTAACAGCTCTGAAAAGGAATAGACTGGGGAAACAAATGCCCAGCAGGTAGGAAAACAAATCTGTATTGATGCTCAGTACTCATCTGCTGAGAATGAATGCAGCACTCTAGAATTAGCAAAATAATCAAACAATGTTGAAGGGTAGCAGAGGGACATCCAAGTCTGTGTGATTCACTTCCTACCAAATCAATCCATTTGGTTCAAATGTAAACATTTTCCCAGTCATCACAGTTTCAGAGTATTTCAGAGTTGGAGGGATTTTTCCTCTTATGTAACCAGCACATGCAGTATAGAAATGCATTCTGATGTTTACTTTGTTTTTAATGGCAAGATTCATAACTTTTCATAGATTCTTTTAGAATCAAGATTTTTTCAAGGTAACATGACTGCTCCATACACCCTTAAAAGGGGAAGGGGGTGTTTTCTGTCATTCATGCTGACATTTTGAAGTCCAAAGGCAGAATAAAGAATTACTGTAAGCTAAAGCACACACAGTGTGGAGAAAGCCTGTTGCTACTTTCCAAATAGAGTGGGAAACACATAAAAAATCTTAATTGCGTTTAAACACTGCTGTCCAGTGTTGCTTACCCGCTCTACTAAGAGTTGTTCCCATTTCTGGTCTGAAGATAATTTCTACTATTTGGCTCTCATTATGTGATTCTCTGTTAGACATAATAAAAGCCTATTATTAAAAGTTTATTCTACAATACTAGAAGGATAATCATGTAAGCCTCCAACCTGCTTTTCAATGTACTAATTCCTTTGAATTTCTTTAGGTTTTCCAACTAGAATGTCTTTTCTGGACATCACATGATTCCTAATTACTGTCCCAAAGCCCATCACACTTCTGAAAAAAATACAACACTTCTGAAAAAAAAAAAGAGGTTTTAACAAGCCAATGCTCCAGAGGCACTTGAGCATTTTCTACAGAGTTAAATAATCTTTTCTATTCTAATTGAGTTGTCTCTACTTTTGTGTCTAAATATTACGATCATCTTCTGGAATACCACTTTGCCCTGCCAGAACATGGTCTCTACCTATTAGAAAAACTAATTTTTAGAACCACTTCTTTGAAAGTGAAAGACCACAATATCATAAAAATTACATTCTGTCTTTATCCCAAAGACTTCATATTTGTCTTCATTAAAATTAGAGACAGTAGATCCTCAGAATTCCTTCTTGTTATGGCTATTATTTTGTTCTATTTTTCCATTTTCCATTTTTGGGGGTTTTTGTGTTAATTTAAATGGAAAATATCATCTGCCCATAATAGAAATGCATAAACTGTACCACACCAAGTCATATTACTCTAATGGCATAATTATTGTAGGATACTATTTATAGGTAATATCTCAATATATCAAATAATTTAATTACCAGAAAACAAGCCACTTTTATTTTTACTAGTAAATAAATTTTAAGCCTGTAATTTTCAGTGGAAATATATTTTAACCTGTTCTGTGGACTGCTGAGGCTTTACCAATGGAATCTAAGGAATGACATGAGTTAACAGAAATTTTGTGATTCCTTAAACCCTTCCTTTCTAAGCTGAGAATATAAGCCTGGATGTATGACAGAATTGCTCTACGTGCATACTGCTTTAGTTGAAAATTTCAAAGAATGGTTGTTGCAAACACAGGACATCATTGACCCAGTGATTTTGCTGGCTATGTTAGTGGAGGGTGAGATTTTCATAGCACAGTAGAATAAGTACAGGGGTTCTGGTGGATTTATGCCAACTTCATATTGCATCCTTCACTTTAGTCTTACTCATGGGCAAAGCTAGAAAATTGTCTTTGCATGGGGAAGTCAATTGTTGTTTGCTCCGAAGAGCTAGAATTCTACCTGCTGGCAATTTTATCAGGACATTGGAAAACTCAAACCACACAGTTGGATAGGAGATAGTGCACCATTTTTTAATGCATCTTTGCTAAGGACTGTCTGAGAGCAAGAAGAATATATGTCAACTGAGCCAGTGCACCTGTTCTCAGGTTTATTACATTTAGCACAGGGGAAAGCAAGAGAAAATTCATAACAAAACAAGCTCAAGCTTCGTCTTTTAATGGGCTTTGCTGCAGTGAGGGCTGAACACAACTCCCTAGTCTTTTCTCATGGCTAGTGAAAGCTCAGGTCAGATGACACTGAGGAGAATAAAGGGCTATGGAAACTCGAGATGCCAAAGGCAAAGCCAATGCAAAATATTTAGTTAATTAATCATGGCATTATAAACTTGAAAAGAGCCTTACAGTTTGGCACTCAGAGCTGATGAACAGGTTATACCTACTCTGCACAATATTCTTAGAATGGAATAAGAAATTTTGAGTATGTTGTTAATTTCCTTTAAAAATAACTTTTTTCTGTTCACCTGAGGTAAAGCAAAATCCTTTATTTAACTGAACGATTGTTTCATTTTGTTTTCATTACTTCAGTTCATTGTCCTGTACTTTCAAAGTTGAAACAGCTGAATCATCTAATGAATTAGTCCATAACTATAATTGCATTTGTTTCATCTTAACAAATTATGGTTTCATAGTTGCGATTTTGCTAAAGATTTCTGTAAATCAAATATTTAACAGTAATATTTAAAAATATATTTATAAAAATATCTTTATTTACAAAGCACTTTGGGAAACAAATTCACATTTTCTAATAATCATTTCCATGAACTGTGAATGTACATTTTTCAAGAGCACTTTGGAATTCAAATATTTCAGGGGGTGTTTGTGTTAGAGAGAGAATGAGGTAAGAAAAAGTGTTTGAAATTTCTATGCTTTTGTCACTTCATTGGTTCAGCTCTAGAATACAGCCGTGCAAAGCAGGCAGCTTTTTTCCAATTTTTTCAGTGGGTTTTCCTTATTTTGAAAATGGGTAAAGTTTTCAAAAGAAGGTCATCTGTCACCCAGCTGAAGATAAAAAAAATCAAGATTTCAAGTGAGATTACCCATGGGCCAAATACCAAAAGAGGAATCTGAGGAAGGCTGAAGCTGAAACACATCACAGCACTGAGCAAGGACTAGGAGTGGATGAGAAGGGAGAGAGGGGCAAGCTGCCACTGAGGTGTGCAGAGGTAGAGGTGGAAGAAAGCACACTGACCCGGCTCAGTAGATCCCCAGTACCCTGCAGATACTCCAGTCTCCTAATACAAGAGTGGCTTGGCACACAAGCTTGTTTCAGGCCTGGAAGAAACTAAAAGACAGCTCACCTCACTCTAGCAAACTTGGCACTTGTCCTTGTTTCTCTCTGTATCACCTCCCTCTCTATCAGACTTTTGGTTGATTTTGGTTTTAAATACATGCTCAAAACAAAAGTTGTGTAAATTCAAATTGCTATTAAAGAAAAGCCATCCATTGTACATCTAAATACAGTCGTCTGTTCTTCCAGTCTGACACCCAGTTTCTGTTTTCAGTAATGCTCAATACTCAGAGCTCTGTTTATTTATATACATGATATAAGATAGAACTTTCTTTAGTTTACTTTTTCCCACTATTTTTAGCCTAATGATAGTTGAAATTAACTGTATTTTCTGTTCTTTGAAATACTCACATGTACCAAAATCTCCAACAGAAAATCATACAAAATTAAAGACTGACAGTTCAATTGCCCTTAGCCTCCAAGTCATTCTGCATATGTATAATAACTTGTCTTTGTCCACCTTTCCAAAAAACAAAGAATTGTAAAGGAACGGTGCATTTATATCAGCTCCTTCTTCTAAAGTATGTTCTTCCCGAGAAACTCCATATGGTGGAAAACAAAACAAGCACAATGAAAACCAGTGTTATGCAATAGCTATTAAAAATCAGATGAGTCACCATAGAGAAAGTTGTCAGGCCTGAAAGAAGGCAAAAACCAGCTAGCTTCACTATAGCAAACTCCTGACATCTGAACGAATGTTTGTTATTTTGGAAAGCTATTCTTAATCATGGACTTGGCATTTGCCAAATCAACATTATAAAGACAGATCAAATTTCACTTCAATATACTTTTTCAGTATTTTTAGGGAGACAATTTTATATGCAGAGCTCCATTTAAATGTTGAAACAGTAAGAACATAAGGAGAAATGGGTATTTAGATATTAAATATAGCATTCACTGGGGAAGGCAAGATGAACAGGATTACTGTCTTCAGGATCAGTCTTGAGAGGTATGTTAATTCTCACAAAGCAAATTACTACTGGACTAAAGGATTTTTTCTGCTGGAGTTACTATAAATGAACAGTTGCTATAACAGTCTGATTATACTAAAGCTAGGCCATGTGTCTAAAACTGGATTGAAAACATTCACGTAATTTTACAGTCGGTTTTGTTTCTCAAGAAAGGCTCATCTCTTTCTGGAATTTTGAATAGTTTATCTCTAGCTTAACCTTAAGGAGCCCCTCAGGTGGAAACCTTAAGTACCTCCTTTTGGAGGTACTATGCATTATTGATCTGTTCTTCTCCCAAGACCAGGGGAGGCAAAGGAAGTAGGGCAAGGAGAAACAAGAGGGCAAACAAACACTTTGTGTTGGTTAACCTGCAGGGTGAAGGAGAGATACTATCTCCAGCCTTCCCTACTCAACTAAAGGAATTGTTTTACATTCAGAATACTAAATTTCTAAGAACTGTGCAAATAGTAATATATTGTATATAGTGTATAAATTGCACACAGCATTTACTTCTTTTGGGCTTCTGCTAACTGTCTTGGACTTTGTAAGGAGGCAGCAAAATTCATGTGTTTGACTCAGAGCTTATCTACACAGGAAAATGAAGAGTGGTGCTGAGTATCCACATGAAGAGCTGTTCTGGGAAAGCAACTGTGGTTCCTATCAATTTCCCCAGGCAAATAAAATCCTTTGACTGTTAATATTGATTTTGAACTGCAGCCAGTGAGAGCGCTATGAGAACAATACAGTTAAATGACAAATTAGGTTTTCTGCCCCTCCCTCTTACAAGCAAAATTAGAATGTCAAGTACAAGTCAAAACAGTGCATAGGTATCAGTATAGCTGCATTTTGCTTCATCAGAAAAAGTAATATAAGTGTGCCAGAAATGGTCAGAAGCAGTTTATTCATGATGTTCCAGATCCGGCACTCTCTCTCAGGTCTTGATCAATCCTGGAAGTACAATATCAAATAAAAGGTCGTCATGCCCTGTTATCCTTTGAACAAGACAGTAAAATAGGGACTGCTATTAAAAGTCTTGAATTATAAATTATCTCCTTGAAAACACACTTACTGTAACTGATGGTCACCAAGGACTTTGTCAGTCCTTAAATTGCATGGTTTTCATTTCTTCTGCCACTCATCATTACCCTTTGTCGTCTCATTTGTTCTAGCCAATTTAATTCATTGATGTTGGTTGCAAAGGCTATAAAACTCCATGTGATTCTTGGTGAGCTTGAGTCAGCTTATACATAAGTAAGTGTAGACTAACAGATTGTCAGAGATGCAAGCTACTCCGTCCTTTTGAAGCTGTAAGACATGAATTGAAAAAGAAAGCTGCCAGAAGACTTTAAAAAATAATCTCAGTATGGACTTTTGCCCCTTGAAATGCAAGAAAGCATGCTTATGACTTCTCTGGTTTCTATTAAAAATGAATTAAAAGGATGTGAGAAAAAAATAAAAGTTCATTCAAAAGAGGATAAACTTTTCAGTTCATTGAATATCCTCTTAAGATGTGAGCAGATCAGAACTTCTGTAAAGGACTTGCTATTATTTTAATAACTCTGTTACAGCACTCACTAAACACCTGACATATCTACAGTAGCCCCACCACAAGCCTGAAAACTTCCAAAGCTACTCTGTTTGCAAGATTTCCATAGGTATCTGAACCCCAGCCAAGGAGCATCACTTAGTTGAGGCTTGCCAAACTTGTAAGGAGACTGGGAACTGATTTCAAGTGAGCCCTGAACTGAATGCCTTTGTACTTGAACCTCAGAATTTCAAAGCACAATCATTAAAATACTCATAAAATTCCACAAAGTAGAAGTGCAGCTCTCCATCTCCTAGACTGCCTTTGGGCAGGAGTAGGAGGCGCCACTACCCTTCATCTCCTGCAGACAGTGAATCTGTTTCTTCATTTGTGAGTGGAACCTGAGAGCTCAAGGCAAAGCACCAGGAAGCACAAATCTCTCTTTAATATAAAGTGAGAGAAAGTGTCTATATTAATTCCCCAGTCAAATCACACATCTGAGTCTTTCAGGGCTGTATTGTTAGACTCATAGAGATAATTCTGTTATGGTGAGATTGATGGATCACTTATTCCAAGTAACTTTATTATAACATACTGATTAATCAATTTTAGAAACAGACATTACAAAGAACTGCTAAGCTTATGTATTGGGATATCTTCATTTGCTACGAACAAATATTTAGACCCAGAAGTATTCAAAGGAGGAACAAGGAAGGAATATAGGAAGAAGCACCTTCTGAGAAATAGGTCAAAGGACAAGCTACTTCTTAATTAAGTCTAACTCTGATAAGACACTGGAAAGTGATTCATTCAGCCAAAAGAGAAGTGATCTACACTATGCCAAAGCTCTAATTTTCTTCTAAACTTTGCAGACAACATCTCCATTTTAACTTGTCTGAGTGAAATTTAGCACAGTAACAGGACACAGCCATTACTGGAGTCCACCAGGTTCTGACTAGTGAATGGGAAATTAAGTTTAAATAATTACCTTGGTATGACTTGCACCCCAAAGGCCTACACAGGCCTACACAGAAACTCTGTCTCTGACAGGGGGCAGTAGATAAGGTAAAATGCCTAAAGAGCATCAGAAGTGGATAAGCACAGCATCATACACCTGTGAATTACTCTTCTGGTTTCAAGGAGTTGCATCTTCAAAAGGATTACTCTTCCATTCATTTGCTCATTTATTGCACTAAGCTTGCTGCCTAGTTTAAAATTCCATGGAGGATATACTGGTTTTTTGAGGCATGAAACACATTCAAAAAAGTCTGAGAAAACACAGGGTTGACAACAAACACCAGTTAAGGAGGCTGAAGCTGTTTATCTTGCAAGCCAAAGAGAAAGGGGAAACCAGCACGCATTTTAAAATGGACTTTGCTTCCTTGCCTTTTAAGATCTTCTCTGAACTTCTGGGCTTTTTTCCTCATCTTTGTGTCACTCTGAGGGACCAGAAGCATTCCCAGCAGTGTCCAAAGTTCAAAAAAGTGCCAAACTATCTTGCATCTGCTCAGGAACCAGTCAACCACTGCATTTCATTCATCTTGATTATAGCAGCTGGTTATTGCAAGTCTGCAAAGAGGGGTTTAAGGATTTAAGCTTCTTTAATTCTACAGAAGACTGAGGGAAGATATGCTAACAATCACAAAACCTGTCATTAGGTACTACAGAGAAATAACGTATATTTTGCCTCTGTGTTGCATAGGAATAGAAATACTGAGTCTAATTTTCAGCATTTCACAGTGGCAGTGAAATCTCTGGAGTACAATGTCCTGGGAAGCTGTGGAGTCCATATAACTCAGCGTCTTTAAGAATGCATAAAATGGACATTTTTCATAGGTAACCCAGGTACAGCTGATCCTGAGTTAGGACACGGGTTTGGACTAGCCGCCTTCTTAAAGTCTGGTGATTTCTGTGATTCATGGCCTTCTGTCATGGTAGTCACACCCCAACCTTTGATTTTGTTCAAAACCTTTCTGAAATATGACTTAAAAAATAAGCTGCTCTGGTGTGGTATCAGAAGGAAGCCAGAATATTTCCTCTGTCTCATCCTTCTATAGCTTCAGACTCTGCTACTTGGATATGTAAATTTTTCTTGTTCTATATATAAATGTGAGAAGAAGAATCAAGCTATAGTCCAAAACAAATTGCAGACTCTTTTACTTCTGGTGTTTCTTCTTCTATGTATGAGGCCTGCAGCACTTGTTTCTGTCTCCTTTGTTCTCATGTTCTGAGCTCAGATTCTCTGGAACAGACCATACATTTTCCACCACTGGCCTTCCTTGTCTCCCACCACTTAAAAGGTTTTCAGTACCATGATTTATTTATTAATTATTTACCAAAGGAAAAGCCATTTACATTGCATTCACAAACATGACCAGCAAAAAAGGGCAAAACCGTACTGTTTAAATAGTTATTTATTTAGATCGTAATTAACTTCTATTGCCTGTTTCCAGTCAGGTATTCAAATAAAAACAAGCTATAATAATAATCACCACTCTTAAAGCATTAGTTAAGGGATTCCTCTCTAACAGATGCATAAGTTGAACGTGCTGATGGTCTTAAAAGCCTGAAGTCACTTCTTGTGTGTTGTATTTTGCAGCTGGAGAGAAGCCAGCTATAAATATCTTGGCTCACACATGAAAGACAACTTCCAGTCTCCCTATCTGTAGGGCCATTACTTTTGATTTATGAGTACTAGTGAGACTCCTATCATTCCATCAGACTACAAGTAAGTCTGAAAAGCTGCATGAATCAGTATAACAAAGAAAGGCGATCCTGAGATTGCAAATATAATGATTTCCTGTTTCCTACTTATTAGGCTGTGAAATGAAAAGTGTCAGTCTTCTGCTGAAAAACAAGCAGTGCTATTATATACTGTTTACACACTGCAACTGTTTTTCTTAGACTACCCAAGCACTAAAAATCTCCTTAAATTAATAAAAAAAGCACAAATAACATCAAAAGTTCCATCAAAAAATCAAGATAGTTCATTAATTGCAAATGAGCAGGAAAATGGACTGGAAATCAATGGCTGTTATTCACAGAGAATTCCAATGCCTGCAACATGTAACTTGAATTAAAGCATCAAGATTTGTTATACCAAAAAGAAATAAGATATTGTGATGCTGGAGCAACATTTGAGATTTCAACAATTTGTACAGCAAATCACTACACATAATTTCCAGCATACTAGTTTCTTTGGCTGCACAACTTCTACCACCTTCACTCAGAGATGTAAATGATCACTGAAAAAGGAATACTGAGGCATACTATTGACTTCAGAAGGCTACCTAATGGTAATCTATTCACTGCTTTGATTTGCCTATGGGGGCAGAAATTTTTTTTTCTGTTCAGAAGTACAAAAAGAGTAATCCCACACTATGAGCTGGCAAAAAAAAAAAAAAAAGCCAAACTGAAAATCACCAGGGTCCTATGCCACAATAACTGCTTTCTTCTCATTGGAGATGCAGGCAGTGCCATGAGACAGCATCATGTTCACTGGTGTGGTGGCTGGGGAATCTCTGCAGGGATCCTTGTTCATCCCATCTGTGAGCAGATATATGGCTATGGATCCAAAGGCTGCACAGAGTGGTTTCTGTAAATATCTCTTCCTGAGCACCAAAGTCAGCTTTATTTATAACTGCAACACTGTAAAATACTGATAACTTGACAGGGTGTGGGATGGGGAGAGGCTAAGTCCAGAGGGTTATCCAGCATCACAAATTCTTTGTTCCTGGGCTCTCATTAAAGCAATCAGTTTGGCATTATGTCTCATTGAGACATTTGAGTCAAATGCAAAGTCACTGGTATCTCTATGTAAACATGTGTTTTGAGATAAGGGTAAGGTTCTGTGCAAATGCCAGTTTCACCTGAACTTACATAAATAAAAATCATACCAAACACCTACATGAGAAATATCTGGCCTCAGTGAGTCCTTTAGAGAGACAAACATTTTTGGGTCAGTCAGGAATTCACAAATATGTTATCTAAGTATTTTTGCAATTTCCTGGGCTGCTGTGGTTTAAATACAAACATGTAAGTCAGAGTGATGTCAGAGAAAACTTGGTGTTGACTTTAGCCCATCATGCACTGCCTAAACCTGACTTCTGATAGCTAAATGCTATCCACTGCAAATACTTCTTTATTAAACAAAAACTAGCAGCATGCCACTAATGCCTACCACATAAATGAGCAGGTCACATGGTCTGGAGGGTGTGTTGCCTTGACTGGAATAGCACATTGGCAACCTCACCAGCTGATCATACAAGTGTAATGTCACATACATTTGCAGTCAAGCAGAGAAAACATGTATGGACACAGGAGTCTGAATTCCTGTTTCCAAAAGCATAGGTGAACTGCAAATATAAACTCTGCTGTGTACAAATACTGTAACCAAAGCTAAATAATAGCTGCTTCCATCTAAAGGGCACACTAGTTCTAATCCATATATCAGAGTGGTATCATAATTTCCGGTTAATTTTCAACATTACAAAGATGAAGATATGTGAACATACATATATATATGTATATAAATACACACAGAGATTTTCTACAGTTTAAAACCTTGGTGTTCTCATAATGGGGATTTAAAATATTTTTTTGAACAGTGATTCATTTCACTATAAAAATAACAATTGCCAGAAATAACATATTTTAACTAAGTCTCTTCAAATAGCAGCTTCCTATGAAGGAAACTAAAGGTTAGTTTTAGCCAGTATAATCATTATATTTAGGTCTTCAAGACAGTAACTAGAGCACTGTCTGTCTTATATAATGGCATATTTCTGACAGATCCAGTAGAGATAATGGTAATAGTAGTCAGATAACATTGGAGTCATTTATCCAACATTATTTCACTCATCTTCTACCCCATCACTACAAATTGAGTGAAAAAATGTCTGTGCTATATAAAGATTCCTAAAACAAGAAAATTTGCTTACTGTATCTCCATTACTTGTGCAAAAATAAATCTTGATTTATCATTCCAGCAATTTACCCTGAGTGACATGTCAAAATCTTTAAGTTCCTTTTAAAATTTGGCATCTCTTCTAGGCCACAGAAGGGAAAATGCCTGGGGACTCTGAAAGTTCAAAATCTTTTTATTAACTAAAATAATGACTTAATATATCTTAATTGAAATAAAATATTCTGGCTGAAGATATCAAAAGATCATCGTTATGGAGAAAATAAATAGATAGCACTGAATTATATTAGCAACAAATGTGTTTCACAACTGAATTTGGGTGGGGTTTTTCTTTATTTATTTTTCTTTAGGTCTTGGTTTAGTTTTTTTTAAGTGAAGTACTTCACAAGTCTAATGTAGAAGATGGTGCTGTACAGTATGGGCAGCACCATCATGCTTTTGTGTGCCAAGCTGTAAGGTTAGAATTACAGAAATGTTCCAGTATGATTTAAAAGGAGCGTATTACCACTGATGTACAACCCTTTAAGTACATGACACTGAATATGTTGGCACTAAATTTACACTACAATTGCATTCCTTTTTCAAACAGGATTCTCTACATTTCTGTTCTTGAGAGAAGAGACATGTAGGAAAATAAAAACAAATTGCGTTGCTAAAGATAGGGTTTTTTTCTAGCTGGAACCACTGGAGAGATCTCACATAGTTTGGTTTCTTATGTTAAAAATGTTTAAGTTAATTACTAGCCTGCTATAGATAACTTTCTCATGAGCATGCTGCCAAGAAGTGTAACGACAGCTCCGCAACAACAAAATTTAGGACTGAATTTGTGCACTGAATTATGATTAGAGTTACTACTACTGGCTTTCATGAGACTTAACATGCATCTACACTTTATAAATATATATTGCTGAGCCTAAGCTATGTAATAGAATGCAGACAGCAAGGTAGATGTGTACTTCAGAAAGAGCACTGAGGTTCCTGCAGACAAGAGAAGCAACACTTAACACACGGTGTTTCCTTCCTTGTCGCAGCTATTCCCTAGTGTTTACATACCAGAGACTTATTTTTGTTTGGTATTTGAATGTTCTCCACAATTCAGAAGCCAAAACTCGTCTCTTTCTTTTCAGCACCTGATCTCTAGCTTCAAACACAGAAATGTTAAGTACTTTGGGATAGTTCTGGCTTTCCAAAAACATCAGTTGAGCAAGAACTCTATAAGAGTTACAAAGAAAGAAGCCCATGGCAACTTCTCTGCTAGTCTCTTGCAGTCTCACTACTTTGGGACTCACTCAAGTAGGGGTGTGGAGATTTATACCACTCATATCAGTACATTATTTGAAGCATGAACACAGATCATTCCCTGTTCTTTTCAGCTCAAATTTAATAGCATTCTTATTTTTTGCTTAGTTTTGAGCACATGCACTGAAGTATTCATCACTGAAGCATTTCACAAATACAAGATTTTCCAAAGTCTTAGGATCTAGGTAAATGATTATTTTACAGTTGGTAGAAGTGATTAAAACATTAAAACTTTGATAGCTATCCAAATCCAGGAATTATAAATTCAAATCAATTACTGACTTGGAGCCTGTGTGATGAATCCAAAAAGTATTCAGTCTTTAATGATGATATGTGGATGAGAGCAGAAAAATCTTTTGCCCGGGCAAAGCGTTACTCATTCACCAAAATGCCATGTGTTTGTCAACAAATAATGTCTGGAGTAACTGCAAACAGGAAGGCAGGCTCATATACTGGCTACACCATAGAACAAAAAGATACATCACCTTGACTTATCATATTAAAATTCCAATATGAGAAAAAGGTTAATTTTCAATATTATAATGAAATGAGTGATACGTTTCTGAACTTACTCATCAAATAAGCAAATATCCAGAAAGATGCATTGTAAGAAATTCAAAGGTTTCTCTAGTATAAAATACTTTCTGGCATATAGCTGGGAGAGAGAGTCTTCACAATACAACCATCCCAGAATCAACAATATCTTTAATTAAATAAAGGTTGTTTAAAATTAATTAATTGACAAACCCAGGGAAACTTGAAAGTACATGCTGAGGGCTGCCAAACTGCAAATAGAGGGATGCAGACTACATAAAACATGAGCAAATTATGGTTTACCAGTGCAAGGCTTACTGAAATTTGGAACTGCACAATGCAACTGTTCCCAGGAGTCAGGATGTATGTAAGCTCTAAGGATATAAAATTCATCTACAACTGCTGATAAAATGTTTTTTAAGATTCAATTGCAATTAATAATTGTTGTCAGAGCAGTAAACATGAACTATTTAATTAGCTTGTCTCTTTCCAATTACTTACTTAAATGCACAGTTGTTTAAAAGTGTGATTAAAAAGACACTAGCAAGTATTCAACAAAAGTAAACCAATAAAATTCAATTTGTAATGGGGTTTACTCTTTCTCAGTACTAGGCTTAGAACCAGCATCACATCATCAACTTTTTCTATATTTTACAAATTAATCCAAGTTTACTTCCATTTTTTCCCCTGAGCTGGCTGGTACAATACCTTCACTTGGCAGATGAAAGATGTTATCTGCATTTTGTTGTATTCCCAAGCCCTCCAAATTTATCCCTGCCAGTGTTGGATTTGCTGCCTGCACTTCTTTGTTTTCCCAGCTTGCTGGGAATCATCACCATGCGATGCCTTTTCCCTGAAACTTTCCCACCTCCAGATCCAGCTTAGTCTGAGCCAGTACAGGTCTTTTCTCCAGAAGTCACTATGCTTCTTTATGCAACAATAAAGGCTTCTTAAAAAAAAAGCCACTTTTCAGAAAAAAACCTAAATATTATTGGAAAAGGAGGTAAAGAGTTTATGCACATCCTGCTGTTTTTGAAGATGACCTAAGTAGACCTTCCTCTGATACTTGAGGCAGTTTCTCTGTACCGTTTGATATATCACAAGGGAAGTACATCTCTGTAAAAAATCCTTTTTATGTCTTGCCAGAGGTTTTGTTTGCTGTTTTGCTCTAATTTTGCATTTACTCTCCTCTATGTCATGGCTTTGACTCTTTTTGGACAAAAAACAATCCCGCAGACTGCAAATATCATCACGGCTAAAAAGCTGTGTCGTTATTATAAAATAATTCTTACCTGTTTGCTGGTTCATATTAAACCTTGATTTGTTCTTATTTTCAGTTTTGCTAGACAACTATTTCCTGAACTCAGTCACTGTGTTCACATATGAACTTCCTGACAATCAGGCTTGTTTCCCCAAGTTGCTCTGCTGCAGCTCCTGATCCACCACAGATATTTTAGTCAGTACAGTTTTTACTGTATATATTTAGAGATATATCTCTGGTACCTTTGGCCCAGAGGTCCAAACTTTTGCATCAAACTTCAAAAAGTAATTTGCTAAACTCTTACAGAACTCTAGAGGACCAGGTACCCAGTCAGCTGCCAAAACACTAAAAAACATTCTTCAAAACAAAATTACTAGCTACAGTAGTAAGACTATAATATGTGCTATAACCACAATTGAAAGGAAAACATCACTTAATTCTTAAAGAAGCTGCAGTAGCAAAAGTAAGGTCAAAAGTCCATATCAGAAAAAAAATGGTAGTAGGACAGGTAAGGTCCATTCTAGATTAATGACTTTTCCTGTTTCAGCAGCCAAAGTCCCTAAAAATTCCTTTTTTTCTACATATTTTTGCTCATTAGCACCTGCTAATTTACCTAAATGTGGCTGATTTATCTTGTTTCTTTCATACTCCTAAATAAATTTTAACCATGTGATAACAAAATCTTCTATTCAGCATTCATACTGAAAGAAGAAATTAGGGAAATCTCATTTGGGACACTTTGAAGGGAACAAAAAAAAAGGTAGAGAAGCTAGATTGCTTTGTTAAACCCCTGCAGGACCAATCATGTGGAATTTTGATCACATTTAAACTATCAAAACCTTGGAAATACTGACAACATTAAAAGAGCCCCATAAGAATCTCCTGCTTCACAGACTTCCTTAGCTGTGGGGACCCAGGCTGCTCTGAGGTACCCTCACTCTCCAGCCACTCAAAGCTTTATGACCACGCAGGCAAGAAACAGACACTGCCCAGATCAAAGCACAGCAAGAACAGCCATGACTCTGGAGTATGATTAGAGCACTAAACTGTGTGGAAGAAGCATTCATTGATCCCAAATAATTACTTATGACCATTAATCAACAGCTATCCCACATAAATGAAAGCAAGCTCTAAAGCAAGGAATGGACTTTAACCACAGAGTTATATGGGCAGGCTTCCTTTTCTTTTTTTTCCAATTTTTGTAGAAGTCTTTTATGTACCCTGAGAGAGCTCAAGAAACCTGGGAAAAATTGCTGATGTAACCAAGACTTGAGACCTAAGCTGCAGCATTTTAGAGAAGAGATATAGTGAGGGATCACATCTTGTCTGCAATTCACCTTTTTCTTAAACACTGGGGTTCTGAATATGACACCTGTCTTTATTAAAACTAATTCTGATTCTGTCAAGAAATGAAATTAAATTATAATTTGTCTATTTTGTTTTTTAAAAAAATTCTTCTTAAAGCTCTAATAACTAAATTTGTAACTGGGGTATGAATTTGACAGAAATAAATAATTAGAGCTACAGCAAACCACTACACTTCCAATCTTCTACTGCTTAAAAACTTGAGAAGAGTGTTAGAATCAGCAGTTAATGTGAGAAAAAATATATTCTCATTGGCGTTTCTCTCGTAATGAATCACAGAATATCCTGGTTGGAAGGGGATCTCAAGGATCATCTGGTCCAAACTTTCTTGGCAAAATCACGATCTAGACAAGATGGCCCAGCACCCAGTCCTGCTGAATCTTGAAAGCATTCAACACTGAGGAATTCGTCCTTCCCTGAGGACATTATTCCAATGACTGATTGTTCTTATTGTGAAAAATTTTCCTTTATTTTGTCTAATTGGAATGTCCCCAGGCATAACTTGTACCCATTTCCTCTCATATTTTCCATGCGACTCCTTGTAAAAAGGGAGTCTCTATCTTCTTTGTAGCCATCCTTTAAATACTGGAAAATGGTGATAAGGTCTGCCCTAAGCCTTCTTTTCTCCAGGCTGAGCAAACACAGTTCTCTCAGTCTTTCCTCATGTGGCAGGCAGGCTTCCCTCCCTTTTGGTCATCTTTGTGGCCTTTCTCTTGGCCGTCTCAAGTTGGTCTGCATCTTTTTTGTGTAGCAGGAACCAAAACTGACCACAGGATTCTAGTTATGGCCTGACAAGAGTTGAGTAAAATGTGATAATGCCTCCTTTCTCTCTGTGGTGGGAGCACCCCTGCTGATGAGCTCAGCATCCTCTTCTCCTCCTTTGCCACAGCAGCACCACCCTGTTCACTTGTATTGAGTTTGTTGTCCATCTGAAACTCCAGGTCCTTTTTCATGGAGCTGCTCCCCAGCCAAGTCGGTTGCAGTCTGTGTTGCACACCTGGACTGCGTTTGCTGAGGTGCAAGACCTTACATTTGTCCTTGCTGAACTCCATAAGTTTCTTATGTATCCAATTTTCCAGTCTATCCAAGTCTTGCTGCAGAGTGGCTTTCCCTTCTGAAACACCCACTTTTCTAGTCAGTTTGGTGGCCAACTTCCTCAGAGTACACTTGATCCCATCATCCAGATCACTTATGAAGACATTAAATGGAATTGGGCCCAATATCAATCATTGGGGGACCACCTATTTGACAGGCTGCCAGTTTCAAAAGGAACTCTTTGCCATTCCCCTCTGGGTGCCACCAGCCAACCAGTTCCCCACCTACCACATGGACCATAGGTCTGGACCATCAGGTTCTGCAGGAGAAGGCTGTGGGAAAGTGAACCAAAAGCCTGAAAAAACCCAGGCAATGTCCACTGTTTGCCCCACATCAATCAAGCAGATAACTTTGCCATAGGAGGTGATCAGGTTTGTCAGGCACAATTTACCCTTCTATGCTGGATTTTTCCACTCACATGCTTTATCTGATTTATGATGAGACAAATTAACAGTGTAAAAAACTTTAGGGGGGTAATAAAACTGTAGGCATTTCACTAGAAATCTTAGAAATCCTCTATCATTTCTGGTTTAAACTATCAAAATCTACATCCTCTATGAGAAAGCTAAGAAGCTCAAATCCTTTCCTGATGTGTTGTTGTTTTTTTTTTTTTCTAGTGTGTCCCTGTAAAAAAATTGAAATGGACAGTGTTTGTCACTTTGCAAAACCAACAATTACTATAGAATTACTTAGGGACTAACATTTGAGAAATTAATCTTATATGCTAGGTATTCCTTTTACTTCAAGCTCGATAGCACTATTGGGGATGCCTCTAAGTCCGTTCATGCACTGTCTCTTCTTAGGAAAATGCAACAGTGAGAAAATAGATGTGATGACTGAAAGAAAAAAAATTATTTACTTATTCCTTTCAAGTAACCAGGCAAGGTCTGTCTGTATTTTTCCCCAGTTTCCTAAAGCCTTCACTCGTCACAAACAATTTTAAATAATTAATAAATCAAACTGAATTCAGGGGCTGTTCATAGATGAATTCGACACACAACAAAATAAATTTAATGTGTCTCCTCTTGTGAATTATTCATTCTGATTTAGTGAAACCTTTCTTGAATCTAGAAAATCCAGTGGTCTTTCAGTGTCTTAATTCAGATATGCATTATTGTAACAGTAAAACTGCCCTCAGGACATAGTCTAAGCCAGGCAGATTTTAAAAAAATAAACTAAAACTAGTATCAAACTGGCATTCGTGCTGTCATATGTGTGCATTTGGACATACACGAACTCTAACGACATCTTATTTGTAGTATTTCTAAAAAGCATAGAAAAATAGTTTAATTTGTACAATCAGTCTGCAGCAGAAAACAAAGCAATGTCAGAGAAACAGACAAAAATATTGTGAAATATCATCAATATTATAATATTATGAATAGCATATTCATATGACTGCTAAGAGGTACATATATTCAAGGCTTGAACTATGCTGAACTTTGATTTGAATTATTTCCAGCTGAACAAACATGTTATTGTAAAGGCAGACTGGTTTCAAAGTTACACCACTGATCAGCCTCGAAGGCAGCTTGGAAAAAAATGGATTGCAACACAGAACTTAAATGCAGATCATGACCCAGCTCCCTGCCTCAAATGAACACAGAAATATTGCCCCAATCTGTGTATAATATTCATGCAACTAAGGGCTCTAAAAGAAAGTGATCTTGTAATAAGTATTTGAGAACTCTATAGGAAAAAAAATCATTTAAAAGTGATCCAGAATACAATATACAGTAGGTTTTAAGGCCAGAGGTGCTGGGAAACAAGAGAATGTAGCCTTACAGGGTTAGTTCCTTACAGCACATGAGGAAAATTAATTCAGAACTTCATATTCACTTTGCAGGACACATAAGTTAAGAAGGAATGGCTATGGAAAAGATGAAAATACTTTGCAGATTTTAATGGGATTCTGTTACTGAGAGAATTATTGGTTTTAAGAGAAGCTGAGATCTAAGTGGTACAGGTTCCAGTATCTCAGCAGCAGCCATGAAGTTCCAAGTCCAGCTCTTGAAGCAAGACTGTTAATCTAAAATTTCATATCTTATTTAGCAGTCTGAAAAACACTGAGAGCATGAGGAGAGTCACTGTGAGAGGCAGACTTAAGATATTTAAATCAAGATACTCCACTTGTGCAATTCAATTGGAAGAGTTTATGGAATTGCAGGGATCCACAACAGCAGAGGAATTGCCTTCTGAGTCGATGTGACACCCTGTCACATCTTTCTCCAAATTTGCAGGTAACTGGGGAAAACCCTAAAATTTACAAATTTAAGCCTCTGAAGTCAGGAAGACTAGATAAATAGTCTTAAAGAAAAAATTCTGACTTGCTTGTGGATTGCAAAGTACAATTATTATCTAATTTTCTATCCTTCAATTACTTCTAAAGAGATTTCAGAAATTTTCAGCTCTGATCCAGTTCAGTTTTTTAGGTCTTTAGACCAGTGATTCCTTTCCTTACAAGTTCAGAGTTTTAGAGAGGCACTCCAATGACGTGAATTCTACCATTCAGACAGAGAGTGTTCTGATGTTGGGCTGTACAATGTGTGTAGCAAATTACAGTACATTCCTTTCCAGACACACTTAAGCACTTTCAGATAATCTTCACAAAGTTTTCAACTGTGTGAACTAGTCAAGCAGAAAAATTGAGGCAAGGGATCTGGGAAGAAAAAGATTGGGACATCCTTATGTCCTGAGTTTGAAAATCACCTTCTTCCTCCTACACCTCTGATCCAATGACAGCTCTTAAAAATGGTTGGATTTGTTCCCACACAAGCAATCACAACCCTGTTATACTGAAGTGTGAGGGGGTTTTATATACCAGTACTGATCTTGTAATATAATGCTGCAAAAATGAGTTACTGCCAGTTAAGCTGGGATGACACTCTCAGATACCAGAAATGCACCTCAGTTTACTCATCTGAAAGGTTCAAATTAAAGACTGAATCCATAGGATTAGTGAGTCTCTGGTAACCTTCAGCAGAGAAAGAGGGACTGTCCTGACTATATGGAAGGCCCATAGGATGGACACTGTAAGATATACCTGCTGGCTCACAGCTTTTCATCCCCAGTCACTGGATGGCTATTTATTTTTAGTACAAGAGAATGCTCATAAGAAATACCTGTCTGAAGTCTAGCCAAACTATGAAGAACTTTTTTATCTTAGAAAAGTGCAAGACTGTGTAAATAAGAGAATCTGGTGTCCCTGTTTTTGTAGAAGAGCAAGTAAAGACAACGTCATTGGCACAGTACGTGAACAGAGCAGTCAGCTCTTCAGTAATGCAAAGTGACAGTCAAGAGAGCTCACAAGTATTTTATGCATTTATTTTTGGAATTGTATCTAATCACGCTTTTCCAGCATTCTGGCTAGGAAAGCAAAGTTATTCATTAAATATATATGTTCTGCAAACAGAATTTCATTGGCAGTGGTATTTTAGCTAGCTGAAGAAACAAGAAAATGCCTGTTGCCACTCCCTCTTTCTAGTCAGAGTTTGCTTTTTCTGCTTTCATTTTACTAATAACAACAATAATACTTAACATTCACAAATGGACTATACCTGTAGTCATATTTAACAATTACATATCTATAGTGGTTCTTAAGATGTACCCACTGCTTGTTTGAGGTATGAGATAATCTCGCAATTGAAGCCACCAAAGGGCTTAGAAATTGTAACTGAAGTGGACAAGTCAGAACCAAGTCAGAACCTGTTTGAGGCTTTATGCACACTGGGCCTTCCAAGGAGTTTGGCCTGATGTGCTTGTGTCCCCCTGGCCAGCTCAGAGTACTGAAATTCATCTCCTTTTCCTGGGAAGCAGACTGAACTCAGCTGAACAATATTTATATTAAAGCTAATGGTGGCAGCCCAGTGGCTGAATATCTGTGTCTCTCATACAGAGAGCAAGAGCAGATCCCAAAACTCAGTCTTCAGGCAACTTCTGGGCTGCTCTTGTTGGAAGCAGCTGCCAGATGAGTTCATTTTCTACAATGATGTTCCACTATGGTTTGCCTCCCATTTCGTCCTGCAGCACTCCACAAAGTAGGCTGATCCCTCTATGCCCTACTGTAGAAGGCTGCAAAAGCCTCCAGCTGCCACTCCTTTGGTATTAGAGCTTTACAACTAAATTTGAGAAGCAGCCCCATGTACCATTTTTTGTGCAAACTTACCCAGCATCTCTGTTTTAGTGAGCAGGGACTTAAGTACAGCCTCCAGTCTTCAGATAGCTACCTACCCAAAGACCCTCTGAACATCCAGGTTTTTTGTATAAGAGAATTCATAGACACAGGAATTTATTGGGGGAACTATCTTACATTCTCTGTGTAGATCTTAAAAAAACCATCTGAACAAAACTGCAAGCAAATACAACCAGCTACAAAATGCAGCTACCTCTTCCCTTGGGCCTCCTCTGAAGTTACTATTTCCCATAATTCCTCCCCGGTATTAAAAAATAAATAAATTTTAAAAGCCTAAACAGAATGAAAAGAGGGAGTGATAATCATTGCCTAAATGCATAGTAGCAAACAGTCACAGCAAGGACTGCTTGGCCCAATGAACTTGCCATTCACTCCCTCTGAAATATCACTAAACTTGGGCTGAGAATTCTGTTTCTATTTTTAAGAAATGCAGCTTGTGAGTGGGAGGCAGAAGGACCAGATACAAATAAGAAAAAGAACATACGGGACAGCATGTTATGCTGGTAACTGGAGAACAAAAACAGTTGGATTGAGAGGCTTCACTCCTGACTCTCAAAACCCACTATGCCCGTAGTTTGACCACACTGCTGTGGGCAGTCTTTACCCTCCCATCTACACCAGCTCTAGGTGCTGGTCTTTACTCCTAAATTTGAAAATGAAACACTTTTGATCAGTTACGCTCTTCATAACCTGTGAACTCCCTCCGATATAGCACAGACGTAGGTCTAGCTGCTGCAGCTGGGTCCTTCATTGTAATCACACTGAATCCCAGATCTAAATTTGGGATTTAGCTGAACCCAGTTCAGCTTCAGATAGACAGGATTTCAGTGCACTTTTCAACAGTAGTTATTCACTCAGCAGAAGGTGAGTAAGGCATAGATAATTCAGTGGGTGCAATTGTGCCCTCCCAATTTCCCTCTGTCTGTCACTGGTCACATTGTTGAATCTGCAAACACATCTGTCCAACACAGTCTAGAGCACTGGTGAGGCCCCTCAGCCACCCATCCAGCTTCAGCAGCATAGCATCTTTAACATACCATTATGACCCAATTAATAAGCAGAGATCTGAGACACTGTCTTTAATTGCTATAAACTTTATGACTGCATTGTGTAGCGTTAGGCCTTGTGAGAGGTAGACTCAAGTCCCAGGAGCAAGCTCAGGGCCCTAGAAGTGATGCTAAGTTGCTTTGCATCACTGATAAATCCCACAACAAGCATAACAGTGAAACAAAAAATGGATACTTTGAGAATATTGCTGGGTTTGGTGCAGCTTGTCTTTCATTTCAATATTACAATTAAATAAAACCCAGCACAATCACATACTTGATTCAGTCACCCCAACAGGTACACTGATGCTGGTGAAAGCAAAGGAGATGCCTACCAAAACACCAACACACACAGACAACTACACCCAGCCTTGGCAGAGTGCCAAAGCACTTGACTGTGACAAATAGCAACAGCTCAGTCACATAAATAACATCTAAGGCTACAGCTCTGTCAGTTACTGGGAGACATTGTTCCTGTCCCTTTGACTGGGATGTGGAAGAAGAGAAAAGTCTGTTTCTCTTGGAAGGGATGTACAATTATCTAGTCCAGCTGTCTGACAGTACAGGGCTGGACAAGAGTTAAGCATGTTGTTAAATCAACATCTAAATCAAGCAGTATACTGTTTTCTTTGTTTATTTCCATATTCACTGCAGCATTTGCCTTAGGCTTCTATAATAAAGGCATTGTACTAATGCCTTTTAACTACTGACAGGCTTGGGGCATCAACCACTTCTGCAGGAAGATTTTTACAGTGTTTGACCCTCCCCTTGGTAAAGAAATGCTCCTGACTTCTAGTCTAAACCTTTCCCGCACAGCTTTGGGCCCTTCCAGCTGTTCTGTTCACTGCCACCCTCTCCACTTCCACTCCTCGGGAAGCTGTAGAGAGCAATGAGGTCTCCCCTCAGCCTCCTTCTCTCCAAGCTAAACAAGCCAAGCTCCCCAGCTGCAGGATGTGCCTTTCACCTCTTTCACCACTCTTGCTGCCTTCCTCTGGTTGCATTCAAGAGCCTTCACATCCTTCTTAAACTGTCAAACCCCAAACTGCTCACAGCTCTTGAGGTGAAGCCTCACCAGTGCTGAATACAGCAGGATAATCACTCTTCAACCAGCTGGGGATGCTGGGTTGGATGCAGCCCAGGGTGGGGTTTGGCCTCTGGGCTGCCAGGGCACACAGCGCTGGCTCCCACTGAGCCTGCTGCTGACCAACACCTCCGGGTCCCTTTCTGTGGGGCTGCTTTCCAACCACTCCTCTCCCATTTTGTATTTGTGCCCAGCATTGCTGTGTCCTTGGTGCAGAATCCAGTGTTTGGACTTAATTTCATGCCAGCACTATAAGACTCCAGAGGCAAACCATGAACTCCTACCTTCTATCACTCATTACCTAGAAACCTACACACGCACGACTGGGCACAGTAACCTTTGGTTTGAGGTGAAGTCACATGCAAGTGGCAAGCTGGAAGAGATGGTGACATGTCTGGGCTCTCCAAGGGGTAGTGCTGGAGGCAGCTCAACCCCGCTCTGCTGAGATGGGTGTTACAACTACCTCCAGCATGTTCTGCTCCCTGACATCCTGCATCCTGCAGGTGTTCTAACCAAACCCAGACATTCTAACCTAACCTGACTGCCAGGCAGCCCTCCTTTGTCACAGATACCTCTTTGTGAAAAATCCTTTCTTCAGGATTTTTCATTCTGAGAAGCTGTGGCCTCAGATGGCCAGACGTAAACAATAGGTTATCTGCTGCTGTGGAATGCAACAGGTCAGTCTGGATTGGTCCATCTTGAATGTTTATAAGTAATGGCCAATCCAGAACAGCTTTGTTATCATTCTTTACTTTTCTATTCTTAGCTTAGCAAGCTTCTCGAAATCTTCCTTCTTTTTCTTTTTAGTATAGTTATAATAGATGAATATATCTTAAAATAATAAATCAATTCTTCTGATCATGGAGTCAATGTTCTCGCCTCTTCCTTCAATTGAAAACCCTTGTGACCACTGTCACACTCCTTCTCTACTGTTTTATTGATTTAGATTTGGTTTTCTTTTTTTCCCTGCACTAAAGTAACAGAAAATATACCTTTACCAGAAAAAAAAAAAAAGAAATAAAATAAATCTGGAACTGAGTATCTTCAGTGGACCTGGAAATATTTCCCTATAATTTTACTTGTCAAAAAGTAAAAAAGCTATACTTTATGGTTCAGTTATGGTTAAAAGAGAGAAAGGAGTCATCTTTCCTGGTGATAGATGACAAGGGTAAAAATGCATCTTGCATCCTCCTGATGAGACACAGAAGTAATGTTCAGCTGGACAGGGCAGTGCACTTTTAAATAGATAGCCTTATTGCTACATGCTGTACACTGCACTCAACTGAAAAAAAAACCAAAACAGTTTTCTCCCCTTTTTCTGAGCAGGAAAAAGCTAGAATTTCATGGGACTTAACTTGTTCTCAATAGGGTTCACAAACCACACAGGCAATAATCAAAAATGAAATTTAATAGCAATGATATCATCCATATCAGAAATTATTCATCACTAGTCCCATCTGAAATGCAATGAAGAGATGGCGTCATGCATTCATGGCATGTCTAAGCACCATCCCACTCTTCATGCACATCCACGAAGTCTGAGATGAATCTACTATTTGCCTTTAAATAGAACTTTAAATTATTTTTTACCAGCTAGAGAAATGTCATTCTGAATCTGTGGCATTGAGTCGGAGCAATGATCTTCTATAAAAGCTACAAGTGTACACACCAGGCACATTGGATATGTTGCCTTCATTACACATCTGGATCTTAGCCTAGAGATCTTTGGGTTCTGGCACTGCACAGACAGGTAATGACTTCCTTCTAAATCAAGCAGTATACTTTTTTCTTTGTTTATTTCCATATTCACTGCAGCTTTGCCTTAGGCTTCTATAATAAGATTATAACTAGAAATGTATTGTAGCAAAGACCTCAAAATCTCTCTCTCTCAGTCCACCCTGAAACTGAGACAGCTTCATCAAATGTCAGGGCTCTCCGTGCATGGAACAGCAGGAGCAGAGAGCAATCAGTCAAAGACACAGGAGCATAAGCAGTACAGTGATTACCATAACTGAATCTAAGAAGACAAATGAAAACCATCTTTCTGTACTAGTCATGCAACAATTTGTGTTTGATTATTAGAATCGATGCAACCAAAGAGAAAAACACTTTTTTGTATCCTGGCATCTCCACCTTCTGGAAGACCTTAATTTTTCCCAGGCCTATTGAATTCTAGTCAAGCATTTTTTTGTGATTTCTTCAGCTTGTTTCTTGTACTTTCTCACCTTTTCAAGAGGTGGAAAGCCTTAAGTGGTTTTATTTGAATAAGCTTGTTAGTATAAAAAATCACCAAAAAATAGATACTGGTGCTGCAATATCTGCTTACATACAGGATTAATTCTTGTATATCCCTGGACTTTTCTTAAGGCAGAAAGAATAATTGGCCAGAATATCAGGCCACTTTCTCTATGAAAGAGTTCTTTCATATTGGGATGACTGTTTTCTCACAGTAGAATAAACTCACTTCAAAGGAAGAAGCTGCACCTCTAATAACATACAACTATTATCTCTATCAAATACTGGGGGGAAGAACTCCATAAAGTGTAAAGATTATGGTTCCTAGTGACACTAAAAATTTTCGTAGGTCTTTCTTAAAGACCAGAGGTGCAACAGCAGCTGTGTGGAAAATCTCTTACTTTACAAACTCAGATAAATGTAGTTTTGGTCAACTGCTAATACATGGCTGAATTCAATCTGCAATTGACAAGAAGTTTAAAAATAGTAAGAATTTAGAAAAAAAGGATTCAAAAATAACAAAGATTTTAGTCAAAATCGGTTTGTTAATTTGCTATATTTTCCTTTTCTAATGGATCACAAAGTTGATTTTGGGGGATTAGCCAACAGAAACCAATCAATTGCTGTGTAATCAAGTTCTACTGAGATTCAGGCAAATGTTTTGCTTTTCCAGCTCACACTGTCTCTGTGACTCTAATAAAATCAATAAATAAGTCTGAAAGGGATGATGAATTAAGATGTACACAGAACCCCCCCTGAGACTTTAGCTAGATTTTGCCACAATAAATATGAACATTACTTTTCCGCCTCTGCTCCATCCAGAGCCATTCTTCACATACAGTAAACATGTCCACACAGAAAGTAATGAGGTCTAGGAAATATACTGTAAATTCAAGATCTTTCTTTCTTAGTAGAGGCTTTACTGTGTAGTTAGACCATAGAATTAATTTCCATATTTTGGGTAATTTTAAGAAGCTTACCTTGAAGATCCCAGTGTCTCAATGTATAGGGGAGGTTTTATTGCCATACATAATAGTGTCTCAAAGGACTCAGAAATCAAAAAGAAGAAAACCTACACTCACTGTTTAAAGACAGAACATTCCTTAACCTGTTGAACAGTATTCCTGTTCAAATGATTTTTGTTGTATGATCACTGGAAATATTGAATAAGCAGCATGGTTCTACAGAAGCAAATGTGCATGTAGAAACTTCAAAATATGATGACTGTCCTGTTCCTAATGGGAAAATGATGAATTGTTTAAAAGTAAATTTTAAAGTTTTTTCATTTGTCTAGGAAAAGATACTTTACCTGTGCAGGTAAGTAAGTTCATAATTAATTGGCATGAATTATCACAGGCAAGTGCCCAAACATATATTCACCCAGTCTTGTTCACTTATACAAGTGAAGCCTAATTATCTACAGGATACCACTCACTAACAGGGATGTTGAATGACAAGAAAACTACTTTTTTCTGTTAGAATAAATATCTAATAAATAAAATATCTAATAAATAAAATGCAATTCTTCCGATGCCTGAAAATGTGTGCACAACCGTTCCATCATTTTAGACATTACACTAAACTCTGAACGAAGAGGAAACCTGAAAAAAACCATCTACAGAGGCAAAAATATTGAAAAACAGAAGCAACTGAAAGGCATCCTATTCAAAAGCAATAATTAAAAAGCCTTCATTTTTTGTTATTGCAGTATTTATCGGCTCAAATAAAACACTATCGACCTACAAAATTTAATAAGCTTTCCTAAATTCTAGCTGGTTTTGAGCAGAGCAGAGTTCAGAGCTTCTGGAGAGCTGAGCAGGGAGCAATAAAGGGCAGCCAGTGCAGCACACTGCACAAAGACTGGGGTGGATCTGCTGGGTCCTGGAGTCCCTGCAAAAGAGATTTCTGGGTAACAGGCTGTGTCTGTGGCATTGCAAAACTTGTATCACATGTGGTAATTCTGAATATGGAAAATTAAGACAAAAGCTTTTAGGTATCAAGTGGAAAAGGAAGGATGGAAAAAAACCCAAAATCTACACAGATTAAAAGAAATTACACGCTGATACAAAGGGAGAAAGCATGATGATGACCTATTAAAGTATTTATTAAATGTTAGTAATTATGGTCATTACTCCTATGTCCACTCAAACAGGCAAAAAACACCAAAAAAAAGTTAGAAAATAACAAAACAACTAATATGCTACACTAGACACAGAGCAGAAGCATTTCACCCTTTAGGAAAACTTCATTTTGAAGTAATAAAATAGGGTAGAATTTATACGCAGTAACAATGTCTCTTCATATGCACACATACATACACACACACAAATACTCAGCAGCTATGAACACACTGATCAGCACCTGCAGATCTCATGAAACACATCTGTATCCCAAATTGTTCTACTCACACGCAACGTTAGCATGTCCGCTCTAGATCCACTTCCTCTGTGTATATTGCTCTAAATAGAAAGTTTATATATTTTTTTGCTGGAAAAAAATGTATTGCTATTTCAGTTTGGCAAGAGCAGTTTTAGTAGTGCCGACAACAGTCCTTAGTTGAACCAGGCAGGTGATAGTCTCTTCTCTTGTTTCAGCTGCATGAAATTTCTCCACTGTTTATTGTAATTTACAATTTCTGCTAATTGTGCTATTAAATATGTAAAAAATAAAATCAAATAACTTTATTCAACCCTTTTTCCTTAATTGCTGTGCAAGTTGCCTAACAGAGACCATTATTAACGTGTATTCAATGGCAGCCCAACCCCAGAGATACTAATAGTGCTTTCTATGTGAGTAATTTGAGTGAAACTATTACACAATGAGATACCTATGTAGCATTTTAAGGTCTGACCCCTAAATTCATTATTCCCCAGTTCAGATAATCTCAATTGACCAGATACCTTCTGCTCCAAAATAAGTATTTTTTTTCCCTGACTGTAGTCCCACCTCCCTTAGAAGCATAAGTATCAAGTGTTCAAACCACATATATCAGCACTGAGACCTCTTTCATTTTGCATTCCTAAATTAACTCCAATTCAGAAGCAAAATGAATAGCATCATCTAGTTTATTCATTTTGTTTTCTGCAATAAGACGCAGAAGACCTCAATACCCACACCAAAGCTTCAGTGGGAAAAAATCCTACCTTAATTTTGATTTGAGATAAATATTTAGCTGAGACCATTTCACTCTATACTCATTCATACTTCCATCTTCAATTAATTATTAGCCACAACATCAATTATCTGGATTTATATTACAAGGAATTTCAAACACACTTCCTGAGGCAAGTAGTGCAAGGGACAGACAGGAGAAGAGGCCAATGTGATATTAAAGGATCCTGAATGGGCAGGCATAAGTCATGAAATCGAGTTCATACACTTTATGAGGGATATAGTTCAGCCTGAAGCCTGCTTTTCATTTAATCTCAGAATTTCAGACCTTTTGTTACAGCTACAGCATTTATTTGTTTTCTTGTTTCTGCCAAGAGAGAGAATCACTAACTAAGATTGAAGAAGATGAACAAAATATTAAAGAACAAACTGCTGAAGGGTGCAGCATCATACACTTATTGTCTAAAGAAAGAAGCCAAGATTGGAGTTTATCAAGCCAATACCACAGACACTTCCATGGGCACAGATTCTGCAGGGAGGCCAAGGGGCTGCAGCTCTCATGCTGGTAAGGGAGCATTTTTCAAGTGTCTTGATGGGCTGCAGAAGGAAGGGAAAAGTGCAGACGCAAATCCTGAACCACTCCTGTTTCCCCCATTCACCACCACAGCAGGAGCTATTTTCTGCTGCTAGGCAAGGATCTTATTTTTTTACACGTCCTTATGCTGTCTGTTGAATAAGCAGCTTGCTACTACCACCAGAGACACATTTAGAGAGCCTAGGAAATGGGTGACTTCAGTTTTTAATACTGTTCAGTTTCCCAATGCTTTTTTCTAATTTTTTTCCTTAAAACTACTCAGGCAACATTATTAGATTTGGGGCTCAAAGCATTTTTCAAAAGGACACCAAGTACCACACAAGATTTATGTGGAGTTTTAGTAACAACAGCAGAACAAAATTAAGCGGCCAACCTTTGTCCAGAGCAGCAAGCAGCCTCTGCCCTCGCAGCAGGCAGGGACTGAGCATGGCTTCTCTCTGGCATTCATCAGGGCACTCCACACGTCCTGCTTGGTTCCTGCTGCCTGCCATGAGTCCCAGGGGATCACTGCCGCTGATGCATTGCCCATCTCAGCCTTTGCCTGCACAGACTGGGGCCCCAGAGACTCCCTTCTCGAGGCTATGAGCAAGGGGATGCGTGCAGCCCGAGCCCTGGGCAGGGAAACCCTGGCTGCTCCCCATTCAGCCCACACTCACAGCAGCTTTTCACCACTTCTGCCACACAGCTCCCTTTTGCTTGGGGAATCTGAGTGCAAATTTTCTACGGTGTGTCCTGGACTTCGTTTCTTTCACCCTCATTTCCAGCAGGTTTAGAAATAGCAAAGCCCTGCAATACTGCTGCCCAAAAGAGTTTTAGAACACATATCTATAAGAGACATGATCTGAAAAACACCTAACAGTTTTCTGTGAAACTCAACTCATTTCAAACCATATGTTGGTATCAGACACTAGGGGCAACACTACACTGAATGCACTGCAGCATGTTTACCCTGGGAGCCAGCACAGGGACACCATCTCAAGTGAGAATCAATTCCAAACCCCAGAGCAGCTTTGCAATTATCACAGATTATCATCACTGAAGCCAAAGAGCTCAGTCACCAGCGTGTGTAGCCACAGAAAAGCTTTTCTAGCTCCTGAGGAAGCCTGATGTTCCACTACAAGGCTCTGCTCTGAGATAGATACCTGGCAGGGAAATCTGCCAAGTCCCACGAGACCCCAGGTATCCCTATCACATTTGAACAACCAGATATTGAGTCCCAGATCATTTAGGTGCCTTCAAAACTGTGACTTTAATTTCACACAAATGACTACTTATCCACAGTTGCATGTTACATCCTGCATTAAAAAAAATATATTTTTAAAGCGTCACTTGATATTTTTAATGTGTCCTCGACACTTAAGGAAAAGGCTATACTGAATAGACTTTCTATTTTAATATTTTCTGCTATGGTTAACATCAGAAGGATGGCATATTTTTGATGATTTTTTTCCAAAGGATTACCTCCCAGTAAGAATCCTTCTGTGAAAGAGCTCAAATTGTGGGTGTGAATGAAAATGAAGGCTCTAAGCTACCACTCATGCTCTGTTATATAACATTTTCTTGACTCTAATTTACCCTGTTTGCAAAGTTGCTATGTTTGGTATCTTATACAGCCTACACTCAGTTCCTCAGGCTCAATTCAGAACATCCACTACACATAGCAATTAGTGTCATTTTATTATTATCATTATGAATGGCACAAAATCTAGTTTGCAGCAGGAAGCAAAGTAATTTCAGGGAGAAAGAACAGGGATGGGAGACAGGAAGCATCAACTTACTAGTATTTTTGAAGCCAGCCAGAGTTGCTGGTTTTTGCACTACCAGCGCACACAGATCTCTAATGCCTGTCCTTTCTATTAAAACACAACTTCTGAGAATGTCAGAAACAGCATTAAAACTAAACATAAAAAGACAGCATTAAAAGAGAATCCAAAGCAAACCTCATCACTTTTCTATAGAGATGGCCAAATAATTTTGCTACTTCATGGAGAGATTTTAGCTGTTGTATACTTGTAGAACTAGCATCAAGCCCTAAGGAGTGCAAATATCCCTAGGCAGAATTAGTCCATAAGGTTTTCTTTCTTTCCTTCCTTCCTTCCTTGCCCCCACAGATGATGGTGAGCAGCAGAATGGGACATTAATTCCTTACATTACAATCCTGATTACATTATTTGCAATTTGCTACATTTTCTCACACTTTGCAATTTGTTCCCCTTGTATGAAGCAGTTCACAGTCTTAGTTTATGTGATATTATTTGTAGTTCTAAACAAAAGCAAACCTACAAACAAGTAAATAAAGCCTACAAAAATAGGAATAGCTTTCACCTCAGCTTTCTCTCATGTCAGTATTAACTGGGCACAATTCAAATTTTTAAAATCTCTTTGTCTCTTAACCTTACTTGTTATCAATGTGCTTGACTGTTTAAATGTCTTTGACATATTTACTCCTGAAATATTTTTTTAGGAGATATTTCTAACCTGCCACCTTAGAGATGTAAAATTCCTACCCATGGTGACAGCAGACATTCCTACCTCATGTTGTGAACTACATTGTAAACAACTCTGAGTCACAGCATCCTGTACTTATTTTCAAATTGGAAAGAGGCTGTTGGTAACCAAAGGAAGTCTCTCCCTCATGCTGTCTCTGGCTGCTCAGGATGTTGCTGAGCAGTGCCCAATCTTTGGTAGAGCACTCTTTCATCTGGTTTGGACTGAGCAGCATTCAGGTGCCATCTTTTTCTTTCCTACTTTCCTTGTATGTGTTTTTTGACACAAACAATGTATGTATGACCCACCTGATAACGTGTACCTTGCAGGTCATGTTCCTAAATCCTGAATCTGGGACAGTAGAGTCACATGATGGCAAGGTGCTGTGGCAGCTGCAAAGACAATGTGTCTGTGGAAGATCACAGAACTTCAGTGCTACAGAAGAAGTTTGAAGACCAGACAGACAAAAAACAAACCACAAAATGGGCAGGTCCATATCACAGGAATGTGGCACCTGACTCAGCTCCTTTCTTGGGATTTGATCTATTCCTCCTCATCACCTCTCCAATACCTCTTTGCTGCAATCCTAATTGCTTCTGAACTGATCACCATGCACAATTTCAATGCTTAATTGGCTCCTTAGCTTAGAGTACATCCCTTTTCTCCCCATATTTTTTCCATTTTTTCTGTTCTGGTTTTCCTTGTGGAGGTTTTCAATTCTTCAATCCCCCTTTTTTCACCAAAAAAAAACCCCACAAAACCAAAAAACAACAGCAGAAAATAAAACCATTTCTCCGAGTCTAGCCAATTTCCAGAAAAATCTTGCCAAGTTGTGCCACGCAAATAACTTCCAGGAAAGCAATATTGTAAGCAGGCAGAAGCAAGACCTGATGATACAAAAACTGATGTCAGAAAAGCTTGCAAGATCCTTGAGCAGCCTTTGCTACCTTAAACCGGTGCCAGGGCAACATCCAGCGCCCACAAGTGGTGATTATAAATCAAACACCTGTACACAGGCAGGACTCCTGGACCATCAGCTTTCTTCACAGTCATCTGCTCAATGTTGCGTCTGCTCCTGCAACTCTTCCAAGCAAAAACAAGCCTGGGGTGAGGGTAAGATCTGTCCTTTTCAAAGTCATGTTGACAAAAATTATGCCCATCTGCTCAGAAGGTATGCTTTAGAGCATGATGTATAGAAGCAGCAGGGCTGTCATTGTAGCAAAGCTTGGTCCTTATTCCCTCTGATTCACAAAATAAAATCATCCTTGTAAATATGAACTGTAATCTTATAAAACAATCCTTTTAGCAGAGCTCTGAGACAGACTAATCTCTTGTAGAGCTACACTTACCAAACAAGGAATAGCTCTATGTGCCTGTCAAAAACTAGAAGCCCTTTCCTCTATGCAGCACTTCCCTTATGATAGCAGTAATAGCAGACTGAAAAGATAGGAATAACATGTCAGGCTGGAAGTCCTTTGGTTAACCTTACCCCTTGGGTCAAAACACTGGTGTGGAAAAATTATATCAAGGAAAGAAAATCCACCTCAGTCCATGTTTTTGTTGAAGTGGTATAGCTAAAGTGACAGAGGAGTACTCACAGACATTGTCCCTATGCAAAGACATTCTGCCAACACATATCTGATGACACTGATAAAGCACAGACAGGTTTGTAACGTAAGCAATGGCTTTATATTGGCAGAGTGACATTCAGAAAAACATAATCTTATGTGTGTTGTGTATACCAGACCAGACAAGACACAGGAAAAACATATTTCTTTGCAAAACTTTTACTATCTAAGGCCTTAGTCCTACAGTCTAATTTATTCATGCACACTGAGAATTCTCTTCAGTCATCATTTCAGTTTTCTTTGCTAAGAGGGTGAACCAGTCCCACATAACGTAGCAAAAGCAAATACTATTAAGGGTAGCAGATTTTTGTGCTCACACCTGGGACTTCTTTCTTTAAGGATCTTGCCTTACATGAAAGCAGAGCGTTCAGACATAGCCACCATTTGTTCAGTAACAGACTGTTTATAATACTTGAGAATGGCATGTCATTGCTGTAGAAAACTGCAAGGTGTTCTCTCCAAGGAATTAACAGTGCTTTTGGGAACAAAATGCTGGAGACAATACAGCCTCTCACTCCATCACATTGGAGATTTAGCAACCATAGGAGTAGCAAGATCAAACAAAGCATCCAATTTAATTCCCCCATTCTTTTTCCCTGTATCCCATATATACTCCAGCTTCTAAGACATCTGTGAGGTTATGAATCAACGCAGATAATCCCATCTTTCACATGTACAGACACGTTCTCAGTAACAGAGTGGCAAATCAGTGCAAATGAATCCATTGATCCCTTTCACAATTCAGCCACAAATCAATTTAGTGCAAGATTTATGTGATGTTGAGAACAGCAGTTGCAGCTTGAGCAATTATATAATTAGGGATGCTCTAAGTGTTTGGGGGAAAATGAAAGAATAGTGTTTCTCTTAACAAACAGTAAAAGGCACCAATGGAGCAATAATGTTTTTATTGTCTGCATAGTTCCAGTGACCTAACTGTTTTAGCCATAAATGATCTTTAAGTTCTAGTAGTTTGCAATAAAACAAATCATTACTGCAATGGGCCATGTCATCCCTAGAAACAGAGGAGCTCTTTTTCTCATCAAAATTGGCCACAGGCAAACATCTCCCACACATGGTGCAGTTTGAGATCTGTAACATTATAGAGGCCAAAAGTAAAGCAAAGTCAATCCAACCATACTGTAAGAAGAGGTGATACATCCAAAAGGAACATCTCTCCAAGCAATGAAGCACACACTGCCATAAGCAGGAAGTGACACCCTGGCAAATAGTTATGAGATAAAAGGAAACTGAATTCTAATACTTGTGTAGTGACCTCATGAATCACCACCATGAGTACTGCAACCAGCTCCAGAGTCCCCAGCACAAGAAGGACATCGGCCTAAAGTAAGTCCAGAGGAGGGCCACAAAGATGATTGGAGGGGTGGAGCAAATCTTCTTCAAGAAAAGTCTGAGAGAATTGGTATTGTTCAACCTAGAGTAAAGAAGGCTTTGGGCTGAGGTAATTGTGGACTTCCAGTACCAGTGGCAAGCCAACAAGAAAGATGGAGAGGAATTTTTACAAGAGCATGTAGTGCTAGGACAAGAACGCATGGCCTTGAAGTAAGAGTGGATTTAGATTAGATATTAGGAAGAAATTCTTTACTTGAAGGTGGTGAGGCACTTGGAACAGATGACCCAGAGATGTTGTGGATATATCATCCTTCTTTGGACATCTTAAAGGCCAGGTTGTATGGGCAACCTGACCTAGTGCAAGATGTCCCTGCCCCTCACTAGAGGGGTTGGAGCCAGATGATCTTTAAGGTCCCTTCGAACCCAAGTCGTTCTATGATCCAATGATTAATCCATGCAGGTACACTTTCACTTGTCCTGACACTTAATTATGTAGAAATAAGGATAACTTCAGTTATCCTGCGCTCTTGGAAATTAATATATGAAAATACTTCCAGTGCAGTACAAAGGCACACAGCTCCTGCTTCTTTCTATTTGCCACCTTGGTAACTCAAATCCTGCATTTCCTTTGACAAGATCAGGATTTTTCAAAGCTCCACAAATCAGGACGCACAGAGCACATCAGCCTTTAACCTCACAAGCACTCATCATCCCCATCACCTCTCCAAAGCCAGCATAAAATGACTGGGATTGACCTTCCACGCTTTCCACATTACTGATGTATTCCGGTGTTTTGTCATTCATTGTACTTGGAGTCAATGAATTGTGTTTATGGAGTGTTAGAAAACAGATCTAGACATCATGTTACCATGACAAAATATTGCCTAGAGAAAGAAGGTGCTTCTACTCAGTCATTTCTGCACAGCCCTTTCAGAAGGCTTCTTACAAGCTGGAAGGGTCAAGGTATCCCAGTAGTATCAAACATTTCATTCAGGACCTTGGAGATTTTCAACCTAATTTTATTGTCAACTTTAAGGTCTTCTCTACTACTCCTAGCACTCTTAATATTTTAAAGATCCATTGGCCTGGTAAGAAATTAATTATTTTAACATTGTTTAATTTGGGTTTTTTTGGGTTTTGGTTTATTTTTGGGTTTTTGGGTTTTTTTGTTCATACACCTTTCTGATGCCTCTGTATTTATCATATACTTGTAAAAATGGTAAAATATATTTAAATAATTGGCCTAAGTAATCACATAAGATTGCAATAAAAAACATTGTGGGGGTTTTTTCTGTGGAAGACAAACTTTAGTTTTATGTTTTATTTTTATCTCTTAGGTAAGGCCTGACATTGTTAGATAGTTTAGGAGCTCACAGATAGCTGAAGACTGTATTTTGTCTTGTCAGAAACATGATAAAAAGGAGGGAAGAGATCTTTGAAGTCTTATCTCTTTTTAAATCATGTTGCTCTTCATACTGCACATACATATTTTTAAATTATATTCATCAGCAGTTTTGTACTATACTCAATATAATATATAGTAGTTAACATCACAGTAGTAATGTAAGATTATATATCATCAGTCATATAAAATATGAACTCTGTAAACATTCTGGAAAGCAGCTTGGCTGCCTTGTCATACAAGAATGCCTGATGCAAAGACAGGCCAATTCCCTTGCTTACTACCATATGGCAAATCACTTCAATGTGAAAATGAAGTTTCTTTAGGTGAAGCTTGTAATCATAATTATAGTGAAGTAAACCATTAAGTGTTTAGTTCTATCTCACATTACAAAAGCTTTTAGCCAGGTCTCTCCAAGAACATAAGAAGTTTATTTTATAAAGACTTACTGAAAAGAAGTGCATGGCATTAAAACAAATAATAAAAGAGTTTACATACATAGAGCTCCAGAAAATGGAAAGATGTATGAATGGTTACCACAACCTGTATGCATGTCACAACAACCAGCATTTCTTTCCATTAAATGTTTGAAATCCTTAAATTCTCCTTGATTATACTCGAAAATGATACTTTGGGCAAAATGTATCACAGGAAACACCTAAGACACTTTGATCTTGTTTTGGAATGCAAATACCCTTTTGCTTTTCTGACCAAGGTTATGTTTTCAAGATAATCTGAAAAAAATTTTTAAATTTTCAAAAAAGGCATTCTCCTATCAATTATTTTCTAGGAAGAACAAAAAAATAAGTGCAGGAGCTAAATCTGAATAGCTTTCAGCAAGCTGTGTGCCAGATTTCAAGGCAGTGGAACAGCTACATTTATAGACTCATTCTGCCTTAAAGTGTATGAAGTTCATAAAAATAGAAAAATTACATCATATTCTGCTGCATCATTCTGTCACTGTTTTCTGTGTTTTCATATTCTCATGTCTATGAAAAATGGCATATGGATTATGAAAACACATTCATCTATTCACCATGAATCTTGTCAGGTTAAATACATACCTTTCTCTGCCAGCATTAGAGAAATAAGTCTTATAATTAGCAATAGCAAGTAAAAAGAAAACTGACAGAACTTATTTTTGTCTTGATTGCAACCTTCCAGTAGCATCTGTAATACAATAATCCATCTGCTTACTCCTGGGAGTTTCCCATTACCTTTGCCCATTTTCTGGTGTCCTTTGGATAACATTTGAAACTCTGCAACTTCCTCATCAATCTCCATACAAGCCAAGGAGTTCCTACTAGAAACATATTATTTAGGGAGAGCTTTTAAAACTCTTATCCAGAATTGCAATATCTGTGCTTATTTGCCAAAAAAGCAAGATGCAACCAGCCTGAGAAAGGCAAGATTTAATGCCCAAGTTGTCCAGTGCCATGAATTATCACTCAGTGTGGTGGGGAATCTTGTCCAGAGCCATCACTGCTTCCTCACCACTAATTTTCACATGCAGCCCCCATGCCCCACAGCAGCCCAAATGCTCTCCTGGGTTGGTGCCAGTGTCCTGAGGTCTGCAAGCCAGCCTGCCCCAATCCCACACAGCCCCAGCCCAGGGAGTGTGTCAGGATAACCAGAGAAGGGAAAGGAGCTGCAGCAGTGGTGGAGCAGGTGCTCCCTGAGGAAGCTCTAGGGAAGTGTTGTAGGATACCAGATAGCTACTTCATTTCCCCTTCAGCCCCTGGCAGCAGCAAGAGAGGTTGGAGGCAATCAAATACCTTCTCATGAGGTGTGTTGGCTTTGGCAATAACATCACAGAATTAAAGATTTTACTGGACGTTTTCACACATATTTTTGATTTTCAGAATGCTTCAACAACTGGAATCATGAAGTTAATATACTGAAAGAAGCTACATGAGTATAACTTGTGCAAATGTAAATTTTACTGCACTGTCAATCTTGATTAGGGTTTTTTAATAAAACACACCAGTGCTTGACTGATGTGCTCTGCATTAGTTTTTCAAAAGATATTATTTAGACTATATTGTCTCGTAAAAACTATACAACAAAACGAGCAAAATGCTTTTAAAAGTATCATTTTGCTCACAATTTCACACTGTTATCAGAGATGATCACAAATTCCTATATTATACCTGAATCTCTGGCAGAAGGATGATGAAAAAACACCCTCTCACGTAACAAACTATCACTCACCAGGTGAATAATGCAAATGGCTCAGACATATGAACACCTGCACAGGGATCCACACTGGCTGAATTGGATTCCTATATATTTACATTTCTAGAAGAAGAATCTAGAACAGAGTTTACATTCCCACTAAAACCAGTACTAACTGTAACATTGTTAACAGGCTGAAATTTGAGCAGCATCTCAGAACTGACTGGAATTTTATTCCCTCATGAAGCGAGGGAATGATATATTAAAAAGAATGTTCTCTACAAAAAAAAGGCAAAAAACAGGAGGAAAATTTAATCCTTTATTAAAAAAATGCTAGACTAGAATAGTCTCAAGTAGACCTTGTTAGTGTTTGAAATAACCAATTATACATGCCATGGATATACATATATATACACATCTATATGCATGTTTAATCGGACTTTCCTCCTGATGTGCTCTCTTTCCCAGGACAATGAATGACTCAGCTAATATTCCAAAAACCACCGGTTTCCTCTGGTCTTCTCTCCTCAGTGGCTAGCATTATCTGCTCTGTCCAAAATAGAGGAAACATGTAATACACTTTTTCCTCTCTTTGTAGCCAGACTCTCTCTCGAACCCAGCTCCCACTGAAGTGGGGAGAATGTAGCACGGCCTAGGTGAATAGTGCCATAACCCAGGATTTGCCTGGTCCTGATCTTTCACATCAGGACGCTTTGCACAAGGGAAATATAACTCAGCATAGTTCTTAGGTCTACCATATCAATGGCTTTGACTCTTGACATGTGTATGAACAATTTTGCCAAAGACCCTAAGGTGGTTTTCCCTAGAAGCCAGACTTTATCTTCATGACTGAATTACGAGCTGTCTAATCTCACTGTCATTCATAAGTATGGGACAATGTTTTTCATGCATTGTTTGCTAACTTTCCTTTAAATTTTTATCAGAGGAGAATGACACGAGTTATACCTTTGACAGAGATGTGTAAAAGCCACATGAGGTTTGTTGTCACTTTATAAAGCCTGAAGCATTTATTAATGCCTTATTTTACTCTACATTAAAAAACATATTTTTATGGCTTTTGTGTCAAACCAGTGTACAGATAACATTACATCACAATTTTCTTTTCAAAACTTAATTACCTTTTGGCCAAAATGTTGTCCATGTGTTTAATGCAATGGCACGCATCTTATGGTATGAGCGCTCAGGTAACAGCTGTCAGGACTGCTACATTTTCAGTACTGCTCTTGAGACCAGGTATTTGAACCCTTTTCTTCATTTTTAATAGCTCACAGCCCAGAAAAATTTCTCACTGTGGTGTAAAAATAGGATAAATACCTGTGTTAGCACAACAGTGCTAACAACCCATAGACTAGACCAAAAGTAATCTGTTACTTTACCTCTGTAAGTAGTAGCAAAAATCTGAAAGGACAGCAGAGTAGATTTTTTCGCCAAAGTTCCATAAAACTGTCAATGCAAAACAAAACAGACCTATCCTACTCAGTTAAATTCGTCCAAAATATCAGTAAATTCAAAGCATTTTCAAGAACCCTCATTCTGCACTTGCACTCTTGCTTCCCTGAAGAAATTACCTGATTTTAGCACTGAGTTTAGCTGACTCAGACCCAAATGTCCACACCACACATGGCACTTGAGTCCTACCAGTGCTGTATTGCCACAGCAACACAACACTGCACATGGTGTTCCCATTTCTGAGGGTAGATACCAGGAACCTGAGTGAGCCACACAGGAATTGTTTTTGTATTCGATCATGAGACTGCTTCTCTGCCTTTTTGTGTCCCTGTGTGGGTGTGTTTCTAGCCTGCCAACACAACAAATTAAAACATTTCTAATTGCACATGCTTTTCTTCTCTGTTGTGGCCACTGTTATGTATAACCTGCTAAACTTTTCTATTAATAAAAGATGGTTCAAATAGAAATGCAAAACAAAACCTGTCAGAGAAGCTCCCTGTTCCCATCGCTCAGTGATAAGAGGACTGATCAAGACCATTATGCAGGATGGATAAAAAGGCAAAGCAGAAGATACAGATTGAGGTCACTTCAGTTTCTTTGAGGTGGTCTGGCAATTCACTGTTTCTTCTCAGACATGAACTAAAAAGAGGCAAATGAGGTGAGGGATGAGAAAGAAAGAGAGGTGGTTCTTCATAAACCAGGTATAATCAGTCAGTAACTCCTTGTCACTGGTTGTTGTAGATGTTAAGATGCCATTGATCAAGAGAACTGTGTCCAGGATCATGGAGAAGGAAACCTATGGAAGGTTATTGACTACAGAGGGACTGCCTCAAGTTTCTTACATGTGTGCTGCCACAGGCACTGTGTTTAGGCCAATAGGCCATATTCTGACCCACTGCAGCCCTCTTCACACACTTGTATATGATTAATTTTTAAAGAGGGGCAGCTTACAAGTAATGATTTTTTTGTTATGCATACTAAGATCTAGGGTGTGTAACATTATCATAGCAATTGAAACACATTTTTCACTGGTTGGGCTCATAATTCTTCTCAGTTCCTGGCTAGCACATGGAGAATTAGATACCTTTTTCTGGTAGACAAGAGGAATTGAGTGCTTATTTTCCATGTACACTGAAATGAAAATGTACTTCTTAGTGTTTGCATATACAGACATCCTGCCAAGTACATCAGCAGTTGCTTGAGTCACAGCATCTGCTGAGTTTCTGAATCATGCTCTTAACCTTGAATGTAGTAAGACATTGGAAACAGCTCCTGATATGTGCTTCAGCTATTATATATTTACATATCGCAGGGAATGTGAGATATGCAGCAGTCATAGGTGTCTCTTTAAAAGAATCAAACTTCTCTTCCCATCCAAAATACCTGGACCAGGACTGGAAAGAGGCTGATGCCTTCACTGGTACCCCAGTGCAAAGGGGGCTTTGAAAACCCAGAGTATTCACGTTTTCTTTCCCCACGAAAACCATACCAGTATATATTTTCGGTTTATTCATTAAAAGATTTCAAACATTTACCTAACGTAGTTCAGCTGGTGCTTTTTGTACATTGCGATATTAGCTGTGATAGGAAGGGCTGCTATGTAGAAGGACCTCAGGGGCCTGAAGGGGTGAGCTGAGAGTAACATTGGGAACTACAGCAAAGGCCAAGGCAGCATCCTGCCCTGTGGAAGCAATCAGGCCATCCAACAGTGCAGACTGGGGATCAGTGGGCTGAAGAGCAACTTCACAGAAAAGGACATGCAGGTCTTATGGAACACAAGCTGAACATGTCAGCAATCTGCAGTTGTCCAATTAGATATTAAGAGACTTTTACATCATAATGTTGGTCAAATGTGGGTTCTTGTTGCCTGCAAAAGCTGTTGAATCTCTGTCCTTGAGTTTATTCAGAACACAGAGCATCTGTGCTGACCATGCTTTGAAGGGGGCAGATTGATGTCCATACAGTTGATATCAAGAGTTTGTTTCCAACCTGAATTAAAGGGTTATTCAGTTATTTCTCCCCAATGAAAATGAATTTTAATAACTTCTAAATAATCTCACATTCAGAACAAAACAGTTTTGCTCCCTCCTTTCCCTGCAAGCCTACTAAACCACTGCTAACAATAAAAAACAACCCTCTTAAAACTAAATTGTCTATGATTATAAATCAGATGTATATACTCAGATCTCTGTATTGTTAATCAAGGTCTGGAACAAACAGAAGAGACTTTCACTGCTAACCCCAGCAGCAGCCAATAGCAGATGCTCAGGAAAATATCAAGCACTCAGTCTTGCATTTAACATTTGATCAAGCAAGTGGTTGGAACAAACCCCCTGTCATCAGTGGACCTCTATACAGGAATGACTCAAAGCTTAAGAAATAACTACATAAAAATGAATCAAAATCTTCAGCAGCAGCTAGTTCATTAAAATCAGCTGAGATACTGGGGGGAGTGGTTTCTGGAAGGATCAGACAACCATCTTTGGATTTCATCTTCCAGGACCCACATTTCAGAGGTTTGTTTAAGTTAAACAGAATAACTGATTGCTAGATGCAAAGAACCAGAAGTCACATATGGATCACTGCATACAAAAGGCAGCCAACACATATTATTTTCTTTATTCTTTTTTTTTTTTTTTTTTTAATGCACTTGCTCTTATAGCTCCTAAAAAATTTTGTATCAAAGAGTTCCACAGTTCAACTGCACAGAAGGCAAAAAAAAGTGTATTTTCCTTGCTCCAGTGTTTTGGCTGAGGATTTTCTAGTGTGCTCTGTTTTGTACTCTGATGGCGCAACACATGCAAAGAGCTATGTGATGACTCTCAGCTCTCTCTGTGTCTCTTGCTCCCTTCACAGCAGTGTCACACTCTCTCTCTCACCCATCATGTTTCTAAAGACACATCTGAGTTCTTGGATTGAATAAGTTTGCTTTACTCCTTATCTGACCCAGTCTAAATGAACGGAAAACCCTCATGGGAATGGAAAGCCCTATAAGAAACATTGCTAGCTGCTATCGTTGAGAAAGAACCTGCTGCTATCTGCAACAACAGGTGGAAGGGGAAACCACAGAAAACTCATTTTGCACTCCAGCTGACTGCCTGAGGCATACCAAAATTGAACATGTGAATTCCCTATGAATAAAATATATTCATAAGTGTTATTTTGTTCTGAGATTTGTCACTTCCTACCTGATGGGGTGAATGCAAACAGTTGAGCTGTGGCCAACAGTATAACCTGTAGCAAGTCAATAGCTTTTAACACAGAAGTCGTCTTACTTTTTAAGTGTTTGACCTCTGTACTTGGAGAATTATATTCTTTAGCTTCTCATTGTCTTTTAAAGTGTAAAAAGCATTGGAGCTCACACACATAAATCTGACTGCACAAAATCTATGCAAGACATTAGATTTAGATATAGTCTTTTCAGGATTATAGACACCCTTTGGCTTAATCCCTGTGCCACAAAGGATGATTTGTGAATTAGTATGTCATTAAGATGTCAGTAGGTCTGTAGCCCCTAGCAAAAAAACAGGCACAGTTGAACCAAGCATGTGCTTTCAGACCTTTCTATACACTGAAGACCTTAGTCTGTAAAGTGTCTGTAAAGTGTCATCCCAATAATATTGCACTTTTTATTCAGCCACTACTCAATATTCCTGGTTTTACACCACCAGAGCGAAAGTAAACAGATAAATTTCACACACAGCTCTCTGTGTTCAGCTGCTTTTTTTCACCCCATTATGGTTTCTAGTTTTAATGTAAAAAGGGTTTTGCAACAATTCCATTTACCCATGTTCCCATTTTACAGACTCCTTCAGGAGTTGGTCTATTCATATAAAAAATTTGAGTCTGATTTTCCCATAATTGTGTTATGTTTGAACTATTTTCAAGAGGTTTACTTGCTTTATGTGCTATGAATAATTCCAGTGTTCAGAGACTTTGCAGCTGTTCAGACTGCAGCTCATCTTTGAGTAGCTTTGCCAAAATTTAGACACACTTAAGCATGTGTGTGCATAAACACATAGACAAACTCTTGACAAGCAGAGTGGTAAAATATGTCAAATTTAATCAATATGTAAAACTAGGGAGAAAATGCCTTGTCATGTTCGGCATGCCAAGTTAACAAATTTGGAATTTTAAAGAAATAATGAATCCAGTAGGAAAAACAATCTGAGCACTTAAAGGTTAGCTCTGCTGGACAGGTTTCTACAGGACTTCCTGTCTATCAGCATCCTCCTTTCTGGTGTCTCCAAATCTAACCTGAACCAATGCTTCATCCACTAGTAATAGAGGCCATGGATAAACCCCATTTATATGGGCAAAGGAAGAGAATGGGAAAGGCAGAAGCAAGCAGGCTTTCTAAAGAAGAGTTCAGCAGTTTAGAGGCAAATAACAACAAAATGCCCCCATCCCTAAGTCAAGCACTTCTGACTGGACTTTGCTTCCTCTACAAGGGTTTATTGCAGCTCATGCCTATATTTCTCCTTTTCAGTCATTTTCAACATAATTTTTTTTGCTTCCAGTCTGTTCCTTACTATTCTTACTTGGAAACGTCTTTTCATTCCTGCTATCTCCCCAACTATCTGACTGTCATCTGCACATAAATAATGCAATGGAACAGGGATGTACAGCCTGACTAAATTAAATTTAAAATAACGAAGAGTGCAAAACTCAGAAATCTGAAATCAGAAAACCCACTCAAAAGCAAAGTTTCACAATGGAATTCCAATGTAACTTTTATTCCCTCTTACATTTGTTAGGAACTAAGCCTGGATACAGAGTGATGCTTCACGAACCTCTGACTGCAGAACAAGTTATCCCCAGCTCACAGTAGATTAATGATACATGTGGGCAAAATATATGCAACTGTCTAATAAAAATACTAATCCATTGCTGCTAATGCTGTGCTATCATTGTAAAACGACCGGTTGGGGAGAAGCTGGAGTGTTTCACCAACTATTATTGGAAACATCAGCAGAGGAATGACTTTTAGTTTGTGAGCTACAAGTTGAATCTGCAATCCTGAATTCTCTGTAATTAAAGAAGATGCAAATAACTTGTAACTGTTTGCTACCATGTGCTGTTTGGAGCCTAGTTAATACTTATTATTCAGAAATGTATTTCAGTCTTTACATTTTTAACTGAAATTTGTATTGATGGGAAATGATCAATCACTCCCTTGTTGAACATAATAGATAGTTTTTTTCAAAAGAATGTTAAAGAATAAACAGAATAAAAATATCCTTTTATTGGGTGACCTCATTGTCTTGTTCCAGACAAAAACTCCTTCTAACCAAGTGTATATGATGTCCAGCACAAAAAAATTCAAAATCTGGTCGAAGCCTTTATATGCTCTATCAATGTTAATAGTAAACTACAATGATAGTAAAATGAGAAAATTAAGTTCTGTGTGACTCACTCTTTGAAAGGAAATTTGTACCTTGAACTTTTATAAAGGAGAAGTATCCAGTGTATGAATCAATCTCTAGCCAGAGGGAAAGAAACAGAAACTCATCAGAGAATCCTCACACTCAAGCTAAAACTCACGAGGTTCTGAAATGGAGCTCCTTAAACACAGTTTGCTTTGCCTGCACAGGGAAAGCAAGTCATTTAAATGCCACAGTCTCATGCCACCATCTGTCACAAGGCCAGTAAAGAAGTGTCCAACTAAATTATGCTAACAATTTCTGAATGATCTGTAGCAGATGCATGCTTTGTGGAGTTGCTGAAGACATAAATAATGGGCAAAATCCTGCTCCTCTTACTTTCATAAATAGCTCTATTTTAAGACCAAAGTGTTATTTACTTTCTATTACTGCCTTGGACTATGCAAATTTATTCTGCTCTGTTGCTTTACACAATCTTACACATACTTACATTCTGGAGAATTCTTAAAACCACGTAAAGTGTGGTAGATAATACACAAGACATGAGGTTTGATTTTGTTTTTACCTCTTAGAAGACTACAGCTAGCTCTCTTTAATAGGTCACTGGCTTTGAATCCCATAAAGGTTCTGCACAGTGATTGCCTTACATTAGATATTACGATAACACCTAGAAAAGAAAATAAGATCTGAGCTGTTATAACAAGCAGCAAAATACAAAGTGTCTTGAAAACTAAGCATATTAAATATGCAGACCAGAGAGGCCGCGCACCCAACCATTCTAACAGCGTGACAACAGGGACCAGGATTATTATAGTATCATTCTGGTACACAGTGTTATCTTCAAGTGCACTTTTCTGACCCAGATATTTTCAGTGTGCCTCTTAATGGGGAAAGCTCATGGAAACAACCAGAAGAGGTCCTCATTCATACAGTGATGTCATGTTAATTTTTGTGCTTTTCAAATTCAGATGCAGCTGACAGACAGCTTCTCGGGAGTTCAGGGAACGAAGGTAGAGCAAAACAGGCTGTTTCCATGTCAGGGGATATTCAGGAGCCTTGAAAACCCTCCTGACAGTTAGTATTTGATAGGAAAATAGTGCATGGATGAGTAGAATTGGTCCACAACAGGGAACTGTCTTAATTGCTTCTTATTCTTGAACACTGAAGACTGCAGAGCACTGAAGATCTTTTGCCACAAGAGGTTGCCTCTCATCTCTTTGCCCTGCTCACACAGCATCCTTAGTGAGAGGGAGAGCCCACAAAGGAAAGGCTGGAGATCCCACTCAGGAACAGCAAACACAAAGAAATTCACCCAGAGAAAAGCATCCTCAGCTCTGTGCAGCAAATGGGCTCTGAAGTTGTAATTGCTACGTATGAAAGAGCTTTGAGTCTGTGTGGATAAGGGGTGGGGGACAAAAATCTAACTTGGTGTTCTGCAGCATGCACATTAGGCATCCTGAGGGTAATTCCTCTTATTCCATCTTGAAAAACAGATAGCAGACTCCCACAACAGTAAGAAAAGGGCAACAAAAATTATCAGACGTCAAGAAAACAGTTTATGTGAAGAGAGACAAAAATAATAGTCTTTAATTTAGAATCAAATCCAGATTGACAAAATCTACATAATGAAAAATAGTGAGAAATTATTCGTTTGTACTTCCTACCAGGATTAAAATTTAAAAAAAAAAGGGAAAAATCACTTATTTTTAATTATTCCTTTAAACACACTGCATGTCAATCAGGTTTGGAACATAATAGTGCCACATTGAGGCCAAATTAATAAAAGAGTGCTGAAAGACTTGTGGAAAATACATCCTTCAGGCTGTTTGATAATTATAATTTGAAACCAGTTCAAGTAGACCCTGACAGCTGCTTGCTGGAGCCTGAAAGGGACAAAGTATTAGGTCCATATCTTCAACTCCTCAACAAACAGCCTCACCAAAGTGTAGGATACAAGGCTAGACAAGTCTTTGGTCTGACCACATGCAACAGTTTATTGTCTATATAGAGCAACCCTCTTCCCCCTCTTATCTGTTGAGAGAATAGGTAAATACCTATAAATCTAATAGAACCTGAATGGAGAATCTCTGTCAGGTCCCATTACCTACAAAATAGTAAACAAAATGACAGAAAATAAACAGAGCATGAAGTACTGGGGTGAGTGAGGAGGAAGGAAAAGACAATAAAACTGTAACTTTTTTTGAAGATATTTTAGGTACTGATTTTGTCAGAAAGTTTGGAGACTTGAGACCTTCTGCCAAATGAAATCTGACAGCAGGAGAAATAAAAACAGTGATATTCTTCAGGGTTTTCCATGGATTTTTTTAGAATCCATATTTATTTGCTCTAATGACTAGCTGATTATTCATACTGCTTCAAATCATACCAAGAGAAGGAGTCCCATTATGATTTGAAAGGAAGAGCACTTATCCATTCACACTGCATCAGGAGGGGGGAGGTCTGACTTCAAGCTTATTTCACAACATTCCTGGTGTTAATTAATAACATCTGAGCCCCCAAATAATGATCCATGCTGCCAGACACTTGCATCTGTTTATAAACATAACTGCTAGAATATATTCATGTATTGCACAGGGACATACTGTCTGAATACATTTTATAGTTCAATAACTAAGGAAAACATACTTAAAAAAAAAAAAAAAGCTGAAAAGTGGCTGAAGCAGAAAAAACTTCACTTTTAAGTACAACAATCCAACGAACCATCAGCTGAGAAAGACAAAACTCTCAAGGGTAACCTGAGACTCAAAACTGCCCTAGGTATGGTATATTTCCTAGTATCTAAATACATAAAACATTAATATTTTTGGGGTGATTATTTTTTTGATCCATTTTATAAAATCCAATCTGTTTTTCTGCCTTTACTGGAAATATATTCGTCCAAAACTCGCCTATTTTAATTAGCTGGTTATCTGTTTTTTCAATTGCTTACCCAATTTTTGTTTTAGTATATTGAGATAGAATCTAAAATAAGGAATTATACCTACTCTTTGGCTCATGTTGAGCTCCTTTTTTAATTATTCCAAAGAATTTTTCTCATCACTGAAAAGAAGTTCAGGTTTATAATTTTCCACATCTAATTCACAAGACTGTTTATTTCTTACCCCTAACTTGCCACGAGATAGCAGACTCAGAAAAGTCTTTTCTCATGAGTCACCTGCTACTCTCTTGCCAAAGTCCTATATGAAAATCGAGGGCAATTTCCTGCAGAGCTCCCCTGACAGGTGGGCTCATTTGAAACTTGAACTGTTAATGATTTCTTTCAGCCACTCAACTGCTTATTCATTTAGGATTCTGCGAATCCTTGTGAGTGTTCAAGTGGGAACATAAAGAGATTTTGCTCCTTATAAGAACTTACAAGAACTACAAACATCTCCTCTCAGGTTGGCAGGAAGATTTGGTATTGCTGTGACCTAGTACTACTTTTCTGAAATTCTCTAAAGCCATTTTTACAGACAAAAGCAGATTTGATGTCATGGAAAACAAAATTAAAAAGACCCAACAAAATCAACCAACCAACTAACCAACCAAAACAACAAGAATTCCTGCCTAGTAGACAAAGACATTAATAAAATTTATGTATTATTTAAAGTGCAAAAGATTTTTAGAATGGCTGGTAGATGAAATAAGTATCAAAATTTCTTTTAAATTAATTCCTTTACACTTCAGAAAATTCTAAAATTAAGACTACCCGAATAACAGAAATCAATTTCTGAAAGTATTCTGAAAAGAGAATGATAGACTGAAGCAGGGAACAAGGAACTTGTGGAGATTTCTTTCAGGCTGGAAAACTCAAGCTGCACATTACTTAAATGTTAAAATTCATGTTGTGCATTACATAAATGGACAAACAAGCAATAACCTTGCTCTACATGGTTCCCCACCAGCTGCTTGCTCTTGTATTATTTTTGCTCTCCTGTAGATCACCTCTAAGTTTTGGTAGTGTGGAAGATATATTCCATAGAAACATAGGCTCATACACCTTACATTTTAGTGACAAAGTATCTGAAAACAAGTTCTGAGTTTAGTAAAAGATGGAGAAAAGACTCAGTGTGTAATCATGCAGATAATTTTACCTGTGCAACACAAAAAAGGCATCAGTGAGGCAAGGAAGATTTACCTTCTGAAAGAACACAAAAATTACTTCCATACAAGAAAGAGTGCATGAGCATTGGTTAAACTACTGTCCCAGCTTTATATTTCAAGAAGGCGGAGAAGGATCTGAACATCACTTTCATAGTCTGATGTCTTTCCAAACGCCTCTGGAATTGTACTTTTAAAGCATAAAAATCCATTTAAATCTTGTTGTGTTGTATTCTGTGTGTATTTGGTCAAATAAAACAAAGAAGAATGGAAAATTCAACTAACCACTACAAAAAAAATTTACTCATCATCTCTAAGAGCTTTGAAATCTCATTTTGACAAGACAGTTACTGTGTGCAAACAAACAGCATGTTGTGAAAAGAAGGAAAGCAAGGAAATGCAAAAGCTGTGTAATAACATTTCCCCTTGGTACTGGATGTTTCTTGCTGTCTGTTTAGATTTCATCACATTTTTCTAAATCTACTTCTTACAGTGAGAAACTACATTGGCCATATGAAGACAAAAGTGCTGTGTACATTGATGTGCGCTCAGTTACTACAAGAATGTTTCACTCATTGAAGCAAATATGTTTCTTATTTGCATTCAGAAGAGCAGCTGTTTCTTGTGACTATTAAAACAAATTTTAATTCTGATAATGTTACATTCTGACTCTATAAATGTGTGTATCAATCTTAATGCAAAAATAGAAAATATTAGAATTATGAAACACTACTTATACTACAGATACTACACTTAAAGCATGTGTGTGGCTGGGTGTGCTATTTTAGCTAATAATATATTTCTTGCTGGTGCTGGCATTGAACTCAATACAATTCATTTAGCGTTTCCTAAGACACACACTGAAGAAGAAGGAGCGTGTCCTAGTGACTGCCATGGCAGCTTTGGTAGAGCAGATATGGTGTAAAAAGGACAGTTCCACATTACTTTGGAAGGCCATGCTTATTCTTCCAAACCAAAGAAAGTTACAGTTTTTGAGTTAGGCAAAGGCTGCCCTGGTACCTAGAATCACATCATCCACTTTCCACATCACACCACTGCACAAAAAGATTTCTGAACTACGACGGTTTGCAGCATACTGATTTCTTCAACATGGAGGTAACACAGATTTGAGTCTTGACCAGATCTGGGTGGCTTGTTTACCAAAGATTACTAAAACTATTAGGATCAAAATTGGAAAGACATATGGTACAGGGAAAAAAAAAACACCTTGAATACTTCAATATTAGCTAAAACTTTTATGCTGAGCCCTCAGGATCACAGATTATATTAATTCCCAGGAAAGGATCCTCCTTAATCTGTCCTCAGCAGCTATTAGTCATGCTGCTCTTAAATGCCTCTGCTAATACAGATACCAGAGCCTTCCTCAGCAAATCTACTCCCGTACTTCACTGTACTTTCTAACACACAGTATTTCCACGAGTTTAAACATTTTCAAGGCCTCAGACCTCTCACATTATTCCTGTCTGGGTTCTCTGCCACTTGTCCAGGCCTTGTCTAAAGTGCCTTACCACAATAAAGTCTGAGTTAAAGCGTTGTGAAAAGTTAAAGCATTTGAACTACATGAGGTGATTTTTTGTGCTCATCAGTACAACACCTGGTATATTGTTATTGTTATAGAAGCTTTCCAACCCTATACGACATTGCAGGGATCCACAAAGTCTTTTGGAAGCAGATTTCACAAACTTCTTTCAAAAATAAGCAAGGTAGATGATGCTACCCCAGATAGGGGAAGAAAGTTGGAATACATACAGATGTTTCCCTAACCCCATTCCAGATGTTGAAGATCTGCTGTTAATTACATCCCTGCCATTAAAAGTGCTTCCATTCTCTCCTCATTTTCTGCCTAGTTTATATGAGTATCCCCTATTCCATTGCTTACACCACAGATGAAAATACTGTACACACCTGTGACCAACCCCTGGTGAAACCCACAAGATCTGTTCTTGCAATTTGATCACAAGCTGCTGGTAACTACTGTGACTGTATTTTTCCCAACCAGTCACACATTTACCCTGTAATACACACCTCCAGGCTGTGTTTCTTGGCTGTTTTGGAGACTTCCACCTGAGGCAATATCAGAAGTTTTTATTAAAGATATGTTATTTGGAAGTGCCTTGTTTTTCTCTATTCTGTAATGTTACGGAAGATAATTGGGCTATGGTTGATTATTGGTATTTATTAAATTAAATTTGTGTTATTTATTCTTTTCAAGAAACATTTGCTGGTCTAGAGAAGTGGGTCTCTTATTAGTTTTTCTCTGTGTTCAGAAGTTGAGTTGATTGCTCACTGATTTTCTGAGTCCTTGTCCCTTCTTACTTCTCTGCTTCTCTCCCCTTTTCTCTTTAAAAACCATGTTTACAGTTTCCTTTCATATCTCCCAGAACCTCAGCAACCCTCCATGCCATCTTGAAGCAACAGGGACAGGCTCAGTTACCTCGTTAAGTATTCCACGGTGAGTTTCATCAGACCCTGCCAATTCATAAGCCTCTCTAACCTGTTTTTTCTGATGCTAGTTAGAGCACTTACCCATCTGTCACCAATGTTCATTGTGTTAGCCATCTGGCCACATTTATCCTGGTTAGTGAAACTGAAGCAAAAAGGCACTTAAACACTCCAGTTTTCCCAATATCCAATCCTAGTTTTGCCTTTACACTGGGATTTGTTCAGCACTTCCTTTTTCTATCAATGCAGATTTAAAATGGTTTTGGTCATCTTTATTTCTCATGCATGTGTTGACTCTAGAAAGCCCTGGTATTTTCTTGGTTTTCCTATATATAGGAGATGTATATATTTGTGTGTGTGTGTATAGATTTAGATATCTCTCTATATATGATATATCTGTCATATATATAGATATAAAATATATATTTATATATATAACATCATAATTTTTTATGTGTGAACAAAATAACCCAATCCTTCAGTATTAAAAATAATGCAAACCAAATTAAGAAAATAAAAGTGATTTTGGAAAGATAGATGACCCCAAAGCAATATTTGAAGTAAAACAAGTTAAATAAATAATCCAGGTTAAAATAAAATATTTTTCAGGTAATTTGTTTGCTTTGCCAAAAAAAAAACAAATAAACAAACAAACAGAGAAATACCAGGATTTCCCAAGTTTTTTACAATGAAGATAGACTACAAAACTGAGTTACAAGCTGTCCATCATTCTCCAGTGCTACAACTAACGCTCATTCCCAGAACACAGAAGTTACTACTACAGAGAAAAAAGTACACATACAAAAAAAACCCAAAAGAGTGCATAAAAACTTCTCTCATACAACTATGTCAGCTGCCTCTTGGTTAGCTACAAAGCAGAGAGCCTTTTCTCTGCACTTGGGGTTTTTTTGATTAAGCTTATTCAATGCCACAATACGAACAGCTAAGCCTGATGTCACTGGAAGTAAGATTTTGTAACTCTGTAGTTCTGACCATGGACAGCTTGTCAGAAAAGAGCATGAGAAAGAAGAGTAATATTTCAAAATCAATATATGACACATTGTAGATAGTAAATTACAAATTAATCAGCATTTGAAAGGAAAGTAGGTTTATATATGTAGACAGGAAGAAGACAGGAAGAAGGCCTTCTTCCCTTATTGTGGAAAGAGAAGCAGACTAAAGGAAGAATCAGAGGATTACAAAGATTCCTCAAGTTTCCTGGGTTTTTTAATTTCTTGGATCTCAAAGCACATCTTAGTGCAGTATTAAGTATTCACTGAAGCAGATTGTGTTTGCCTTTGCATCATAGGACTCCTGAAATCTTTGAATCATGAATGAACACCTCTGAAACATGTGGGTTTGTTTGCCCACGAGCTGCTTTCTTGATACCACCCATCCCCTGGTCTGACATCAATCAACCTTTAAAACTATAGGTTCAAAAGCTGTATTCTTTTTTTTTTTTTTAGTTTGTAATTCAAATGCACTTTTGATGTGGGAACATACTCAAAGCAATGTGCTCATCAATGAAAACATACTTAGCAAAAGCATGGAACAGCTTCTCTAATATTAATAAGCTTGATTCAGAGGAAGTTCAGAGGCAAATTCATGCCATTTTTCCAGGCTCATGCCATATTTTCCTTTCCTTTGAATAACAGTGTACTTACCTCATAGCTTTACAAGAATTATTCTTTGGGTCCTGCTGCCTCTCCATCAGTTTGTCCCACTGAAAGTGTAGCAGAGAAGACCCACATTTATTTCTCCAAGAGTCTGGAGCCTGATCATAACACCATGTCCTTCCAAAGCCTTGGGGTTTGGCTGCCTTGGGTCAAGGCCTGTCCTCTCCCATGGTCTCTACTTAGACTTAATTGCAGTCAGACCAGGTACTGGCTGATCTGAACCCCTGAGTTGGCCATGTAACTATTTCATTGCTAGGGATCTACCCACAGACCTCCTGGGTGGCCCTAGTCACCTGGACCAGCTCTGCACTTCTAGTCTGGGCAGCATGTGGTGTGACTCCATTTCTCAAGGAGGTCATGGATCTGACTTTTTACTGTGATCCTTGGCTCCCAGGTTGCCTTTCCTCATGGAGCATCCTGCTTCCTGACATCAAGCAAAAAAGAAATCCTGAAAGAATTGTGTGGACTTTTTATGGTGAAATCTGATTATAATTAAAAGAAGGTCAGAAATTAAGATGAATTTCTGGGACACTGGGAAAATAGGCAGCCTTCTAGAAGAACAAAGCATGAGAAATATGCACACACCCCATGGAGCAGAGTTTCTTCTCTGTTAGCCCTAGCTAAAGAACTGCTGATAAATCCACGTAGTTGACAATTTTATCTTTATCTTCTTGGGGAAAAGGCCTAAAAAATATTGGTGCACCTCTCTCCACACAGAGATCAGAGTCGGGAAGTTGGAGCATGGCCGCACATTTCTACTGGCCACACTTGATGGTATCAAAATACAATGCAAAGGTTGTTGAACAGGGCAGCAGAAGGAATGGTCACCCTGATCTTCAAGCTCCTTTCATTGGCTGACCTCCCAGCCTCTACAAGGATCTTCAACTCTTTATTTCTTTCTTCTCGTATGTATCCACATATCTGGGCTTATATCTTTTTTTTTCTTTGCAAAAGGAAACAAAACACATCCTTTCCACAACTACTCTCAGCTGTTTCTTAGAGACAGATCAGGTGGGGGACGATGGCATGGCATTGCACGACCTTTCCTGTGCTGTGGCTCTTTTATTCTTATTTATTCAGTGCTCCCTCTGCACACATACAAAGGAGAGGTAAAACCAGGCCAAATCTCTTGCCACCATGTCCTGAGTTGTGAAACTATAAGCCGTTTTTCTCCCTTCCATAGACACACTGAGATCAGAGAAAAGTCCCTTAAAGGGCTGTGATTTATTTTGCTTCTCACTGGTTTTCTGTTTCTCTAGGCACCATTTCTTACAAGACGGCCCAAGACTTTCCAGGACTGACTTGTTTTTCTGTGAAGCAACCTTCTGAAACAGCAATTCAACTCCAGCCATTTCACTTCACAGGGGGAGATCACCAGCAAAATTACTTAGGTTGAGGAAAAAAGGAGGAAAGGAAATTGTCATTTACCCAATGTAAGATTACATTTGTGCCAGTACAGCAAAAAGGATGCACATCTCCCGGGCAAGGGTATTTGCGCCTCCTCACAGATTTGTCTTTAAAACATGAGAGAACACAACAGATGCATGTTACATTGAATAAGCAATATACACATTTAACTCATATCTCTTTGTGTGGTGCAGCAGGGAGAAGTCTCCTTTTCGCACTGGTAATTAGAAGATGCAGCAGATGGTGAGGCTTACTGTACTTGGTAAGGTCCATTGAAGGAACTCAGGCTGCCAAGTGATTCTTCATTAGAACAGGCCTCTTAAGGTGTACCAAGTAGCTTTTCCTGGGATTTAGGAAACATTCTTTTGTACAGTAATATATTGCTAAAATAATTGTTCTCGTTTCTACTGAATGGTTTTCTTCCTGGCATCAGGAACATTATTCTAATTGTAACGCCCGGAGTCACCAAATGATGGGTACACAGCCAGACACCATCTCTATCATACCCAAAGGAGCTTGTAAGTCAAACAAAAGAAAGAGGCATTATAATCATTGCCCATGTCAAAAAAGAGAAGGCAAAGAGGTCATATCTTGTTAACATGGCAACACAGAGACACAGACAATCTGGGTCATAAATTCAGATCTCAGGCTGCTTGAGCCAAATACAAGAAAATTTCTCAAACAGTATCAACTTAACCGCTTCAGCTTCAGCTCAAACCACTGCACTTTGAAAAAAATCACTTCTTAGAAATGGTCATACCCTTCCCTGAGAAGTTTTACTTTTTCTTCATTTTTTAATGTCACATGTTCTTTCAATTGAGGGAGATTATGAAGAGGTACACACAGAGATGTGAAATGAATGGTGCTTACTTCCTGCCATGTTCATTGCTTGGGATAAATAAGCATTCATATCACAGGGTGAAAAATAATAATTTCCCTCTGTATGTGACTCACCCAATTTACTAGGGCCTGGCCATAAATGAAGAATTTTTGGCAATCCCTATGTAGCTGTCATATAAGTTCATAGTGTTTCTCAGGGGTGATGAACGCTAGAAATCAACATTAATCTTTCTCTTTAATCTAGCCACCAGAGAACTCTGCTAATAGCTTTTTCCCCCATAATGGAAGAGGAAAAGCAATTCCACCCTCCCTTAAAGGCTACATGACATATACCAACCATAGCTGCCACTCAGTAGGTTCAAGTCAGTACTCCTTCACTTTGAACTAAACCTTCCTTCAAAATACAAATTCCTTGCTTGTCTTTGCCTCAGCTCCCCTCCAGGTCATATCTGCTTCTAGGTAACAACTGCACAGTGCTACTAACAAAGAGTAGGAAAAATCATATCATAAGCCCAGAACCAGGAATATTGGCACTTCTGGGCACTTTGCCAGCCTCATCACCAAACCTTGGAGCACAAGAGTAGGTCCTTGTTTTTGCCACCTTCCCAGAAACAGAGCCAGTGCAGATGCATTTCTCAGGTGGCCTGTGTCAACTGAGTCCACACAGAATTACAGAACTGACATTTGTGGTGAACACATTTCCTGCAAGATGTCTGAACATGAATCTAACAGCCCACAGAAAGATGTGTATGATTATTTGCAGGAGAACTACTGTAGACATGTGTGCAAAATAAAACCATAAACAGAATAATGCCCTTGGTACAATAACTCCAAATGTGTCATAGATTAACATGCCAAACATGTGATGGCTATTTCAACTACATTGATAGGACCCTACAGACATGTGGGTGTGCCAAATGGTCACAAAGTACATATATAATTCAAAAAAATTGAACAATTTATGGTAATATAGGATTTCTAAGGTAATTAATCAAATCCTAGGTTCTGGGCAGTTCTGCTGCCTGAATAAGTCTCATAAGTGATAATTCCGAAACTGGACTGAGCTCTGCTGGAGAGGCCAAGGATCCTTGGCAACACGTTAATGCTTAAAGGAAAAGTCAAAATCTATTGAATGATTTTTCAAACTAAAGAAAATGGAAGGTTTGTGTTCTAAAACATCTGAAAATGTAAACACAGAATATATATCTAAATCATCTGTACAGCAGCTTAATACTACACTGCTATCAACTTACTCTCTGGCATAATTCAGAAAGTATTCCTTGTAAAAGGAGTTTCCTCATTTATATTGTCTATAATTCAGGTTGAATTCAATTTTCAAAGTTTCTGCTGATTTTAAGACTCCTGTCTCTCCAAAGAGACTGCCAAACATAGGGGGTAGGTGAATCACCACACCACAGCCAGAACCATGAGGGAACCCCACTAAGCTCCTCTCTAACAAAAAGCATTTCTGCAAAGCAGACCAACGCACAAAAGAAGCAGATCCTGGTTCATAAGAACTTTCACCCAAAGTTAAAGAAAAAAAAAAGAGGGAAAATAGGAAAATATGTGATTTTTTTTAGTTTGCCTCTCTGTACCAAGAAGGGATTAGTCATCTGCTTTATGGGGATTTTCCTACACAGTAATATGCTTCCATATAAAGACAGATTGCCACTTACTTTGCCAAAGTCAAGCTGTACTACAGGCCATCTTGGAAGTTAAGATTCTGCAGACCGTGCCAGTGTCTGCTCTGAGCAGGATGCCCCAAGCCAGGAACTTTATGCTCAGTTCTTCAAGGTGCTTTATGTGACCTTAGAAAAACATGAAACATCTCAGCCAGAGCAAGTGGGATGTGCTGGCAGATTAGCACATTATTAGGGCACTAAAAACACAAGCAAAACCACAATGTCATATGAAGGTAAAGCTGTGTACTACCAGACAACAGTTAATGGCTGCGTTTCTTTCTCTGGGTTTTATGTTCATTGCTTTGCTTTGAGTCTACATATTGGGAAAAGATCTCTTAAAGACAAAGAGATACATAGAAAAGGGCATTTTTGTTTTCAATATTATTGGGTTTGTACACTGAACAGTAAAGATCTAATCTAATGCTAGTGTAAAATGGATGGGGTCAAACATTGAATGGAAGCCAGGAACTTCAGAATACTACAGATGCTCATTTTTGAATCTTTTGTGAATTTCTTCCCTTTGGTTTTGAGCATACTATGTAACATTCAGGGATTGGGGTTTAGAGATGAGGGAGGAATCTTGGAGATGCTGAAGATTTTTAAATATGCCAAACAAAAAAACTTTTAATGCAATTGCAATTTAAGTTGCAAGGTCCTTAACTTAAGACTATAAAAGTGGCTGTGCTTGGTAAGACCAGAGGCTCATTTAGCCCACTGTGCTTTTTCCCACAAGTGCCATGTAAGGGTACTTCTGGAGGGACCTAAGAGTGAACTAACTAATTCAAATTTTTCTCATCCAACCAAATTTTGCTCAGAAGGGTGCTGAGCTAGCTGGGGTTTCTACACTTGCAGTACTTCTCCACAGATTTCCTTTTCATGAACTTCTCAAATATTCCCTGGGGCACATGGGTGCCTCTAGTATCCTCATAGTTCTCCTGTCTTTCATGGGAGAAGCAAACTTGTGATATTTGTCTTCATTATGGCTCCAAGGACCAGATCACAGCCTCTTGTTCCCAGTCTGGAAGAGAAAATGAAGAGCAGGTTCTTCTCTGCTCACTCTACACACTCCCATGCTTCACAGACCTTTGCCACAAATGAGACAAAGATTTATACTGAATCACTACAATAATGTTCTCGATTTTAGTCACTGCTACTTTTCTCATATTTGTGAAAATCTGAATTGCTTTTAGACTGATACCAAGTGCTGAGTTCATGTTTGCACAGAAACATGAGTCATAATCTCAAGATTTTACTCCTGGGTGATGATGGGAGCTCAGAGCTCATCTTCTCATATTCAAACTTAGGTTTGTTTTTCTCATATGCATGACTTCATATTTATTAATTTTGAGTTTCAGCAGCCTCATTTAATAAAAGTTCTTCTTTGTATGAGCTATCCATTCTTGTCTTCCAGAATATTCTTGTTTACTACTGTAATTGGTTTTTTGTATTTAAAAGAAACATAATTTGTTTTTCAATAATAATTGTGCTAGCAGTTTCCACAATACATTATTAATTCAATTACACAATAAGAAACAACACATTGTATTTCTAATTAAATATTTCATTTGCTGGGAAACAAAAACATCCTTAGAGCCAAGTTTCAAAAGTTACAAAAATTCCTAAAGTTGTCTTCACAATCAAAGATTAGAGAGTGCCATATACATTTTAGTACTGCATTTTAGTTTGGAAATTGATACAAATTTTCTGAGATTCTCTTTAGGCATGACTTCCTAGGAGGAGAACAAGAGGTAAATGATACCCAATTATCTGATACAGATTTAACTGACTTGTAATAAGCAGTTAATAAATGATAAATATATAAAGGCATTAAATAACAATAATACATACCTTATCAGGTTTTAGACTAAAGTTGAAAGTGAAAGTCTTCTTTTTGACTTGTTCTCACTCAAAAGATAAAAGAAAATTTCAACTCAATAATGTTTGTATTTAGAAACTTACCAAATACAATTATCTAGAGGAAAATAAGGTAATTATTTTGTCTCATTTGGTCATTTAATAATAAATATTTTCCTGGACTATACAAACTTAAAAGAGAGAAAAAAAAGATAGGATTTAGATGGAAAACAGATTGGGCAAAATTTCAACTACCACGACGATAATTATTGAGCTGTTGTTTTTAAAAACTGCATGTGTTAGTTGTTAATTAAAATTTCTAGTGCTAGTGCTCACATATATTTTAAATGTATTAAAACCAGATTTCACTATTCCAATGCCTAATACTCCAGCCATCTCTGTATGTCTTCTTCCAACACAACAATATCAAGTTAGCCAGATATTTCTCCATTTACTTCAGCTGAGACACAACTCCACTCAAGACTGAAAAGTCTGGAAATTTAAATCTGCAGAAGAAGCTGAGAAAGCTACTTTTTATTTAATACAACTAAAACTGAAATTGTAAGAAACCTCTCTGTGCACTGTTCTGCAGTGTGGAGAGAACACCTGCTTATGTCCTAGATGTAGATTGCACCTGGCATTCCTGGTCAGGGGACTTCTCTTCAAATCTCCTTTTGAAAAGGAAATTTCAGAGACATATCTACATCTGAAATTGAGTCACAAGGGTCCCTCGCATGTGGAAGGTGATGATGAATTCTGTAAGCCATTGACCGGGTTTAGAGAAAATTTGGGAGAGAACCTCCAAAGAGGCTCCTCTAGAAAGCAGATTCAAGCCCCTGCCCTCCCCCAACTGGTTCAGGAAAATATTTCATTGTAGAAAAGTGGAAAGAAACCTGTTTATTGAACAGGGAAAGCATTCACCAGTGCAAAAAAATGAACAATATTAAACAATAAAGCCTCTTGCCGCTCCAAAAGAGATGACAAACTCAGAAAGTCCCCTTGGTGGGTTGTAGCTCAGCTCACTCAGTCTCTGATCAGTCCCTCCGGTGCTGGAAATGCCGCGGCCCAGGCCCGGCCCGGTGGGCCACAGGCATGAGCTGCTGGTGCTCTGCTGGTGTTCAGGCCAGAGCAGGTTTGAACAGGTCCAGAGAAAAGAAAAACCACAGTCTAGGGGACTTCTCTGCCTCAACTAACTAAAAAACTAACTAAAAGCAAAGGAGAGCTCTGTCCTGCCATCTGTCCATTCACAGACAACACAGCCCAGGAGCAGGAACGTGGAGGAGTGAGTGCAGTGTCTGAATGTCTGAAAACAAAGTGTGCACTTCTTCTTGCCCCCTTCACTCTCAGAATCAATCTTCAAGGTGCAAAACTTCTGGGCTAAGCAGATGAATGGGGATAGGAGCATGATAAAGTCACTCCAGGACAGCGATCTTTGCAACCCTGTTTGTAAATGGGGAAATAGAATAATAACAGCACTATAAATTAGTGTCTAACAAAGGAAAAAAATATTTGGCTTCAAGAACCAGAGAAATCTATCTCAGCTTGATTAATCTTTAGACCAAGCAGAAGGGGAGGAGTGTTGTAGCTAAAATCTACATTATTATCTTTTTCTGAAGAGTTTGATGAAGGTGCTTTAATTTAACACAGGTTTATCACATAGCTGAACTCTTAGGTAGTTTTGGAGGTAATTGATATCAAGCATTGTATCCTGGAATTTATTCATACACTTTATATGAAAGTTGTTTTAACAGGAAGCAAGATAATTTTCAAAAGAGCTATTTATTTTGTTGAATATTAAACTGCAGAGTGGAATTCATTACCATCAACCTTCAGAAGAGATGTGAAGATCAGTCCTACTGAGTTGCTGCTGTTATCTTTAGAGTGGAAAAGGCTTTGCTCATTTCTGGGGAAAATCCTGCTATGCACTTTTTACAGGGAAACAGCTTTGGAGTTCTTACTGAAGGAATCATACTCAGCCCTGAATAATATCTCTTTATCAGTGGTCAGGATAACTAGAAAGTAGAAGCTATAAGAAAATTCTCCACCCTTAGGAGAAAACCCAGGAATAGCCTTTTATGCCTGTGTAACCAGATATGGGGCATCACACATCAATCCCTGTGCTTTAATAAGAGGGTGAGGAAGCTGCAGTGCTACAGACAACCAGCTGACAGAACAGGGAATGCTCTAAGAAATCCTCAGAGTCTGTCTACACAGAAATCCTGGTAGATAGGGTCTCATTCAGCCCACAATTCATTATAAAAACCATATTAACACAGACTTGAGCAGCCAAAAAAGTGTCATTCCTTGGTCACAGAGCTGGATAAGAGTGGCCATAAGCATGTGCTTCTTTTTGAACAGTGGCAAGAGGGACAGCCCCCTGCCAATTGCATACAACATCACCATTCCCCCTGAAGCAAAACCCATTCTTTCTAACACATTTGAATGGGGTAGCAGAGGGACCTTGTTTTGTGTTGTTTTAGCATGAGAAAGTCTACACCACAATCACCCAGACATGCCTGTAACACAGAGGACAAAGCATAGGTGAGCCCTCCTCATGCCGTTGTGCTCAGGTGAAGCAGGTTAGTTCAGATTAGTGACCGACAAAAGGTTTTTATTCCTTTCTACATTTGCTGTAGACACCTCACTGCCAACTGATCATGGAGCAAAGAGAACATGATGGTAGGATGAGCTATTTTGTGATTGTGATTTGTGAATTTGCTTGTCAAACTCTGATCAAGCCATTTAATCCATGAAAAGAAAGAGAATTGGATCCGTAAAGTCATACTGACAGGAACAGAGCCTCATGATCAAAAACATCCTGCAAAGTCAAACACCTTGTTTGGCTTTATACATGGCTTCATACTGTTCCCCAAATTCAGTAAATACATGCCAAGAGACATTTAACTGAGATTTATTGAGAGTAGATGATCAAAATAGATGGAGAGGAAAGAGTAATTTGGGGAAATGCTCTCAAAGACAGGTCAGGGCACTGCATGGGTCAAAGGCTCCCCAGGAGCCATGGGGATTTCCTTGGATCCATCCGACGGCAGGTCCTGGCAGCCAAGGTCCTGGCAGCCAAGGCCCATCCCACCATCTCCACCAGAAGCAGGGCAGACAGAGGGCACTGGGGCAGCCCCATTCCCGGGTGTCTCTGGGACCAGTGACAGGCTGGGATGCAGGCCTGCAGGCCTGAGACTGGGGAGTCCCTTAGCTTCAGCCCCATATTTCAGCCCCACAATCCCACTGTCACTTATGTCCTGTGTCTTCAATGCTTGTGCCAACTGCTTACACTCTGCTCGTCCATTTCGGGCTGGTTTCATTCATCCCAACATCCAAACGTCTCTTCTTCAGCTCTGCACTGACTCAGCCCATCCATTTCCAAGTGTCAATCATCTCTCCTCAAGATCTGTAAGAGATATAAAGCCTGTTTCAACATGTAGGGAAACAGCTTCTAGCTTTCTCCTGTTCCTATTGCATACTGTCCTCCAATAATACTGTGTTTTCCATTATTGCTAGATGAGCCATATGGAAGCATGGTAGATCACCTCCAGATGTTCTGCTCACTTTTAAGTAACAAAGTGTTGCATTCTCCCAGGGAGAGTTTATTTATTATCACCTGAACTCATTCCCTCTTGTGTTAGGCTCTAACTTTACACGCAAACAAACATGGGGTTTTGTGCTTTTTAATGCACCATTTGCCACCAGTGACAACCCTTAACTACCCCCTTGATCCAAAAGGGCTTCAGATAGTGACAACTTTTCCATAAAAAGTCATTTCTTGCAATGAAGTTTTTCATTGTATCACATCCTGTGGAAAGACAGTTCAGAATGCTTCCCTTTGTAGTTTTTTAAGGTAGAGGCACAGAATACCTTGCCTACATAGGGCCAGGCTCTGGAGCAGACAACCATGGGGAGTCCATGGTTAGTTTCTGCTGCTGATGCATCCACAGGACTTCATCTTCTGGCCTGCTGGGACCCACCCTGACAAAATCCACATGACAGCTGGATCAGTAAAGCAGTGCTTGAGCAAAACAACAGCAGTGAGGCTGTGCCTGTGTCAGGATCACTCATTTTGCTTCCAGCTCAGGAAAAAGGACATGTCTGCTGATCCTTAAACAAGAGGTACAAGCCTGAGAGTCTTCACCATCTATCTGGCCTGCTTGCTTGCAAGAATTTCAGGGTCATTACACACAGTTCCTCTTTCAGCTCAGTAAATCGCACACGGAACAGCAGATGACATTTTAAATACTCCAGAGCTGTAGCAGGCAAACTTTATGTGCATTATGAAATTTTACTTCCTTTCCTGATGAACATTTTCCTGATGATCCTGTTTGCAATGCAGATATGGCTTTCTTTTACTAGGACAGTTGAGCCTGTATTTCCCAGACAGTAATACACCACAACAAATGGAAGTCCCAACAGATTGCACTTCTCCTTAGGTGTACTTTATAAATGATCTCTCACAGAGAGTGAGTTGAAGTCCCTTTTCATATATGGTCATATGTTCTTTTATCTCTTCTCAAGACATGTTTCAAGAGTTGAGGAACGCATAATGATGTTTGAGTCACATTAATAACCCTGTGCTGTTGTGTAGCACACTGTGCACAAAATTCCACAAATAGGATGGGGCTGGAAACTCTGGTCTCTTTACTGAGCTCCCACCATGGGGAACTAAAACAAAGCTTTAAAAAGCTTGAAATAAGTTTTTATTGCTGCCTTTAGAACATCCCTCTAAATTAAGAGCCTTTTAATTCAATTTTAATGCTGGAAGAACAAGGTCTGCCCTGGTCACATCTGCTCATTAAAGTAAATAAGAAAGTGTTCTGGGGGGAAAAAGATGCAGAATGAGTGTCCTTCCTATGCCTTCAGTCCTGCTCATTCATTACACACCTATCAAAGTTGAGAGAGGCTCAGGCAAGTGAGTACCAGCAGCAGTTCTTTCCCTGTGTTCACTCCCCTTACTGCATACGTGCAGCTCTGGCCCTGCAGGGAGGCTGCAAGCAATCAGGCAGTGAAAGACTGTATAGCACAGCACACACTTGAGCCAAGAGGGATCCTCTAATATTCACTGCTGTAGTTTGGGAAGCACCCCTCCACACAGAAACACAGTACACAGATTCTTAGGCAGTGCTCAGCTGAGCCAGCGTTCCCACACTCACTGTAGCTATGTTGCCCCCAAATGTGGATGTCCTGCAAAGACATTCAGACACCTCTGCCCCTGGGGTCTATTACTTAAAAAATTGAATGCCACTTCTTTTCTTTTGTCTGTTCAAGATGCCTCATTCACTACTTTTCATTTGCCCATATAAAGAAAAGATATTTATTAGCAGGTCATAACAGCTATCTGATTATATCTGTCTTGGAAGGACAGGAAAATGTCTGTAAGACAGCAAAACTTCTAGGGTTCAATGTCCACGTTCTTTACTCTGAGTAAAGTCCTGGAAAATAATTTTTATTTTCCTTTTATAGAACCTCTGCAGCTAAAGTGTTGCAAACTAAAGGTAAGCAGCATGCTAGAGAGAAGCCAGAGATGGGTTTTGTGAATTTTCCCAGGGTTCACATGTATTTTGGATAAGATTTTTTTTTTCTGGAGCACTGCATGTCCAATTGCAATCGTGTAGAGAAAAATCGCAGGAACAGAAACAAGGGTATTGCGTCAGCCAGACTCCATTATCCTTTATCCTTCTGTCATAAGGATAGGCAATGTTTTCATCTTACTGCAGGACTGTTGAATGATCATAACCACAACAGTGGTTTCTGTCTATCCCTTGCCCCCAGTTCATTGCCTCCCAAGCTATGATTTTAGCCCTTTGCTCATGTAGCCTACTTACTCAGCTTTCCTCTCCTCACTTTTTGTGCTGTCGTGTGTATACATCAGACACACACATTCCTCACAAACCCACTGTGCTGCTCAACCAGACAAGGAAGAGAAAATGCCAGAACTCTTTTGGGAGACTTTGAGGATGTGTGAAAAAAGGTCACAGGCACAGCAGAGGATCAGCAAAGAATTTGTGCTTTCAGCCTGCAATCAGATGTTTTGTCTCAGCACTCATCATACATAAGGCCTCCTAAACTTAAGGCATCACTCTAAAAAGACAGGACAATCTGTGATTCTAGGTATAACATAGCTGTGTCTTTTCTTTGATGTTAAAATGATATTTATTTATTGTCATCTTCTTTTTATTTGCTTTATTCTCCACACTGGTGCTTGTGCAAAATCAAGATCGAACTAAAAAGAATCAAATTTTTGACCCTTTGAAAATGAAATGAAATGAAAGCATTATAAATGTTGTAGAGACATTTAATAAAAGCTCACTACAGCTAAAATGATTGTACAAAAAGCTCTTCAAGTTAAAGAAAGTGAAAAGTCAATACATATTGCAATTTCAAGTTGTTCAGTTCATGTTTAATTTCATATTTAAAGTGAAGCATGTGATTGTATATTGGTTTTATTCAAAATTTCTGGGGAAAATAATTAGTAAAAATAATCAAAATTAATATCAAGATACTTTTTCATTTTTTCTTCAACTATGATGCATCAAATTAATTAAAAACTGTTCTATAGAGTTTCATTTTTCATTCAGAACAATGTGCTTTCCTATATATCTTAGCAGTAAATTCCTCTATGCCAAGTCATCAAACTATGTTTTGATGTATAAGAAAATGTATAAGTATGGAAGATTTACTTCAGGGAGATATGAGAATAATAACTTCCACTTTAAAAAGATTCAAAGTTCTCTTGTATATCATGGTAAACTGTAAAATAAAGTGTAATTCTGATGTTAAAAATACTAGGAATTTCTACTCACATACATATCAGGTAAGAGAACATGATGGACTTACTTGATACTCAGAAAAGCCATGCACACCTGCTCTGATAACATGAGTTTAAAAGACACTGTAGATATTCACTAATATAGCTATTTACTGGTTTTCAGCAGGAATACATAGACTTGAAAAGAGTTAACTATGCCATCTTCTTTTTAAATTCTGCCATTAGTAAAAAAGGAGTAGGTGACCGAGGAAATTTCCAAATATGAGGGAAGCAATAGACACAGAGTTGTGCATAAAAAGGAGCAGACTTTGAGAGTAGAAGAAGAAGGAAATAGAAAAGAAACATTTTCATGAAACAAATGATAGCCAATTCTGCCTTCCATAAACGTTTGGAAGTCAAATTGCACCCTCAAAATGTCCATTTAGGATCTTGCTCCATCTTACTTCTATTTGATTTTTCTTCACTTAACTTCCTTACATCCAAGCTATGGTTTCAGAAGAATTACTCCCACTGAGGAAAAGCTGCTTTATAAATTGTTAATACAATTAAAAATATTAACAGAATAAAAACATTTTTAAATCTGAGGGAAAAAAAAAAAAAAACAGTCCAAAAATGTAGCTAGCAGCCGTCAGGAAGAAGCTATCTGGCCTCCAGAATGGTAAAGGGAGGTGATCCTTCCCCTTTGTTCAACTCTGATGAGGTCACAGTTGGAAAACTGTCTCCATTTCTGGACTCTTCAGTAGGAGAGATGCATGAACATACTGAAGAGAGATCATCAAAGGCCCACAGGGATGACTGAGGGATTGGAGTATCTTTCATTAGAAAAATCTGACAGAGCTGGGACTCCTCAGCCTAGAGAGCAGATGACTTGGGGGATCTTGTCAATGAGGTAAATACCTGATGGGAGAGCAAAGAGAAGATGGAGCCATTTCCAGCTGTGCCCAGTCTCTGGACCAGAGACAACCAGCACTAACTGAAATGTGGGCAGTTCCCTCTGAACATCAGGAAAAAATTTCTGCTGTGAGGATGACCAAGCCCTCACACAAGGAGGTTGCAGAGTCACCATCCTTGAAGAAAAGACGTTTTGACATCATCCTGAGCAACTGGCACCTGGTGTCCCTGCTTGGGCTGAGAGGTTGGAAAAGATCATCTCCAGCAGCTCCTTTTGTCTTCAACCATCCTTCAGCTCTTCTGTGAAAGATATTTCTAACAAAATCAAACCATTTTTCCAGATGCTCTGTTTGTACACAAAAAAAGAGAGGGAACATGTAACTGGCAGCTCAAATACATCTCTCCATTGAAAAGTTTTTCTGTGAACAGAGTGTGATTTGGTGAAAGAAGAAATCCAGGTGTAAAAAACTCCTCCCAAAAATTATTTTGAAGTGGAAAATAGGTTTTGGAATATTTATCTTAGAAACTACAGCAGTCTGTTGGTACCTATTTAATAAAAAATAAAACAAAAGGTATTAAAAAAATTACAGTAACTAGAAGACTTTGATTTGTTCATTAAAAAAGATCAGGTTAATAAACAAAAATTGAACATGCCTCTTATAATGTCTATGAGCCCTTTTCACATCTCCAAAAATGCAAGATTTTGCTGGAAGACCAACCCAGCCCTTTGATAGTGATTCATTACAATATGCTGCAAAGTTCTGCTACAAGAATGTGCCGTTATAATGTGACCTTCTTCCTGTTAAATAATGCCAAGATTTAAGTAATATGCTTGTTCAAACTTTTAAATTAATCAAATCCAAGCAGATTTTTCTAATTCTGGTATTATCTTACTAGAGAGAGAGAGAGTTCACACAATCAGGAATTTTTCCACAGCAGTGCTCTGTGGTATATTGCAACACAGCCTCATTATTAGAAGACCAGGAGTAGGAACTTGCATGGTAAATTCTGACATAAAAAAAAATTCAAAGTAAAATATCTGAAATCCTCTGTAAAGTAAATTCAATTGTTTCCTACAAGGTAATTGATGACCTACCCCAACCCCCCCACATTTTTTCATGAGATTTTTCTAAGTTCTTTTCTTAAATATTATCAAATAACACCAGATCACAGCTACTCTCTGAAAGCTATAAGCCTGAAAATCATTTTTTCTGAAGTGATTTCTCTGTACTCTGTGCAATATCTTTGATATATGCCATCAGATATGAAATCTGAAACAGGAGTAGCTCAAGAAATAACCTAGTCCTGCAAATATGGCTTTTCCAAACCAGTGAGTTGGCCATCTAAATGCACAGTGAAAAAAAAAATTTAAAAAATAAATTGAATACAAAGTTGGTTGTTTGTTTGTTGAAAAAATGTCACACTATGAAAAATATAGTCTTCTAAATTTCCTCAGTTATGTGGAATCCTGACAAAATACTTAACTATACCAAAACACTGTTCTTTAGAACTGTTAAATGACAAAAACTTCAAAATTGATCTTTCCACTGAGGCTTCTATAACCTACACCTTCTCTTCCACCCCAACAGCATTATTTTAAGAGCCAGACTGACTTCATCAAGCCAAGTTCTAAACCATAATCTGAAGTTAGCAGCAACATACCCCACTGGCATATCTGTAGAATTAAGTAGAAATTTGCATGAGCTAGGTCATTATTTCTTTCATGTAGGAATATCAAAACACAGCTTGCTGAAATTTTTCTCAAGATTGCTTTAAAGTAAGATCTGAAAATTACCCCAACTATGCATTGCCCTTCTGGGGATTCCACTCCTGAAATCAGTTTGTTGAACTGATGCCTTCAGAATGTCTTACAGAAACAGGTAACTCTTTTTCATTTTCAAACTACCTCATGCACATTGTAACACATTCCACAGTACAATATTATTTCATCTTTCTACAGATAGACAAGTGTCAATTTTCACGTTTTGTTCCTCTGGCATCTTCTTGAATGAACCAGCTCAGTGAGTGGTGCCTGTGTGTTACTGCTCTGAGCACTGAAATAAGTGGGTTTGGGTAGAGACGAAAAGGGTTCTTCCTGCCAATCTATTTTATTTGGTTTTGCCTCCTGCTGAGCTCACACAGCACAGTGCTGGTTACAAATACATAAAAACACCGTGCTGGAGAACAAGAGGAGTAAAATGGCAGGCTTTTTGAAATAGTGGAGAGTATTTGTAGCCTGCAGCAGATGCCAGTGTCAGGCAGAGGATTTTGATATAATTTTTGCACTTTTCAGTTCCCTGCCACATTTCCTCCTTGAGCTGGAAAATTCACTGCAGAATTTCTGTACATTTCTCTTTATCTAACGTTCCCCAGGAGCAGGACAGGACTCCATCCAGAGTTCAGCCATCAATACCTCTTTCCTCAGAGCACTTCCTCTAATTCAGAGGAAAACCAGTATACATTACTGGATATATCCCAGAATCTAATTGGTTCCACACATTCATGATTTATTTAATTCTGTTTTCTTTGCATTTACATTCACTAAGGAGTGTTTGAGTGATCCTTCACATACATAAAAGAGTATATCATTGCAATGATGCCAGGCCAAGGCTGAGTGTGATGGCTGTAACATGTAACAGAGATCTCCATATTTCGAAAATTAAAAGGTAGTGGACATAAGAGGTGAGAAAGCAGCTCAGTTTCTGACATTTAAAACCCTGTGCATGCTTTGCAAGAAAGCCATTTGACCGCCCATTTAGGGAGAACTTTTTAGAGGTAATTATTCCACGCATTCTGCCACATTATTCCTCCCTTAGGACTCTTCAAAACACAAGTGTTGTTGTTCTTGATACCAGCTCTAGGGCTTCAGGAGCTGTTGTCTCTACAGAAATGAGCTGTGGTTGGTATGCTGGTGTCTGTGAGTGGAAGGCCCATTAGTTCCTAGCAGAAAATTTCAGGATGTTGCTGTCATCAGCAAATGGAAAAGCAGGATACTTTTTTGTTGGGTGGTTTTTTAGCCTCTATCAAAGATAAGTGGAACTAATGCAAAATGATCAACTAGTATTTCCACTGAGAGAGCACAATTAAGAGACTAATTTGCTTCAGCTCCCTTGTAGTTCCCCCAAAGAGTGAATAGAGGTGTCCAAAGGCAGATTCTCCTCAGCAGCAGAAAAAAGAGAAAAAAAATGAGAAACTTGAAAGCCCCAGAAGTTGGAGAAGAGAGGGGTATTGGGTGAAGATACAGAGAGAAGTTCAGACAGTGCCAGGACCTGCGCGGCAGTGAGGAACATGGATGGAGGAGGGTGTTCAGCACAGGCTGTTGTCTGAGTTGGGCAGTGGGAAGAATCCAGACCTGAAGAAAAGGCAGACTGGTGCAATTATTACTTGGGCAAATTACTGTTCTGGGAAAGCCAATAGTAAGGTGTTACACCTAAATCCATCTGGCAAAAAGGATGGATCCCAATATGCTGGGATAGTCAGAGAAAACAGCACAGATGAGAGCCAGCAGGGAGAGGAAGAGATGACTGGAAAAACTACTGTTTTGCTGTGCAAGCAGGAGGCAGAGAGATACTGAAAAACATGTGGGTTTGGATCATAATGAAGATTTGGAAACAAGGCAGCAGTGAGTTAAATCTGCCAGACACATAACGGAAACATTCTCCAAAGGACACTTGCACACTTTTGATGATTTGTGAGTGGCCAGGCTTATTTCACCCTTAGTTCATAAGATGGATATTTTGAACTTGCAGTGTGAATAACTGACTAAGCATTTCCAGATTTGGTCATTAAAGCAGATCATGCTTCTTAGCTTTCTTGAATGCTATTACTTTAAGTGGATTACTAGGGAAATAAATATGGAAGCATTTCTGAAGCCATAAATACCTCTAAAATGTGGAGATGAGCTTTTGAAAAGTTTGCAATCTGCCTAATTCAAACGTGGATTGTGATGCCATTGACACTGCACATTGTAGGTAGTTCAAAAATAATACTGAAACAAAGGCAATGTCAATATTATCCTCATCAATGCAAATCCTCAAAGGGACTAAGTTTTCCTGTACACTAATCCAGATGTTACTAAGTTTCTGGTTAAGCCAGCTGATGTTTCATGTAGGTTTGTGATAGCCTGTCTTTGTAGTGCCAGGGGAGTTTTTGATTACCATATGGTTGGCAAGTGTGTAACAGTCATTAAACAAATACACTTTGTATTTAGTTAGCACACCTGCTGTCAATATGCACTATATCTGTATGGCCTTTTCATTAGATTTTCTGGGACATATGTACCTCAACAACAGAAAAATCCTTGATCATTTTAGCTAGAAGGACAATGAGCAGTTTGTTACAGAAAAAATATGTTCATGAACTCTACAGACAATCAGGCAACTTCTCCAGCAAAGCACTAATCGCCCAAACCACAACTGAGCACAGACGATGTAAGCGAAGACAATAGCTCCACTACTCAACAGCAGCAGTAGTTCTGTAACACCAATACAAGCAAATCTCTGTCTACTTCTGATTCCTGAAGCAACAGACAACAAACTCTCAAGAAAAAAACTCCAAGTGTGCTATTGACAGAAAAACACTAGCAAAGTTTCTCTGAAACAAGTAAGGAAGAATGAGGGGAAAATGCCATTGTTTTCCTCGTACTTTCCTTGTTTTTATATGTGTCATTTCCCGAGGAACAAGTGCATGCTATTTCAAACTTGTTTTGTATAGTAGACAAACAGCAGGGAAATAAAATTGCCATAAGCAAACTAACCCACTCAAAGTCATAATTGAAGCTTTTCAAAAGGATGAATAAAACTATAGCATTTTCTCTAACTGGAAACTGAAGGAAGCTTACGAAATACAAGTTAAATTGGGGAAAGTCCTTGAGATTTGATGCAAGTTTCATTTTCCCATTCCTTGTGCTATCACGGAAAGTGCTATAGCTTCTTTCATCACAATGAGTACACAGAAGAAGAACAAAGGATTTGGTGTTAATAACCAGATTGTTTGTTGTATTTTTGGGATTTGGGAGCATCTTTATTTCTAAAAAGGGTTTATTCCATTGTTTAGTGCGCCCGGGAATACTGGTGCAAGAGCATTCTTTTGTAAATTTCCATATGTTATTTAGTCTGTCCTTTTCAGGAATTCATTTGCTGCTTACATTCATTTACGTTTCAATCACTCATTCATGTACTATAGAGTGTTATCATTCTCTCCCCACCCTCAAAGGATTGCCTTGTATAGCTAATGCAATCAATACTTCAATCTGAGGGGATAAACTCTATCTCAGACTTCCTATTGTTTTGTGGTTGATTTGATTTTATCTCAAACTACAGACATATCAAGCAATATTTTGTCTTCTGCTTGACAGGTCTATTGCTGGAATTTTTTTTCCTTCTTCATTATTTGGATTGGAACCACTATTTGTTTTCATTTCCTAATTAGTGTTCAGCTGACCCACAGTTGTATTATAGATGTGACAAGAGTTTTATTTTTTTTCTCATCCAGGCTGTAACTAATTTAAAGTGGTCATATTTCTGCCAATCAAAGACACTGCTGATAATATTTTAGTAATAAATATTCATAATTAACTTACTGCATAAACTGACTTCAGATGTAATTAAATTGGCTTAACTTTTCACATATGAATCAACCTGTTTATACTGAATACTCACAGTCAGTTGAGTTTCAGCTAAATGAGTGACAATCAACAGAAGTGGAGCCCCCACTAAATTCTTCTGTATTAAAAACAGGAAACACTGCAACTAGGCAAAATACTTTAAAAAATTATTTTATTCTGAAGCACATACTTTCTAAGAAAAAAAACCACTATGCTAAGTCATTGCTGGAGAATAAGGCTGCTCTTCTGAAGCACCTTTAGGGAAAATAATATGTAGTTTCTTGTTCAAAAGCACACAGTCATTTGTATTTAGTATGTCAGAGTTTTTCCTAACATGGTGAAGAGAAAAAAAATCGAAATAAAGCTAATTTTATTTCAGTATTCTTCAGTCCATTTTGACATGATTGTGCCTCTTCTTGTCTCCTGTCTACAAGAAAAACAGTGTGCTGCAACTCTGCAAACAATTTTGGAGGACAACCTTCAGCCATTCAAGACAGAGGTATCACCCTATTCTCCATACTTTCTAAAGAATATCAGGCCTAAATAGTCTAGATGTTCACAATAAGAGATATTTTGACTCCAGATTTTTAGAACAGATTCTTGTTTCTAAAAACCTGGAAAGGATAAATGTGCAGGGAGGGAATTCTTGATTTTTTTTTTTTTTTTTGAGGAAGTTTTTGTTTGTCTTGTTTGTCTGTGTTTGACAAATTGAATGATCATAATTTTCTTTTAAAACACAGAGAAACACATACAATGTATTGTCATACATTGAGGAAACCAAGCCCTATTTGTTTGTCTAAACAGATTTTCACAGTTCTTTTTCAGATTCTATTGCCAGCAGTTCATCTTTAACAGACTCGATAATCAGACCTAGCCTGCAACCACAATAAATTCTCTTGGTCTTTACAATGAAATTATATATGTCTATCACCAAAGCCATGAATGCATCTCAAGAGGGAAGGAAAGACTGGAAAGGAAAAAGTTGACTTCTGAAAAATCAACATATTCCAATGACATTTCAGTTTTTATAGCAAAAGATCTGTTTTCCATTGGAATTACTAAAAGTGATACCATAATAAATAAAGGGATAATTTTCTTTCAGGTCTAAAGGCAGACTTTCAAAATCACTTACCTGCATATGCATTCATATTTTGGTTGCAGAACCAACCAACTTATTGTTTCTGCAATTTTACCCGCTACACATTTCACCTACCTTAAGAATGAGTGACAAAAGATGAAGAGCTTTATTACTGTACATCCAGACACATTTTGCCTCTATAGCCTGAGATTTGCCTCCCTACTTAAATGAACCACTTTCATGTGTATTTATGATCCAAAGGATTTTGAGAAAACATGAATGAAAACTTTGTAGAAGTACTGGCTTAGCACCGAAATTCAGCCAAATGTCAGGGTGTGTTACCTCTTCACTCATGCAAGGAGTATCACAGTGCAGCACAAGAAAGTACTGCCCATGGATTTTGGCTAGTTTTCCTCCTTTGACATCTCATTCCTGGCCTGCATAACCTGCAGTTAAGGACTTTTCTGACTCCAGCACAATTCTTCTCAAGGTGCAAGAAGTATGGTGCTGTCAGCTTTGATATGTATAGACCCACTAAGAAAGAAGGTCAGAGAAGGGTGACAGTCTATTTTAAATTAATGCAATTTGAACTACAGACAGTAAAAATCTAGGGTTAAGCATCTGGGCTACTTAGCTTGGCGGCCAAATCCCTAAATTCATGTGGTCTGCAGCTTCAAAGCTGGTTCAGAGTAGCATAACAGGAACCCATCTGAATACAGCCCGTTGTAAATGCAGAACATTTTTGGATCTTCAATATTAGGCTGGAATCCACTATCCAATGGAAAAAAAATCCATCATTTGCTGTCAAAATTAAGGGACAAGCATGCAGCTGGAAATAAAGAGCAACATTACCTGGTGACCTAAGCTAAACTTGTTTTGGTTTAAGTTGCAGTAATAAAAATGTCGCAGGTGAGAGAGATAAAATTATTGTCCAATTTTTGGAACAAAATCTGTTCAATCAAAAATCAAGACATCTGTTCTATTACTGCTATTTCCATCTTTTGAACCATGCTGTCCCTTTATAAATCAGCCAGATTAGATAAAAAAAGCAGCAACATATTTTATTCTTTCTTTGTCAAAGCCTGTTAGTTTTATGACTGTGTCAAATCCTGCCATTTAGTATATGAGTTTTTAATATATATTTAGTACATGAGTTTGATGCTTTTGTGTGAAACTGTTTTCATTTTGTGCTGTCTAATATAATATCTGGAGTCATGCTTCAGTTGTTGTTGTGAATAAAGATTTACTGGGGAATACTCAAATAAGGAAAGGCTGTCATGTTGCAGTGACATATCTAATGTGTGAAACAATCTTCTCCCTGTAAAAATAAACATCTATGTAGATATAATATCTCCAATTACAGCAATTAAATTGAAAGCTATTTCAGGACAGCTGCTATCTAGAGAACAGCTCTCTCATTTCATGGGAATGTTCATAATTTTCTTTTAAAATAATCTTTTTTTTAATTTTTGTCTCAAATACACATGAATACATACCGTCTGAGTCATATTCAGACAGATTAAGTTTTGCCTAATTTTCTCTGTCTTATTAACAAAGAAAAACAGATGTTTCTGATTATGAACCAGATGTTTCTGAACCACTTTAACCAAACCACAAAGAAACATAAAAAGAGAGCTGACCAGTACCAAGGTTCTCTAAAGAATGCCCAAAGGTCTGGTAAGTAGTTTTGGGTTTAGCTGAGCGGAAGTCAATTAATTAACCCCTTTGGGGTCTAGAATAAATTTATGGGAACAATTCATTTACACCATAAACAAGCCTGCCCGTTACAGAAATTACCATTATTCTTTAGTGACATACCTAAAAAGTATACTGATGTGTAGCAGTTTGAACATTCTCATGACATAAAAGTTGTGTGAGCTTTTTCTTTTTGAGATGGCTAATTAATTAAATTTAAATAATTGGACTACTTGATTGTATAGAGGATGGAGACCTCCCATTCCAGGACACAGACATCTGAAGTGCACTGATGCACAAGGCAATGCAGCTACACTAAATGTTAGTTGATGTTTCTAAGGAACTCATTTCTTTTCAGCAAAACATGAAAGATTTTTGCCTGGGGAATATAACTAGCAAGGGAAATATGCCAGAACAAAAAAAGGCCTATCCACTGTACTTCATTGTCCTGTACTTTGTTGTCCACCAGTTCTGTCAGCCAATTTATTGACTCTTGTTTATAGAAGATAGCTTTCCCTCACAGAAGATTGTTTCTCCTCAAATGAGGAAGACTGCTTTTCAAGTGTTTGGTTTGTCCTTGTTTCATGTCTTCAGCATTTTTGTTTCCTTAAACTGTACATTTTAGCCTCCAGGTTTCACACATTTTCACAAGTTCAATAAACTAAAACAATCTAATTTAGTACTCTTGGATTACACAGTTTTGAGACCACGATGTCGTAACTGTGTCTCGCCCTGGGAAATAATAGGGTTTTTGTGCATTTAGTGCAGCAACGGGCAAGTGTGTTCGCAGGAGAGCTACAATGGCCACTTAAGGCTTTCAAGCTGGTATTACTGCTCTGCTGGGTCTGAGCTTTTGGAATCAAAACATATTTAGCAGTGTCCAAATTTGATCGTGCAAAATATGAAAAGGAAAAAACAGTATGTGCTGCACTCAGCCATGGTATGACTACAAAAATCTCAGAAGACAATAGATAGAAAAGAAATAAAAGGAAAAAAAAATAAGAGGAAAAAATAACACCCTAAATAGGTTTTACTGGCCATTAAACTTGAGGTGAGCTGTTTAGACACAGAGATTCTTGTGGGACAGTGATATGCAGCTTCTCCACAGCCTGTGGCTAGAGCTGCTAATAGATACCCAGCACACCTCTAAATCTAAAAAGCTTTGCAGTAATCCCATGAGGATCCCTTACCTCCTGCCTCAAAAATTTTCTCTATCTCATGGTGCATTTTCTTTTGCTCTGTTTTAAAATCAAGCAACATTGTTTGTGTTTAAGTGGGTAGATACTCTGGGTAGCATAGGTAAAATTAAGAACTGAGAACCTGTGGAATTATTTTAGCAACTTTGTGCAAGATAGCTGACCAAAAAAATAATCATAATAAATCAATAGATTAAGATGTACAATAAATTTAGCCCTATATCTCAATAAGGAGACAGTGATTCTAGTAGAACTAGTTAAGTGGCTCCATAGGGCTCATGGCAGATTTTCCTGAAGACTTCAGAGTATGAAAGAGTAGGTTTAACAAGCAGTACTGGAAAAATAGGACTGCCTGCTAAGGCTCCTTCCCTTCTGCTTACGCCTTGTTTGCTGGGTACAGTTTTCTTCTCGTGCAATAAAGTCAACAATCTTCATACAGACCAAATGAAGAAAACCTGAAATATCAACAGGCCACCCAGATAAAAAGCAGCAGGAGGTGGATTTATATGATCTGCCTCTGGGTTGGGCACTGATGACTTAATTTCTTACAGACCTAGCCACCACCTGCAGCAGCGCTGTGTATGAGTGGCTGGTACCAGTCTGTGCCTTCCTGTCACTTGTCATTACCATCACTTTCTTTCTTCATTCTTCTTCCTACATGTGGCATAACACTTAAAATACAGAACATTTACTACTTGTTAGGACAGTTTCTGACTACTGACTTCCTTGCCTGACTCATTACTGCTGTGATCAATTTGATGTAAATTCACTGACTTTTGATAGAAAGAGAGAACACTTGGCAATACATTTTTGTATCTGGATTTTCCAGTTGATATTGAGAGAAATTTTAAAAACAGGTAAAACTGTCTATAAAATAATGCAGGTTAGAAGGAGATAAAATATACTGTTCAAATGTGAATTTACTCCCATTTCTATGCCTTTGACTATATTTGTTGATTTCCTCTATTATATGGACAGAGAAATAAGTATAAAAATTTGGGAAATCTAATTTTAATGAGCAGCAACAGTAAACATTAAAGGCCAAATTTATCAGCCAGCTCTTTTTTCATTGTAGTTGGATGGAATTTTGTAACACCTGCAGTTTCATTAGCATTCTTATGTCCTTTTTCACATAAAGAGAAGGGAATGAAATTTGCCATCAAGTGTCTCACACTGGGATTGTTATACATTTAATATTTATGTCACTTTTATCTGCCTTATAAAAATATCTAAAAATTTCTTTCCAAACAAAAGCAAAAGGTACTTTGTAAGGAAATAAAAAAGTGGTGCTAAAAGGTCTATTTGGGACAGGTGGTGTGAATCAGAATAGTTTCACTAACTCCTACATTGCTTCCAAGCTAGGAAGGAGATTTTTACTGGTTTGAGTCAAGTAAAGTACTTTTAAAGCAGTTAACTTGAGCAGCAAGTTGAAAAATTCCAGGTTTAAATGTGTTTGAGTAGTCCTTCTCCACCTACTACGTGGCCTGAGGGAAGGGGATGAAAAGCCATAAGACAGAGTACAGCAAATAAAACCAATAAAAGAAGCAGTATCTGTAGAATCATATTACACACATCTTTGGAGATCTGTAAAGCCCATGAGCCACTGCAGCGGCTGGAAAGCAGCATTGAGCTGAGGCAGAGAAAGATGCCCTCTATGAAGAGAAGCAGAATATGTTTTGATCTACTGGTTTATATGAAAAAAATTAGTTTTACTGCCATGGCTGCAGTGAAATTCTCCAGTCTTTGTCTTTTTCAGCTTTTATGAGAGAGCTATGCTATAAAATGTGTCATATGAAATCTTCATAAAAAACATCTTGACATTTTATTAAAAGCTCCAGATCTGGCTTCCAAAGCCTTCCCATTCACAAAAATTTCCTCCTGGTAGCACTTGTTTTATATATACTCTTTGCCCTCTTACCACTTTTTTACCAACTCTCTATTTTTCCTTTGGAAAAATACAGTGGTCAACATTTGGTCAACAGTTTTTCCACAATCTTGATATGGAATAAAAATCTCTGTCAACATTTTTAATCAACACTTAATAACATGCATTTCTACTTGGTCTCTAGCAGTCCTGTTTGAAAACACCTTACTAGGAAATCCCTTGACAGATTCAACAGAAACAGGGAGGACAAGAGGCAAAAGTACTTTTTTACATCTGAATGAAAGGAACACTGAGATGTTCACATGTCTGTTTTCTCCTCCTTTCCTTTCTCTTATTCTTTTCCCATTTGTGGGCAAAATTATTTCCAAACTAACTGACATTTTTCCTTTCATTGTCATGGTATTGTTCCCATGGCATTAAGTAAGATTGATGTCAGCCCAAAAAAAAAAAAATCTCTCATTAAGAGGTGAAAGGAGACCTGCATGGTGCCAGGCTGTACTGCATCTGTCTAGCATGAGGGTGCTGTACAATGCTCTGTAGCATCTGGCACTGGCCACTCTAAAAAGGATGGTGGATTAGATGGATCATGGATGTAATCCACTTTGACAAGATCTATGTTCCTGTGACTCAAGGAACATAATCCAATTATTCAAAGGAGTGGGCACACCATATATAAAAACACAGACTCTTAAGTTTTCATTTGAAGCAACATAAATGCAATATGTGTTGTATTTAAAGATTGTTTTGATGAGACATATTTGTTCAAATCTTATTTAAACATTTGTTTTAAGCATGAATTTGTGTGTGTTTCTCTTAGGGTTTTTGCTAAAAATGGTAGAATGGCTAAAATGTTTACATCTGCCCACTCAGACTTATATACTGTAATGTTTGATGGCGCACAATTTTAATGACAAAGTTACATTAAAGAGGAAAACATAAAAGTACAAATTTAACTTCTTCCTTATCCTGATATTTTTAAATAAGTCTAGCCCTCTACACACCTAACTCTAAAGTATAGCAGATAATCTTTGTTGTTAAGTCAGATGTAGAAAAATCCTTTTGTTTTGTGTCACTTCAGTTTTTCTTTTATTTTTTTTCTTTGTTTGGCAGCTTCATTTTTATTTGTTGGTTTGTTTTTTTTATGTATGTATTTTTCAATTGTATATATTCATTAAGGTTGCATCCTGACCTTAGTTACTGCCTCAGTTAATAAAAAAAATCTTTGAGCATTGAGTGGATTCTCTGGGATCTGGCAAGCCATGCAGCCCAATTACAGTTTTCCATGTGGTTTGGAAACAGAGAGGAGAGTGTATGGATTCCTGCCTGACTGCAAACTGCAACCTCAGAGAAAGCACTGAGAATCTCTGTTATCCTCAAGCCTCAAGAAATATCCAACTGAATTATCAAATGCATATGGGGTGGGCAAACAAGTTATTGGGAGAAGGAGGTGCATGGTCAGGAAGAGGCAGAAGGAAGGATGACAAGCAATATGAGTGCATCCAATATTTTCCCTTAGAAAATGAAGTTAAAGCGAAGCTGTAACTATGACTATGGGTCATTAGATCATCAACTAGTTTAATTCTTGCAATTTTTTTAAGCACTTTAACTCAGCTGTGAATTAGCCCTTGACTTCAGTATCACTGGCTTTTTTTCATGCTCTGTGAATGATTTGTGATTTTAGAGGCACGGAGTGGCAGACACTCATAATTATGCCTGCATACAGCTCAAATTAATTTGTGTATCTCTTTTCCACAGAATAAAAAGCTCTCTACACAGCATTTAGCTGGTTCTTCTGTGCTTTCCTATGCTCTGCTTGCTCTAGTACTGTTTTCTCTGGGTTCATTGAAATAAGGGACCTCAGCTTCTACAGTCCAATCCCACCTTAAAGCTCACCTTTTCAGAAGGTTTGTAAGCTGGTATTCAGGTAATAACACTCACAACAAAGGCTGATTTGAGACTTTCTAAATATTTCAGGAGCAAAATAGGCATGATTAAATACTGTGCTATCAAAAAGGATTTGCCAACTTGGAATGGTGTATTTCTCACTTCTACAGTGTCCATTTTGTGGTTATCACAGGTAATCACAAATAGTTATATAACAGTAGCACTGAGAGAAAAGGATTTACTGTTATTAAAAAGGATCTATCATAAATTCCCCTCTGCACAGGGAAAAAAATTGAACTTAAACAGAAAATCAACAACTTGTTTCTGAAAATCCCAAATGAACCATTTGCCTAGCCAGGTATACAGAGTTTATTACTTGCAATCTCTGGGTCACAACTCTTTTGATTGCAGTCCCAGCAGTAATATCTAGTAATAAGGTGTTATACAAATTTTTCTAATGAATAACTGAGAAGACAGGAATCAAAACTCAGTCTCATGAACCACTTTTCCTCTGGAAACATTCTGAACCCATTTTAAGGCACCCTTACATTGCAAAGCATAAGGTAAGATGCCTACCTAGTGCGCAGACAGACCTGACACTGTAAGGTCATAGTGGGGTATTTCCTTCACATTTCAGATTGTTGCTGCTTTCAACAGATACTGGTGTAAATCACTCAAAAACATCCACGTCACTGACTGTTCACTGCCTAAGTTTTTAGGAATAATGCACAATCGGTACTGTAGTAACAGAAAAAGCTGAGCTACAGCTGATTTGAGCATCTTTTGGAGACCTGCAGAAAGTCACCTAAGCAAAACCAGTAATTCTCCCTACAATGGCACAAACACACTAATAACAGGATCACTGTTTCAGTTCCTGTTGTCCCATCTGCTTGATGTCATTCTTATGTACAGAACAGCAAACTGGGACATAAGAATATGACTCCTGATTGTCAGGGAAAAAAAGTTGGAGTCTTCTATTAAATTCTAACCTAGTCTTCCTTAAAACCCTGGTACTTAGTGACTTTTTCAAAGATACTGTTCCTGCAAACTTTGTGTTGATTTGCATCTCAAATTCATGTTCATTGATAAGGTTGCATGGATACATATTGGTCAGAAAAAGATTGTTAGCTTTGCAGTAAAGATGTGAAAACTTGATTCATAAGAAACAAATCAAACACAACACAATTAATTGATCCCTTTCTTTCTCCCCAGACTCCTTTTCCAATTGTCAGTTTTATCTGAGCAAGTTGACATCATACCTGCTGGACATCCATTTTCTAAGAAAGCCTTGGCTTAGGAAGTGATAACCCTACTTCATCCTACGTGCTTCAGCCTCTATTCCTTTGCTTTTACACCTGTGTATCTAACAGTAGAACTTACCTTCTTTCAGCCTTCAATCTCAGGTCAATCTGTCCCTCACCACAGAAGTCAATTCTTTCTTGACAGATACCTTCAATCATTTTGTACTAATAGTTCTCTAGACATGACATAGGAGACACATGAATAACTGAAAGTTTTGAACATGGATTACCTATTCTTTTGACTTCCTGTAATTTATCCCTTTTTACTGGTAATAAATTATTTTGATTACATTATAACATTGATAACTTAAATTTCATCATGATCAGTAAAAAATGCTGGTGTAACAGGAGACATCCTAGACAGAAAAGAAGTCTCCTACATATCTGCTATGTCCATATCCACAGGTTTCCATTTAAAATGTTGTTTGTGGGAACCCTTCTCATCAGGTTCATGCAGGGAAGCATAACTAGAAATACGTGCCAACAGGTACACATACACGCCAGAAGCAATAGTGCCTGTTAAGTATATTGCCACCTTAAATACATTATTAAAGGTACTCTAATCTAAAAACCTGTATAGGGACACAGTTTTTCCTAGTTCAGCATTCTGGAAAAGTTTCTAAGGGAATCCAGTCAGGAATAATATTTTGTTTATTTGTTTTAAAATCTCATTCAGTTTTCAAATCCAACTGCTAGAGGTATTCAAGGACACCAGCCCATTATATTTCAATATTATTATATCGTCATTATCCATTATCTTGTCATTGCTGTTTTGTTATTCAGATAATATTTATTATTCCTACTGAAGAGCATTGAACCTTCAAGACAAAGCTAATGTTATGTTTATAGCCTGAGTGCAGAAACAACGAAACATTTCCTAATGTAGTTTCCCCTTCTCTTTCACCATGATAAATAATTACACCATGATAAATAATTACTTCATGATAAAAAGGCTCTTCAGACAACAGCAATTTTACTTTTTTGTTGGAAAAGTTGTTTTCAGTGCATTACATGCACACAACATCAACAATTCAAAGTCAGAGTTTGACTCCTCATCCAGATTTCTCCCAACTCCGCAGGTAATAACTTTTCCAAGAGGCAACCTCTGCTACTCAGGCATATCACTGCTGTGTCTCAGGTGTATAAAAAAAACCAAGCTGGTAAGAAGTTCATTCAACAGGGAACTCATCATCAAAGGGTGCAAAAGAAGTCAGTATGGACACATGTGTTGCCCTTCTGGATGCGAGCTGTCCCTGATCTTGCACAGTGCACAGGCCTCGTAACAAAATCCTCCTACTCGCAGTTCTTATTCAGTTAATAATAACTCACACTTAGAAGAGCTCTAAGATGAACACCCATGGAGGCAGAAAGCAAAATTATTGGGAAAGAGAATTAAGACCCTAATTGGTACAGATTGGCACTACCTGGCACTAAGGTCTGAGGCTGTCACTTGGATAAGAAGGCAAAACTACAAAGACATTTCCCTGGGTATAATTCATAATTACATGAATGAAAATGTAAACTAGTGGGACGACTCCCAGTAACTGCAGGGTGGATCATCATGGATTCTATGGGTTACTCTTTTGATTTCCTGTGCCTTTTCCCTCTGTCCATTTCTTTCTAAGGAGCTGAGATAACAGGGTTGTACGAGAAAAGGAAAGAAATAGAATCAGTTAAAACAGTGTGACAAAATGAACTTGGCAGCAGTCCAGAAAAGCTGATATCAGAGTAGGGAGACAGAAGGCTCTGATGGCTGCAGGCTCTGGCAGCTAAGGTGGGTCATCTATCAGCCGAACAAGACAGTTTTAATGGATAGCATATAATTAGTTCACGGCCAAAATTTTGTGGGTGGGACAAGGAAGTGCTTGAGGCGCTAATGCTCTGTTGTGTCTTCTGTTGCACCAGCAGCAGAGGGCTGGGGGCAGTCGCCAGCCAGGCGTGACCTTCCCTGAGGCTGCCATCGGACACACTCACTTAATTCTCAGCAGATGAGCACAAAGAACAGGACTCTCATAAATTCTCATCTTTGGTGCAGTTCCATTATTAATGCTGGCAGTAAACATCCATTTGGAGTAAAGACTAGTCCACCATAAAGCTCTTGAGAAACCTGCTCCCTTGTGCCTAGCTGTCACCTGACAGGTCAAGCAAGCCCAGGCTGGGCTTTCGAATTTCACTGAAGAAGTTTCAGTAACAAGCACCACAAGGAAAAGGTCCATCTATCAGAGAAACTTTTCAGCTCTCACAAGCACAGACTTACTTAAGCACATGCAATTTTGCAATTTTGGAATTTGAAATAACTTTATGTATTGCTTTTTGTGCTTAACAAAACATATCAGCTGAATACATTCAAGTTTTAGTGAAGATATCACGCTATATTAGCTTTTATCCTGTTTGAAAGATAAATACGGTTGCAGCAATGACATTTTGCTGACATTTTTATAGCCATACCTACAAAAAAAATCTGTGTTGAGCAACTATTACCCCATGGTGGCCTAACTTTTGAGTCAGTAACAATTTGCATTGATAGGAGGCACACTTTTCCCTGTTTACAATATCTGTAAACCTACTAGCATTTCTCTGTCATACCAAATCTCAGCTGTAATTATTTTTGACAGGGACCTAGCTCATTTATTATCTTTTTCTCCCAACTGTAAAAGAAGGATCATTTTATTCCTTAAATTGTTTTCCAAAAAGCTTATTTGCAGCAACAATCAGTTGTTTCCATGCTATATAATTTCCATAGCAACTGTGCTTACCATGAGAAACAAAGCCCTAATTGGCTGAACCATGTATGGTAACCTACTAATATTAAAGAAAGTCATCTGTTGCATGCAATTTTCCAAACCAATAAATCACTTCCACAACTCCTTTTCATCTTTTGGGTAAGAGCATTGGCACATTGGAAGTTTCTGTGTTTTTTACAGGAAATGGAGCCAATGAGTCGGTATGGTTTTTCACACACTTTAATTTACAAAATATTTCATTTTCAAAATTACTCCTTAGATAATGTATGCACTAATATAATCAACTTTTAAAAAACAACAGTTTGTGGAAACTAGGATTATTCCTTGCTAATTACTACCTTGAAAAGGAAGCAATATTAATATTAATTTCTCAGAGCAAAACTTCAGTCAATCTCTGAAGGGATTCATTGCAATTCACATTATGTCTACATCAATTCAAACAGAAAAAAAGGACTTCTTACATCCCTAGGCTTCTTCTAATGTTCTTATTGGGAATCTCAGCTTTCAACTCCCAAAATATAGAGGAAAGTTAATATGTGACCAGGATCACCACAGTGCATGCTTTGTCCAGCTAGGAAATTAATTAACTAATTGCATAGTAAATTTATTCATTTCTGGGAATATCAGAAGTAAAGCATTCTTTTCCACTTTCTCAGTAACTTTCACTGCAATTTTTCTTGCCTGAAGGTTCAGAGACTCCTTTTGCTCTTTATAAATGAGTAGGCTGTGCATTAGGGACTAAGGATTTAGCAGGAAGAATGTTGTTAATGTAGCCAGCTCAAAGTACAGTGCAACTGAAAATGTGATGCTGTATTATATCTTCAGTATTGAGTTGTCACACTTTCCATCACTGAAATCACCAAACTGATGGTTTGTTGCCACAACCATCAACCAACCTGATGTCTTTGTGCCTTGCTCTGAGTTCCCAATGCGTGATCTCTGCCCTGTGCTGACGTTTTTCTGCTTCACAGCAGTCTCTTTTTCCATTTTTTTTTTCCTTTTACCCTTATACCAGCCACGAGCTAGATTTCAGCTGCAATCTCAGAGGGAAGACACCAGCTGCTCCTTTCTCCATCAATCCTCTGAGCTCCTCAAGCTGGTGCCAGCAGATATAGGAAGAGACACAATGATCTCCTTCAGATGTCATGAGTTGCTCCTCTGTCCCCCCAGGGCCTGGGAGGAACAGACTGTTTCTGAATTACAAGAGGTATGCAGAGGAGGATAGGGAACTTCTCATCCCAACACATATCCCCACAGGGCAAAGGACACCTCCCCTGAGCAAAAGTGACTCAGAAGGCATAATGCATAGAAAATACTGTAATTCACACCATACAGCATCAGCAAAGGAATTATAATAATTCACTCTTCAGATTAGAATCACATTTAGATTCATGGTGAAATACAAGCAAAAGAAGCTTTTGCTTTTAATGACCTCCAATGGACCCAAATGTCTGAGAATAATTTGGTAGAGGGCAGAAGAGCTCCTTTTCAAAGCAGTCTGAAAAACTATAATAAGGTTGGTGCAGTGTGCTTCCCACACACTGAGATTGGGATACAGAGACTTCAGGTTTGGCACCCAACCTTTCACACAGCCTCTCGTGGTATTCAGTAGAAAAACTACTCAGCGCTTAAATGAAAAGCAAACAGAACAAAATTAAAAGAAGCATTGGCTTTGATGGTTCAGATTTTAGAACTAATTTTAAACCTCATGGGCTCCTCTCTTTTATTCATGTTGAAAAAGTTGAATTATCTTGATTGATGTGCCACCTGCTACAAACTTTACCTCTTGGGCAGGGTTTATTCTTTAAACAAAATTTTGTGTAAAAAGACCCCCAAGCATATATATACCAAATATCCATGAAAACTATATCCTAAAATACACAGATATCCTCTATGGCAACCATTCACATCAGCTCCATTTTATTTACTTTTTTCTAAACTACTGCCACAACACATTTATTTTATGAACAGGGATGTTTGATTTGTGTACATCCAGCCAATGCCTAGGTCAACAGCAAACTCTTTTCTCCAGACTCTGACATTTGGATTTCAAAATACCAAGACATTCAAGAATTGAGTATTAATCTTCACAAACATCTGTCAGGTAACCCTTTATCCTGGTGACATATCTATCAACCTTGTGGTAAGACTAGCAGAGCACTCTATTCTCTCTTTGTGTTTTTAGAAATTACTTTGATGTTTCAGTGCATCTGCAAAAAGCAATCTGGCTTTACCAAAGGTGTCTCATTCCCTTGCTCTATGTGTAGCTTTCTGTGCTGCAAGGCTCCTGGTAGCTCCTTGTTCATGCTTGTACACCTCCCTGTGCTTGAATGGGGCTCTGGACCATGATGGTGTGATAAAGAGCGCAGAGACGGTCATAGAGTGACATTGTTGATCTCTGACAATCTTTTTCAGGGACAAGGTGAGGCTGGGTTTAGGCATAGAGCAAAGAGTGTGTAGGCTGCCGAGGAAGATGAGGACAAAGGGTCCAATATGTGTGGCTAGGACAGAGCTTCTGCAGCTCACTGAGAAAACAGGAGAGGCACAGGAACATTGCTATGCCAAGACCCTCCTGAGCAGCCCTTCTATGGAGGGCTCTGCTGCAGTCAGCTCATAGAAGTTTTCAGCACAAGGAATAGCTAAATATTACAAAATGATTAGGCAAAGAGAGGAGAAGCATGAAACAAGACACAGACAAAGCAGCTAAAATAATATTTGCTACATAATGTGAAAGAGTACGCCTCAGGCTTCCCTCCCTGTGAAGATTAGTAATAGACCAAAGACAGGAAAGACATCAAAATACCTTCAACATTGTTTTTTTTCACCAAAATCTTCTCTTCCTCTTACCTACTGCACATTAAATGAGTTCCCTAAAGACCTAAGTGAAAAGGAATAAAGAGATAACTGTGGACAAGCAAGTGGGCAGAACTATTACTGTTATTTCATAAGGGCAAATGGAGACTCAAGAGTAAAGATCCTTTGTTTATTGGTTTTCAGGGAAAGAAAGAACCTCACAGTCTGTGCCAGAACAAGCTTTATATTATTTTATTCTGCTTTGAGCAATGTCACCTCACTGGCTCTGTGAAATTCTAGAGGTTTCTTTTGGGAAAAGTGCAATCACTGTTTCTCCCAGGGCAGGTCTAGACATACACCCTCACATATGCATGTCTACACGTACATCTAGTGTGTCCACAGGTGCCACCAGACTGCTGGTAACCAAACACATATAAAACCCTAAGGGTTTACTGCCCAAGTAGACAAGATAGAGGATTAAGAGGATGAGATCTCTCTTGGCAAATTCACACAGCTGAAAAAGGGAAGCTAGAAGCCCAGCAGGAAGAAGTATCTTGTGTGCTTGACCCCTTCTTACTCTCCTCTCAGAATTCATTGAGCTTTGGAGACAGGATGAGGAATGTATGCACCTTTGGTTTGATCTACTACAGCCATTCCCTTCAAGTGTTTTAATTCCACTTTTTGTCTCTGTTTCTGAGACTGTGTCAGGCTCCTTAGTGCTAAGGGGTAAAAACAAACAAATTAGAAAATGCCAAAGCAGCCTGTCCTCTCTTAATGCTTTAGTTCAGGCAACTGCATTTGGAGATTTTGACCTCAGCTGTTCATATTGGTAGACTGTTGGTTAGGATTCAAGTTGCCAGCGCATAAAAGGCAGTATGGTTTATTGGCCAGCTGACACATCAAAAGCATCATCCAATATGGGCCATATAACACGTTTCTTGCTACTTCCCAAAGTTCAGCACTCCCTTCAGCTGAATACCAAATTCAGAATTAATATATGATCTGAGGGTTGGTAGTACCTGAGTTCTTAGTAGTAGCTGGAGGGTCAGGTTTTCTGGAATCAGTATGGGCTGGCTGAAAAGACAAGAGGAAACAGCCTCAAGCTCTATCAGAGGATGCTCAGATTAGACATAAGAAAGAATTTCTTCAGTGAAAGGATTATCAAGCATTGGTAAGGCAGTAGAGTCACCATATCTAGAAGTACTCAAGAAACAACTGGACATGACTCTTTGTCCTGGGGTCTAGTTTATATGGTGCTGTTCTGTACATACACAGTTTGTGGTAACTGGGAGTGGGGCTGCAGCAGAGCCTCGTCCCTAACAGGCTACAGCTGTGAAAAGCAGGTGAGCAGCATTGAAAGCAAAGAGACCTGGAGTGCCCAGCTGCACTGACCAATAACCAAAAGAACAGAAGGCACGAAGGTGCAATGCATGAACATGAGGGGTATACAAGGTTGGGCTAAAGAATAAGGGCAGGTGCTGGGAGCCTTCTGACGTGATGTGATGTTACTCTGTATGGGCAGACGCCTGGAGCCTTCCGATGAGGTACAGTGTTACTCTGTATGGGTTGAAGCTTTCTGAAATTGTATGACGATGCTCTGTGTATTGTGGCCATCTCAACTGTGGCATGTGCTGTAGCACATAATGCAAACAGCGTTCAGTCAAATGTTGGGCTCAGTGATCTTGGAGGTGTTTTCCAATCCAATTCTATTATTCTGAAGGCAGTTCTCCTACCTATAAGTAACTGTTTTTTCACTTTGGATTTCGCATTTTTTCCCTCATTGTTGTGTGACTTATTTGCTGTCTTACCCATTAGTTTCTGCTAGAATTTCTTATCACAACTTACAGATTTCAAATAACAAGTGAGCTGGGAAGTGATAGCAAGTTGTCAGCCTTCATTGTTCTTGTCCTCTGCTGCCTTTGACGTTGAGGAATGTTTTATCACAGATAGAAGTAGAGCTCTTTGGTTCACTGCAGATGCCACTTCTGCTCTGAACAGGTCCCACCATTTTTTCCTCATCCCACCCTATGCCCATTGTGGCTGGACTAACATATAATGCTTTTCATCTCAAACAACATTGCTTCAGAACAATAATAATATTGCCTTTTCACTAACAGAAACTCCTCTGTCAAGCCAAAGAGAATATAAGTAACTGTGGGGTTTGATGTGAGTTTTTAATTTTTTTCCCAAAGATTTCTCATTGCTTTTTTTTAAATTTTTTTCCGATGGAACTTACTGGGGATAAACTGAGATGTAAGGCATGGTCTGGGGGATGAAGTAGTAAAGGCAAGGCAGTGCAACTATCTACTCAGTGCTAGATGAGAGCAATATTAGGACAATAAGATTAAATAGTTTGAGTGAGTCAAATAACCTTTCCTCATTTGCAAGAAACAGCTTTGTTCCTGTGATTCAGTTGATTCCTCAGTAAAGGTTGTGCAGCTCCTTTGCTGTGGTTTTTACACCAGAAATTAATAAATGAGGCCAGAGTGTTCTGAATCTACTTGGTGACCCACTGGTAGGCAATTTTAGCTACCTGCCCACTATTTGAATGAAGGCTTGCATGGCTGAAGCCTTTCAGCAACATGGTAAGGAATGAGACATAAAGCCATTCAAGAGTGTCAATCACACCTTCAAACAGCTTGTTCCACAGATAGTTGTGTCTCCCTCAGCACCTCCATCTTCTCCAAAAAACGCTGTACAGCAAGACACTGCTGAAGTGTAGAGCTGACTTCTGCCGAGAGGTGGAGAAAGGGTTGTTGTTTTGCTTTGTTTATTTTATGTACAAAACATGACTGCAAACAGGGAGAAAATGCACATATTGAACTCAGTATATGGATCCAGTATGGCTTACCTGAACAATAAAAAAAAAAATCAGAAGGAAGAAAGTTTTCCAAACAAGATGCTGTCCTGTCTTCACTGACTCGTCAGAACAGAGAAAATGACAAAACTTTTGGAAGCACATCTCTTTTAGCCAGTTCTACCCAGAGATTTAATCAACCTCCACATAGATTTCTTAAGACCACTGGCATCCTGACTATTCAATCTACACTGCAAGTGCCCTCTGGCCCATATATGTCCCTGACAAGAGAAAGTTATGTGGGAGATATGGACAGGTGCCCACACAGGTCTTTCCCCATTCAAATCTGTGGTCCAGCAGTCTTGAATCTCTCCCCTCATTAGATGCAGCTATTTTAAGAGGACTGTGATGAAGAGAAGGGATTTGACCATGTCTGAAGAGGTTTGACAAGCTGTAATTGCTTTCTAATCTCTTAACAATGCATGCTTGAAATTATGCATAGGCTTAAGTGATTTTCTTAACTTGGGCTACAGTGGAAAATCAAGCAAATGATTTGGAAGGATGTCTTCATAGATGAGGATATTAGCTATGTAAGGTTAGAATAATCAGGCAGTGATAGATGCCTTAAGTTCTAGTGCACATTTATCTCTTCTGTTTCTTACCATTTCACTTTTAAATTAAAAAAAATAAAATTATATGGTTTCAGGGTGCTTTTCCCCTAGACAGCTTCTCCTGTACATGATACCAGAAAACCCTACAATGACATGCATATGCTACAGTGATACAAATCTTTTGTTTTCCTTTCTCTTGGCTACCAGAATGGGCTTTTATTTTCAGGAATACTGTATGCTCTTTCAGATGATGAAAATGTAAATTGATATATACCCTGAAAGGATAAATAAGGGTACTGACAAATAGCAGCTGATTGACAGGAACTGTTTAAGGGCTGTCATATGGCTGGCATGTCACTTAGTGATCAAATTCTTCTCCTGCCAGTAAAAATTACGTTGATGCATCGTGTGGATTTTAGCCTCTCTATAGCACCATAGCTCCATTCACAGAATTTACTATGACTACCATATGTTTAAAGAGATTGGACAAAGAAATCTCCTGTGCTTGGTTGACTCCTGCTCCATGTTTGTCAGCATAACACACACTCCTACTGGTCCACAGGCACATTCACCAATTTACATGGAAAAATGCAAAGAGTGAGGTCAGTTGGGCTTATCATAGCAGTACATGGGCCTTTCCAAATCCTTTATTGGCACAGGATATCCAGAAGATACTCTTTTAGAGACAAATTTTCTCATTTAAAACCATGACTAAATACATAATCATGGCATTATGTAATCAAGACATTAGTCTGCTAAAGGTTTTTAGGGAAACTTGTGTACAGTATCACCATAGCTCATCATAACTGGAAGTTCAAGGAAGAGGCAACTGCAATTTCATCTCTGTTAAAACAGCTTTCTAGAGCCCAAATTATTACAAATGCAATTATGATTATTTTGAATTCATTGAATTGTAGGATTATAGAATGGTCTGGGTTGGAAGAGACCTTAAAGATCATCTACTTTTAATTCCCTTGCCATGGGCAGGGACATTTTCCACCAAAATGCCCTCAAAGCATTTTGGTATGGGCAGGGACATTTTCCACCTCAAAGCCCCATCCAATTTGGTCCTGAACACTTCCAGAGATGAGGCATCCATGATCACTCTGGTCAACCTGTTCCACTGTCTCACCACCCACACAGTCAAGAGTTTCTTCATAAAATCTAACCAAAACCTACAATCTTTTAGCTTAAAGCTATTACCCTTTGTCTAGTTGTTCTTGGACCAAAACTGTGCCTTTTTTTGAAGGATACTAAGTTGAGGTTTAGCCTAAAACAGTCTGCACTCACTGCTATTAAGAGGCTGATTTTAAACTGGCTTCCTGATCATGACAAATACTTAAACACCAAGTACATACACAGTCAGTCCAGGTCATCACTTCCTTCATTTAATATTGCCACATTCTGCACTACAGGATGCTTTGTGAGTTGAACGAGCTGGGACCATGAATGCAAATAGTGCAAAGCTGCAGGCCAGTGCAGAAGAAAGGTGCCACCAACAGGAAGCAAGCATCGCTGCCCCAAGGAGAGTGTGCACACCAAATGCACTTGGTATGCCAGAACTGGGAAGTTGCACCCTCCCTTCCTCTTTGTGCTCATTATTTGTCAGATGTGTGTCAGAGCTCGGCAGTCACTGTGGGAGGGAGGGAAGGAAATAAAGCAGCTAGACAGGAGACAGAGAGGCATTTGTGCATGGCATGAGGTAGAGGAGGGCTGGTAGAGTTTGAAGGCAGATTGGCTGTTGTAGAGGCAGTTCCCATTCCTGAACCATTGGCACTGAGGCAAGAGAGGTGGGAAGCCAGTGCCACACAAGGCAGAAAGGCAGGGCTGTGGAAGGCAGCATTCTGAAGGCACTGATGGAAGGAGGGAAGGCATGGATGTGGTGGCTCTACTATTTCTCTATCGGAAAAAGAAAGCAGCATTGATCAGCACACACAAAATGTCTGGAGATCTGAGTTTTGATGACACCAAAGGAAAAATCAGTATAGGAGAGAAAGGCATAAAGAATTTTAGCAATGGAAAGTAAGGCATCAGCATGTACAGCACAGACCAGAGGCAAATTTAGCAGAGGGCAGACTGCAGAACTGACATTTTATTACTGTCTATTTCTGCTCACTGTGGAAATATAATATAGTAATCAGCTAATTCTTAATCTTGTCTGCTTATTAACTTTCTGCCTAATTACATGATACAAAACTTGAAATTAACAGAACATTTAGATATTACAGATTTGTTTATTCAAGGTTCCCTACAGCAAGCTGCAGAGGAATTATTCAAAAATTTGAAGTGAAGCATTGACGAAGAAATCCTTAGGAAATAAAGTCATTACTCAAGAGAACAAAAACCACTTCAGGGAAGCTCTGAAGATCTGGCAGTCATCATTTTTTTTTTAAATCTGACTTAAATTCAATAAAGTTTTCATGAAGTGAACGCACCTGTTCTGGAGCAGCTGAATGCTCACACGAAACCTTGAAAAACCTACAGCTTAGAAGGAGTTCTGCCAAATAGCCTACATTTTATCTTTCTTCCACTTTGACACATTGATATAAAAAGCAACATCTTTGCTTCTCAGAAGTTCATCTGTCTCTTCTCATGATGATTACCCAGATGAAGTCATACTTCTCGTGATGACAGTCATTTTACTAGAGCTACATTTGATGCTGCAAACAACGGGGAATTAGTCACAGATGCTGATGGACTCTTAAGAAGCCAAGTGTTCCCATGGAGAGGCTCCCCTGTGATGAAACCATGACAATAAAAGATCCAACACTCCTGGCACACAGAATGACAATGATGTAAAGAAGAGTACTTTGTGACGTTTTCCTGGAGGCATCCATTTTTGATCCTGTACGTCATACATGATGCAAAAACAGACTAGTGTGTTTTGAAAAGAATACATAAGAAAATATATTCCCAGGAAAAATCTGCTTATAAAAGCCTGCTTTTGATACAGTGTTTCAACATATTTAATAGATAAGAAATAAATAATAGAGGAAAATATGTAGTAAAATATTATTTTTCATATAAAAAACATGCATAATTTGAACAAAAAACAGAAAAATTGCAACCTGTTCTTTCAAAACATGTTAAGAACCTTTGCCCTGTTCTTAAAAAAAGATAATCAGATTAAAACACCTGGATACCTGCCTCTTGGGAAGGCAACCCTTGGTGGTAAACCATTAGAATCTTGGCATCCTTCTCCATCCTAGCTATTTCAGGATGATTTCCCTTTCTACCACGTATGCCACCAGCCCATTGCCAATCCCTTTCTGAGTCTTCTCCCACTTCAGAAACCAAGTGCTAAGCAAGTCTAGCCCACCAAACCAGCCAGCCTGCAAACACAGCCTCTGGTCCCCATTGCACACAAGTGTCTTCTGCTTTCCTAGCAAAACAGCAGAGCAGTCTTCAAAAGAGAGGATTTCCTCTGCCCCAACCATGAGTATATGACTTCCTCAACATCTTCTTCCCCTGCCCAAACCTAATGCTGCAGGCTTTCTCAGCACAACCAGCCTGATACCAGGGTTCTCTCTGCCTGCTGGGGTGATTTGTAACCCTGTGGTGCCAGGAATCCTGCCACCTCAAAATGTCACTCCTAACTGCTTCTCTTCTCATGTAGTTCAATTTGAAGAAAATACAATACCCACAGAAACAAAGGTCATGTGATCAGGCCAAAGCCACATGATCAGCTAAAAAGTGAGAAGTTTTTCACAGCATCAGGGTTACAGTCCTTCTCAGAAACAATAACTGCTTTACAGAGAAATAGATGCTCTCCTTCCTCAGCTGAGGCAATAGATAAGCTCTATTGAAGTCAAAGCAGTAAATGCACTTTGAAATTCTGAGAAGTACTTGCACAGCAATTTCCACAAATTGATCTCCTTTTCTAAAGCACTTCAGAGTGTTGAGATCATTGCTGTTGAGCAGAAAGAGTTAAGTGTAGCAGTGCTACAGAGCCCTCATTATATGCTGACAATGATGTTTTGACATGTTTTGACTTCAGTGCTCTCTTCATACTGTGGACAAATACTGAGTTGTCTGCCGATCTGCTCTATGCTGAAAGTTCTCCAGAAGTTTTTGAATACAAAAGGTCTAAACCCACTCCAAGTAAAACCACCATTGATTTCCAGAGGCATAAGAGAAGGCTTTATAAAAGGATCATATTAGAAGATACAAAAAAACCCTCTTTATGAAATATCACCCATATTCATGAAAGCTATACAGTTATTCCATAATCCAAATATGTTTAACAACAGGAGTAAGAACCATCTCATCTTACAAAACAGCTCCTCTCAATTTTTGAAGTGCAGAGCTAAGTACCAAATGGTATCTGTGATGATAAATGACAAACTGAATCTGAATTTTGACCAGCGGGATGCACTCATTTTACAGCTACAGGCCTTTTTTGAATACACTGGTTCATCTGAACAGGTAGACATCATCCATTAGGAGCTAAACTTAGCCCAGCAATTTTGTGTATGGCATGAAATATCGAGATTGTTTCACCACTGCGGATGGGTGGGACCATTAGCACACTGATTGAATTATCCCAGATTTGTAGGCTTTATTAAATAGTTCCTGAACTCAGCCTGATACAGAAGAGAACTCTTCCCTCAATGAATATGCTGCAAAGTACTCCTGCCACATGCCCTGCTGACCCAAATGAAGTCAGGGATTTCCACACTCCCAATTCAGTGCAGCTACTAGGTGGCATATAAGAGCCAGCTCTCCTGACTTGCAGTCGTGCCCGAGATCTGGAGATCCCTGCCCATCCAGGAAAACTTCGGTGCTGGCCTCTTGATCCCTTTTTGTGAGAAGCCTGAGAAGCCTCAAATTTGGCACATTACCCAGCACCAACGACAGTGCTTATGACCCCATCTTAAGATTCTGTGCATGAAAGAACAAAATCTGTTCCTCATGCAAATGTGATAATAAACAGCTTTTACAAAGTAAAAGTATATCCAGCATGACTGGTAAAAGATGGAAATGAGCTTCCATAACTCCTCACTCATGTTGTAACTGGTTTTACTTTATTGCTGGCTTTACTTTACTGATGTCCTTTCTTTCTGTAGTAGAAAAATCTCACTCTGAATTTTAGTTATCTCACTATCGCCACTAGCAACAGAAGCATATTTGGTCTGGTAATTCATTTCTGAAGCTGCTCTGGGGTAGGCATAGTAGTGATTTGTAAAGCTACTGTTTTGTCTGACCATGCTATAACAGAAATCAATTGTTCTTCTCACAGAAGAGGTCTCAGAGCACAAAATAGTGCAAGATTTCAAAAGTATCCCAGTTAGTTTTTCTGTCTCTGTATCTTTAAGAGATGGCAGGAAAAATATACATTCAGTTTAAAGAAGGAAGAGGCCCACTCAAGTCATCCACAGGTGGTTATGTTTTTTACTCTATCCATCCCACAGGAACAGGGACACCATTGTATAATTCTTTAACCTATCCTGACAGTATGGTAGGCAACTCAAAGGACTGAAATTGCATCATGACAATAGATTGTGAACACAAGGAAGGTTTGTAATGGATTTTTAAACCCATTTTTTCTACATCAGAGTCCCCTTTGGCTTCTGGCAGTTGGATCCTGCAAGAAAGTAGAAATGACAAGTTGTGAAAGATACTAGGAAAGGGCAGGGGCAACAAGGGGGACTGAGGTAGAGCTTTCTGTGTAAGGAGAGAGGGCGGACGTGAAGATCATCTTAGCTGAATTAAATCACACCAGCAGATGTACTCATACCTGCTGCCAGCTCCGCTGAGAAGATGCAGGCACAAAAGATAAACCCAAATTACCTTTTATCAGGTTATGTTGCAAAGTTGAGAGGTGGCATTAGGATGATTGGAGGCTTCTCAGAGCACACAGCCCAGTGATAAAGTAGAACACTGCAAATGCAGCAAGCAAAATAGTTCTCTCATCCAAATCTAATGAATTCACTAATCATGTTGTTGTAATTTTCTTTCAAGATATTGGTAGAATAAGTGGGTACCTGGGGAGCCAGTACTGCTTGTGGAATCCAGAACTTCTGCTTCTCCTTTATTGGTGTGCGTGGGAAAGTGCTTTCCCTGGATGTATTTATATGCTGGCTTTAAATACTTATATTTACTCGGGGACTCTAAATACTGTTATAAGTGGTAAATTGTCTTTAGGTCATCTTCCTGATGCATCCCAGATTAAAGCTAATGCCCTTCAGGTAGGTGCTATTAAATTAGCCTACCACCACCTGACAGGTATCCTCTAATCAAAAATGTATTGTCTTCTCTGTTTAGATCAGCTTTAGCTCCTTCTGGGTAGAAAGATAATCCCATGAGCAGTCCAAATGTTTTCAGATGTGTGGAGTTGTGTAGGCCAGAAACAAGAAGGAAATTACTTGTTCCCCTTAATTATAACTACAATTTATATTTGAGTAGGACTTTTATTAGGTGGTAAAACTTTGTGCTTTGTACTTTTTCTTTGCATGCATAAAATTTAAATTGCCAATTTGATGCTGCAACAGAGCAAGCAGTGTCAACTTTCTAGGCCTTTTGGTGGTTAAAAGCTTTCTTTAGGGACATCAACAATTCTGTTCATAAAGTCCTAAATTTCCTCGAATGCCCAAATAAGTGACTGCTCAAGAATGCCAGCTTGATTTAGGACTGGTTGAACAGGAACTCAGATATCACACTTACAGTTTACCACAGTGAAAAGTGGATTGGTTAGGAAAAAAGCAGCTGGGCATAGGTTAATTTTTAATTTCTTTTTAATGGGTTTCTGATATTTCTTTGTATTAGAAGAGACTGAAATGCTGAAGTGCACTTTCTTTGCAACCCATTTTGCATGTGATGGGGTCCAAGAGTTTGTAAAGAATAAAGGAGTGTCTGTATTTCCGTTTCTATTTGTGGTTAACAGCCATTTCTTGCCTCTGTATCTTAGAATTATTTACCAAGTATTATCAAAGAACAATTCCATTTTATTATATGAGGTATTCCCTTGCAAGTAGTAAGCAGACAAATATTCTGATGTATTTTCACAAGAGTTGTCTAACCTAGGCAAGTCACATAGGAGTATTGTAGTATAAGATGCTCTTCAGACAAAAGAAAAGCATTTTGACAATGAGTTAGTTGACAGATGTCAATTTTAAACAAGATTATCACATATTATCCCAAGAGATTGAAATTATTACTGAGAGCGCATTCAGAATATAGATCAGTTCTCTAAAGAAAAAGGAGTTAGAACCAACTGAAATGGAAATGTGGATCCAGGCAGGCAATATAACCAGTTTTCCATCCTTTGAAAGAGACTTGACATACCACTCCAGAAAAACATTAATAAAAGCACCTAATATGTCCTCTTTGGTCAAAGCCTTTCCTCCTAAAAACTACATGAAAATAAAAGAAATTTGGAAATTCTTTGAGCTGACACAAAGCTTTTCACAGCATCTATAGAAAAGTGAATCTCCAACTATATTAGAAAATTGGCATTTTAATTTTTTAATATATGGCTACTAGCACACACATATCCCTACAACTCATGACAATCCAAGTGTGCGCATGTACATGCGTAAAGCAGATTGATGACAACTTTTGACCTGTCAAGTGCATGAAGGATGTCAACCAATCTTCAATACAATGTGCTAATTTGCTAGATGTTATTCCTGACAATTTATTTTAACTCAGAGAAAATATTTTATTTAACTGAAACTGCCAGTCATTTTCATAAATTTTATTAGGGTCTATTCCATTACTAAGTTTTACTTGATGGAGTCCCTCAAAATTTGCCATGTTGCATCTTCAGTAACCCTGACCACTAAGCTACTTTTATTGTCTTATTAGAGTGATTAATAATAAAGTAACGTGGTTTATAAAACACCAGAATATGATCTTCAGAAACTCTGAAAATAAAGCATCATTTCCTTGACACCATTCCCAAACATGTAAGCAAGTAGAGAAAACTATTAATAAGGGAAGTAATGGATGTTCAAAATAGCCCTTTCAAGTCAAAAGAAAATGGAACATGTTGCAGGAATACTGCACAAGATCATCCCCTTTTTCCTATTCCTGGATGACACAGCCCTGAGATAAAATCACTGAGAAGCTTGGATTAAGGTAACCCTCTTAAGGCCTGCGGTAAGATTTTATGTTGGGATTTCTGGAGTGAGATCTGTGGCACACAGTTACTACACAGCAGAGACTTTGCAAACTGAGGCAGGCTTCTTCCAAGCAGCATCCCAGTACTGTCCAGATTGCTGGCCTTCTCTGAATTTTTAGAATCTAGCACAGAGAAAAGACAAGCTGCTGATGGTATATTTGGAAATCTCTTTGACTGAAAGCACAGACCTTTCCCCTTTCTTATTCCCCATTCAAATGGCTGGTAACAGGGAAATAGCTGTCTCATTTCTTCAAGATCCCTCAGAAGCTGGTCCTGCATGAAACAAAAGTGAATGGCCCCATTATGCTAAGGGATCATAATTTTAAAAATACTGGGGAGGCTTTTCTTAGCCAGTAATTGTAAATTCAATTTTAGTACACTGAATGTCAACAGGCTTCGAGGAGCAAGCACATTGCAAGCTGGAGTTTGCCAAGTTCAAGACAATCACAAGTGCTCTTTATTTCTCTGGTCACTCAATAATATTAGACCTCATTAAAGAGGAAGGATTGCATTGCAGAAACTGAGCCCCAGAGATAGCATCTGCTTACAAATACACAGAAAAACTAAACTTGCAAGCTACCATGGTACAGTTTTAGCTGCCACCAAATACAGAGAATACCACCTGGCATTCTCATTTAATATAGCCTTTCTATTGTGCTGCTTATAGGATGTCAAACACAGATAGAAAGAGTAAAATTAGTAATCAAAAGAAGGATTGTGAAATCAGAATTTGCAATAACACTGTTTATAGGCTCTAATCCATAGATCATAGAATTATTTGAGTTGAATGGACATTAAAGATCACGCCAAGCCCCTCCCAACAGAAAAAAGGGACTCTGGAAAAGAAAACATTTCACAAAAAAATATACAAAAACAAAAAAAAAAAAGGAACAACCACATTTTCTAAAAAACCCCTTCCCACCCCCCCCCCCCCTCAAAAAAAAAATTTTTTAAAAAAAAAACAAAAAAAAAAAACCAAAAAAAAAAAAATTTTTTTTTTTTCCCCTCCCTTCTTTACCCAAAAAAAAAAAGCCCCCCCCCCCACCCCAACCCCCCCTTTTGGTACTAAAAGGTGCTCCAAGGTCTTCCCAGAGCCTTCTCTTCTCCAGGCTGAACAACCCCAGTTCTCTCCATCTGTCTTCATAGGAGAGGTGCTGCTGCCCTCTGATCATCTTCATGGCCCTGCTTTGGACTCAACAAGATCCACATCCTTCTTGTGTTGGGGGTCCCAGAACTGAAGGCCTGTATTTTACTGTTAAAACAATAGTATTAACTTTAATTTTATTTTGCAGGGGACTGAACCTTTTCACCTTAGCATCTCAGGGTGCTTTATGTGACACTCCACCCCACAGTAGTTGAAATGCTGCTATGAAATCCCACTGGTATCAAGCACACAAACACTCTGGTAGGACTTATATAAAAATGAAAGTGTAAAGAAAGCTCATAGCCCTGTGCTGCACCGAGGTGTGCTGTCACCCTCAATGCTCACAAGGAGCCGTGCTTGCCCCACCAGAGACAGAAATACACCCACTGCTCTCATATTTCTAAACATGCATATTAATTTATGTCTAAAGCCCCAGTCACGTGCTACCCATTTCCTCTCTTTGCCATCTTTAATTCTGAATGTGGAACAGTATTTCATTACTTTTTCTTTAAATGGCAAACTTGCCTTTAATTTATAAAGAAATTTTGGGTCCACTGATTTTAGTGAAAACAAAACATTGCACCTGAAATGGAGAAAACATCTAGGCTAAAGATGATTAAGTATTCATATTTGTCTCTGCCTTTCAATAGGCATTCTCTCTCCCAAGAGATTGGGGATCAACCTCTACTTAGGTATTTCATCATTGCCTTTGGCATTAAAACCCTGCCCCCTTCAAGCACTGTCTTAGTAATGTTCTTTCTATTCTAAGGAATAAAAATAACAATGAAATGAATGATTAGACATGTTATATGTGACATTCAGTGATGGGAAAAAATGAGATGGTAAAAAGCTGCATTATTTTTATACTGCTTCCTTATGCTTACTTTTTTGTTCCAAGAATAAGATGCTTTCTCTTTTACATTCTGATTGTGCTTTGTGGCAATCATTATTCAGGGAATGAAGCATTTTAATGACTTTAAAATTAATTTAGTAGTCTCAGCCTAGCTCCCAGTGAACACGTGTCCACATTAAAAAAAAAAGCTCACTAATTGGCAGTCTCATTGGCATTCACAGCACAGAAGCCAGGAACTCCATAGACTTTAAAGCCAGAAGTGACCATTGTGATCATCTAGTCTGACAGGTCATGGGACTTCTCTGAATTAATTATTGCTTCAAATCTCAATAGCTGTGATATACCTCAAGCCTGTTTTTTACTAAAAAGTCCAATGTCAATTTTCAGGTTTCAAGTAATGGAAAATCCACTACAATTCCAAGTTATTCTACAGGCTAACTGTACTCCCCATTAAAAAAAAAAAAAAAAACATGATAACTAAAAAGAAAAAAGAAAAAAAAAGATAACTGAAAAGAAATTACACACCAAATCTCAATTTTCCTTTGAATTTCTGTACTATAAACTTTAAAGTTTGTGAATATCTTACACCTTAGTTTGCTAAAGTGAAGTGTCCTACTTGCAAATTATTAGGGTGATATGAACATCAGGACAGGAGGATGCTTTGTTTTTAACAGCGTTGTTTAGTTGTTTGGTCATTTGTCCAGGAAATTGGAAATATATATTCAGAGCATTAGTAATCTTGGGAACTGGGAACTCCCAGTATCCATTTCCCACAATGTCCCAATTCCTAGGCTAACCACTGGTGGAAACTGAGACTGGACCCTGGAATACCGAGTAGTCTTCTTCTGGAAGATGGGTCACTTTGTTGGTCAAGAACACAGTGTTTCTGAGAGCAAAGAGAAGACAATGGAAAGTTTTGTATTTAGCCTGAAGTGTGAGGCCCTTAATTCAGAGAGAGTACATTATACTACAGTATATAACATATACATTATATAATATTAAACTTAATGTTTGAATAGTGGACGAACTCAAAGAAGAGCTTAAAACTCTCCACAGTCCTTTCCGTCCCTATCCTCTTTGCCTGCAGAGTGCCATGGTATTTTTGGTTATAATTCAGTCTATCCTCTTTATACTTTCACCCCTGTATTCCCTGTGTCATACCTATTAACTCAGTACTACTCACTGGATTTTACCTTACAGATCTGTAGTCCAATATATTGCATCAACAATAGTTTTTTTGTTAAATCGTTAATGTTAGTTTGCTAATTTTTCAAAGTTAGAATATGACCAGCTTACTACTGGCACTATGATGTTGGAAAGCAGCTCCATCTTTTCAAGGGACATAATTAGACATAGCTAGCACTGCATATGCCAGCAATAGAATAAGTGGTTTTTCCAACAGATTGAGTTAATAGGGATTCACCCTAATTAAAAGCTTGAAGTTTTAATGAAAATATAAAGCCTTTCTTGGGAAAGATCTCTGCTTTGATTCACATTCAAGTCACAGTGGCAGCACGGTTCTTAAGAGACCACCAGCAGAAGTGAGGCTGTTGAACACTCCAGGAGCCCTCAAGAGGACCAAGGTATGAAGCTTATAATAAGAAGGCATAGTAGCGGGTCAAGGTCTACCAGTGAATAAATGGTGCATTTGTGCTCTAATTAAAGCACTGCTGTTTCCTTCTTTTTTGGCTGTTAGAGTTTATGTGTACCTGCAATGTGTTAGGGTAGAAACTCTGACCTCTAGTTTAGACACAGTTTAGTCTAAGTAGACTAAACAATATTTTATTCTAATGGCGCAACTGAAATTTAGGAGAATTTTTTATGTTTTGTTTGGGGTTTTTTTATGCATAAGATCCTCTTCCCTGTAGGTTCAAAGAGAAGAAAAAGAACATTGAACAGCTGATTACTACACACACACACACACACACACACACACACACACACACACACACACACACACTGCCTTGGTGTTAAGAAATTCTTTTTAATAGGTGCTTTAATTACTTAATATAATTACTTAATAGCCTGGAATAAAGCTATAACCCTTTGGTTGCGGTTATGATTACTGACAGCTAAAATATACAGCTCTGGCAGAGTAAGTTCCTCTCCAGAAAATAAAGCCTCTGCCTCTGACACTACCCAATACTCCACTTAATTACGTTATCCTTCATTTAGATGGTGATTCTATTGCAACATCTAACAAGGATAAGATATTGCACAGTAATGGTGAGTGGCTAGGACAGCTTCTTGATCAAGGCATTTATTGAATTACACATACTGAGGATGCAGCTGGACAGTGAAAACTGATGCTTTCACTAGGTGATGAAATCCTGCTCTGTTGTCTTTTAATACAGACTGTATCCAAGCAAAGATTAAAAGAAGAAATCAGGAGTGTAATAGATTACATGCACTGTAAGATTTCTGCCCTGATATTTTTATTCATAACAATATTATCTCTCTTATTATCTTCATGACACTTTAGGATCACTCAGTTGGCCCGGCTACAGATCTACCAGTTGTCCCAATTAGGTGAAATCTTCAGTACAACAGATATTAAGTGGAGCTATTAAAATCTTCTGCAAAGCCATTACAAACTGAACATTAACCATACTGGGGCATGTGAAAACGCTAACCTTTTAAAGCCAAGTCCATCTTTCTCTCCAGCGAGAGAGCTGTAATCCAGCATTTCACAGGGAATGAGGCTCTCTGGCAGTGCCTGTGCAGTGCAGGGCAGGGAGCTGGTTGGCTGTGCTGGCAGCAGAGCTGGGGCTGAGGAGCTGGCAGCACCTGCTTTGGAGAGCTGCCATGAGCACAGCAGGGCCGTGCCAGTGCCCAGCCCCAGGGCTGCCCTGGGCTCCAGGGACAGCAGGGACAGCAGCCTGGCACCATCCCATGCCTGGCACCCCATGCCTGGCATCCCATGCCTGGAATCTCATGCCTGGCATCCCACACCTGGCCTCCAATGCCTGGCATATGGACTGCCCACAAAGGAGCACCCCTGGGCCCTGCTGACACAGCGTGGCATGAGGATGGTCTTTGGGGTCCCACAGCAATTTCAGAAGGCCTTTAGGACTCCCTGTTTTAATTAGGATATTAAGCCTGAATGACCACTGAAGCCAAGGGATAATCCTGGATCAAAGCCAGGAAAGACAAACTGGATCAACCCCAATACAGGCAATCGACACAATCAGCACTGTAATTATTTTAGAATAACATGGCTTAGCAAATAGAGGTGGATTTGAGTTCAGGGACTCATATGCTCAGCCTTAGCAGCTATGCAAAAGACCTTTCCTGCAGAACAGACCATGCTGTCCCGCCTCTGGGTCTTTTCTCCCTTAGCAGCCAAGAGAGCATTCCATTCCCCAATGTGCTTTACCATAAGATAAAGCCTCAAACATCCTGATCTCTGCTTGAAAAAGAAAGGTAATCCATTCTGATTTAACTAGAAAAGACCTCTCAAAAATTTTGGAGGAAGAAAGGAAAGGAAGAAGGAAAGAATATTAAATTTTATTATAAAATGGGAGAAAGTAGCCAAGAGAATGGCTCATGAGGGAATAGCTGAGTATTCCTACCAAAACACTTCTCAGTATTTGGTTTCGGTAGCAGCAACTTCATTTTTAAACATTTGAAGGAAAACTGTGCAAAAGCTTTAGAATAATGCCAGTTAGGATTAGCTGTTCTACAGGTTAAAGGCATTTCCTTTGCCTTACTCTTGATTCAAGAAAGGTAGAAAAAATTTTATGTGCATTTGGTACATTTTTTCAGTTAAACATTCACACACATACAAAGGATCATCACCTCCAAAAACTTTTAAATAAACACTGTGCAGCCTTCTGGAAACCCCACGTGGTTACACAGGGAAAGACACACGGCACCCTTAGGACAAGCATTCAGATGTGAGCGCTGAATTTCACTCAGCAGTTTACATATATCCTCCAGGGGCCAGTTAATTGACCAAATGAAGCACTAAAATCTAATTCCGTAATTCTGCAGGAGAGGAGAGTATATGGAGGTCTGACTACAATTGCCAAAATCTTGCTTTGAGAGACATATGGCAATCTAGCCCAATTGCATGGTGGCTGCCAGAAAAATTGTGTTTCTACTTTAAGCTCTGTTCCTGCTTCATCATTGTCCCTGTCCCCATGTAGTCATTTACACCTGTGCAAAGTGAATGGAAAGCATTTCCAAGTGTGAATGAGAACAATTTATCATTCCTTTCTACACCCACAGCAAAGAGGGAGAAGTAGGCACTGAATTTATCAGGTTCCAAAGAGATTGAAAATTCAAACAAATGCTTTTGTACAATTCTTTTATGAAGGAAATTAAACACAAAATTGTAGTCTAAGACAACATTATCATTTGTAATGCGCCTTCAACCAGGAAATACATAATTATGCTACCCTTGGAAGCCACTGCATGGCTACATTTTGGACATTGTGAATGCTATTAACTCCATTAAAATTCAATGAAGTAATACATAAGCAAAATTAGCTTAAATAGCAAGAAGATTTAAATTTAATTGGCTTAAATAACCTTTGTTTAAATTTATATATTTATGCACACAGATATATACACCATTCCTCACTAAAGTTAGCACAAAATATTAATTGCAAAGGAATGGTGTTCAAATTACAGTTTCAGAAACATTAAAGTGTTAGAGTAACAATATCAGAAAGGACTGACTTGCACATAAATTCTTACATATTATTCCATATTGATTCAACTGTCACAGGAAGTTTTGTTTTCAAAATCTTTCTGTGGCCACCAGGCTGACCTAAAGCTTAATTATATCCTTGAATACAGTGATACAGAGCTTTGGCTTTTAAATTATTATATTAATAATAAAAATCATCAGAACTTGGAAATCACATACTTTATGAAAACAAAATCACATTTACATGAAGAGCTAATAATACTTCAAATGGGAATGTTTCATATAAGTATTTGAATCTCTGTTTGAAAACATAAAGAAATGTGAATTTACAAATGGCTAAGTACATTCACATTGGATCTACAAACTGTTTCACAAATCCTCAGCTACATCAGGTACAGGATAACTGGAAAAGAAGCATTATAATAATGGCATCGAGCAGGTATTTGCTTCAGGTATTAAATGTGCTTAGATTTATTTGCAGTTTTAATTAAGTTTTCACTTTCTGGGGAGCACTTTATACACATCCAAGAATGTATAATGACAGACCTTGATTTTTTTTTTCTGCTGAACACACACCATTATTTGAGAACCAAAAAGAATGACAATAATTCAGCATGATTTAAATCTGCCTTCCAGCTTTCTTTAACAACAAAAGGAAAAACAACAGCCTTCTGCAAAACACTTTTATAGGTGACAACAATTTTTACTAATTAATTCAAATGTCCATCTCTGAGGAAGAAACATGTTTGGTAGAATTTAATGTAAAAGATCAGCTCCACATCTCTTATGAAATAAAATGTTTACTAGCACAAAATTTTCTACATTTGTACACTATTCTGTTATGCAGATTTTAAAAATTTCTGTCAAATATTATGCATGAGTAATAAAAAGTTTGATTTTTAAATAAGGAATAAATCTACTAAGGAAATATAACTACCAAGCAGCACTTAAAGTATGAAAATTTATCCTGAAGTTTTTTCCACTTATGTGTCTTTAAATGGTGCTCAAGCTGAGCAAGTACTGACACAAAAATATCTTTCTTTCATATTTTTGTTATAGAAATTATTCAGCTCCAAAAAATAGTTTTTAGAAATGAAGTTTATTTCATATTAAGTCTAGCCCACTTACTGATTTGATCAACAGTGCCAGGAAATATATTACTGAGAAATAAAGCCAGTATCCACTCTGTCCCTGCATTAAGAGTCTTGTTTGACTCTTCTTGATTTTACTTTCAGAGTAAGAGCTGCCTGTCTCCTTAGACTTCTAGTAGAGATAGACCATTATAGATGCTACTAGGGAAATGAAATTAGCCAGCTGATTCGCCTCCCAAGACAAGGGAGCAGAAGGGAAGATGGCAGCCTGGCATCCTAAAATTGTTGGAAGGACTAAGAGATGTGCATCTACTGATCATTTCTGTCTCAGAGGGTGTTAAGATCTGTTAGAAGGAAGAGGGATGTATGGCTGGAGAGGAAGCCCAGGCTTCAGCCACCCTGAGACAATTTTTTGCACAGTTGAACATCTAAGTCCTGGGGATGGCTGGCACCATGCAGCCACGTGTCCAAGGAAAGGCTGACAGGCCTAAACATAGAGAAGTCTCTCCAAGACAGCCATACATTGCAATTAGTGAGAGTGGGAATTAATTATTTGGATCATCAGTATGAACAGTAATGGAGCAGAATTGAAGCTACAGGGGAGGCAGAGCATGATGAATTTATTGGAGACCCCAGGTTTCATCAGACGCTACAGTACAAATGAAAGACTCATAAAATGGAATGTTGACTAGCATTTTCACATAATTTTCAGACTTTAAAAATTAACATTTTACAATTACAGTTTCAGTTATGCCTGAATGGATGTTCAACTATGTTTAAAGCACACACAGGAGGAAACAACCATGTAACAGCCATTAGACTCTCAGTACCTTCTTAATGGGGAATTCCAAAAGTGCTCTTCCAGACAATTATAAAAACTGTGGAATTCTTTCATGTAAATGCAGAACAACTTGTAATCAACCTATTCTTAAACTATGTCAAAATTGTCTAAATTATGTGCTTTCTAGATTACCAGAAATACAAATCTGAAATACAACTTCCAATGTGATTATCAAGCCTAAGACACCACAAAAGCCTGCCAAGCAAAGCGGCATGATTCTTCATACACAGTATGAAAAATAAGATTTTTCTTAGCCTTGGCTATTTGGATTAGATTGTATAAAGATTTTCTTAGCAGAAATGCAGTACTAGATGAAACCAGAGCTTAGCAGAAAGCAAAAATGAGAAAGTTCATAAAACAAATTCTTTATACACATATGAGAGAATATGTTCTAAAATTTTAAATTTAAAAACTAGAATGGTGTATCTGGATTCTTCTTCACCTACCTACACTGCATTATTTGTCTATCAAATATATGGAGATTGCATGTGCGTGCCCACAATTTGATCTCACAATTCTTCTAAGAAGTAAGGAAGCATAATACAGTTTTACAGATCTCTGAGTTGCAGCAAAAGGCTGCAAAATACTGAAGGTTGCAAAGGTTATGTATGGGGAAATTGGGATGTCAACCAAAACTCAGTTTTAGCAATCTCAGTACTCATAGAGTAGGGAAACAAAATTCTCTTTAATTTAATAATTTAACAATGCTCCAAGCACTTCAATTTTGTTAGTATATAACTATCTATTTTTCCTTGGCTTTTGAAATTGCAAGGTGCTTCTGAATTGCACTTTTTATCCTCAATGGCAGGGTTCAGAAACAATTCTTTTTTAAAAGCAAACCCGAGTGTACATTTTTTTCCCAAATATATGAATATTTGCTTTTTCAATTACAATTTCAGCAGTTGAGGCATTAAGAAATACACCAGCCATTATGATAAAGTGAGAAGGTCAGGGGTAATGGTGGTACCACATCTCATACTTTTATTTTACTTCTTAAAAATGTTTTCTCATTTAGGTCTGAGCTATTTTAAGACCCACTTTTAATGACTGGTTTTGATACAATGCTTTATAGTGCAACCCTGCTTCATTTAAGCATGTTATTCATACCACCAGGAAATCCCCAGTATTACACCTTTATTAGAGACAAAAACAATAACCATCCTTTTCCTGCTGAAGCCTATAAAATGGAAAATTCTGAGGCATAGTAACTAGTTACACAGAGGAAATAATTTCTTTGGATCTGCACCAATCACTAATAGGTGCTACTCCATCAGAAGTCAGCATATTTGAACTATTTTCCTGGGTGAAATGTAACACTTGGTAAACAAAAAGAAATGTAGCGCTGTGAGTTTTACTGGGGAATCACCAGCCCAACATGACTGCCAGCCACTGCAGGAAAAGCTCAGCTTCAAGAGACATAAAAGGGGCCTGCAGAAACAGCCTCACCTCTCACCACGAGATGATCTGAACCCCTAGAATACCCCTTTTGTTAGAAGGAACATGATTTTTTTTTTTTCCTGAAGCTGGGGAGTACAAATAGCTGCAGGAGCAGGTATGTCTGTGCATACAGTTGTGCATGGCTGTTTCATGGTCACTCCATCTCTTGCACCTACTTATCCTGTCCATCCAAGGCATTTTGTCCAGATATAATGCTTTAATCACTAGAAATTGCACCTGCTTTTCTCTATTACTAGAAGAATTGACATGGGATATCAAACCCTTACACATGCTACCTGTGCAAACAACCTCTCACCTTAAACAAAGACAGGCTACTTTGCTATAAGCATAATTTCATGTGTGCAAGAGAAGATGTTGAGATCTCTTACCTTATTTCTGAATACTCATTTGTGCCCTGGGCAAATTTCAACACATATTGCTAGTTTCTTGTTCCACTGAGAAACAAAATACTGATTAGCTTTTCCTCTGTACAAAACATATATCTGTCAGATACAACTCTTCAGTTGTGGATGATAAGGCTTATGTTTCCTCAACAAAAGAAGCGTTTTCTCTGATAAGGAATATTCTTACAAAATCCCATTCTTTGGATATAAATGATATGTGCTCCTCTGCTCTGCATGTGCACAGAGTGGAGTGAGCTGGTCAGCGCATAAAGAGGATCACAGAGAGAACAGGAGAGACTAAGAAAAGAGATGCATAAATACAAACATGCTGCAGGGACTTGAGTAATAGTTTTCCAAGGTTTTTAGCCCCATTTCATGGGGTTTTTTTCCTCCAAGATTTTGATCAATTCTTAAGAACATACAAGCAAAGTGTAAACAAGAACCACTGAAATGGCTGGTTGAGATGAGGTGTTTCTACAGTCCTTCAAAATTATTCAGGAGCCTCATGGAACTGAAGAATGACTAAGTGTCAGAAGTTTGCCAGTTTTTTTCCAGCTACGTCATATTACTTGTTTTAATAAACATACTGTTTCTTCACACACTCTCTAACATATGGAAAACATGGAAGGCAACATAAAGTTTAAAAATATTGGAATATTGAGCAGTCTTTGTCTTCAAAGCATCCTGATCGCATGTAAAAATTGTTAAGCATATGCTCTTTTCCTTCTATGTGCAAATTACTTGAAGACTCTTTGTTTGCAAAAAATAATGCATCTTCAGAGCAGAGAAATTCATGTTGGTTTTACAATTACTTCAGGTGAAAATTTTATTTATGTTACTGTGTGCTCCCAGTCACCTGAATATTCCTGTTTAGAAATCAGAGACATTACAGAGTGGGTTCCCAGGTTGTCACTGAACTGATAAAGGCTGTGAGCAGAGAGCTGACTGGTGTTACAACTCTGCAGCAGCGGCACAGAGTAAACGAGCTCTTCAGACATGTGAATACATACAGCGGTATCAAACAAAGATTTAGAAGTGGATAAAGCTTCACAGATCCTAATTATGGAGTCCAGCAAAGGAAATAATTCCCTCCATGGATAATGTTTCTCTATCAAGGACATAGAAGGATGTGGTTTAAATTTCATAATGTGTCTTCAGATGTTCCCCTTTTTAAGCAGAAACAACAATGAATAAATAACTACACATATTTTAGACTACATTCCCCTTAATGACATTTTCATTACACTGTTTACTTTTTATTTTTATGCTGATCACCACGGAACTGGCATAACAGCTTTTTTTTGGAAAATCAAAACTGTGTTTTCCATGAAAAATTGAATAAATTGTTCAACTTCCTCTTTCTCATCATCTACATCCACTCTGTACCAAGCACTGCTGTGCCCATTCCCTCCAGCAGCTGGAGAGCCACTCAGGATGCTGGAGTAGGAGCTGAAAAGGGAACATACATTACAAAGAGCTGGCAAACCTTCATTTCTGACTCAAGCTACATTTCTCAGGCACAGGGCATGTGTAGCACTGTCACAATCTGACAACGAGAAAGGAAATATTTCCCCTGGCTGAAATGGTTCAGCTTGCTACTCCTGAGAGTAAAGAGAAGAGGGAGCACTGAATAATGCTTGTCTTTAAAACCCACTAATATGCTTCCCACTAAAAGCTCAGGAAAGAGAGAGCCACATCCCTTCCTAATCCACACAGGGCTCTATGCAATGTCTTGTAGGCATCATTCTTAGGAATTTTGTGCAATTTTGACATGGTCAAAAATGATTCAAATTTCCTTTCCAAAGTAATCCACACTACTATGATTCTACAAGAGACTCCTTTTCTCATTGTTATAAATTATTGCCAGTGTCCCTATTACCACCATTAGTAGTTCACTGTATTGTATTTCTATTAAAAGCAGCAGTGCACAATTATTGCTCTCTTTATTAATTTGATGAGATTCTTCTGGCCCAGACTATTCAGATCTGGCTCCTGAGAAGAATTTTCTGACAATAAGGAAATGACACACATTGTTGGTGTTTGCTAGCAAAACCTGTAAGGAAACCTAAGCAGGAATCTACTAAGATTGAATCCCATAGCTGCCTCTGAAACAGAGCATGTTCTGTGTACTGAGTCTGCATCCCAGATAAGCTGACAAGTTGATGATGCTTGTTACATCATATTTAGTCAGCTACAACACAACTGCTGTTACATCTGCTTTGGACTGAGGCAAGCATGGCACTGGACCTGGGTGTATTTCTTGCAGACCCAGTTTCAGTGCATGGCATCTGCTAAACAGTGCAGAGGAAAACAAAAGCCAGCAGTTTGCTTGTTCTCCAGCTGCTAGTTATGCTCCTTCAAAACACATTTTTGCTTTTCTTTTGAAAAAGGCCATGGCAACAAGAGAGAACTACAATAGTCAAAAGGGCAGGATTTAAGGAGATGGAGTATGCTTAGTTCTGAAAGTCACACATAATGTTTATACTCATGGATTTCCACACAACTTAGTAGGTATAAAATAAAATACCATGCTTTTCTCCCATAAAGAAAGGAAATTCAAATAGTCTTGTGATTTTTGCCACTAAATGTTTGGAAAAAACAAGAGTTTTCTTCTGATGTTTTTCATCTTTCTCTGTTTGTTCTCTCAATAAATGAACAAAAAAGGAATGTATGACAAACTTGCAGGTCCCAAATTTTGCTGAGCTCTCTTTTGCATATTGCGTAACATCTCTCTGTAGACCCAGAAATAGTTTGACTAGAGGTAACAGTTTTCACTAATTTATAGATCTAAAGGCTGTGGATCGGCTCCTGAGATAGAGAGTAGTGATGTCCTTTACCTACTACAAAATAAAATTGTTCCTTCATCTTGTTCCTTCATCTTTTATCTTCCTCTCCTCTTCCCTACACCTTTCAAAATTCATAGCCCTACAGAGGTCCAAACTATTTTGTTATGGGTTTTTTTGTGCCAGTCTTGCAGTTTTCTTGGTCTGCAGGTAGTGAGAACCAGTTGTAGGCAAATGAAAGGCTGGAAGACCATCCATTAGAGTTCAGACAACTTTGGTCTGCTCTTAAAAGGGTGGATTTCAGAAACACATTAAAGAAGAGCTCTTACGTAAAAGTACATTTTGCCAGACGCATAAAATAGGTCAAAATATGAATTTAAACTGGCTTTTTTCTTCCTATGAAGATGACATTCCCTCATTCAAAATACATTTTGTGTTTAAAGGAAACATTGGAAATTTCCGCTATTTGGTTATCTTTACTGATAAATGGGTGTGCTATACTGCTGAACTTACCCTTTTTGCATGGCATAAATTAAAAGTAACACTTTGCTTTAAAAAAACCTTAGAGTTACGATTTGGTCAGCTCTCTACTATTATTTAGGACAAGCAGATTGTACGCAAAGCTACGCGAGGCAGTTTTTACCTTCCCCTCACACCCTTCAACTGTGTTCCTGACATCATACAGAGTAAAGGAAGCTGTTTATAGCCCAAACTGCTGTAACAAAAGCCAGACACGGAGTATCTGGGATGCAATCTGCACGTGGGGGTGTAAGAGCTCCAAGCGGAATTCAAGCAGAGGAATTACGCAGGGTAATGTACTTCCTGTGCATGGCTTAGCAAGACACCCAGAAGCAGCAAGACACTTAACTGCACAAGTGCAAGCAAGGCATCAGACACTTGCACTTAAACTCAAAGAGTGAGAAAGACCTGAGACCCAGCCCTCTATCCACAACTGCAGTCTCACTGTATTGCTGCATCCACAAAACAGACAGGTGCAAGTTGGAGACTCAGAGAGATCCATATATGCCCTAGAGACACAAATAGATGCACTTAGACATCTCATGTGGACTGCTTTTAAAGCAATTATTTGTTCCATAGAGACTTGTGTGTTTTTTCTAATAGGAAAATGAGTGGCCGTACTATAAATGGGTTGTATAAAGACCATATTGTTCTAGTTTCCTAAAATAACTTGGACACCTCAATTGTAACCTTTCTTAAAAACAAAGTAGCCTTTGATGTGAAGGTTTAATCATGAACAGACTACAAACTTCTCTGGAATCTGCCATGATGTAGTCGCTCAAAGTGTCAGAGCACTAACTAAACAATATTCATTAAATCCCAACTACAAGTAATGTCTGGAGAAAACCCAAGGGGAAACTAATGTCTGTCACATGATGTGTGAGCTGTGTTGACTCACTGCCATGTAAACTTCAATAATTTTCATCAATAAGGGCACTTAAATGTATTTCTGCCCAGTGACTCTCTAAATAGCATGTTAGAAACCCTATGGTATTTTTTTTAGTTTTTCAAGCATGTGCAGAACAAAGATTTTTTTCTGAAGAGGGAGGAGGCCATTTTGGTTTCTTTATGTCATGCTCACTTATGTCAGCCAACACGTTACTGTTTTTCTTTCACTGATGCTCATTAAAATGCTTCCAATTCACAGATGTGTGCCAATGAAGTAGTTATGAATTTTCCTACAGGCTACATTTCTAGAAATCCTCTTAGGATCTTGGCACTGCCCGGAAAGTAGAAAACAAAAGATAAAGTCCCTGAACGGAGTTTCCTCTTTTCATTGCCCCTATACTTTGTCCCTCCCTATTCACTGAAAGTAGTCATATTCCTTTAGATTTTAAAAGGAAAAGGTTGGCAAAAAGTCCAAAACCCAGGCACCTGATTTAACATGTTTTCTTGGAAACACTTTTTTTGAGTGAAGTAATGATTATTGAAGAATTGGTTTTATTAATTGGTATTTAATAATTTCTGATCACAATTTATCCTTTTATCAGTATCTCTGTACTGACATTAATCTGTTCTCCATTGATTTCGACATGTAAGTGGGTACATTTCAAAGGAAATTGTTCTCTAAAGGAAAATTCTGGAACATCACAGAACCAGGTAGATCTGCAAGGCCCACAAAGATCACACTCAGGTCCATAAGACTCATGCGCATTGCCACAAGTCTGACCCAAAGCATCTTGTGATGGATGGAGGTGTAGGTCTCAAACAGGAAAAACATTTCGCGAAAATGGGTTGCCTGTAGGAAAATTCCCTGTTCATATTTTTTAGCATTTAGTAATTGTCAGAAAATTGGACTATGTTATGGAATTTCTGGTCTGAAGAAACTTTGTGAGATAATTCCATCAGGACAACAAAGAGGGTGTCTTTTGAAAAGGTCAAGATTCAAAGGAAATGTTTTGAAATTCTAAATGAGGTGATTTATTGAAAAGATTTTTTTTTCTATTTGTTTGAGGCAGGGATAGTTAATTTTGGTATTTGTTTTGAGTTTTCGAGGACTTCAGGTTTTGTCCCAATGTTAGATCTCCAGCTCTGATGACTGAAATGAAGGAAATTGAAACCATCCTCTAAGTACAGAAAAGTTCCCTGGCATCTGTCAGGTTACACCAGATATCTACAATTTTTCACTAAAAATAGAAAGCAGAGCACTGAAATATTCACTGTGTTGTAGGCATATGTCCAAAAAGCAAGGAGCTGCATTGAATAAAAATACTGCAAGTAGAAGCATGCACTTTAAGCCACTGGCACGCAAAGCCTGTTCCAGTTGGGCATTTAAACACCACGACTGCACAAGCCAATTAACTATCAATCATCCTGAGACCTCAGCAGCACCTCTCCATCATTGAATGAGGTGGAGAGTAAATTTCTTGGAGGTCCTGTTCACCAAATATCTTCCCTGAGGTGATAATATCTTCAGAATTTTTATCACCATGCAGAAGGGATTTCAGAGTTAGACCCTTATTTGGAAATGGGAAGGCAGATAGTGGAACACAAGCTTGACATAAATGCAGGTGAAAGAGAAACACTCAAACAGAGTTTCAGCCTTTTTTAGCAAGTCTATTTATACCTCACCATATCCTTTGAAAACGTAAAATTCTAGTCCTAATTTATTAATGGAATGTGCCAGCACCAAGTTATTTTTAAATTTAGAATATAAATGGCCTTCATGAACTAGAGCAAGCAGGCAGCATCTGACATGAGTCTCAGAGCTAGTGTGAAATTTACTTTTAAATTGCTGCTGTCTTTCCAAAAATTATGCACCGTGAGCATGTGTCTTCACTCGTGTTAGCTTTTGCCTTAATTAGAAAACAGAACCGCAGGAAGTGGCACGTAGAAAGGATCTCGCCCTTGCTTGGATGTAAATAACCCTCTCAGCTTATTTCAGCTGTTTCTTCCCAGTTAAATTCAAGTTGTCAGAGGAATGTGATCCTGAAAATAAAATCAGAAATTTCAAGCTATTTGTAAACATAAGAGGCAAAGGTTAGTTGTATTTTATTTCCCAACCTTTTTCTTCTTCTATGGCAAACAGAAAGTGGGGACTGAAGACAACTGAAACAAATAAATTAGAGAGGGTTTTTTACCTCCTGGGGACTCTTATTCCCAAAATTAAGTGCCACAAAAAAGGGTATTCTTCTGTAGAACTGTTCCTCAAAAGAAACTTGCAACTCAGTCTTCAGCCAGCTCAAATTATCTGCCCTTTCAGTGGCACGCTGTTGACTTTTTCCAACGTCTGTCCTCATCACAACTTTATAAGCCCATTAGAGGCATGCATTTGAGTGTTTTAGGGAATGACTAGACACAGCAAATGATTTCCTATAAATAATTTATTCAATGACTTCAAAATTCTCAGTGTTCCTGTAAGGACTGCCTGTCACAGAGCAATGCTGGTAAGAAACAGTAGTTTTCTTCCCCGGTTCCGCCACCTGACCCAGGGCCCCTTCTACAATCCACATAAAAGCTGCTGAAATTTCTCCTAGGCTTTTTTCCTCTGCCATCCAAGTTAGAAGATTTCTTCTTATAATTTTAGGAGAAACTGAACAAGTTCCAGGACCTTCCTGATCTTCTTCACCTTCTGAGAACCAAATCTAAAACTCAATTGCTTTGCAAGAAAATGTCCTTGAGCATGAGTCAACTTTGGGACAAAAAATGTGGCAGCCAAGAGTCTGATCTCACAAGCTCCTCAAGAAAGCAATGCTAGTATAAAAAATAAAGTTTTACAACACTAAAGCATTGAAGAGTTTGCAAAGGTTCGGTAAATCTTTTTCATGCTGAGCTTTGCTCTGTGTTTATATTTCCTGAAACTAGTACACATTAAAGTGGTTTTAGAGTTGTTTTAGAGTAGGTGAAAAGATTTATATCAATTTTCATTAGTCTTGGGTTAAGAGAAGGCTGAACTTTAAATACTTGTTCATGTGAAAAATCAAAGGTCCTCCAAGAGGACAAGAGCAAATGGCCTCAAGTTGCACCATAGAAGGTTTAAATTAGATATTAGGAAAGATTTTTACATGGAAAGCATTGTAATTCATTGGAACAGATTTCCATCCCTGGAACTACTCAAAATAAGTGTTGATATGGCTGTTGAGGATGTGGTTTAATGGTGAACATGGTGGTGCTGTAAGATTTAATGTTGGTCCTGATGGTCTTAAGGGTCTTTTCCAACCTTAATGCTTCCATAGTTCTAAGAGAAGTTTTTGACTAGGGAAGAAGTTGATGTTGATGTTTTGATATATAAAACATGCATTTGAAACATTTCTGCGTATGGTCATATTTACTGAGAAGATTCTTCATATATTAATCACTGTGTTCCCATACTGTAACATCCAAAACAACAAAGTCCTACTCTATTAGCACTCCTATGTCTGTCAGTCAAGCTTCTGCAGCGTCCTTGAGTTATTTTTGAGGTTAAAATTTCAGATAAGTCTTTCTCCTTGCCTTTGTCACTGAAATTTGAAAATAAGCTGAATTATTAATTCAGATTAAATGCATACAAATATGCTGGCAATTTATCTATCGGTTTTAGTAGTGAGAATGTTTAAATTATCTCACCTCATTGCCTGATAAACAATCAATGGACTTTATTTAATGGCTTCATCTCCAGTGCTAATTGTATCCATTTAAATTAAATTATTCTGATTGTTATTCCATGTAGTTATTTGGTGATATGAGACCTCTGAATAGATAGTATTGATTTGGGGCAACCAGGTATCATCCATCACAGCTGTGAAGACAGAAATAAATTTAAATAGTGGGCTATTATTTTCTGAATGTCTTTGTGGACAAATAGGTAGCGGAAGCAGGATAATTAGGAACTCGCACTAATTTGTCTACTTGATTTATAGGTATATGATTCCTGAAAATAAAATGAGGTCTACAAAGTAATCAAGAGAAGCTGACAATAGGTAAAACCTTGTGACTCTTCTAGCAGAATTGACAAACAATTCATGTGCTACCAGTTTTTAAAAGGTGTTTAGACAGCTAAAAGAACTGCTGTGCCTCCTGATGAGATATACAGCAGTACCTAAAATGATTTTTGACTGTTAGATAGAAGCAGAGTAAGACAAAAAAAAAAAAAAAGAGAAAGATCTTTCATTGCCCCAAAATATAAGTACCACACTAAAAAGAAACATACCAAAAAAAAAAAGAAAAAATCCAAGATGTGTGACAAAGATAACTCTTGTGCAATATTCCTGAGGTGGTGGAAGTATAGAAACAGCTGCAGTTTTACAGAACACCTGAAGTTACAAGTAAGCTGAACAAGATCAATGAACTCATAAATCACTTTAGGCTGAATTCTAACTAACAGTTCTCATTTACTGGATGTTCCCAAGGTAGTTGACATATGAGTGCAACCTCATTTTGATCCCAGATGGCTAGAGAAAAATGGGATAACAGTGAGATTTAGATCTCACCCCTCCAAGGAGGATGCCTGTTACAATCATGAACTGTGGTTCACACCAAATATATCCCTATACAAGCATTCATGCATTTCTCAAAGTGTCCTGTGTGCTTCTGAGCAGGGAAGTCACTGATATAGATGCAAATGTTCTCTCTAAGTAGTATAACAAAGTGTTTCAATGAACTGTGTGATGGACCCTGGGAGATGAGTCTGAAATCTGACAAAGCCATGTATAAGGAGTTGCTGGGATCTGTCCCACAATGCCAAGACAGCAGAGCTCTCAGAGGAGAAACTCAGGTTAAGCATAGAAACATAATTTTGAAACAGAAGAGTGATCTCTGGGAACATGTTGGGTAGGTGACAGCTGATAAGTTTTGAGGAGATAAATTTCAGACTGAGGTCCTTTCACACAATTGCCACATTCAGATCTTCAAGGCTTTGTTTATATCTCCATAAATCCGCCTTCAAGGCCAGGCTCGTGGACCCTGGCAACAGAGAGCCTACAACAACAGCTCAGGCATGACTACAGCTGTGCATGGCTGTGCAAGCCTGGATACACACAGCCAGACGATACAGAAGGTGAATCTGGGCTGTCTGTCCATGGCTAGTGTGCAAGCTGCCTGTAAAGAGGTAGAAAATGGTAGAAAAGCAGGAGGAAGGCAGAAGATGCCGTGTGCTTACAGACACATATTACATCCTTTGGAGCTTCATGAAAATCAAACCATTGCAAAGCTGTGGCAAATGAAGAATCAGCTAAAACCTTCATTGTCAGTGCAAACCCCCATAGCAACTTCCTATGTTCACAGTAATTAATCTCACATGAATAATCTTTGATTGGTTTTAATTGCACAGTTAGACTGTCAACCAAAACACAAATATCTTATGAAATTCACTGGAGGTTTTAAAATTGGCTTGATAAGGAATTTGACATTAATATTTTCTCATAAAAATGAAGATATTCTCAGTGGTAAAAGCAATGCCTATTAACTAGGATCACTTAACTAGAAACCAGATTCCAAAGATGTAAGTCTTAGTATCATCACCCAAAAAGCAGGGCTACTGGTACACCAATGCAACACTAAATTAGTCCAAGAATTAAAAGATATCATTTCATTATTGTCTTTAGTTTAAATATTTCCATTCTCAGATGCCTTTCAAACTTATTCTAAAAAGAAAAAAAAAAGGTTTCTAATCTGGTTTTCCTAACTGCAAATATTTTGATTTTTAGCAATAAAAATGCCTGGCTAAGATCAGTGAATGTTTATACAGAATCTGGAGGAGTACAAACAGAAGGCACAGTCCAGTTATTCTTTTGAAGGCAAAATTTTGTTATTTATTTTGCATCTTGAGGCACAAGAAAACCTTCTGTAAAATAAAATAACAAAGTAACTATTATACGGCAGCTACTCATTGCATAAAACTTGCTCTGTCCGATGCCTCTCCTTGATGCTGCTTCCCCTTGATGCTGATGTCCTATTTTGGCACCAAATTAAAGAATCAAAATCAGCTTGGTCTTGAGAGTATGCAAGGATGTTAGGAAAAATTGCTACACACCATTTGAGGAGGAGAGAATGGGAACATTGGATGGAAAGTAACAGAAGCTGTACAGTTAGGGGTACTTATTGCAAATCAAGTAGTAAAAGTTATTTTCTGATCTGTCATATGAGTAGGTGCAGCTCTTAACCAGTGGAGCCAATATCACTCCGCTAAGACAGGGAGCAGGGAGCATGAACTCAAACAATGATGTTTAGAACAGAAAGACAAACTCCATGGTGGTATATTGCACAGTAAGGGGTTACAGGGGGCCTTTGGATGAGGAGTGCTGAAATGAACCTATGGAGTTCAACCTGGTTGTTACTCTCTGAATGATGGACTAAGTGGAAAGCAAGATTCCTGGGGCAGGAGGGGCAAGAAATGAGACAACTGTGGGATGTTGCTTGCTGGAGTAGAAGAAAACAGCTCTGATGCTCCAGAGGCAGAGATCTGCAGTCACTTACGGAACAGAAGATTCTCCTGCTGAAACACAGGGACAGAAGAGCAACACAGAAAGTGCGCACACATGAGAGATGTATGTTCTAATAGCATTGATTGTCCATGTGTGACTTCATTACAGCCTCCTGCAGGGCCTGGAGGAGAACAATCCATCACAGAACTCCTCGGTGCACAGCTGGTACTGAACTGGCAGAACTTCCACCAAAGTTTCCACCCAGAAGCCTGAGCACCAACTGGAACCAGCACACATGTGCAATTGTTCCAGCCAAACTTTGTTTTTGATATGGAAATTAAATACTAACTGCTCTTCTCCTGGGCTGAGAGCACTGCCAACCATCAGCCTTGTGAGAACTTTTATAGCAAAAATGGATTAATTTCTGTGAGCTGAAGTTTTATCATGTGTAGAATGAGTCACTCTTTACTAGTGTAGTAATACAGATCTGCGCTCTAATCACAGATTCCCATCTGTACCATTTATTTGGGAATTTATGTTAAAATATTAAGCCATTCCAGCCACATTTTGAGTTTTGTCCTGTCCTGACACATTTTACCCTTGTTCATTTCCTTTCCTTTTTTCAATAAATTTGCTTCCCCCTTTTGTCACCCACTCAGACAACTTCTGCATTTTCCTTATATTCTAGTATTTTTCAACAGCAAACACAATACTGAGTCTGTGAATTGTTGGGAAACCCAGATGTCTCTGCTTCCTTTAGTATTTAGTGTTGTCTATCCTAAACTTGCTTTTTATTAACAAATGAAACCTAGCATATAATTTCATTGCTTCAGAAGGCTCAGAATAGATCTGAATTAAGGAGAATCAACCAAGAAATTCCAAAAAAATCAGAAAAAAATCCCCATAAATCAGAAAACAAAGTCCTGCTGTTTCTCTAGTGTAAACTTGGTTGGCAGATTTGAGTTCTGGAACTTGTTTAGTTACAGTATAATAGGGACATTAATTTCACTCAAATTTTAATTTAAAAAATGACTATATAATCACAAGGGTAACATTTAAAGCTAAACTAACCTCATGCTCACTCACTAATGATTTTCTATTAAAGTGAAAACAGCATTATGGCAACTCAAACACAAATGTTAGTATGCACTTTAGACTACAAATAAAGTGTCATTTAGCCAAAAGTGCCATTTAGCCACTTATCTACGTAGTGTTGAGTTAGATCAGACTAATCCTGGAAAAAAAAGAGTTATAGCAGTATCAATATTCATGTGTTTAAAGGTGTTTTTATGATTTTTAGAGGTTGAATGAGACAGCAGATGGATAAACAAACCTAAATGGATGGTGCTCTATGAATTATGAACCTCAGCCAGAGATAATGTCAAAATTTAGCTGACGTTAAATATCTCTTGCTACCAATACCACTGTCACTAGCTTCATGACCAGTCAAACTACCTCTGTGACAAGGCAAAATAATTAAAGAGAAACTATAAAGAAGACATTGCTGCAATTAAGTCACTCCATTACTAAGTAGTCAACAAGCTGCGTAGTTAGATCATGCAAGGAAAAGGCAGCCAGTTTTACATCAAAACATGCAAATATGAGCTTTTTGTTGTTGTTGTTGTTGTTGTTGGGGTTTTTTGTTTTGTTTTGGGTTTTTTGTTTGTTTGGTTTTTGTTAAGGACATTTATTTCCACAGGCTCACCAACAGTCTCACACACCAGCTTGAACATGGCACACATCAGTAGCTGATAGTCACAGCATTAAGTTAGCATACTTCTTATTCAAATCTAGGGGGTTAAGAAAGGCTTAGGAAAGAAAAAAATTGATTACTTCCTTGCATAATTACTTGGTGTTTGATCATTACATAAAAATTGTACAATGGACAGCTCCCTGGCAATAGGGAAGGACAGCAGCCCCTCCAGCAAGGGTTCAACCCCACAGTGCCAAAACCAGGCAAGCAGAGGAGATCCAATGGCAGTCCCTGGTTTAGTCCCTGGCTGTCATCAAGCATGTTCTCTGTGACAAGAGCATGTCCAAGGGCAAGCAAGAAAGTCAAGTCAACAAGGCCAAGCACAGCATTATCACAATTAAGTATATGCAAAGGCTGAGCACCAAAGCTTCCTAGGCCAGTGGGGAGGGTAGGTCCTTCATTCAGATGGTGGCTTCTCATTTTATCTTTCTGCTGATGGAGAAAAAGGGCATGCATCCATGAGGGACCATAGTTTGGGCATCTGTGCAGTCTTGGAGCTTATTAGGGAATAAACTGGTTTTGGCTATCTTTATAAATGGATCAGCAAAATGAAATATACAGGTTTACACCCCAAATTTGTGTTAATATAGCAACTAAATGATTTGCTATTCATTCTTGTTCCGTGCTGTTTCAGTGAAGGATTAAAAAAGCCGCCAATACTTGGCCTTTTTTTACAAAACTAGAATGAATATTTTTAAGTGAGAAAACACTAATGAGGCAAAATGAAAAATAAAATATCAAAAAGGTAGATGAGGAGTTCTGATATTTCACTTCCTTAAAAATAAAAAGGAAAATTATTAAAAATTTACATTATAACCAAAATGGCCATCAATTCTATGAAACCACAGCAGCTGGAAAATGCATTCCCCTTTCTGTGCACACTGTTGAGCCAGTCAAAGCTCTTACAGTGAGTTGAAAGATGCCACATTTGAGAATACAGCTGTTATTGTTTTCAGATTTATAGACATACCTAGAGGTAATTTTAAACTATTTGAGTGACTGCCATAAGCTACCCTGAAATGACTGTCAGCCTTTCACAGCAGTTACTCAAAAGGAAGTTATAATCCCAATACAAGCAGATGAACAATTATGGGAATACCAGAGATGTCTGGAACTGATTTTTGTTTGAATTTTTTCTAGCAGATTTCATCTGAAATGTAGCACTGGAAGGGACCTCCTGAGTTACTGAATCCAATTTCCTATTATCACTGCTAACAGAGTCAGAAACACCATGAATTTGGCAAGAGCTCAGTGATGGTAAACTGCCAGTCTTCCTGGCTTGGCATTCAGAGGGAAAAGCATAAGCAGGTAGCCAGGGGTGGCTGAATTTACTGAAAATTGCTACTGAAATGTAACAGTTTCTCGGACTGGCAGGGAACTGGATTTTGCAGGGTTCAGCACCCGGATAAGGGTGACAGAGCTCTCCCACCAGGGGAGGGCTGAGAGTGGCTGGGTGACCAAGGGCTTGGGACTTAGAAGGTAAGAACCTAAAGAGCTCCAGAACAGAGGCTTAAGGGATAAGAAATACCTATGCATAAATTAATCATGCTCCTCCTTAAAACAAATGAATCAATGAAAGCAGTTCCTGCAAAGCCTCAGCTCTGTAGCTTCCAAAACCCTGAGGGCAGTTTCTGTCAATAGCCTGGTCCCCTGAGCTAGCATCACAAACTTCAACACTGAATTTTAGTCTCGTACAGCTCAGAGCAAGATTGGGTTTAGCTGAATCTTGAATGAAAGGCACGGTATGTTCTTTGGGTAAAAATCCAGTAAAACAACTTTGGGGATGGTAACCCATCCACGCAAATTTAAATCAATATCTAGAAGTCTATAGCAAGAGGGAGTTCCTTGTGAAGTGTTAGACCTTAAGAACATTTTTTGGAGCTGTGGGGCAATGAAAAATCTCTCACCCTCAAGAGGAGTTCCCCAAAAGCTGTTATGTTTCCTGAAGTTCTCCAATGGCTAGGAATTGGGAGGGCGGCCTGTCGTGTCTGTGACCCTGAGAAGTCCAGCGGGTGAGCCCATCAAAACTGAACAAGCACTACATTTTCTAGGCAGCAGTATGCGTTAAAGACTTCTGAACATGCTGATAATGCTTTGTCCAACACCTCTTGGTAAGGCAAGTTTCCTTTCTGAGGAAGGACACAATGATTTTATCACTCTGCCTCTTAGAACATAAAGAGACTATCCATAAGAAACATCCCCTTCTCCATCCCTCAGTACAGGCTGGATCCACATCTTGGCCTTGCTGCCTCAGAGCCATGCTGGTGCTGTAAAAAAACAAAAGAGGAAGTTATTGAAACTGGATGAATGGGCATCCAGAATGACTTTCTCCTTTGAGCACAGCGCATCAGGAGCAGAGTTACTAATTGCTGGGAGCAGAGCTGAATGCCAGCAGGCATCCAGGCAAGAGGTCGAGTCTCATTCTTGCATCCTGTCTATAATAAGAATGAAAAAAATGTTATTACACATTATAAAACTCTTCGAAAATGAAGATATTGTGATCTTCTTTTGACATTGTCACTTCCTCCTCTGAACTGTCAGAGGAATCAAAATCTGATCTCCACATTAAGTCAAAAGGCCATCCCAAGGTAACTGGCAGATTTAATTAAGGGTAGGGTCTTCTCTGTTGTGTTTTAATTAGCATTATGTTTTCTTCCAGTGAAAAAAAGAGGAAGTATTTTGTGTCCTGGAGTGCAGAAAGAAAGTGTTTATAACCTCTTGAGAGCTTCATTGATTAGTCTGTTTCCCTCAAGTGGCGCCATAACCCTCTGTTTTCATATGGAAATATATGGAAACATAAACATAAATGGATGTATGCCTTATGGACTCAGGAGGAAAAGAATAACAACAAAAATTGCAGACCAAGCATTTAAGGATATTTTTTTCCTGTAGTATTGCTGTGCGAAGCAGTCTTGAAATCACAGCATAATCAGTGAAATATCATTTAGCATAAATTGTTCTGTGACTTCACTAAACATATTTGCTGAAAATTATGGCTAAGTAATGCAAAAAAGTCACATCTTTTAAATAATGTACTGATCTGCTGATGGACAACAAGCATCTAATACATCATTAGATAATGTGTCAGCCAACCACATAATTGGTAGACTAATGAATACGATAGTTCATATATAATTTACTCAAAGAAATATGCTTTATTTCCCAGATTTAAATAAATGATTCATCTAGATGTATTTGTTAGCTAATACAAATATCTTCTTAAGGTCCAAGTGAAAAAGATCTTCCCACTGCATTTGAACACAGGCTCTTTAGAGAGTTTAGAGCATATCTGCCAATGCCTTTTTACTGGAAAAATGACCACAGATTAAAAATGTACCTACATGCTTATATGTTTCCATAAATTCTAGTGTAAACAATCAGCTTGGGGTTTTTTCCCATCAAAAAGTCTCTAAAGAGCCAGCCCCATAACAAATTCCAATGTCTGTGGATAAGTGTCTTAATTTGTGTTGCTGCAAATCGTTATTTGAGTTCATTAGTATATTACTCTACAAAATATAATTGCCAGTTTTCTGGCAAATGCATCTGATGCAAATGGAGACCAGAGCAGAATGTAAGGTTGTGTAAAACTGAACAGCTCAATTGAGCAAGGTGGACATTAAAATTGAGTCTGGCAAGGAATGGCAAGGGCAACAAAAAGGGCTTTTAAAAGTATATCAGCAGCAAAAGGAATATTAGAAAATATGTGGGGCTGCTGCTGAATCAGATGGGTGGCCTGGTAATGGAAGACCTAGAGAAGGCAGAATTACTAAATGTCTTCTTCACCTCAGTCTTTACTGCTGAGGATGCTCATCAGGAATCCCAGAACTCAGAGGTAAGAGAGGAAGGCTGGAGAAAACAAGACTTCCTCTTGGTTTTAGACAGCTGTGCTAGGGACCAGCTAAGCAGACTTAACAACAATAAATCCATGAGCCCTGATGGGATGCACCCACGAGTGCTGGTGGAGATGTTGTTGCTCTGACACTCTCCATCATCTTTGAAAAATCACAGAGGACAGGGTAGGTGTTCCATGACTTGAGAAAAGCCAGTGTTACTCCCATCCTCAAAAATGGCAAGAAGGAGGACACTGGAAACTAGCAGCCAGTCAGCCTCACCTCCTCCTGGAACACATCATTCTGGAGATCATGATCAAGCATGTAAAAGAAAATAAGGTCATTGGAAGGAGTCATCATGAATTCACCAAGGGGAAATCATGATTGACCAATCTAAGGATTGGTCATCTTATCCATGATGGTGTAATAGGATGGGTGAATGAAGGAAGGGCAGTGGATGTTGTCTACCTCAATTTCAGCAAGGCTTTTGACACTGTTGCCCATAATATCCTCCTAGGTAAGCTCAGGAAATGTAGGTGAGATGAATGCACATTGAGGTAGATCAAGAAATGGCTGAATGGCAGAGCCCAGAGGGTTTTGATCAGCTGAGCAGAAGCCAGTTGGAGGTCTGTAGTTGGTGGCATTCCCCAGGAATCCATACCAGGTCCAGCCTTATTCAACTTTTTTGTCAATGACCTGGACAAAGAAATCAAATGCACCCTCAGCAAGGTTGATGATGATACAAAACTGGGGGCAGTGGCTGATATACCTGAAGACTCTGCTGCCATTCAGTGGGACTTTGATAAGCTGGAGGGCTGGGCGGAAAGAAACCTGATGAGGCTCAACAAGGCCAAGTGCTGGGTGCTGCACCTGGGGAGGAATAACCCCAAGTATGAGTGTGGGCTGGAGGCCAACCCACTGGAGAGCAGCTCTGTGGAGAAGGACCTGGGAGTCTTGGTGCATCACAGATAGGCTCTCAACCAGCAGTGCCTTTGCAGCCAGAAGTGCCAATGGCATCACGAGGTGCATCAGGAAGGGTGTGGCCCAGCAGGTCAAGAGAGCTGATCCTCCCCCTCCACTCAGCCTTAGTGAGGGTCAAATCTGAAGTGCTGTATATGCTTCTGGTCTCCACAGCTCAGGAAAGACAAGGACCTACTGGAGAGGTTCCTGCAGAGACCGCAAATATGGTGAGGAGTTTGGAACCTTTTTCTTAGGAGGATTGTAGGAGCTGGGACTGTTTAGTCTGGAGAGGAGAAGACTGAGAGGGGATGCCATTAATGTTTATAAATCTCTCAAAGGTGGGTGCCAAGAGGATGGTGCCAGACTCCTTTCAGTGGTGCCCAGTGATAGGACAAGGAGTAATGGCCATAAAAAATCCCACAAGAAATTCCTCATCAACACGAGGAAGAACTTCTGTACACTGAGGGTGGCAGAGCAGTGGAACAGATGCCCATGGAGGTCGTGGAGTGTCCCTCTCTGGAGATGCCCGAAATCCATGTGAACATATTTCTGTGTCTCCTGCTTTAGAAGATCCTGCCTTGGCAGTAGGGTTGGACTGGATCATCTCCAGAGGTCCCTTCCAAACCCAACAATTCTGTGATTCTGTGACATTCCAGCACTGACAGCTGGAAGATCTGACAGGACATGGGGAAGTGTAAGGTCTTCTCAGGCCAAGGCCTCCTAGATTGCCTGGAAGGAGTGTCTGATTTGGTTAACTACAGGTTTGCAGGTGTAAGTCCAGAGCCCATGCACTTTTATTACTTTCTCTTGCAGCTGCTCTTTTGCTTCTCCAGAGCTTTCTCAGGACACCCCAGACATCTAAATGCAGGAGACTCTTTCTGTACCGTGGAGTCATGGGCTGATCCAGGGCCCCTCCTGAGCTTAGCACAGAGGTGTGTGGTGCCTTCTGCCTCCTCTGCCTAAAGATGAGCTTGCTCTGAAGTCCACAAATCTCATCAACCCTTCCTTAACAAACCTCCAAACCTTGAAAACAACAGAGATCATTCATGAACCATTACCTTATATGCTAAGAAGCTTCAGCACATAACAAAGTTATTTTACACATTTCCTACAAAAACAAAATTAAAAGCACCCAAGAGTTCCTAAAAGTGTGATATTTTATTTGTAAACAGTGTTGATTAAATATTGTCACAATATATTGTGCTATTTTTTTAAACTGGTTGAGCTCAAATAGGCTGAGACCTGTTCCTGCTGAAAATAGTATGATGCTAGAAAGGTGAATTCATCTCTGTAATTGCTTATATGGTAAGCACAAAATCCATGCACACCACAATTTCACACAAAATGTTATAATGAGAAGAATTAGGGATTCATAGTCAGAGTTCTGGAAATCAGCATTATCTTTAACTTTAAAACAACACATTTACAATCAAATCTACTCTGTTCAATCTAATTTCTTATTTCCTTCATACCTGAGTGGATGCTCATGGAAATAGTAGAAGTCACTTGACCATAAGTGCATTCCTTTAGAAAAATTTGCTGTTGCTTCACACCATAAACAATAAAATTTTAAAAACTTTAATTAAATTGAATCACTTATTGTCCTTTTCTGAATGCCTAAATCGTTTTCAGTAACACTGTAAGAATTCAATCTGAAGCTATTATCTACCATGGAAAATTTCTGTGTGAGCTGATAATGTGTGATAAGGTTATTAGTAAGTGAAATAAACTATGAATAGGTTCACAGAAAAGCAGATTTAAAAAAAAAAAACCCAACACTTTTAAAAGTGAAATTTCACGCTTTTTGCTATACTTTGTCTAAGACAGAACACATGCTACAATCCCAAAGCAGTGGTCATTGGAAATTGATGCACGTTTTAACTAGAACAAGGCACTGGGTACCCATTAACTCCTTTTATTTTAATTAAGCAGTAAAAGCTTTCATTATAGCCATTAGACGAGAGAGAAACCTTTGACATTAAAGAGAGAAAGCATATATATAAATAAAATAAAATTTTAATTTACAGCACAGGAACTGGCAAATTTATATTTGCAGAACCTAAAAACTTACTTCTAAATAATTGAATTGGATGAATACAAATGAGAAATATATCAAAAAATATATAAAATCCAGAGGGAATTAATTTTAGAGTTCTGCAGATGGAAGCAGACCCATGTTTAAATATATATTTTTTCAGTTATGCCTTAAGGAAATAAACCAATTTGCTTTCCCAGCTCTTTGTATGTATTTGTAGCAATTAAAATTTCCCACAATTTCTTGTAATAACTGGTCAACAAAAGGGGTAGATAAATGTAAGTGTTTGTGGGCACCAAAACATGTTATTTTCCCCAGTTTGAGAATACTTTTTTCCTTGTATTTCTCAAATCTTAGCTTTAAAAAGTGACAAGTACAGAATACTTTTAAAAAGTACTTTAAGAGAAAGTATTTTGGAGCAAACCTGGCCATCCTCCTCCATTCACTATTTTCAGTGTCCAGTTAGAAGAATCATGACTTTGTTACACTAGGTAATATGGGATGAGGGGAAGGAAAAATAATTAGGCACCCAATTCACATTGGAATGGGAAAAAACAATCCCTCTGAAGCCTGGGCCAGAGCAAATTGGGGTTTTTCATGTTAATGTGATTCTTTTCTTGGATGCTGTCTATAGTTTTAACAGGAACAATGTTTGGATAGCAGGGCTCGGTAATAGTGTTGAGTGCTACGTCTGGTTTGCTTTTTGCACGGTTTCTGCTTGGCCCTGAGAGACAGAAGAGAGACATGCCAAAAAGGAGAGGTGGCTGTGTCTAAACCCCTATTACATATCCAACCCTATCCATACCCATCCCATGGGAAGGGGGTACCAAGGCTCCTTGGGGGCTTCACACCATCCCTGAGCCTGCTGGCGGTGCCAGTGCTTGCCCAGACTCCGGCACACACCCAAACAGTACCCAAACACCAGATAATAGAGTCAAAGTCTGTTTCCATCTTCCTCACAGAAATGTGAGGTTTTGGTAACCAAAAGTCAGCCTCAATACAGCTCTTAATTCTTCTTTCTGACCACACAGTGCTATGTAGCATACAGAGCTCCTGACCTGGGGCCCAGGCTCCTCAGACAATATCTTTATTCTGCTTATAAAAATAGCACCCGTAAAGAAGACAGTGTGAGCTCTGCTCATCTTGCCAGTTTAAGCTTTGCCCATCAAGCAGGACACACTTATTGTGTGATTCTGGTATGGCAGAATCTTCTACCAAATCCCTCCTTGAATTTCACTTTACAATGTAAATACCTAGATAACATGTACTCTAGCTCTGCAGAGACTCCATTTTTAAAAGTATGAAATTCAACTCCTGTAGCAAGAGGTCCATTTGCATACAAGTAGGCTGAGCTATCCTTCAGACAATCTGAAGGCCATTTTCCAAGCAAATGGGGGTTTGTGGTGATCCTACTGTGCCATTCTCCATTTTGCTGTAGCCAATAAAGTCACCAGGACTCTGTGAAGCACTCAGGCCCACCTGCACAGAACAGCTTGTGAGGCTGGGGCCTGGCCACAAACAATAGCAGTTCTTTTGGCAAGCTTGAAAGACCTTCTTGTTGGCAGATTGAGGGAGCCCACGCTTCTCCTACTGCACTGCCGTTGATCAGTATCAGAGAAAAGCATTACTCAAACATGCAATACCGTTATTTTTCCAAATTGAGGTCTCAGGTCTGTGACAAGCACTTCTCTTAGTACAACATTACATAAATATTATGCAACCACACTTCAAAACTGCTGCGTTGAGAAATTTGAAGGATAATGAGTACTTTTTGGAAATGTTTCTCCAGTCTTTCCCCTGTCTAGGCAGGAAAGACTGATCATGGTCATGGTGCTACATGCTGCATCATTTAATTTGTCTTTTTATCTGCTTTTGGCTCATACCTCTTTGTGAAAAGAGGTAAAACCTACAACTTTGTGAAAAATGACAGAGTGTGAACATCTTGCCATTAATGGGCCATGTGACAGACGCCCAGCACAGCAGGCCAGGGAGAAGCATCTGAGTCTTGCAAAGTCTCCTCACTATTAGATTTACTGATGGATGACAGAGCTCTATGGTGCTGACAAAGATGCTGCTGACCTTACTTCCAAGCATGCTAGATGGTTTGCAGCTTACCCAGTGCATCCAGGACACAAGAGACAAGAATTAAGCATGTTTTTAGCAGGAGATGGGTTGATTTTTATTATGGAATATGGTTCAGAAGTCGTGAAATCTCCATAGAGAAATTTTTTGGAAATGTTTGTGATCAACAGGAACAGCAGATCTTCTTTTTAAGATGTGAATCCATAGAATAGTAGACAATCCTCAGCTTTTTCCCCACATCCTACCTGTCTTCTGCTAGAAACTGTCTAGATAACGTGTTACAATACGTAATCTGGTCAGTTCACAACAAATATTTGGAAAGAGAATGCTTTTGTAAAGGGAACTTTGCCAGGGCAACAAAACACTTCTTTTACAACATTTCTTGCTATCTCCCATTTTATTTTTTAACATTTTGTTTTCCTCCATGCAGAACCAACACTCAACATTTCTCAGGTTTTAAAAAGAGAGCAAAAATTGAGATAGTGATTTCCTTTGCATTGTTTCTGGAAGCAAATAATTACAGACTTCTTGCCTGTGAGGAAGAATGTCAGAAAAGTAGGACACACAAAATAAAAGCATCTCTGAGTCATACCTACATACACAGCAAACCCAGAAGTTCCTTATGACAACTTAGAGAAGTTGTTCATGTACAGCCCATGGTACATTTGCATCAGCATTTTAGCTCAAGCTGAGAATTGCTCAAAGATCACTGCACTCCACACAGTGACGCAGCAACAGAGCACATGAACCAGATTCCTTAGAGGTGAAGTATCCCCAGAGACACGCTCCTGAACATCTAATGTAACCCAGCCACAAATGAGCTTTCAATTCACAAGACCAGGCTAGAACCAGCCAAAAGGAAAACCCTTGAAAAGCCGTCATGTGGGCAACATGTAGACAAGGGGCTCTCAGCACCATATCTTTCCACAGATCCACTTCCAGTGCTCCTGTGGAATTAAACGTAACCAATGAGTGCTGACAAGGTCAGGAGAAAGATTTGGGATGTGGGAAGCCAAGGTCAGATCAGGTAAAACCTGCTTCCATTCTGGCCAACAGTGAGATATGGTGATGGCCAACCAGGATTTATTGTTGTTCCAGCCAAGGAACTGAGGCAAGGACAAATCCTAAATTTCAAAATTGAGTAACAGAGTTTGGAATCAGATTAAAGAAGCAGTGACTTTGACATTAGCTCATACAACCATAACCATGTTTAGGGGCAGCCAATGAGACCCCAAAAGCTATATGTACAAATTTATGTGTTTTTGTAGTAAGAGGGATCCTGAGTCAGTACTGCATTTGGCTTTCTGACCTGAAAAGCAGACAGAGAGAGGGGGGTTCTTCAGCTTGGGAAGAAGCCAGGAGAGCCACAGGAGACAGATCTGTGGACACAGAGATATCGAGAACACAGAAGTGTGGACTTACTGCCTCATGCAGACATTGATGCAACACTAAAGAACTAATTACTTTCTGGCCCAACAAAAATGAGCTCAGTAAAAAGCAGTGTCTCCCCTCTGCTCAAGCCCAGGGAAGACAAATTCCCACAGACATGCTGGATGCTCCATGGTGCTTACATGGAGAGTGTCCACTCAGGGACTGACTGCAAGGTTTCACCAACCCAACACCAACCAGCTCTGCCACTGAGGAATGGGTGAAGGGTCCTTCTCCAGACAAGTGCTCTGGAGATGAGGGCAAGTGGGTTTCCTTCATTGAAACTCACATACCTTGGAGATGCATTTAATCTCCTTATCTGTCATTGATGATTATCTTTACAGTAGCCTCATTGCTGCAGTAAATAAAGGGTGGGTTTCTTCCCACCCACAGGAGAGATTTAGTCCTAGAAAAGCTTGGAAACATGTGTCTCCCAAACTGCAGACAAGATTTTTATTTTTTAGTGTTCCTCCTCTCTTTCATTCCTGAGTGTATTTAAATAGCTGGTACTTCTCTGAGTGATAGTCAGACACAGAGGAAGAAACATCTATAGATTCAGCTTTGCCAGAAAATAATGATTCAAACTTTAAAATGAAAGGTGTGAAACCAAAATAAATGAAGGTTAAATCACATAAATTCTGGATCCCACATGTCCAATTGTGATGGGTTAGGCTAGCCAGTAACTAAATGCCTGCTCAGCAACTCACTCCTTTTCCCTCCTCAACAGAACATCATGGAAAAAAATGAGCTTAAAAAGCTCATGGGTCAAGAAAAAGAGGAGAAGATAATTTAACTATTACCATCATGGCCAAAAAGAGTCTCAGCTTAGGGAGAATTAATTTCTTTGATTGCCAGTTAAACATATAGGGATAAAAAATGGCCCCAAGATGCCACTATTTTGGTTAAGAGGCTCAGTTGTGCCCCGCAGTAAATGGATTGGAGCTATCTGAAACTGTTTGTGTATGGCATGGGGCAGCCCCAGCCCTTCATCCCAAAGGCCACTCCCCCAAAGGCCACCCCTCCAGCCCCCACTGCCAGCGCCTACCACAAGCACACCATGCAAAACACTGCAGAGCATGAAGACCTCCTTCCAATTGGTTGTAAACAGCATAGGGATAACTGGGCAGGAGCTACAAAAAGGGAACGGTTAATGCCACAGCTTTCATTCCAGAATATGCAATTACATATATAATTTCTTAACAACCAAGAACTCTGCACAAATTATCATAGATACCTCTTTTATCCATATTCAAGAGTAGATCCTTTAAATGTGATATTTCCAGATAAAGCTCTATTCTCCTCAAAGATGTAGTGTTGGTTTTGCAGATTTCATGCATATTAAATCTAAGTACCTTTATATTTTCCACCTGGATGCCAGAGCATTTCCATATTTCGTAACACAAGATTTAGAAGTTTCATCAAAGCAAAGGCACCAGCTCAGTGGTTGTGAGACTTTTGCTGTACACAAAGTGTTAGGATCAAAATACTTCTGAAAAAGTCAGGAGAATCTACAAGATATTTTCATTCAGTTCAGGCAGGAAAGAACCTACTTTATGAATAAATATTCTTCAAATAACTCACAGCAGGAGATGCAAATCTAGAAAAAAACATAAAGGAAATCAGGCACTTAAAAAAGAAACTTATTCTGCCTCAGAGAAAGAATAGACTGCTGAGGTCTGACTCAAGCAAAATCAAACTTTACATTAAGCAAATTGTACCATTGATTTTTCCCAGAGTCTTGACTTTTACTGGTAAAAGAGCATGACAATAACCCGATCTCATACATCTGTTAGACTGAGCCTTTCATGTAATGCATCAGAAGGTGTTTTTCAGCACATCCCATTCTGACAACATTAATCACCAAAGACCCTATCAAGGTAGAAAATTTACAGAACAGATTTGCAGGATTATTATTAGACCAGAGGCTCTGACACAGCAAGAGCCTACCTACGGGAACTAAGTGCATGACAAGCTATATGAGGTGTTCTACTGGGAGGCTGTGATTTTTTCCAGTACAAATGAAACAAAGAAAGTATTTCTGAAGCATGGAAGACTGAATTTCAGCTAAAATTATGGCACTTCAGGACAGAACTGGAGGCCCTCAAAATATTATTTCACTATCATGGATTGTCAAGAAAGTGTGACTTGATGTTAGCAAACTGATATATCTTTATATTTGCTACTTTTAGGTAAATTGATATAACAATTTGGACTACCACGGGAAACTCTTGTCTTGTTTAGAGCCAGACATCAGTTCTTGCCAGGTCAAAGATTTCAATTTACCCAGAATGAAGCCAGTTCCTGCATATTGATTGCTCCTCCTAGCTGTAAATTATCGCTGATTATTCTGAGGGCAGAAGTGTTGATAGCTTCCTGCTATTGCTGACCTAACTGAAATTAAGTCTATAGTATAATTTTTCTATTTATAGCAACTGAAATGTGGGTGGAGTGCTTTAGTGTTTCAAATCTTACAAAATAATAAATCCCAATGTCAAAGACACTTTTGTTCAGTGGTGTTTTATTGAAGCCAATAGACTTGTTCGAAGGTAATTTTTGGAGGACTGATATTCCCTCAAAATATACATATAATTTGTCAGTGATCCTGATTCAAAATGCTTAAGAATTCAGTGTTCCTCCACATGTGAGTCTTAAGTACCTTCATCTGGCATGGTGTAGTGAGAAGAAGGATCAAAAAGAGGAGTATTTTGAAAGGATGCAGTGATGGCAGCTTGGGATCTATACTGAAGTACTGAAGTACTCCAGCCCCTGCTTGTCCAGAAAAGCTCAGTCCATGCAGTAACACCAAATCCACGGCTCCTGGTCAAACTCTCTCCAATTATTTCCTTTCCTCAGCCACAAGATACAGGTCCCCTGTTGAGATGCTCCTCAGAGAAGCCAAGTGTAGGAGATCAGACAAGCCGAGAACTGACCTGGCACAAATCCTAACCAGTGGGGATTTCTCTAATAAACAACTGGAGCATCTCAATGGGGTAAAGAGAGAGAGAACTGTACAGTTATAGCTCATGTTCAATTGACTGAATGAGTACCAGCTTTAAGTTCACAGATCTGTTGATCTCTTTTTCACAGATCACTTTTTTCTATCCTAAGAATTCACATGTCCTTGCTAGACAAAATTGTAGTGTCTCTTTTTGAGTAAAATGGGATTGAATTCATCAGTAAAGTCAACCAGAAACACACTTTGTTTCCCTTTCATTTGCTTTCAAATATTGAAAAACAGAAACAACATCAAAAACAAATACCTGAAAACCCAGACTCCCTCTATCAGGACCTTCTGTCAGCAACACCATGAAGTCTTAAGTCATATCACATCTGTTGCCTTTGGGAATGTGCTGAGCTTAAAATGTATTCTAAACTGAGTTAACTGGTTTGGATGGGCAGCGCTCAGTACAGTCAGTTCAGCAGTGTTGCTGGAGATTTAACCTCCTGGCAGTCTGGACCATTACCTGTTTATCAGTGAAGGAGGTCTGGCTATAAAATAGGAACTGTTGGCTACAAAAAGATTATTGATAATATGTACTCAGAGCAATGCTTATAGCCTAAAGCAGGAAAAACAGTAAGGTAAAGCAGAAAACATCCATCTGACCAGAGTAAGCATTCAGCAAGACAAACTACTATCTATATCCATTTATTCTTGGTACTGTTTTAAACTAAAATAACTCTTCAAACTGCAAAGACCTGAAATACGCATTAGAAATTTCTCTCTCAGGGAAGCATTTTTTTCCTCTGTTAGGTTTCTTACCTTCAAAAGGATGAGTAACTGTGCCTGTTACAGCCCTTAAAGGTCTAAGTAACACATCTTTTTTACCCAGTAAAAAAAGGCAGTATTCTAATGCAGCACTTGCTTCTTAGACATGAACAGTTCTGCCTAAATCTGTAGATAATAAATGCTCATCATAAGATACTGCCAAGGAAAAGCAATGAAAGATGTCCAATCTTGCCACAAAATTTGGAGTCAAAATCATTGGGCACCCTCCTGAAATTCCCACCTCTAATGGGACAGTTGAAAGAACACAATATGACACAGGGGAAAATGCTTTGATCAGTACAGAATTAATTTGAATTAATGGAAAGCTATTTTTTCCATTCATTATTGGTTTTCCATGGCCTGATTTTTGATAGGAGGGAGGCCACAGAGGTGGCTTCTGTGAGAGGCTACTAGACACTTCCACTGTGTCTGGCAGAGCTAATCCCTGATGGGTCTGAAGATGGACATGCTGCTGGCCAAAGCTGGGCGAATGAGAGATGTTGGTAATGCCTCTGTGATAACGTATTTAAGAAGAAAATCAAAACAGCCTCACACAGTTTTTTTCTTCTAGTCATGGAAGAGGAGGAGGTGAGAACATGTGAAGGAAACAACATGGAGACACCAAGGTGAGTGGAGAAGGAGGGGCAGGAGATGCTCCAGGCACTGGAGCCAAGATTCCTCTGTGGGCCATGGTGAGACCAAGATGAGCAGCTGTGCCCCTGCAGCCATGGGGATTCACAGGGGATGCAGAGATCCACCCACAGCCCGTGGGGATCCACGGGGGATGCAGAGATCCACCCACAGCCCCTGGGGATCCATGGGGGATGCAGAGATCCACCCACAGCCCCTGGGGATCCATGGGGAATGCAGAGATCCACCCACAGCCCATGGGGATCCATGGGGGATGCAGAGATCCACCCACAGCCCGTGGGGGAGATGCCCATGCAGAGCAGGTGGATGCCTGGAGGAGGCTGTGATCCATGGAAGACCTGGTGGAGAGAGAAGGCCCCTGCTTCCAGGCTGGAGCAGCCTGTCCCTGGAGGGCTGCACTCCATGGGAAGAGAGCCATGCCACAGCAGTTTTGGGAGGACTGTCTGCCCATGGGGGGAGTTCACATTGCAGCAGGTGCAGTAGGGCTGCTGCTCATGAGAGTGGACCCACACCAGAGAATTTCACAGAGCACTGTCTGCCGTGGGAGGGCCCCCAGAGCCTCACAGGGGAAGGACTCCTCTCCCAGAGCAGTGGAAGAAAATCTCGGTGATGAACTGACCCAAAAAACCCCCACTCCCTGTCTCCCTGAGCTGTTGGTGGGAAGGAGGGAGGGGCTGGGGGCAGAAGGTGTTTTAAGGGCTTATTTTACTTCTCACGATCCTCCTCTGATTCTGTTAGTAATAAATCCACTTTGCAACTTTAAGTTGAGCCTGTTTTGCCCTTGAAGTGTTTTCTCCCAGTCCTTATCTCTACTCATGAACCCTTCATTAATTTTTTTCCTCTCCTCTACCCAGCTGTCACAGGAGAGGGTGAGCAACCCACTCGTGGGTGCCTGGCATTGGGCCAGTGTCAGACCACGACACTCTTACATATAACATACGTATAAAATCACACCACCAGCAGCTTCCATTTGTGCGCTTTCTGTGGCTGAGTTTGAGGTTTTTTGCCTTCTATCTAAAGTGAGAATTACAACTGAGATTTTCCCCAAGACATTTAAAGGAATTAAGGTCTGCACTCCTGTCAGGCAGCAGCAGGATGTGGATCTCTACATTCTCCAGGTAACTCCAAAAGTCCCATTAGCTTCTATTGACTATACCACAGTAATGCTGGAGCCTTAGGAGAGGACATCTCTCAATGGTCACCCATCATTTAGCACACAGCCTGAACATATGCTTCCATTGTCTGTTCTTGTCCCAGTTGCTCCTTCTTTCGGGCTGATCTTCTGCCACAAAGGGGAAAAATGCCTGTAGTGAGACCAGATTTCTGAAGCTGGGTAGCATCTACATCACACAGACAGTAGATTCCCTCGGAGACCTTCACAGGAATTCTTGTCACAGACAAAGCAGGAAACTTGTCACTTGCTCCAAGACTGCTTCCCTGTGCGCCTGGCATTTCAAAACAAGTCCAGCACTCAGGTTCAGCAGACTGGATTCCATACACTGTTTCTTTGGTTTGGTTGTTTTCTTCTCCTCTTGTTTTGGGCAGTGTTGCAGAGAACCCTCTTTGGAGACCAAGTTTCCGAAGTTAGGGATGATTTCAATTGTGGGACTCCCAGGGCTCAACGAAATAAAACAGACAGATGTTTCAAGTACTGAAATGAGTGTAACAGCATAAATAAGAGAGTGATAATACTGACAAAGTCTAGCTTAATCTAAATATTAGTGGTCAGCTTTTTATACTACATATTACCAGATTGTTTTTCTCAAAGTCTAGTTGAAAAATCTAATTCTGAAATTTACCTGTTTTATTTGTTAGATCCCAAAATTATGCAGAGTGAACAAATATCTTTAGGGCACATCTCTATTTATGCTTTTACTGAAAACTGACTCTTTGCCTAGCACAGCATATATGCCAGTTTAGATCACAAGGTTTAAGGGTAAGATCCTTCTTTTTGCTTTCCCTCCATTCAGTGCCCAACAAAATTGTCAGTTATTTGTAGGCATTTCCTAATAGCCAGTATTTAGGTAAAGAAGACTCAGGACTTGAAGACAGCAGGTAATCTAAACTTCATTTTGGCATTTATTCTAGTTTTATTGTTGACCTTGGAGGCCATACATTTGGGTGTTTAAACACCTCTAACACCTCCAAGGCTTGTGTGAAGGAAGCCCTTGGAGCCCACCAGCGACCAAGGGTTCTGTCCTTGTCAGTCCAAGCAGGTACAGGACATAATACTATATTAGTGAAAATTATTTGGCACAGGTTTATTATTACAAAAATACCATCAAATTTGGAAAAGAAAATAATATATACTAGGGAAAGCCACTCATTTGCATATGTATTCAAGTGCTCAGTGGGGCTTGCAAAGTCTCAATTTTGAGCGATGGACCCTTGGAATAGTGCTAATGAAAACACTTCTGTTCTATATTTCCTGTGTGTACTTTAATTTCATTTATGAAAGTGAAGTCTTGATTGTGTCTCTTCCTCTGCCATTTGGTAGCCTGCCATCAAAACTCTAAGTGACATGACACACAATAGATTTATGCACCATGAAGCAGACACAGTAGGGGTCTGGAGTATTTGTGTTTTATTTCCAGTTAAACAATACACAGGGGGCTGTCACACTAACAAGGTATATAATGATTGACTTGCTCAGCCACTCTGAGACCTTTACTCTGATACAACTGAAATCTCAATAAACAGGAAATTTATATTTGAACAGCTGTTTATTTTGAAATGCTGTGTTCTAGCCGCTTCCTTTTCTGAACAGTGCATATGGTTCATTCCTATTTAATGAAAAAAGTATAATCGTTTGTTGAAATTGAGTCATAGTTGTACAAATTAAAGCTTTTAAAGTGAGGTTTTGCGTTGCTCTTTTCACACCTCTCTTTATCATGTCCTTTGCCCTTTAATATTCACAGTTTGCAGGCAATCCTTAGCAATGCAACTCTGAACTCTGTAATGCTGCAACTCTTTTATTGGAGGCATCATAATAAAAAAAACATGAATATGGTCATCCTGCTATCAAAAATCTACAGAATAATCTATCAATCACATTACTTTATGAGCACAATAAACCCAAGGCTAACAGCCCCATAATGGTATCTATGGTCCTCTAGCTCATACAAGATCCATGAGAAGAGAAAGTCTCTGCAGTAATAACCCCTAAAGCTTGGTTGTATGAGTTTCTTCCTGCAGCTCTCTCCAAACTGCTCTAGAACAGACTGAGGCATGTGTAAGCTCAGGCTCTCCCACCCTTACATGCTGCTTAAACAATCAGTAAAAATTAGAGATAAGCAATTATACATTTAAAGTAAAGCACCAGTTTCATCTTTTAGCTGAGAAAAATATTTGATCCAGCCAAATAATTTTTATATTCAAATTCTGAGGCATAAAGTCCTATTTTGTAAGTATTAGTTTCCATGCAGTGCAATTTTCATTCCTTAGATGACAGGGGTAGGCTTCTTGCTACTGGATCATGGCACAGTTTGGCTGAGTTTGGAAGGTACTAAATGTTTGTTTTATATTGAGGATTATGATCCATCTTAAAGTTGATGTCCTGGGCTAGAAATAATGAAGGATATCCATCGTCAGAGCTACCATGATCTTTTTGGAAAAGGCATCTTACACAACTTCAGCCCATGGAACAGGAGCCAATGCCCACACCACAAAAGATTTAACTCCATCTGTACATCCTTTCTTTGCAATTTCAGTAAATATAGTGAGCTTTAAAACTTGAAACTTCTGTCGTTTTACTGTGCCCTCACATTTTAGCCAAACAACGGGACTCTGTGAAAAATGACCACTCAACTACTGAGTATTTGGCAAGTGAGGAGGCACAGGGCAAAATCCTCAGCCATGACAAATCCTTGATTTATATCAGTTGAGGCTCTGGCAAGTACATGTCTCCGAATAAAGCTGCCACACTAGACAAAGCGGAGAGATATTTGCCACTCTTGCACCATAAAATGAGGCCCCGCAGTCAATGCCCATCTCCTAAAATTCTTTGACTCCAAACAGGCTCCTGGCCAAAGACTTCGGGTTTGTTTGTCCCTGAGCAGTGATCTTCATCTTGTATCTTTAAATTGACATTAGAATACACGGGTAATAAATCATTTCTGTCATGTGAGATGCAGAATGTTCATTGAAATTCACAGGCAGCAATTGAAAAAAATTTACTTGAAACAGGCAACTGGACTAAGCCTTGTGGGTGAGCTGTCCTGGATATAGACATGTAGGTCTGTATCTCCCAAGACTCAGCAGGAAAAGACAGACCACTGTCTGATTCTATACCAACAAAAGCTGGAGAGAGAGAAGCGTGAAGAAAATTGAAAAAGGTAAAACTGGATACACAAACCTTCCTTTTTTGAGTCTGCCAGACCTTTAGCCCATTGATTATTGTCCTAGGAGTGGATGTTTCTATTATAGGGGGACACTCAGCACAGAATATAAAACTCCTCTAACAGCAGGTAATTTTACCTTGGATGGCCCTGACCATGCCTGTAAGATGTTTTTTGCTTACTCAACTATTTGTCTTACCATAACATTGTTTACTTTTTACTTTGATAAAAAAATGTAAGTTTTGTTTAAAGGCAGTGCTTAATATCTCCTCTATATCAGTCACATGTGAAAAATCCTGTTCTTCAGACAGGCTGCAGATAGACAAGGTGCTTTTCCTTAAACACAGTTTATGAGCAATATATGGCAACCTGTGACGGTTGTGAATTAGCAGCAGAAATCCCCTCACATTTTGTTGGGAGGACAACCCACTAACTTCACTAACTTTTTTGCTGTTGTTTTGTTTCAACATTTCTCTATCTTTCAAGGTGGCCAGTGGAGGGAGTTGGCAGCACTTTTCCCCTTTCCAGGATCAAGCTGCCCTTTCAATGCTCCCAGTCCATAACAGAGGTTGTAATATTCAGCTACATTCTGCACAGGCACCTTTGCTGCCTGAGGCACAAAATTAGGTTTGGTTTGTCTTGCAGTAAAGCATGTATTTGTGATCCACAATTCACCTCAAAGACCATAGCCAAACTAGCAGCAACACATTCAGGAGCTACCATGATTAAATCATTCGCAAAGGCAAAAGAAACGAGAAACAAGTTTATTTCTTGCCGAAGGAGCAACAGGAAATAAGTAGCTGTAGATTGGAATGTCCTAAGGTCTCTGTGTCTGAATCAGTTCTGGTAAATAAAACTGTGACCAAGTGCTTGCCCCCTTTGCCTACACTTCATTTCCCTCAAATGAGACAGCCCGAGAGGTGCATCTTCCTCCTTTGCTCTTGTCCATCCCTCCCTTGGCACCTGCAACTGCCCTGCTCTCAGCTCCGCAATCCTCCTAAGGCTGATCCAGCTCCTGTGGGGCTGGGAGGCAGCGGGGACTCCTGCCCTAGAGAGAAAGAGAGCTGCGGCATGCTCAGCACACACCCCTCACGTTTCTGGGGGCATCACGAGGAAAATGGCTGGATACTGCAGAGCCTCAGGGTATGGGCTGGAGTACAGAGCAGTGCTGCTCCATGTTTTCATGCTCTGCAGCCATATTCACAGGAACCACTGTGCTGTATTTTATAGGTGTGCTGAAAGCTTTAGCCCACTGAGAGAGACACTTAAGGCTTCTCCTTTGCTTTTCCTGTTATCTACACAAAAAGCCAAAAAAGAGCTATTTTCTTTAGTTTATCACCTGAATATCAGGAGATGAGAAAGAGCCTGGAGGCCTGTAATCAGGTTTGTCAGATGAATGAAGTATTTGCTCTCACCAAAACTCAGGAATACTCATCCTCACCTTCCTGTGAGCCGCTGTCTTAAAACTAGGAGAAACACCTTCCCAATTTCTTCCCAGAGATGTGGAAAAAGAAGGACCTTTTCTTTTTTTTTCTGTACTTGCATTGCCATATCTAACGTCAAGGAAAATAATTTTGTGTGTTTGAGATTTCTTTGGATATGAAGTCTGACTTGCCTGACTTGCCTTTGAGTTCTGAACAAATTGTTCCCTATGTCACTTCCCATTATGAATATCCTGGGATGTTTGTTTGGTTTCTCACTGGCTCAAAAATTAAAAAAGTAATATAAAAGGAAAGCATACTTGTTCAAGCCATCCTTTAATCAACACCACACAAATATTGCTTCCCTAAGTAATTTAAATAGCAGCACTGCAATTCTTATATACCTTTAGATACTAAATTTAATCAAATAAAATCCAGTTAGCATGGAAAAAATACTTCCAAAATAGTCTTTAATGACTGGGGACTTACCAGAGTATCTTTGGGAATACACAAATGCAACAAAGCACATTATTTCAAGAAACACACTCTTAGGAGAGCCACCCAAACTCAGAGCTTGGTCAAATACTAACCTAATTCTATACTAATTCTATACAATTTTGTCATCATCAGGGAAAATCAGCCTTCAGGTCGTGTTCTGAGTAACACCCCTGTTTCAGTAGGGTGCAGCCATACACACTCAGATCCCACTGAAGTCAACAGCACTTAAATGATACCGGCCTATGGGTATGTGACTCAGTGCTTTCCCAAACAGGTGTGATTTTCATTTGTGTTTAAAAACATTGCCTGAGAGAGGGTTTAAATTAACACTGTCAGCTCAGTCAGCAGCCACTGTGAACCAAACTGCAGCATCAGTTTTTAAGAATTCCCTGTTCCTGTATGCTCCTCATAAATGTACAAGAAATAAAGAAGTGGTGTTTAACTCTGCTGATATAAAGCCTTCACCTTTATGCTTTACTCGGGGAAAGCATAAAACATATATTTCATCCAAGGCCTCCATTGATTTCCCTTTAAAAGTTCTTAGTTCTATAACTATTCATTTTTCTTGTTACTTTTATATTTGTGCCCTGCTGAATTCCAAATGTCTGAATCAATACATTTTTATCTTTCAGCCACAGCAGACATGTAATGGAGCAAAGGTCCTGCCACCAAAACTTGTCTCTGCATGTCAAGGTAACTGCTCCACTCTTGCATTACTGGTTCAGTGGCTGAAATGTTTCTAGCTATGAAATTAATTCAGACATCTTTGAACTGTCCCGATTCAGTAATTAAGTATTATTGTGCTACTTTACAAATGGGAAGTGAAGGCCAAGGATCCCATTCAATGTGCTGGATGTCTCAATGATTTACCCCAGCCTTCAAAGAAAAACAGCACAGAGCAGGGACTTAGGGTCCTATTTCTGGCAGGAGTCGAACCTCTTCACATCAACTGCTCAGGGAAGTGAGCCGTGTATTTATATTTAGTCCACACTAATCTAAATTTACCTCACAGCCTCCTAACACTGGGACCCTACATATAGTGTAAGACAAAGGTTATCTGAAGCATCATTCACTATTTCACAGATAAAGCTCTCCTAGCGGATGTGGCTTTGACAAAAAGCAGGCAAGAATTTCAGATATGCTTTCCCAAGTGTTAGGAAAAGATGCTTGAAATTTTGCTGCCAGAAGCAAGACAGGCTTGCAATTGCTTCAGAGTTGCAAATCAGGAGCAATCTCATTACCCCTGGTGTCACTGTTCTCCTTCCCAGCGGTGGGGTGAGAGGTGCAAAATCAATGTGAGTGAGTCCAGACACAGACCCATCCCCTTTTTATAGTAACCCTCAAAAATGGATCACAATGCAGTTGCAGCTGAATTCTCCTGTGAATCAGTACATACAAAAAAAGGATAAAGCCAACAATATTTATAGGCTGGAAAAATTACAAGTCTAAGGTTCTCAAATAACAATGTTTTGTCCAGACTGAGACGTGTCCAGAGCTCTGGGGAATGATGAGCTCTACTCTTATGAATAAAAACATCTACATTAAAATTCACAGACAGAAGATCCCAAACTCAAAATAATTTCCAAATGTCTTGGTCACAATATAACTTCTTGCTCTGTTCTCTCCTTAAGCCTGAGAACTGTAACTATTTTTGTGCGTGCATAGACAGATTTGTGTTTGGATATAATGACCAATTCTGTTCACTCTGGTCAGCATACACCAAGTAATAATTGCAGTAGAACAGTTAGAACAGCCTTGCCCTTTGTATTTTAGAAATGCTTTTTTTGCTCATGTACTTAGACGGTTGGCTACATTGCTTCAAATCATTGCCTGAGGGTCTTTTTTATACCATGAGACTATTGATCAATGTAGTGATGGTATTGGCCATGCTAAAGCACTTAGCAGGGAGGATCATGCAAAAGTTCTTTTCCTCCAACCTATTCAGACAGAAGAAAAACTAAATATAAAGTGAACTTTTTAAGGCTCCATTGAATATTTGTCCAAGCGTGAGGACAAAATTCAGGTCAATTCACCTGTCCCTCAAGCACTCCTTAGAGTTCATTAAAATTGGAAAAAAAATAACCTTCTAATAGATGTGACCATTGCTTAGAAAGGACAAAAGTGTCCTTATAAGCTAATAAAACTGTAAAACATCACATAGGGAATCACTGATTCTCTGCTTTTCTTAGCTTGTTTCCTAGAGATGGCTAGCCATAGGAAATAAATACAAAAAATGGCATTAATCTGTTGTTATATTTTACCCACAAGCCCATTTACTCTAATATTTTCTTACTGCAGGAGCTGTAAAATGAAGAAGTTTATGGCTTGTATGGAGCTCAATAAGAATGATGATTCATCTCTAGAACAAATATTTGGACATTAAAAAAAAATGGAAGATTCAAGAAATGATGCCTGCCTTAATATAGATCCTTTTGTGAAGAGTACTGTCCCTACCTCCATCACTGACTGACTCAGCTCACCTTTTTACTCTGAGCAATCAGCAGACCACTGGTTTCTTTTCCAAATTTTCTTGACACACGTCATATATAGTGTTGTAAGGCTTCTTCACATTGGTTTATTAAATTTTTCTTGGTCTATAGTCTGGCACTGAGACCTACAGGCATGGACTGCCCTGTCCAGGCTTTTAAACTCTCCTAGTCTCCAAGAGGCCAAACTGCCTTTGGGGAGTTACTGGCTCCTGAATCACTCTGAGTTGGCTGCGAGCTGTTATTTTCTGTGGGTCACAGGTATGCCATTCGTGGGCTGTTGCAGAAATAACAGTACAGACAACCAGGTGCCTGTGCCCTGGGGCCTTCCCTGTCACCACTTAATTTCCTGGCATAGATGCAGCCGTTTGCTCAGTCTAGCATTGCCCAAGTCCATAATATTTTCATACCTCTGAAAATCAGAGAAGTTTTTCAACAACTAACGCTGTAGTTTACAGTGGCTCAAACTCTTTTGTGTTTCTGCTATTTCCCTAAGTTTAAAAGTTTTTAAGGATTTTTTGAGTAAGAAAAGCCCTGTAAAAGGCACGTCACAGCTCACAGATCTGACACCATGCTTTGGGTTTTCCCAGCTTTCTGCCCGTGAAGAAGGGGCTAGCAGTACCATACCTGGGATTTATTTCTCAGTTGCAGTAATATTGCATTATCAAACAATCCCTCCAGAAATAAGGACCACATCCACAAGAAGTTTTAACAACTGTTGTGGGAAAGCTGGAAGAGTAAACATCAAGATAAGGATCCTTATATAAACCTCTAATAAAGGTGAAAAGCAGTTTTGGAAAGAAATGGCAAGATTAAGAGAAAACTTTAGATGACTAAGTGCATCTTTTCCAATGGAAGAGTAATCTCATTCTTTTAATGGAGGGGAAAAACCTCTTCTAATTAGAAAATGACAGTGACACCCATCATAAATAAAGTGCCTGGCTTAGCAAGTAATTTGTTGCTGCTGCATCATCAGATAAATAAAGATTCAAAAAAAAAAAAGTGCTTCAGACTTTTCCAGGATCGCAGCAAAAAATTTCTAACCTGCTGAGAAATCATGTTACTCCTACTCCTAACTAGCTATATTTGAGATGATTGCATATAGATAGGTACAGATAAAGATATCAAGATACAGATATAGATATAGATATAGATACAGATGATATATATATATATATATATGGATATAGATATCGATATAGATGATAGATATAGATATATATAGATATAGATATAGATATAGATATAGATATAGATATAGATATAGATATAGATATAGATACAGATACAGATATCGATACAGACAGATGTAGATATAGATACAGATTATATAGCTGTGCATGTGTGTATCTGAGGTGCCACTTATTTTTATTCTGGTTTGTTTTCTACATGCAATTCTACAAATAAAAATTTAAAACCAAAAATATATAGTTGGTTCAGTGTTGACCTTCATCATTATTACTCTGGCATTCATAAGAACTCTATTCAAAGAAATAGAAATAACACATTGTCCTGTTAATTCACAGTACCTATTGATGCAGGAAGTGCTTCATAATTTCTTACTCATTGACTCACTATTTAAGTTAATACATTGTTTAGTAAGCTTAATATTTTTAAGTTTCAAGGAACTTCTAAATATAAATGAGTATATTATAGACTCCACACTAAGGAGATGGCATCCTGGGAAAAATATTAATGGGACCCACAAAAAATAGCATTCATGAATTATGAGTGGACAATTTGAATTTTGAAAGTAAATACAAAAAACTAATGAGTAACATTAGGCCTGACATTAAAAAGCAAGCCTCTGTCATCAAGCATTATAATGGCCACAGCATTATTAGAAGTTTCAGAAGTTACAACTTTATCACAAAACTCTATCCCAGTTACAGGTGTTCCAAATTACAATCTTTTCCATCCTTTCTAACAATTTTGAACTCATATGTCTCTCTTTCCAGCTGTCATAAAATCACAGAACATTTTTTCTCACTGATGCTCCACATCTTGGAGTACTATGTTGAGCATACCTAATTCCTTTTGCCATAAATCAGCTTTGCATTTCCATTTGATTTGCTGGCCACCTTTGAAGATATATCTCTCTGACTTGACAAATGACTATTAAACATGTCTCCTCAGTTTACCTTGTTCCTATGTCCAGATCACAAGCACAGATACCCCTTTCTTCTGCTCTTCAGTGTCTCCTGCTCCCTCTTTCTCTCTCCTCTCTTATCACATGCTCATGAAGTTCTCCAGACCTTGTGTCTCCCCACTCACACTTATTTTTTTTCTCACCTTCCCACTGCAAGGTATGTCCCCCTCCTGTTTCCTCCCTTCCTCCTCTCCCCAGCCTGGCAAACACCCTCCACCCTGAATTCTCTTCCCCTCTTCTCTTTCCCCTCTTCTCCCTTTCTCCTTCAGTTCTTTAGTTCTGCTGCATTCCTACTAAAAAAAAACCCTCTATGCTTCTATACTTAACTGAATCCCATATTTTTGAGCTGACATCTTAACCAACACCCTCTATTAGTCCTTCGATCATCTTTTCCTTTTCCTTTTCCTTTTCCTTTTCCTTTTCCTTTTCCTTTTCCTTTTCCTTTTCCTTTTCCTTTTCCTTTTCCTTTTCCTTTTTCCTTTTCCTTTTCCTTTTCCTTTTTCTTTTCCTTTCCCTTTCCTTTTCCTTTCCTTTCCCTTTCCCTTTTCCCTGCTTCCCAACCACACATTTCTCCTTGTCAAGAGAATTGTCAGGTTTTTCAAAATTCCTTCCCATCTGCAAAACATGCAGGACATATATACTGTAATACTCATTCTAGGCAGACAAGCATCTTGTCTTCTTTCAAGCTTGTCTTTTAATCTCACTGGCATTCTTCCACTCCCTCTTTAGTATCTCTATTTCTCAATTTCCTCAAGATGCTCCACCTCACAATATAAATGTCCTTTTAAAAATAAACTGTCTTTGACTCCACTCTCCTCTCTACCAACCATCCCACCCACCTTTTTTGTCTGCAAATACATTCTTCCAATTAAGCTCAGTCTTAAGCTTTCTTTTTTTTTTTCTAACTTTTTCCCTTTGCCCTACAGTGAAGAAGACACATTTTCAAAGTGCCTCACAAATCATTCTTCCCAAAACCCAAACTGACACCCCTTGTCACCCTCTTCAATCTGCCTGCAAGGCTCTTCTTCTTGTAAAGCTGCCCTCCATGGACTTTGACTCATCTATGTCTCGATTCTCCTCTTTTCCCTCTGACCACACTCAAATGTACATTTCAGAGGAATTTTCTCATTCTTCCCTCCAGTTTTCCACAGAAGCCTTCTACACCTGGATTCTGTCTCTGCTTCTTTTCATGTTGTCTCCAGATAATTCATTTACAGATAATTATACAAATAATCAAATTCCAGATAATCTCATCTTCAAAATAAATAAATAATGTACCTGCTCCATGTTTCAGCCATCTGCTTAAGAGTGGCACAGTCAGAGTACGGCTCTTCATCTTTCCCTCTGTCATGTTCCCCTTTTTTTTGTCACTATGGAAATTCCACTATCTTGCCTCTTCTGCAGCTCCTCAGGTCCATGGCCTTGGCACAGCCTTTAGCTAAATTCCCAGTTGGTTCTTACTCCAACTTTTTGCTTTACAGTTATACATTATACACATTTATTCTCATTCATAATATAAAACGCTCCTCCAGGCTCTCACCATCTCCTCTCTCAACTAAAATCATCTTCTACAAATTTGTCAAATATAACATAGCTACCTATTTCCATTCATAACATTACAGTGGAGAAAAGTTTCCTGGCCTTTTGCTCCGAGCATGTGATTTCACTTTTCACAGCCTTCCCCCTCTTCATTCACACCAAACATCAGCTTCTTGTCTTCATTCTTCACAGCTTGTCTCCACAGTATTTATCATCTTTCATATACTAAAAGTGACAGTAACATTTAACACAGGTTCCCACAGCACACTTGGCAGGAACAGGCATTCAGGGCCAAAAGCAGAGGAGAGATGAATTAACATCCTTTGCATGAAGCCAACGGGACATGCCCAAGTACCAACAGAGCCACTTGTCCTCTCTTTTCTGGTAAGGAAGGGAATTTACTCATCTGTAGCCTTGGGAGAAAAAGAAAGTTTCATCCATGCAGGATAAAGCAGGAAGAGGCAAAACTCCTGAATCAGCCTCTCATAAGACAGTAGTGAATGGTGAAGGCTGAGTTCAGGAGCAGAGGCAAAGACCCTCTAGGCTGACTTTGGCAGCCTTGTTCTGTGCCCAGTCATAAAATATCCATTAGAACAATACCTAAAAAGCTAAAGGTAGATATGACAGCTGCTCAAAGATGTGCTGGTAGCAGACAGCTCAGATACAGGGCTCTATGGCAGACTACGCCAAACAATCTCCAAATATTTGAACACATCACCTCTGTACAGCTAGCAGGCAATTTTCATCCCAAGTCAGAGCTGAGTCAATGCCTACAACAGAAAAAGTCTTGCAAGAAATATTCTCCAAAGCAGCTAGTATACAAGCCTCCTAGTCTTTCTTTCGAACTGTCCTCTTAAAAGCATTCAGGCAGCCACCATGCATGAGGCAGCTGAAAGAAAAAGGCTCTTTACATCCCAGCCCATTAGAGCCAAACTGTGCTGTGCACACAGCCTATCCATTCACTCATCCCTCCTTTCTCAGATCAGTGCTGTTCACCTGCCTGGGCTTCAATCTCTGCTGCACACCTGGGGAAACTTCAGGGCCCAGTTTTGAGAGCACCTTTCCCTTATCTGAACCTGAACCATTTATACCAACAAATGACAGCATTCAGGACTTAAGCTACTTAATCTGTAGATGCATGCAGGTACAAAAAATTGTGAAAGCTAAATACTCTCATTTGACCTTGAACATTTTCTAGCATCAATTCTGAATTGGTTTCCCATTCATTTGCCCATCAATAGCAAATTCTCTAGGCATTTGTCTTAAAAAGCCTCATACTCAGAAACAGGTATTTTTTCCAAATAGGGAATGAGTGTACCTCGGAGGTTTGCTTTGCTTCAATTGTGATGGAAATGGTTTTCATTTAAGTTATTTCTTCCTGCTATGTATAATTTTTCCATATGAGAGAATAGACAAGGACTAGGATCGTCCTTATGATATCCAAAAGATCATGCTTTTCAAACCACTCTGCTCCTGTAAGTCCTACATCAAATCAGACAGTCAGATTAAGATGCTTATAAATTCATACTTGTCGAAAAGAAGAGAATAAATATCCCTGCCTATGCCCTCACAGAAAGCTTGGGCCCCTTTCCAGTTTCCAAAGGTGCGCCCTGTTGACAGCTCCCAAAGCCTGGGGTGCAGCCTGTGGCTCTGGCTGGCTGTGTCCGTGAACAAAGCCAGGCTCCAGGCACCACAGCTCCCACGGGGGGAGCAGAGCAGAGCCTGCCTCCCCGCTCCTGCCAGGAGATGAGTGAGGCTGCCTGCAAACAGCAGGGCTTCCCACCAGCTGAATCCCCTTCTGCAACAATATCATACACACTCCCGTCTTCCAACATCTTGCTGGCTGGAAACACTGCAGTTTTAGTTCTCTTTTCTAATCTACAGGATGACCAGGAAGATTTATCAGCAGTTTAATGCAGAGAGGAAAAAGGGCAGGGGCAGTGGGCTGTCAACGTTAGACAAGAGCACATCCCCTCAGCAGCATAGTGACTTCAGAAACAAAATAGCCTCCCCTGCAAAGATCCCTACAGCAATTTAGTCTGAAGGAATATGCCTCCCTCAGGACTCTTCTTATTGCTGCCAGAGTTATGAGGGCCACGTGCTACCTCATCATTAATATGGTGTGTTTAATCAGCACATACCTGTTTGTGTTCTGTCTTTTGAAATAACCCAAAACTACATGCATTGCACAAACTCCATTAAAATGACATAGTAAATTGTGTCTTCTTTCAGGCAGAAATTTGTGAGAGTAACATGTTGCAGAAAAAAAGGTCAAGACTAAGAAAGAGAGAAAAATAAATAGGAAACTAAAATGAAGAGATACTGAATAAGGGAAGGAGTTAATGGAAGCCTTTATTGGGCACAAAACATTAAAGGAAGATTTCAAGGCGTTAACAGGGCTAGCATTACTGGAATGTAAAATAGCATTTGCATCACATAGCTGAATACCATGCCAGGAATCAATATGCTCTGAAATGTAGTAGGATTTAAGAAGGTCATTGTTTTCTGTAACCATGGTCCTTTTGGTGGCGTCCCCACTGGGATTCGTAGGGTGATAGTTTCTTGTGAAGTGTTGACAACTTTTATTCTTAACAAACAAGGTTTCCTCAGGTCAATGGCAAGATAATGGGAAAGGAATATTTCCAGGACCCAGGTTCATTAAAGCCTGAATTCTGTACCTAAGAGTTTTGAGTAGCTTTCCTCACATGAGGAGGTCATGCTCAGATGGATCAGCAGAGATGGTCCCACTAGCCATCCACACAGTAAATGTGGAGATGCTGCAGCATGAGATCTTTAGTTGGCCCTCCCTTCCTGGCTTGATAGAGCCTGAATTTATTTCCTTAAGGGCATGGTTCAGGGTCTGCTGATAATGCCAGCATTTCTCTGAGGAGTTTTAGCAGACAGGCAAGTTATCACTGAGAGTCTGATTGTGGTTTTATTTATCCTTTATATTGAAACTTGCTTTACATCTTTTGTCTGCAGCTGCCTAGGTGACGCCAGAGACCTTTTAAAATTAAGAACACCTTATTAATGCAAGTGGGAGCTCCTCATCTGTTTTTCCTGTTTGTGCAGCTCCTAGCAAAGTGGGGGGTTTGACTGTGGCTGAGCTCCTAGTTGCTATGGCAATACAAGTAATAAATAAATAGTAAAAATAATACATTGGAATAAAATATTCTGATTTTTTAAGCATGATCTCCAGAATTATAATTACTGCACTTACTTGCAATTTAGCATTTCTGAGCAACATTTCTGAGCGACTAGGGTGCCCCAAAACACTTACTAACTATCATGCCTTGTACACACCAGAAATTGGTAATGTGGCTCTATCATGTAATGCTGGTGCATTTTGGCAGTGCTGGTCACGACTGCATGTTGCCAGAGATGTGCCTGGGAGGAGATGTGTGTGTGTGTGGACATGCAAGTCATATGCCAACGCCAGGCAAGTCCAAACCCATGAGTTTGCACATATGAAGGACACCAGTAGCTTCATGGGCTTCTATTTCTCTACAATAACATGACATGTCCACTTTCATTCAGATGATAACTTTTTACACTTCTGCAGCTGTGAAAAAAGCCACAAAATACCTGTCATTTATATTTGTACTCCCATTAAAGAATATTTTTATTTATTATATAACAATTATTAAGCTCATGTGGCCAAGATGCAACACAAAGCTGTAGATCAAGAGTTATATTTGAAAGAACTGAAGAATTTAATTTCCTGAATAATCTCCAAATTACAAGATTCTTCAATGTCTTTTTTTTTCTGGAATGTGTAATAACATGCATTTCCATTGTAGATGAGCGTCGGTTTTAGAAATCAAAACCATGCAGAAAAATTGCTGCTTTTCCTCCTGTTTAGGAGGGGAAAATAATAAATATTGGTAAAATCTGAAGTTCCTGCAGATTTGTTTTTTATTGAAACAAAATTATATTTAATCCTGTAAGAATGATACATGAAGTTCATACAGAGATGAATAGCTATGTTCATATGCATGTGTATTGAATACATACAAACTGCTGCTGGGTGTATTTAGAAAGTAAGGAAGTATAAACCTTCATTATTGCAGTGACAGATATATCTTATAATATCAGTAGCTCCAGTGGTCATTGAAATGTTTAAGTACATTGACACATTTCTAAAACAGATGAAAAATTAAATGTTAAAAATAGAAAGAGTAAACCTTTCTGGCTTGCAAAGAGACCAGAAAGTTAAATCTACAGTGCTCAGAGATAGTATAAGGACCTGATGAGGTTGTGCAGATATAAAAAAAGCTCATGTTTCTAAAGACAAACCTTGAAAAAATAGGTTGATGGTTAATTGCATCTTCCTTGCAACATATTGCACAACACAAGACTAAAGACCAGCAGTAACACAGATATATGGGAATTGCAGTTGCTTACTACTGCAAGTTTTTTAAAACGTTACTTACTCTGAAATAGTTAATAGTTAGAGAAAACATTTCTGAAGCATTAAAGTACAGCAGTAACAATTTCTTTTATTTTTCTCATAGCAGGCCTCAGCAGGGAAGAATGGCAAATTGAAAAAAAAATCCTACCTTTTCCCAAATCATCTGGTTACAGAAGACACTCCTCCAACTCATATCTTCTTAACAGCAGCACAGCAGAGAGTAATATGACTTTATATCATAACAAGAATTATTTGAAAGAGCACATTACTTGTGAGAAAAGTTAACTTGCAGTTCAACCACAGCAGAAGAGACACCCTGCTCTTCTGAAGACAGCAGGTTATGAAAGATCACTCTGACTTTGCCATGGGAAAACAAGTGGCCAAAGATGCAACAGGGGAGAGCAGGAGGATGTGACCCCCATTTCTCCAGCTCACAGCTTAATCACTGGTTTCTGCCTGATTTTGTACCCCACGGGGGTGACATCCCTCATAGGCACACCTAGCAGGCAACACCCTGAACAGCAAGCAGCTGAGGTAACATCTGGTTTATGAATCCTGCCAAACAGCCCAGCATTTGTTCGTGTCGGGACGTTAGGCACTCAAGTGGAAATGTCTGCCCACAGAAAACTGTGTGTTGCCAGGACAAGGAGATACACCAGTGAACTTCAAACATCTGTACAGCTGGGGGGGAGGTACATGAACACAGTGCTCTCTCAGGCACCAGGCCATCTCTTCCTCCTGATGTCTCCAGCCCTCAATGTCAAACCCTAGGGTACACCTACCACCAGGGAACAAAGGAAATTTATCATGACAAGCACAGTGATCCAGGAGCATCCAGTCCATGCTTTACCTCAGATCAAAGAGACAAGGTGCTTGTTAGCAGCAGTAACCTGATGCACACTTTTAGTGCCAACTTTTGCCCAAAATAGTATTTCTGTGTATTGAAAATCCAAAACCAAGGGGAAAAACGAGGGCATACAGTGTGGCAAAAGAGAAGCCTAATGCATCTTTTTCATATCTTTATTCTCCTAATGCTGCAAAAACACTGAGTGCTGGTTAGGGAGTCCAATTTTGAGAAGGTAAGGAGTGGCAAATGTCCAAACCTGGGTCATTTAAACATTCAAGTCTAAAAAATTAAGATTTGAAATAGGACCTGCACAGTCTGTTTGGAGTTAGAATAATCAATACAAGTGGGTTCCAGTTTTACATAGAGAATAACCCGAATTGTAGGCTAAGCTGGGTTACTCCTAATCTTTCTGGTTGAGCAGAGCATGGCTTACCAAAGGGCTCCCCACCCTCCCTCTACACCTTTGGCAAAGGCATTGGGGCCACCCCTGCAGAACTGATCCACCAAGAACATTTCTAGGTTTCCCTGTTGAGACTTTAATAAAGAGAATACCATTTGAGTTCAATATCATTCCATATCAATATCCACATTAAAGCACTGTCTGCCAGTGCTCCTCTGCTGCACTTGCAAGTGGCTTCCAGCCCCCTCCAGGCAGCAGCATAAGAGGGAAGCTTCACTAAGCTTCCCCTCTCTTCTACTGACCACAAACTTTAAGCCGTGCAAAAATGAGGGTTTGTGAAAAAATCTTTTGAAATTTTACCACAACTGGAAAGACGGATTTCCTTCACAGATCCTTCCATGTGCAGAGTGAGGAAAGCAGAGGACCTTGCTGCTCCAAGGCTGATGGAGGCATACAAGAGGCTGTGGGCGCTGGGGAAAGTTATCTGGCTTGGAGCTCACAGTCATTACCACAATTACTTGTAGCAGAACTGGAACTCATAACTCTCTCTTCTCTTTACTAAAACTCTTGAGAAAATGCTTCTTAAAAAACAATCTGATGACTTTCTACTGACTTGGAAACACAACAAAACCCCAGCAGTCAACCTAACCTTGGTGTATCTGTCACTTTTGAATCATCTGATATTAATTGCACCCTCTTCTCCAGCAAGACGAAACACTCGCTATAGAATGACACTCTCTGGTCAGTTTGGCTTTTCCCATGTGGTTGGCATTAGTTACTCAACAAAGTGATAGATCTGTCAGCACAAGACAATTTGATATGTGTGCATCCCTATCAGAATGGACCCCAGTGCTGAAGCTCAGCTCCTTGCCAGTACAAACCATTACCTGAAGTTTTTCCTGACCATGTTGCCTCTGTGCTGGCACCAAACAACTTTTCTGGTTGAGTTGAGTTGTCTTTCCTGTAGATATCTTCTTATTCTGCAGCACTATTCCCCTTTTTGAGCTACGTGCAGACCTCCTGCTGAATTCATGGACTTGCCTTTGTTCATGGCCATGAGAGGCTCTTTGCTGTGCAAGCTACCCTGGTGGCAGCAGAGGTGGTATGTTGTGGAAGCATCACCAACATGGAATTATTTCTTGTCATAGGGGTAAAGAACACAGTCTGTTATTTTTTTCTTTATAAACCCATCTGAACATCTTCAGCTCACCAGATTTTTTTTTCCTGATTAAGGCAACCAGACTCTAACAAAGTTCTGCTGGCTTATGTCTTTCACTCTGTGGTGCAGAGTATCTTAATTCCAAGTGGTCAGAGAAAGGCAGCCTTATTTCCTTATTTCCTGCCCCTTTTCTATTCCTACAGCAATGAGCCTGGGCAGGTTTCTCTGCATGCAGAAAGGCATTGAAAGCCAGAGCGAATCTGCACTTGAAAGGGTTTCAGCCATGAAATGCAGCAAGCCCCAGCAGCATGTCTCTGTGAGACTCAAAGGAATATGTCATTCTTTGGGTATTGTGAATCTTAACAGGTGTTTTAGGGATATCTCTTTTTGCTCACATGGCTACACTATAGTCTCTGTACAATTTGGTGTGTATATATATATATATATATATAAAAGATAAATTTTCAAAAGAAAAGCAAATCCAGTTTTTGACCAAGCTGGTGAAAGTCTCAGACTGGGTGAAAAATACATTATTTGGACAATGTTTCACAATAATCACTACAAGTTGTTGGGCAAGATGTGGAAACACCTGAAGCTGGTCATCAAATATGTGGCTTTGTATTACAAAAGCATACGAAGCACTGGTGGGTTTACTTGTAGTTTAGTTGCTAAAATTCACTCCTAGATTTCCAACTCGGGCTTTGGAGCTATATGGAAAGTGCAACAAAGCTATCACACAGTGCTTTCTCATGGTGCTCATTCTGTTAGAGAAAGAGAAGTCAGAATGCTCCTAAGACACAAAAAGCTGTACTGCGTATAAACACAAAGTTTAGAAATAGCTTGAAAGTCATAGCAAGAAATTTTAAAGATCCTTAAATTGTAGGGTAGGAAGAATGGACAGAAAATAATAATTCAGATAAGATTTGTATTTTAATGAGCTGTGATTTTTCCATCATCTCCAACAGACGGCATGTATCCTATCTTGGAATATACAAGTAATGATACTTGGACTGTAGAGGTGTCTTCAGAGGGTGGCTAGGCATGTAACAATCTAATTTATCAAAGCACAAGAATTTATAGTGCCTAATTAGAATGGGATATTCATTACTGAAATAAAGTTAACATAAAAATGGTCTTTAAAATGTAGACACTAAATCAATGGATGTCCCCCTGCTCTGTCAGACACCCATATAAAGGCAGCTTATGAGTAGCAAGTACTTAATTTACTGATGGCCAGATGCTCATTTTGGCAAAGATGGCCCTTCTGCATGCCCAGATTCAGAGACATTTCTGAAACTGTTGATGACCATCAGAAACAGGCTGCTGGGCTAGCCTTTGGCCTGATCCATATGGGAGCTCTTATGGTCCAGCTAGTAGAGCAGATCAGGAAAGAAATCCATTCTTATTTCTCACAATTCGAAGGGAGGAACAAAGTTCTTCTTGTTTGGTGCCTTCTCGGGGCCTCTGCACACAGATGCAGCAGAGCCTTTGGGCACCCCCTGCTCCTGCCTCACACTCACAGCTCGTGCCTGCCTCTCCCCGAGCACAGGCATGGTATTCATTGCCTATTCATGGTATTCATTTAAAAGCCACTTTTCCACCTCTCATCTATCGATATAGCAGGGGAATCTAACAAACTCCTGCTGACTTTTGTCTTCACTGTGTGTGCATCCTAATTCCAGGCAGAAACATTTTGCTGAGGAGTCAGAGGACGCATTATCGCTTTTTAACAGTACACAACCCCAGTCATAATGTATGCCCACAGGAAGAAATGCTTCCCATGCAGGGAATGACTCAGACTAGGTCAAAGCAGCGATATAAGGAGTGTGGAGAAAAGTGAACAGTAACTGTAGCTTATAAAAGGTAGCATTTATCTTAACAGAGTGACAGCTGCTCACTGTGAAGTTACAAGGGAGTATTGTGATTTTCTGACTCTGAAGCCCACCCTTTAGGAACCACTGATCTGGAATATGAAAAGGCTGTACATGCTGGAAAAGTCCTTTTTAATGAGACAGGGTCAGGTTGTGATGAAGCTCACTCAGGTCGAGTAGGCAGGCATTTTCCTTCTTGTTTTGGCCCCACTGACATTAACACTATCATTATTAGTAAAATAAAGCTGAATACAATGCAAATGCAATTGTGGTCCTGTTGCATACTAATAATTGATAATTAATAGATTTCAATAGATTCAATAGATTCCAATGTTTTTGTTTTTTCTGACCAGTTCTACTGGGAAGTAACAACAGTATGAGGTCTCCCTGGTAGTACTCTTATAATGAAGTGAGCTGCAACAACTATCAGTCATGAAGTTGACTCTCTGTTTATAAGATTAAACAATGACTAAGCTTTAAAAAACACATAAACAGTGGTGTAATAAGGCTGTCATTGAAGTATAAGGAATAAAATGAAACTGGTAAAAAACATAACTACATTTTATTGTAGCAAGAGAAACACAATCAGAAAACTGCTTCCTTTCAGTCTATTTGTTCCACCTGCCTGCATACAGCATGCTGCACAAAGTCCTGGGCTTAATCACCTCTTAGCTGTGTCATGGCTCTTTCCTGATGCAAAACACAGCAATGCACCAAATCAACTAGAGACACCAGAAATTATTAAACATGCATAACCTTCGAGAGTCAGGCCAGCCTTTCTTAGTTTTTGTGTATTCATCAGCACAAGAAAAAAAATAGATAAAATCTACAGAAGTTGTACAAAAGCAGATTAGCCATTCAATTTGTATCAGAGATGAGTTGTGCCTTGTAAAATCTATCAGTTGGGCTGTGCTGGGGACAGATGACAAAAGACTGGAGGGGAACCCATGAAGCTGTAACCCACGTGGCACAAGAAGTGCATCCTGGATCTGACACAGAGGAAAAAGACTCATAACCTGGGAACAGCCTGGCTGCAGATCATTTATGGAGAGAATGCTCTGGTCTTGCCTTGTTCAGACCATAAGTCTGGTTTCAGAGGTGTCTCTCAGAGGAGGAATGAGCTGGATTCCTCAGGCTATGATGTTCCATAACCTGCATGATACCCTTGGGCTGGCAGGAAACTCATTGGCCCACAGAAAGTCTTGGGAGGAAGGAAGGCTGAAGAGAGTGACAGTGCATAGTTATATCAGGCAGACATGAACAGAGGTTGTGCTGAGTGGGTTGGGTTGGACTGACTTTGCTCAGCTTCATCTGTTTGTTTTTTTTTGCTTGAGACTGTGGAAGGCTGCTTTGCTCAGGTATCACTTGAACAGACCTCACATTTTTCATTTATGCTTTTTAATCTCAGCACTCCTGAAACAGAGATGTCTCAAGGTACTATTTGCAAGGTCATCAGCTAACCTGACTATAAAAACTCAGATAGCTCATTAAATTAAACTGTCTGATTTACTATAAAATACTAGAGAACCAAGTGTACATTAAAAAATCAAGTAAGAAAAGAACAGAAATTGGGAAGAAAGTTTCTCTTTTTTTAAGCCCTGAGAAGGAGAAAAGCAGAGATGTAAAGGGAAAAACTTAGAGCCAGAAGATCCAAACTTCCCCTTGATTCTAAACTTAGCTCAGCCACTGGCCCACCGTGCAGATGACTCAGTGCACTTCCTTGAACTTAAATCATTCCTCTTACAAAACTTGTTAAAGAAAGACGTCAGTGTAAATTAGATGTTGTGTCTAAGTTTAGCTATGGCCAATACATAAATATCAGAAATTTAATGTGTTCTCATTCTTGTCTGCTTAAGAAAGATGTGTATATACATGCACATATGCAATATATATATATATATATATATATATATATATATATATATATATACTCATAGCAAGGCAGAGAAAGATTTCTTTGCACTATTTTTACAGTTTCATTTGCATATATTGTTATTTTGCTGGTGACATAAGAGCTCACAGCTGATTAGAAGTTTAACTGTTTTCAGAGCAGCCTGACTGCTGCAACGCCCAAGCACTCTTCATTCTCTCAAACTGTCAGGAAAGTTTCAATCCCATCCAAGCTTATATACACATTCGGCATATAACATACACGATGGCTGATTTCTTGTGACACTGATCTTCACTCCTGGGGGAAAGGCAGTCATTTATTCATAACTCTACCACTCAAAAGTAACCATTCTTCTCACCATGGAGATAAATGTCAAAACAGAGACCATCCATAGGCTTAGTCTAATCTAATCGGTCCAAAATGAATATATATTTAGATCTGTTGTCAAATCTTGAATAGCAAACCCTTTAGCCTGGGTAACTATTTCCTCAGTCTGCCCTCTCCATCTATAAATATGCATATCAGAATGGATATATGCTATCAGAGAAGCATCTTAATCCTGCTAATATGGACAGGCTATGATGATGACCAATCTTTCTGATACGAGCAAAGAGTCAGACAACAAAGCACAAGGCTTTCAGAAATGTGTACCAGAGAGGGAAAAATATATTAATTTTTGTTAAAATATCTCTATCATTCAACATGCACCTGAAATCAGCAGGCCCTCCACTCCCAAGTAGCTGGTCCAGCAAATGAAAAAAACAGGGTGCTATCTTGATGTCTGTGGAAGATGGCAATGGAAATTTCCTTTCTCATAAAACCATTAATTCTCATTGTCCCTCTCCTTTCTCCAGTTCACATTTCCATTTTTGAGATGTCAGCAGGAAGGTGTTTATTTATGCTACATCCTTTCCCATCAAATTGTACCTATAGAATTCCTCATATCCTCTTGAATATGGTTGTCACCATTTTTAAGAATTACAAGGATGATCCCAGAAACTACAGGCCTGTCAGTCTCACTTTGGTTCCCAGTAAAATCACAGAAAATGTTATCCTGGAAGGTATGGAAAAATACCTCAAGGACAATGCCATCATCAGTCACAGCCAGCACAACTTCACAAGGGACATGTCCCACTTGTCAAATCTGATTTCCCTCTATGACAGGGCAACCCACCGAGCTGATCTAGGAAAGCCAGTAGATGTAATCTTTTTGGACCTCAGAAAAGATTTTTATATTGTCTGACACAGAATCCTTCTGGATAAAATGTCCAGCACACAGCTGGATAACGTTACATGATGGATGAGTAACTGGCTTACGGGTTGGGCACAAAGGATTACAGTGACTGGGGTGATATCAGACTGCCAGCCTGTCACTGGTGGAGTTCTGCAGGGCTCCATCCTTGGCCCTGTGCTCAACATCTTCATAAATTACTTGGAAGCAGGACTTGAAGGAATACTAAGTAAGTTTGCCAGTGATACTAAATTAGGAGGAGCTGACTCCATCGAAGGCAGGGAGGCCCTGCAGAGAGAGGTCAACAAATTAGAGACACAGGCAGTCACCAACCATGTGGAGTTTAAGAAAGTAAAGTGCCGGATATTCTGCACCTGGGATGGGCTACCCTGGTTGTGTGTATAGATGGTGAATGAGAGGCTGGGAAAACAGTGCTGCAGAAAGGGACCTGGGACTCCTGGTCAATGGCAATTTGAATCTGAGGCAGCAGTGCCCTGGCAGCCAGGAGGGCCAAGCGTGTCCTGGAGGCATCAGGCACAGCATCACCAACCAGGCAAGGGAGGGACTGTCCTGCTCTGTCCTGCACTTGGGCTGCCTCACCTTGAGTGCTGGGGGCAGTTTCAAGTTTTTTACAAGATAAAAATAACATTATACTTTTAGAGAGTGTCCAGAGGAGGGCCACAAGGATGGTGATGGATTTGGAGGAAAAGCCATGCAGGGAGTAGATTAGGTCACTTTGCTTGTCCAGCCTGGAGAGGAGGAGACCGAGGGGAGACCTCTTTGCAGTCTCCAACATCCTCACGAGGGGAGCAGAAGGGCAGATACTGATCTCTCACTCTGGTGACCAGTTTCAGGACACAAGGAAGTGTCATGAAGCTGAGTCAAGGGAGATTTCGGTTGGATATCAAGAAAAGGTTCTTTACCTAGAGTGGTCAGGCACTGGAACACGTTCAGCAGGGCAGTGGCCACAGCACCAACCATGACAGAGCTCAAGAAGTGCATGGAAAATGCTCTCAGGCACATGGTGTGATTTTTGAAGTCTCCTGCACAAGGCCAGGAGTTGGACTCAATGATTCTGATGGGTCCCTTCCAACACAGTATATTCTATGATTCTATGACTCTGTGATATACTGTGATATCCTGGTACTGAGACACTGGACAAATAAAACCATAGAAGAGCCAGAAGCGACTCTCATTTTTCTGTTCCACTCCTCTATTTCATACCACCATGAACCTCCATGAAGTTCTTTTTGAAGTGGAATGTCTGAAACTCTTCTCAGGTCCTGAAGAGAAAGAAGTCGTCTTGCTGTGGTCCTCACAAAGGAATTATGCTGCTTCAGAGAACCATAGCTCTATCTCTTGTAGATATTTCATTATTGAAGTTACACAACAAACACTATTGCATAAATGGTAAACAGAGGCAACACTGCTTGTAAACTGTCCTATTTCTGGTGCTCAGATATCCTTGCTCAAAACTAGATTCCATTTGTACATTTGGATAAATGTTATCAGCAGCCAATTAACTAATTGCTTCAAAAGATGAACTAGGTTTTACACTTATTCTACCTCAGTAGTTCAACCACATTGCCATTAATACATCATGGACTACTTTTCTTGTCTGTGTATTCCAGGTGAGTAACTGAGCCATAGTTCTATCAAAAAGTACTTTCAGGTGTCCCACATATGTTTAGAGTGGATGGGACCTCAGCTATGCCAGTATGGGACTGCCTCTAGGAACTTAAGTGCAAAAGGAGATCTGGCCAGCAACCTGCTATGAGTCACTCTGACTTGCTCTGTCACAGGATTTGCACTTACAAGTGGGTCAAATCCTTATCTGGAATAGTTAGACAGATCTGCACTGCAGCAGGATTGAGCCCATGTATCACAATGCACAAATACACAAGAAGAATTGCTTGAAAGGGTCTGCTTTCCAAAGGTGGCAGAAAGGGGTGCCGGGTGACAGCTGAGATGGCACATAATGGCCTTTGTTCAGGAAAAAAATGAATGTTTTGAGAAGTAATAGCTCAGTAAGGTAAAATAACTGGGGAAAAATTCTTTAACACAACATAAAACAATAGTACAAAATAGGAATCAAGAACCATAGTGCCACTTCCAGGCCATGGCTTCTGTGCATGTGAAGTAATCACCTGGAAAAGAAGCTAGCTGTGGGAGAGGATTATGAACAGGTCATGATCTCACAGCGTGACAAAATGGCCAAGAGAGCAAAAGCAACCCTTATTAGCAATGAGCAGCACCTGCAGAAGGAGGGGTTAAAGAAGTTGCTACTTTTTGTCACATCCTCAAGGTGGTCATTGCTAGGTATTGTAACCATTTCTATTCTCAACACTTTAGCGAGGATGTTAACAAATACAAATGGTTCAGAGATAGTGCCACCTGAGGAAAATCTCCCTCATGCTGATCACTCAAAGATCAACCTCACTACCTCAAAGAAAGGGCACAGAGAAGAGCAAAACACTGCCTAAGACTACCTGTGTGGAGAGGGAAATCTACAGGCATTAGAGATTCTTCAGCAGGCTACAAATCTCCTGGGCTCAAAAATGAGACAAAGAACAGAGTGCTAAACTGCCACATTTGGAACAACTTATCCAGTAAATTTGCCATCCCTGCTAGCCTTGGAATCAATACTGCTGTCATACAGAATAGCTCATTCAGAAATGAAATGCTGAATGAAATCCTATGCCCTGTATTATCTAAAACAGAGTAGATGATCATAAGAGTCCACTTGGGTCTTAAAAATCCATGAGTGTAGTTCAGAGGACATGTAGTTCTAGAGGCTAAATATGAGGCCTTTACATTTTCCAGGATGAGCTTTCCCTGAAGGTTTTTGCTGAAGACTAAATTATTTATCCTATAACTGAAAACTAAGCTGCAAAGCTGAAAAGTAGCAAGCCCCCAAAAGATAAAATTTCCTCCTGCTTTCCTATTTTCCTTAATTCTAGGTGAAAACATGTACAGACAACAGACAAACTTCATGTTTTGAAGAAGACTGAAAGGTTCTGTAGGCACGTGGAGAGGAGATCAGCACCCTCACAAGCAAAACATGTAAAAGGCAGATACTGGCTGCATCTGAGTTCACAACAGGCCTCTAAAAAATTGGCTTTTCTGGTTTTGATGACCTATGTAGCTCTGTGACAGATGTGGTGTTGTACCACATTTACAAGGGATGGAATCTATAGCAGCCTTCTTTACTACCTATCTGGATTTTATCACTTTGACTGAATATCAGTCAAGGTTTTTACAATATGAGGCTCAAAACCACATCTTGCCTAGTCATTCCTGTTTCCTCAGCCAGTTTTATCCATTTCTGCTCCTATCTGTATAGCAGCATACAGAACGCCAGTAATCCCCACAAAACTCATACTATAAGACTCAGTACTGTACATTTTCCAAGAGTAACATTTAAGATGGTGCTTTAATTCACTGGGAACTGAGCTGAGCTTTTCCATGACATTTTATTTGTTTTGGTAAATAGCAACTTCAGTAGAGTGAGGCTAGGACTATCTTTATGTGATTTACAACAGAATTTCCATCTTTTCCACATCTTCAGCAAATACTAGGATTTGGTGAAGACCTTACTTTTCAGGTGGACCAATCTTAAGTATCATCCTTTGGCTACCAATATGAAGAAGGTATCCAGCTTGGTTGTCTTAATCACATTTTCAGTTTCGATGGGCAGGAAATTTAGTGTAGTTATATGTGTGAGCCCTGAATAAGGTTAAGAGTAGGTGCTTGCTGCATGCTGGTTTTGGGAAACAGTGGCTGGATTTTGTTATGCTCTAAGTCTGGGAAATCACTCACATCTCCCCCTCCCCTCAACAGGTATGTTCTTGGGGCCATGGGGGGTTGGCATTCTTCTCTGACCTGCTCTGCATTTAATCAGCACTTTTATCTCACTTGGCAGTAACTCCTGACATGAACCACTGACATCATCAGCTAAGTTCTCTCAGTGTTTTACAGTTTGTCAGTAAAATACTGTTTAGTAGGTGAATTCATGGCAAAGAGGATATGACCAGCCTGTCTCAAATCCTCAACTTGAAGTTTGAAAAATAAATTGCTAGGAAATTGTCATTTAAATTCCCGTGCTTTGTTTTTGAATTGTACAATCTTAGAAAGAAATAGAGTTTAGTTTAAACTAAATTGCTGTCACTTTTCAACATACTTGAGTAAAGTCCCAGAGATACAATAAAAATAATTAACAGAGGCAGCTATTGCTAAGCTGAAGGTTTGAGTTCTGACCTCACTTTGTGCCAACAAACTACCCTGTGCTTTTTCACTGTAGCCACGTACTACCCTGAAAAACTCAAGGAATTCTTTGTCTCGTTGCAGTGTGAATTTTTAGGACACCTAGTACATCTTTAATCCAAAGAAAGATGCTGCCATTGCCCAAACCGGGTGGCGCTTGGAAGCACATTATCACATACGGAATGTTCATTAAAAGCGGATTAGGAGAAGATCTCATCAAACATACCAATTCCGCTTGAAATAAATGGCTTCTAAGCACAGGAATTGTTAGAGGAATGGACCATAGGTGCCGACAAGTTTGGTTTGCATATTTTAGAGAGCGTTTTGAGCTGATGTGTGTGGGACTAGGCTCTTTACTCCAGCAGTTCTGTTTAGCTGGTTCGAACAGAGTAGAGGTGATAAGATGTGGAAACTTAACGAAAAAGATATCCCAGGCATGAAATACTGTAGAATTCTGCTTAATAATGAACTAATTAAAAAACAAATCAAATGAAATGCAGCTTTCACTGTTAAGTTCTAGATTTCTCTCCCCCAAACATTAGACGAAATTGCATTGTTTACAAAAATTTATTAATACAAACTTTACACACTTTATATAACAGTTATCAAAGTCCTAGTTATAGATATCATGTGTGTAATAATACTTTGTTTAAGTTCTTTTTATATTCATTTGCACACAAAATAAGTTCTCCAAGACTAACATCTACCTACTATGACTGTATCTCAAATCTGCTCAAATTTTGGTAAGGCTGTTGGCGTTTCTGGAAAAAAAAAAAAAAAAAGAAATCGTACAAAGGATAATAACCTAGGTGATCACTTCATAATGCTTGCGACTAGCCACTGAACTCTAACTGATAAGGTCATAAACAAAACGTCAAGAGAGCCCTATGTCATTATACCACAGCCGACACAAACACAGCGCACTCTGCCCATGGCCAAAGAACAGAAGGACGACTAAAACGCAAGCCGATGTGTTGCAGCATCGTAGGGCCACTAAATGCCATCCGTGAACTCGTGGCGATTTACAAGGTGAAGAGAAGGCACGAAAGCTGCACACTGCGCCCCGCGTCCCCGCGCCCCGGGAGCGCGCCCGGGCTGGCCGGGAGCGCGGCCGGAGCCGGCGGAGCGGCGCGGGCGGGCGGGCGGTGCCGGCAGCGAGAGCGGCCCGGACGGGACGGGCGGTGCCGGCAGCGCCTGCCCGCCCCCGCGGGCTCTGCCCGGCCCGCTGCGCTCCTCCTGGCCGGGGAAGGAAGGTTCTACCCGAGAGGGTTTGTTGGGGGGTTGGGGGGTTGCTTTCCGGCGTCTTGGATGCGGGGCTCGTTTTGTCTTTGGAAAGACTCCTGTAAGGTTTGTGTGGTGAGCTGGAAGGAAGCGGGTACCTACGTGTCCTCCTTCGCTCCCGGCCCGGGCGGGGGACGGGACCAGCCCCCGGGCAGACGGTAAGATAGGAGTCCGTACATAGAGAGATGAGGTGAAAATGGTTTATCTCGTTAGAAACCGGACCACAGGTGAACACTACACATTCTTTTATGACAAAAGTTTGTTTTATGAAATAAATTTTACTAAGCAATAAGCCAGAATGTAGAAAAATACATTTTACCTCCAAACTCAATAAACAAGGAACAAAAACTTTCGTAGTAGTGCATAATTCTTTAGTGGTAGCTACAACAGGGGTTCCTAAACTTGTACAATAAGAGCTTGCATAAAACAGAACAAAGGAGTGAGAGAGCGTTCACAATCTTTTTTTTTTTTTTCCCAAAAAGAACATAACCCAAAAAGGTGACTCAGGTGGGTTAAACAGAGCTCGGAAAAGTTCGAAGAGAGGATGAGAGGCGGGAGGTCCTACAAGAAAAAGCAATCAAAGAAAAGAGCAACTCCGACCGAAAAATGCAAAGGCGAGAACCCTGCTCATTATTACACATGATGAGAAGCATGGACAGCACTGGAGAGTAACACACTGTACTTTGCATCCAGGTCCAGTACCGAGCTGCCCGGGGCAGTTGGGTAGCGGATCGGAGGTGGGATCGCCTCGTCTTACCTCGACCCTCGCGGCACCGGCTCCGGTACAGGCTCCGGCCCCGGGGCGCGCCGGGGGCCGCCCCCGCTCACTTCCCCACTCTTTCCAAACGGGTCCTGTCTCTGCTTTGGCTTTGTTCTGCAACTCTGCCCAGACAGCCAGAAGAGCAGTGCACGGGGCTTAGTACTCACTGCCCTTGCTACTGGTTCGGGATTTGGGGGTTGGGGTTTTGAGTTTGGCTATTTTTGGTTTTGTTTTGAAATTTTTTTTGTTATTATTATTTTAGTTCTGGGTTTTTTAAATATTTCTCCCTCCAATAGGCAACAGAGATGCACAATTTGGATCGAGCTGTTGTTTTCACAAGATAATTATCCTCTAAGCTCATTGTTTGAGGATACACTAATAGAGATACAACTGGAATCAAAGAAAGCAGGAGAGAAAAAAAAATAATAATCGAAATCTAGAAGAAAGGGGACGCTGCCCCTTCAGAGAGGCTAGGGGCGAAGGAGCCTGCCTTGAGACTCACCAGGGGAAGAATCTGCTTCACCAATTCTCCCAAATCAATTTCCTCATTATCCCCCTGGGAGCAGGTCATCCTTCTCTATATACAGTAGCAAATGGTGAAAATTAATGTCTTCGACCCTGTCTCGGATAAAAATACTATCCTTTTAATTTCTGTTACAAAAATAGGAGTAATATTCAAAACAATGATTGTCTCTTTTTTTCTATTTATTTTATATAAAAACATAAACAGCTCAGGCGAATTCTTGTTCTTGTGCAGGCTTTTCATGAAGAATTGTTCTTTACTATTCTTAGTAGTATTTATATATATATATTTATATATTATATATAACTTAATGATTGGTCCACAAAGTAGATCTGTGCGTTTCTCTAGTGCTTTTTTGTACAAAAGAAAAACAATATTATTATCAAAATATTCATTTAATGGCTTTACTTCATACATAAATACATGTTTAGATAACACAGGAGCGGTGACTGTTCAGTCAGTTTGGAAATGACTTTTGTTTTTGTTTAGATTTTGTTGTTGTTGTTGGGTTTATCTCTCTCTCTCTCTCTCTCTCTCTCTCTCTCTCTCTCTCTTAGGACTTTGTATACACAGGAGTTGCTGGTTACTCACATCGCTACAAATACGCTACTCGGCGTCCTTTGTTTTTAACTCTTTGTTTATACCTTTTCCCCAGGACGGCTGCTAAGTATTTCTTGACAGCCATTTGTTTCCGGTAGCGGCTGTAGCTGTCCGTGAAGATGCCGTCTATGTGCCGCTTGGTCAGCGGTTCCGCATCGTCCCCCAGGCCTCCGCTGGCACCGCTGCAAGCACCGAGAAGCACAGCTGCATCAGGCGGGGCCGCTCCGCCCCCCTCCGCGCCCCTCCGCACCGCCCCCTGCCCCGCGCAGCCCCGCGCCGGCCGCTGCCCCCGGCGCAACACGTTGCGCGCAAGATGCGCGGGGAGACAAAGGCCGCGCCGAAACCCGCTCCCGATGCTGTGCGCGCAAGTGGCGGCGGCGGCGGGAGAGACAATATCTCCCCGCCATGAATTATTCATTGCGGCCGCCAAAGCTGCTCTCCCCGGGGCTTCATTAACGTGTTACCTTCTGCCAAGGGGCAGCGGGTGGCACCGGGCTCGCCCGTGCCCCGCCGGCCGCGGGGAGCCCCGGGGAGCCCCGCCCGGCGGCTGGGGGCGCGCAGGGCTTCAACCGAGCCTCCGCTGCTGCAGCTGAGCCCTCGATCATCGCTCTCGATAAGCTGCTCCCCCCAGCAAACCGTAAGGGCTGCCCAATTTGCTAATTGTAAATCGGCTGACTATAAAAATTTATAGAGACATATAGGTAGATAGATTGATATGGATAGATATAGATGTAGATACATGGATATAGATATGGAGAGAGATATATATAGATTAGATATAGATATAGATATAGATATAGATATAGATATAGATATAGATATAGATATAGATATAGATATATAGATACATACACATTCATGTGTGTGTATATCTATATCTAAATATATATATACACATATATATCCGTATGTCCGAGCGTAGTAACCCAAGCAAATCTCCGCGAACGCCCGCGCTGACAACCAGGCTCACGCTGCGCCGGGAGCGGCCAGGGGCAGCCGGTGCTCGGGGAGCCGGACTCCGCCAGCCTCATCGCGGGTGCAGCGCGTTCCCGAGCCCGGCCGGGGCAGCTTTGTTCCCCCCCAGCCGCGGCCCTTCCAGCAGCACCAACGCCCACCGCGGAAAAGAACAAGCAGAGAGCCTTACCCGACCCGCTTGGCCATCAGTGAGTGCAGATATTTCCTGGCGGATAACTGGCCCAGGAGTTTCCTGTAGGCTTTGTTGAAGATCCCATCGGCGTGCCTGGGCAGAGGGAAGAGCCGGCGGGTGAGCGGCGAGGCCCGGGAGCGGGCTGCGGCGGGTTGCGGGAGCCCGGGCGGTAGCGGTGACCATCTCTCTCCGCCAGCGAGCGGAGGGCGGCATCTCCCCGCGTCCCCCGGGACCCCTCGTCCCCACCCAGATCCCTCCCCGCCGCGCTCGCTCGGTTCCGCGCCGGCTGGGCATTCCTGCTCCGTTTGCGGGAGCAGCGCTAGCCCTCCTCGGCGCGGGCGGCTCCCCCGCTCCCTCCCCCGCGCTGCTGGAGGTAAGGAGCCTTTTCCGTTTCTTCTGAGCTTTACACCGGGCACCGGGACCTGGGCAGTACTGTAGTTTGTTTGGGTTCGGGATTTTTATTTTGATGTTGTTGCTGTTTGCTTGTTAGGTGTCATTACTATTTTTCCCCCAATCGGTTTTGCCAGACCCGTTTTTATCCCTACTCCAAATTCACGCCTGACACCCCGCGAGTTGCAGTCACCTCTTTTCCGGTGGGTAATACAAGGTGTACATCTCGCCGATCACGGAGGACGGATTCGCTATACCGAGGGGCTCTTGGTCGTAGGCGAAGTCCTGCAGGGTGTTCCCGTCCTCGTCGTAGACTTCATCCTCCAGCCTGGCAACGAGAGCAGCGAGGAAAAGGAGTCAGCCGGGCTCCGCGGGGCGCTCCGCTCCACTCCCCGCTGCCGGCTTCCGGCTGCCTCGGCGGCCACCCCTCGGCGGAGCCGACCCGAGAGCCCCGGGAGCCCCGTCCGACTGCCCCATCCTCTCCCTGCACCCGCCCGCTCCCCATCCCCGCCCTCTCCTCTGCGGGGCAGGACCGCGGAGGAGGGAACACACCCGCCGTCAGAGGCGCTCCAAGAAACCCCCCAAACATCCCCCCCCTCCCCCCGCCCTCCGCGGCCCACGCCCCGGCCCGGGATGCATCCCCCTCCGCCGCCGCCGTGGCTGCTGCTTCCCCAGCGGAGCGCACGCCCAGGCGCGCAGGCTGCCGCGCACACACGCGTTTGTGCGCCAGGGGCTGGGCTGGAGCCGAGCAGCCTCCGCGGCCGAGACGGGGCGGTGAGCGGCAGCCCCACCGGCGGGGACCGCGCCCCGCTCCTCCCCGCAGCGCCCGCCGGGACGGGGGGGCTTCGCCTGCTCTTTTTCGTTGAATGGTGCCTCTGCCCTTTGAAATCTCGCCAGTTTTGTGCGTGTCCCAGCCCCCCCAGCCCCCGCTCTCTGCCTCCCTCTCTGCAGTACGATGTAGGTCATTGCACGTTACAGGCAGCTATTTTTGTCTGTGAGCTTTAGCGGAGGTATTAATAATAGATGCCGCTAAAGTGTTTCACTCCTGCTAATTCAGGCCCTCGAATGAAGAAAGCCGGCTTGCTGCCGGCTAATGGCCCTTCAGGCCACCGAGCCCGCTGCCCCCCAGCCGCCCTGCCCAGGAAGATGACAGAGGCTGCTCCGAGCCAGCTCCGACGGGCTCCCGGTTACTGCAAGGACACCTCGGAGCCCCAAAAAGGACACCCACCTCGGACAACCTTGCGCTCACGGCATCCCCCCCCTCCCCCTTCATTTCCGCACACCGCACGGCAGTGACCCCCGCAGGGCACCCCGGAACAGAGCCAAGCGCCGGTGGAGCAGGACGACAGCACCGAGCCCAAAACTGCCCCCAAGCCAAGCAGCACCGGTCCAGCCCGAGCAGGCGACAAGCAGGGTGAGAACAGGCTGCCATCGGCCGTCCCGGACCAGGTGCCCTGAGCCCCCAGCCGCAGACCAGCGCAGTAAACTCTCTTGCGCTGGTGCCTCTGGGTGTCCTCCACTCCTGCCCCAAACACAGAGGAATTCAAACGCCCACGGCTCCCAGCTGGAAAGGGACAGCACAGGCATCAGCCTGCGCTGGAGCCCAGCAAGACAACTCCGAGCATAGAAAACCAAACAACCTTGTGCCAGCCCCTTTCCCTCTTGGGAAAGGGAAATACACAGCCAGGTAAACAGGGGAAGACACCGAATCCCCACCAGCTCCAATCCCGCTACGCGAACCGTGACAGTTCCCACACGTTCGCAGACAACGGCGCACCCGTCCCCACCCCCGCTCCCCCTGAGCCGGACAGGCGATGCTCGGCGCTCATCCTGGGCGAGCTGCGGGCAACCAGAGGCCGCCAAGGCCCCGCAGGACAGCGGGCAAACGGGAGAGGAGCTTTTGGGCCCCGTCGACATGCAGCCGGGACCTCGGCCCGCTCCCGCCGACAGGCAGAAGAGCAGGTCCCCCCACTCTCGGGGACTCCAGCGGGGACAAGAGGCCGTGGGTTACAGCGCCGGGGCCCCGAGGAGCGGACCTGGGGGATGCCAGTGCTGCAGCCGGTGGAGGGGGTGGGCACACAGCCCAAGTGGAGGGGATGTCCTTTGGTAACTCTACTCCACATCCCCTCTCATTTTCCTCCCCGGTAAGATTCCGCTGCCCTTAGCTAAGCTGGGGCTGAGGGGGGCTGAAACGATCCCGACGGAGCTCCCGGGCAGCTGACGGACCTACCTGAGCGCCGGGTACTGAAGTCCGGCCGCAGGTGAGCAGTAGACGCTGCAGTGCATTATTATGCCATAGACCAGAAGTGCTAAGATCGCTTTGCTACACATTGCCACTCTGTGCGGGAGGGAAAGGAAACTGCTGTTAAAAAAAAAAAAAAAAAGAAAAAAAGAAAAGGGGGGGGGGAAGAGAGAAAAAGAAAAAACCCGAAAACAAACAAACAAACAAACAAAATCAAACCACTAACAAAAACCCAAAGAAACCACCCCACGGCTTACCAACCCCCTGGCCTCGCCTGTCGGAAAATGAGGCAGAGCGGCCCCGGGGGACAAGCGCCCTGGGCAGCCGGGTGCCGGCGCGGAGCGGCACGGAGAGGAGCGGAGGGGTGCCCGGCGCAGAGAGCTGCGGCCGCCGCCCGCCCCGTCGGTGCCCGCCTGCCCACCCGCCCGCCCCGGGACCGCTGCGGGAAGGCCCGGCGAGCCACCTCGTGTCCTTACCATTAAACTCTAGACACCCGGCACTGAGAGCGTTTGGCTGCGAAACTAAAACGGCAGGTCTTGGGGGGGAAAAAAAATAAAGACCCAAAATGGGGAGGGGGAGAGAAATCGAGCTCTCTCCCAAGTTGCGTCCAAAAGGAGTTAAAACCCTCGTGACATCGCCTCTCCTATGGGCGAAGGACCGGCAGGATGCAGAAGATGCAGAAGCGGCAGCAGTTAGTTGTTTGCTGGTTTTAGGGCTATCCACTCCAAAAAGAAAAAGAGAGACAGGCAGGGGAAAAAAAAGATAAAGGAAAAAAGTTTGCCGGCAGCAGCACAGATCTGGAGTGGAGTCTACAAGGGAATTGAGAAAGAGGGATGGAGCGAGATGTCGCCGGAGAACGGAGCGCTGGGGGAGAGGGAAGAGAGCGAGCGAGTCCGGGAGGGAGCGGAGGCGGGAGCCGCGGGCTGGCTGCGTGCGATGTTGTCTTCCCCAGATCTCTCCCCTCACTGAGCGCCTTCAGCCTTCTCTTCTTCTCCTGCTCGGTGGCTCCAAACTTGACCAGCCTTCCGCAGCCTTCCGTCTGATACGCAATTAGCAAGAAAATCTTTGCAAACACCCCGCTTCGGCAAGAGCCCTCTTCGTAAACATTTGCCTGCTTGTTACCTTAGAGGACGGGCAATATTGTTTGTTGCCCCCGTAGTGGTGTGTCCGGATTTTTATTCATGAATCAAATGCCTTTTTTTTTTTTCCTCAGTCACGTAATAATCGGGTATCAGAAAAGACGTCACCACCCCAATTCCTCAAGGAACACAGTTCTGTGTCGTCCTCAAAGATGAGCTTATCAGGAGTCATAAAGCTTCTCATAAACACCAACTCACACTTCCTCCCCCCCCCAAAAAAAAATAGAAAAAGAAAACCTAACAATCAAGCAAACACGCAGAAAAGCCCCACCGCACAAACCTAAAAGGATGTTCGCCACAATAAAGTTTTACCTGACGTGGGAAGGGAAGCGGAGGGGAGCAGTTAGGGGCGGGGTGGGGGTCCCCCGGCTTGTTGGGCTGCCCCACGGCTTTGCTCCGGGTCTTTCCTCGGGGCCAGCTCACCCCACACGCAGCCCGGGGCCGCCGCTGGGCGCAGGCCCCCGCGGAGCCGCCCGCCGCTGAGCGCGCAGGCGGAGCAGCCCCGGCGCGGAAACCCCCACTTCCGCGGAGATTTAAGAATTTAGGTGCCTAATTTTTTTCCAAGCCCCCATTTATTTTTTCCTTTTTTTTTTTTTTCTTTTCTCTTTTTTCTTTGTCTTTTTTTTTTTTTTTTTTTTTTTTCATTTTTAAGGATTGTTAATATTGTTCCCATTACACAAGGCATCCCTCCCGGGGAAACCAGCAGCGGGGTGAACGCTCTGCGTGAATTGAAGCCGCGGGGCGTCAGGCACAAGTCCCACGGCCCCGCCGCAGGGAGGGTCCCACGCTCGGCCGGCGCTGCCCGGGGAGGAGGGGGGCGGCTTTTCCCCCCACTCCCGTGGCCCGACCCTTTCGTCTCTCCGCCTTGTGCAGAGACAGATGTGCGGCTCGCAGCGCTTGGCAGAGAGGGAGGGAAGAGCAACGCCATGAGCGCCAAAAAAAAAAAAAAAAAAGTTGATTTGCCGGAGGGACCGGGAAGGAAATCCCTTCTCTGGGGACTTCCCCGCCGCCGGAATAATTTTCCCCCGAAGTGATGCGCCGGGCGCGGGCCACCGGCGGGCTCCCAGCCGCTGCAATTGCTGCTTGTCTCCGCACTCCCCTCCCTTCGCGACCCGCGACCGAAAATGTGCCCTTCATTTCCGAGAATTACCCAAAGAAATACAGGCTTCAGGAGCCATTACTAGACATTTTAATTATTGGGATCATAACCAGAGTGTTCAGGAAGCAGCAATAATATAGTTCTCCTGTTTCCTATTTGAATGGGTTTGGTGTAACATGCTTGGATGAGTTATTTGAGCCCAAATCGATTTCTCAAAAACAACAACAACAAAGAACACACCATACAATTACATTCCTATTACGGTCATTTAAGGTTTCAATATTTTCCGGAGATAAAGGAAATTTGACGTGAATGAATGATTCCCGTAGAAAAGCCCAACGACGCGATCCCGGGCGGGGATGCCGGACTAGGGACGGATCGGGACGCTATCCCCGTTGTCATTCTGTGCCGGGCCTTTCCGGCAGGGAAGGACCGCTGGCAGGAGAGGGAACGGGGCCGGGCAGGGCACCCGGCGGGGCTGCCGGGGAAGAGGTCACGATGCTGCTCCCGGTAGGGAAGGGGTCACCGCTCACGGTAGGAAACGGGGCATCCCGCCGCTCCCGCTGGAGCAGACAGCGAGAGGTGACCCGCCGGAGCAGAGAGCGGGAGGTGACCCGCCGGAGGGGGGTGACCTGCCGGAGCAGGGTCGCCCCGCGGCTCCCGCCGGTCCCGCACCGCGCCGGGGCTTCCCCGCCGCTCGCCGCGCCCGCGGCGCGCACGGTCCGTGAGCGGAGGGCGCCACCGCGCGGGCAGCTGCGCGCCTGCTGCCGACGCCGCGGAGCCGCCGTCGGGCGGGCCGGGACTGCCCCGTGCCCCGGCTGGGCTGGGGAGAAGCGCCCGCGCCCGGCTGTGAGAGAAGCCAGCAGGAAAGGCGGCCCGCTGCTCCCCTGCACCGGGCCTTAGGGCTGGTGGGGTTTGCGGTGGGGCTTTTTTGGTTTCCTTTGTCATGGCTCGGCGGTAGCAGGGGTAAACACGGGCTTTTCTAGAAACCTGTGCGGCCAGGACTGTGTGAATCACGTCAGGATGAAGGCTTGAACGCACACTCCGCCCAAACGACAGGGAAAAACATTCCTTCTCTCCAAAGAGACGAGACACACACAGGTAATATATTTTAAAGCTGTGGCTGTTTTCACTTTAGACAAGCTACTTTCAGCTACTTTTGATAGATACAGCCGCATTTCCTCTCCTCCATCTCCATTCCCCTAAATCCTTACAGAGAATATGAAGATGCCTGAAATAGCAGGCATTAGCAGCACAGAGGTAGAGATATCCATAAAACAAGCCTGAATCTACAGACCTCACACAGAGACCGTATGCCACCCTGGTGGTACCATGCATGCAGCAGCAATGTCAGGATGGTTTGCAAAAAGTGTATCTTCTGAGCTGTCACTTATGGTGAGTGAGTAACTCACACAGTTTGTACCAATAAAAGTTTCGTAGCATCTCAGTCTACGTCACAGGGGTGTGTGTGCAAAGTGAATGTGATTATGACGTGACTGTGGTTTAGGCTGAGGAAGTAAAGGTTCTAATCTGGTCTCTGCGTACAAGTAAATTTCTCAATAGCTGTCATCTCAAGGCTGAGAGGGATTTAAGGTATATAATACTCGCCTCTAGGGCAAATTCCTAAGGCAGCATCTAAAGAAAAGCAGGGGTTTTTTATTGGCAGAATTTCTTTCATCTTCCCTGTACCAGCTTAAATTAGACCTTTTAATTTATCTAAGTATTCTATTTTAAATATCTATTTTATTTAACTAGAGCATTATAATTCTATAGAAGTTTCTAGGGGAGCTTACATTCTGTAAGCCTTGTCAAGCCTGACTGCAGCTGACTGCAACTGACTGCTGGAAACCTTGCTGCTATAGCTCTAATTCAAAGGAACATATTTCATCCTGTACCATAATGGGCAACTTTTTGACTCCTCAGAATCCCCCTTTTTATATTTATGCATATTTTATAAAATATACTAGGAGTAATTTATCAAACTGTCAGGAAACTCTATTGGTCCATAAAGCCAGATATCTCATACACACCGGTTGGATGTCCAGCCACTATATACATATTTTCTCAGTATGTCCCATCTTAGCTGCATGTTTTTAAAAGAGCCTGGAGGAATTTATGTACATGGAATACATAATTTTATCATGAAAGGACACGTGTATTTCTGCCAATATAGAAATTGATGAATTCTTCTTTCTCAAAAGCAAGCAATCCTGCCAAACCAGCTGTCTCTCTCTCTCTGACACACACACATATTATGGGTTCATCATCTATCTTGTACCTATCCCTGCCAGGCCTCCTTTCTTACAGGGGTGTCTTGGGGAACCTATTGCTAACCAGTATGCCAACGAATACTGGTCTGCACCGGTTTCACAAACACAACACCAGCCTTCACTTTTTCTTGGCTTTCCTGACTCCTCTTCCTCCCCAAGGGCCAGCTCCTTGGAAGGATGAACTTGTCAGAGGGGATATTAACCCATTCATTAAATCATCCAGCTGTAGCTGTGGTCATCTGAAAAAGGCTGATTAGAGATAGCCTAGCAGCAGAACAGAGGGTATTATAGCCCAAGCACAGCTTAGAGGACATTTCAGCACTTCCAGCCGAGACATGGAACCTGTAGCAGTGGTGGGAAAGCCCTACTTTCCTCCTGTAGGCTAGATGTCAATCCACTCAGGGACAGAAAGAGCTGAAGTATTTCATTCACAGAGTTGTTTTTCTTTTATTAAACCATTCTCTCTCATGCTTTCTTTAGGTAAAAGCAGCAAAATGCTTAGGCACACTGGAGAAAGCACAAACATCCACGTGCTTTCTCATGCCCAAAGGGACAAAGCTGCAGTCCAGGCAAGCTTGGTCACCCAGGGATGTTCTGGGCAGAATGTACAAACTACAAAAAATCTGAGAGAACAACAACCAGGGACAGTATTGGGACTACAAATATCTCAAGAGATGATAGGAGCAAGCCTCACTTGGTGGTCAGGTCCCTTACCAACCTTTTTGCATGAGAGCACCAAGAATTAGCAAATCTTTGTGATGAGAATCTTCAAGATAATTCCTTGCTACCTTTTATAACCTTACTTCCAAGCAAACAGTAAAAAAAAAAAAAAAGGCTGGGGTTTTTTTTCTCCTTCTCTGAAGTGAGGAGGCAGAACAGTACTTGCCAGGGCAGCAGTGTAGGAGCACCAGCAGTGCAGTCACTCTGCTCTTGCTGCTGCTCGGAAGTCACGGCGAGAGACAAGGCCAGTGGGTTGCCTGTGTCTTGCATAATTGCCCACACAGAAGCTCAGTGTTCAATCTTATCCCGTGGGCGTCCTCCTCCCCCTATCCAGTAAATGAAGGCAAATGACTACAACAATACAGAGGCAAAGGAAGAGTCATTCCCATCCAAACACAAAGGCAGGAAAATCACTTTTTAAATAAATGAATGACCAAACAGGGGACTCAGTTTCATGAGGAGGTACAACCACACTATGCCTGCAACAGAAAATTGCCTTGGATGACCAATAGATTTATTTATAATCTCTCATCTTTCACCCAAATGAAAGTCATATGCTGCAAGAGAAGAAAAGAATTATCCTTGATGCTTTCTGACAGTGGTTCTTTGATCAATCATTTATGTATGAAAACTAGAGAAGTAAATTATGAAAGGCAAAAAACAACAACAAATAAAGGGCTTATTTTAAGTCTTGATATTCCAGAGGCCTATTCTACACTAAAGCCAGCAACCCTATAAAATGCCATGAAAGACCTCACTAGACCACAGGGCAGAATAAAAGGCTTTAGCACTGGCAGCAGATCTATCCCCTCTCTCATTTCTATTTGGCGCAGTGTTCAGGGGTAGGGTAAACCCTTAAGCAGATTGAATATACAAAGTTTCACAAGTGCTGCCAAGATACAATAATTTATACTGGTCAAATAACAGCCACAATATTTTTGTGTTCCAGGTTGCTTTAGATGCAGCTGTAGCCCAAGGTTAATGACAAGTTCTGGTTTTGTACCCAAAAGTGACAGAATTTTGGGTACACCTTTAGAAACAGTGGGACTGCCATGTGCCTGTGTCCAGAACCAAAAAATCCATCCATAGTTCTGAGGTATTGCTAATGGCATAGCAAAAGTTATTCATAGTTTACATTTACCAGAAATAGTTGGAACAAATTAATAATGAATTAGAACATTTCTTATCATCGCAGGGAGCAAGAGGGAATAAATAGAACCATCCATATTTTCTTATTACAAAACAGTGTGCAGCCTATTACCAAACACTAATTTAGTGTTGCTTGTGCTGGAAAACTGTTGAAGGGTCTCTGGCTCCTGACAGTGCAGCTTAATTCAGTCTGACGGGAGCAAGGCTGCACAGAAGCAGTGCGGGGAGGGCAGGTGAGGAGCATCCCAACAGGGGTGAATCCCAGGCTGCCGGAGCCGGGCGCTGCTCAATAATTCCAATTAACCACGCTAAAAATGATAGAGATGGGTCACACAGAGCCCAGTAAATATCAATCAGAACCACGTATTTTGATGAGAGAATAACAAAGCCTTTCTCATTAAGGAAAAAAGATATTTGGTTGGGTGTAGAAGCCTGTCCTTGGTGGTTTGTGCACCCTGCAGTGCAGCTTCTGCCTTGTGGGGCTGCAGGCCATGCTGGCCACAGCCAAAATTGCCCTGAGCATGGGAGCCCTTCACATGGCTTAGCTCCCTGTTTTGTGTGTGGTAAGCTCTCAGAATCTCTGCTGGTCAAGTGTGACTCTGAGATACGTATAAGCTTCTTTTTCCCAGCCCAGCAGTTGAAGGAGGAGTCAGAATTCTTCTATTCTCATTCTCAAGGTTGTTTATTATTTCTTGTCTATAACATTCTTTATCTGACCCGCCAAGGTCTGTCTGGCAGGTCAGGTTGAGGCACACTGCCCGCCCCCGGGGCGGTGTTACCTTTTTATACTAAAAACTACGTGTACAATGTTTACAATAACTTTCCAATACCTATCACCTATGTTAGACAGTGAGCTCCTACTCTAAACCAATCTAAAAGTGCCAACATCACCCAGAAGATGGAGGCTAGGAACAAGAAGGAAAAAGGACAAGGCATGCCCAAATTCCTCCATCTTGGGACCCCGAGCCCCTATTCTAAAAACCTCAAAAATCTATTTTTCACCCTGTGATAAATTCACTATCATTCTACTTAAACTTTCGTGGCTTGTAAATCCTTATATAAGGTTGGTAATTTTTTCCATGGGTCAAGATCAAAGGCACAGGGGTCTTGGGCTCTGTGCCAAGGTCTCTGAGCCCCCCGGGCAGGGGCTCGAGTCCTCCAGGGCAGCCAGAGGAATTTCCTGGGTTCCAACAGTGAGCAACAGGGAGAGCTCCCACATCCCTTAGCAGCACAGGAGGGCCTGTACTCCACCAGATGCACAGCTCCAGAAGTGAGGGGTAGGGTGTGGGGTAAGACTGGGAGCTTGATTTTCTGGCCTCTCTGCCACAAGTTGGTTGGACTGCAAACTCTGGGGCCACCAGCCAGACGTAGGGGCCAGGAAACAGCACATAATCTTTGTCTTCTTTCATAACTTAAATAAAGTACTCGAGTCTACTTAGCCTAGAGGAAAATGTGTGGTTCTTACTTTTTATATTTAAAGAGAGCACAAAGAATTTCTTGTGTGTGGCCTTATGGTCCGATCCATCTCTATCTTCTAATAAAATGCATTTCTGTAACAGCCAAGGCAATTAATCACTTAAACAGAATTGGATTACAATCTCCATTACTAGAAAATCTTTAAAGTCAGGCTTGCTGTCTTTCTAAAAGATCTCAAGCTATCGAGCCATTCTTTGCCCTGCTTTATGCAAAGGTCAGACTGGATGTTCGTAATGGCCTCTTCTAATGTCAAAAATCAGTCTCTGACCCTTGTAATGCCACTCACTGGTTTCAGACAGAACTGCGCTGGATTCATTGACCCTTCTCATTAGGAATGAAGATTGCCTGCAGAAACTCCTGTGTGATTTCATTACTCCAGGTACATGTCTATTGAGCTCATTATGTAAATACTGATATCTTTAGTCGTTAGGAGTTTCATAGGAGTTTGCCGAGTACAGCACAAACCAGAAATTGTTGGACATCAGAAGACTGAACTCTCTCTTTTGACCCCCAAATCTGTGTTCATTCTCCAGAGGTAACTGCACATGTCGGTAGCAACAACATAATTATAAACTATGATACTCTGTAGATATGTTTAAATCCTGAAACTTAAATATGGTACCTTTCACTGTAGTGAAAATGCATTTCCTGGGAATTTCTTGCTTTCAAGTGCAAGTATATTATTTACTTCGATATGTATTTTCAAGAAAAAAAAAAACAGAAGTAATTTGGGGTGATGTTCTGACATATTCTACTCTACAGCAAATGCAATTTTTTCTCTAAGTCTCAGTAACACTTAAGATTGCTCTAAAATGTATATTGGTTATAACTATCTCTAAAGAATGTTTCACCATTGCATAAATAACTTCAGTTAGCTTCTCTGATGAAATAACTGTGACATTAATTTGCTCTGAAACACAATAGACAACGAGTCTGAGCAAGGAAATGCAGAAATAACATCACCTAATGCTAACATTTAAAGGTGTTTTGGCTTTTGGGTTTGGTTCTGGTTTGATTTTTTTAGTAAGGAGTCCACAAGGAGATACCTCTATATGTTTCACATACCGTTCTGGAATAGAAACATTATCCCATTCAAAAGACAGCCACTTTCAAGAACATTACTTATTCAAACATCTCGTCTATGGAAAATAAAGAACTCTGGTTTTAATACAACTCCTGACCCTTGTCTCTTCAGACCAGTTGTACCAGTTCTGTTCTAAGACAGAGATTGTTTCTGATGTACTGTTCATTTCCACATAGCCTCTCTTTTTTTTCTCCCATTCCTAATGTAGAATACTTTTATATAATTATCACAGAAGTACAACAAGGTAAATCTTGTTTACTGAAAGATAAATACTGGAATAGGAGAATAAAATTCTGCTTATGAAAGGGAAAAATATTTGTTCAGTATTGAGAAAATTATGCTAAACACCCCCCGAATCACAGATTTAGAAAAAAATATCTTGTATTTTAGATAAAATGAGCTTCATATGGTCTGGGTATAAGCCCATACTTAATGTGGGTTCTTTGTACTTATAAAATATGCTACAATTATGCAATAAGTTTCATCTGAATTCATATACTGCTACTCTCACAATATTCTTATGACAGGTTATTATTGTAAGAATTATAAGTCATAATTCTTATAAGCCATAAATATATTAGATCTGTTTTATCTAGTAAAGTAAGAAATACAGCAGACTCAGTGACTTTCTTGGGAGCATATAGCTAAAAAACATGAATAATTCTAAAACAAATACCTGACCCCGCTGATGTCAAAGGCAAAGATCCTGATTGCTCTAGTGGGGTCAGATGGTCACTTTTCTAATCTGAATCCCAAGTTTTTGCCAGTGTTGGAGTTTTACAACTTGGGAATAATACCTCTTGCTCCTCCAAACACTCAGTGCCACTAATCTGTAAAGTAACTATCTGCCAGTGAGTTCTGTCATGGATTCAAGGGAGATTAGTATTTAGTCCCTATGAAGAGTGGTTTTAGTTGAAGAAATTCCTTTCCCATCCCCCAAACTTGTAGTCATCACATGATGGTCTCCACCAGTGCATGTAGAAATCAGCAACTCTTAGATGGCAAACAAAATGTCTCCAAGAAAAAGAAAATGTGCAGTCAGTGACATGAAGCACTAGTTAATTCATGTGTTTGTTACTAGTTTGAAGATGATTAATAACCTTGAACAAAAGTAAAAGGAATTAAAACAACATTACTCATCCTCTGAGAACAGGGTAATCAAAGAAGATTTTGCATCTGATTAAAATATGTCCTTCAAAAGAAATCTTTCCCCAACTTCCAGTGTTGATTAGTGAATAATACTGCTAGTCATTACACTCAATATAGTTGGTGTTCTTCCTTGATTTTCATGGGGTAAGAAGAGACAGTAAGGAGAGCTGAATCACAAGTTTTCCTCACATTTTTTCTTAGTGAACAATGGTGTACACAGCTGCTGTGGAAAAGAACGACAGGTAAAGTCAGCACAGTCACTGAAATGCACTAGAAAGATGGCAAAAGTTAACCAAGCATTGACTCACAGATAGAAAGTATAAACTTGGTATTAGGATGTGAAGAAAAGCATAATGTCCAATGATTCCTCTTGTTTTCAACATCTGCATTTAGTTTGAGTAGCTAAACCTATGGTAAAGACTCTTTCAGGATTGCTCCTCACCATTTGTGTAGATTCCACAGGATGGGAAACAAACCAACCCAGAATGCATGATCCATGGTTATACAATTCAGGGATGTTAAGTGGGAAAAGTGCTGCAAAACACTACATCCTGGATGTATCTTGTGCTGTGCTGAATTAGCCTTAAATGAGCCTGCAACAAAAGGGAAGCTGTACTTGAAGAAGAAAACATATTCACTGTGCCAGTTAGGTAATAAAAAACTGAAAGGTCACAGAGATATTAAAATCCAGATTTCTTAACTACTAAGAAATGGAGAAAAGGTGAGGGGGTGGTGGGGGTCTCCATTTAGATGGTGCTTTGGAAGAAGCAAGGTGGATTGAAGTCGGGCACAGCTTTTAGTTCCCCTGTCTGTGTGCTGAGCACTTACAGTTCCTTTAGTTCGCAGTTGCTGCCTTACTTTTGCTGAGCACTACATACCTGGAACTCCCAGTGAACTATTACATGTCACTATTCTCCTTACATGGCCCAGAGTCCCATATATAAAAGCAGCAAGTTTTAAATAGATGAATACAACAAATAGGAGCCCTGAATGTTTGCCTTCCTTGGGGCTGTTAATGGCACCTGCATAATACTGGCAGTAGGAACTGTTTATTTCGCAATATCTTAAACCTTTAGATTATCTTCCAGGTAAAATGTTAAGGCAGGGTAAAAGGAAAAATTTTAAGGGCGACACCTTCACATTATTTTCCCAATGGGACCAGCAGGAGCTGTACCTCTGATAGAAATACCTTAGACATTGTTTCCTTAAACATTTCCTTAAACATCTGTAAGTGAGTTATAAGGAAAACCCTGTCTGTGAAGCAGTATTGCAGAGAAATCACTGAAGTTCACACAGATCTATATTGCAAAGAAAATCTTTTAGTAGAGCACTTTTTAATAACCCAGCACCAGATTCTCTTTCTATCACATCTTCATCACTCATTTTTGCTTGAGCAAAAGCCACAGCAGCATGAGATGCATCCATCCATCCTGTCCTTTCCTGTCCACCCCCAGAAAGACATGAGTGTCACAGGTGCATCATATACAACATAGGTATCACAAATATACCAAGGAGGGGTTCATCTGTAAGAGAAAACCCAATTTTATCCCCACCATAGCATCACCAAGGTGTCAGTGCAGAAGATTGTGACAGACTCCTGTGTAAGTGATTTTCTCATTTTCCTGGCTGTCAGATCTGTTACAGACCAGGCTGACAGCAGCAGGACTAGAAGAGCCAAATTGGGAATATTTGCTGTTTTTTTGATCTCTCACGACCCTGTTGCATATGACCTGTTGTAACCACATGAGTGCTGTGAGCATGGGGTGCACTTGGGGGGTCTGGCCATCTTAGCCAAGGGCTTGACATTTTATGTGTTTCAGAGGCATCTTCTGACCACATAAGACAATGTTGGTACTGTTGAGAAGGAATTGTGTGCTGCAGTTGCTTTTTGTGCTGAGAGAAACAAAAGTATTACAGTAAGGAAGTGTTCACTGTTTTGGAATAGTACCAAACAGCAACTTATTTTTAATTTTAAAGGGTTTTTATTTGTTCATTCAATAGCAAGTATCAAAGATGCTAACAGCTAAAATTAATCTCTCCTCACCAAAACATCCTGCTTCCAGAAATAATCATGCAAGTGATACAACTACTGGTCATTTGTTGCTTTGCAAAACTTTTTCAATTTCTAAGATGGCAATCCACAGCTTGCATCAATACCTTGGCCAGCAGAAATCAGCCAACCTGGCTGGACAAGAAGCGATGGCTGACCTGAGTGACAGCAGGAAGGGAAGATTTGTGCAGGAGTAAGTTCACGCTCAGTCTGGATTTCCTTTAGCCAGACAGAGAAGCAGCAGCCTCAAGGACACAGCAATGCTGTGTGGCTTTTGCACACCGCAGTCCTCACTCAAGGCTGTCCCACGAGCAGCTCCGCGGGCCGGGCAGCTCAGCGCCCGGCGGGAGAGCGCGGCGGGCGCTGCCCAGCGCAGACCCCGGGCGGGGGAAGCGCAAACCCTTCGTGCCACCTTGCGGCTGCGGGATGGCAGCCGGCACCCGGGGACACCAGCCCTGCCTCTCCCAGCCGCGCTGTACAATAAATGCGCTCCCGCCTCCCGCAGGCTGTGGGGACGTCCGTCTCTCGCTTTGGGGCGGGTGTGAGCCTTTTCCCCGAGTATCTCCGACAGGAGCATTAAGGAGCCTGAGTCATGCTGGGGTGCGCTGGGAAGCAGCAAAGAGTCCCCAGGGCGAGCAGGGGCAGGCGTGAGTGCCGCTGCCACCGGCTGCGCCTGCGAGCCCCATGGAAAATCGCCTCCCGGGCCGGGTACGCGATGTTCTAAGTGCGCTCTGTGACCGGCCACGGTGAGAAAAACATTTTCTTGTTCTCTCCCAGTGCATTATGAAAACCCACTAAAAGGTGCTTTTCGCACCACAAAACCTTTTAAAAGGATTCTGTCAACACAAAAGCAACATTGACAGCAGTTGCCTTTAAAAGTACTTGAGTCTTCAAACTCTGAAATATGCTTCTTCATTTATTTTTTTTAACTTTCCAGACTCGGTCTACTACCAGGCTTCAGAGAAATGTTTTCTGTAATTGCATTACAGTAAGAAAATGCATTGTGAGATTAATGCACATAACTGTTATTAAAACAATTTGTAAATGTATTCTTCACAAAATGGATATTAAAATATATGGATCTTTGCCTCAGTAATAAAACAAAATTGTTGTAGGGAAAATTCATCAGACATGTTGAGAGGACTACGAGACCTACTTGCATGCGGTGCATATGGCCCAGATCGTGTAACCAAGTGGTCACAGTTTTCTGCTGTACTTCCCTTCCCTTCCCTTCCCTTCCCTTCCCTTCCCTTCCCTTCCCTTCCCTTCCCTTCCCTTCCCTTCCCTTCCCTTCCCTTCCCTTCCCTTCCCTTCCCTTCCCTTCCCTTCCCTTCCCTTCCCTTCCCTTCCCTTCCCTCCCCTCCCTTCCCCTCCCCTCCCCTCCCCTCCCCTTCCCTTCTCTTTTCATGTGCATCACTATCCTGGTACTCTTTCATTCATGGGTATCACCATCCTGACACTGGATAATAGGATGCACAAATCTGGTTTTGCTAACAGAGATTTTCGTCTTCTGATGATGATATTAAGAGACAAATTGCCGCACAGAAAGCAACATGCCCATCTCACATACCTCAAGTACGCTGCTGCCATTGCTGGCTCTGGGAAAACATATGGATGGGCCACCATTTTCACCCTTTCCTTTCTCAGCAATTAGAGAAGGAATTTTTGATCAAGTAGGATGGGCACTCAGAGTTCTGTCTTCTGTAACTTTGGATTTCATTCTGATCATCTCATTACTGTAAAACTTGTGTAAATGCTTCTTATACAGCAATTTTGGCACAGAAATTTGCAAGTGAAATCAGTCAATTAGTTTATACATTTTGAGTCTTCCGTATTTTTGGAAACAAAGTACAGCTCTGGCCATTGCAGCTTGCAATTAAGGAAGAAAAAACCTAGAAAATCTAGGAAAAAAACTAGAAAATCTTAATTTTGGTACTGTTGACAAGGAATTGTGTGCTGCAGTTGCTTTATGTGCTGAGAGAAACAAGTATTACAATAAGGAAGTGTTCACTGTTTTGGAATAGTACCAAACGGCAACTTATTTTTAATTTTAAAGGGTTTTTATTTGTTCATTCAATAGGAAGCATCAAAGATGCTAACAGCTAAAATTAATCACTCTGCACCAAAATATCCTGCTTCCAGAAATAATCATGCAAGTGATAAAACTATTGGTCATTTGTTGCTTTGCAAAACTTTTTCAATTTCTATGAAGATGGCAATCCACAGCTTGCATCAATACCTTGGCCAGCAGAAATTAGCCAGCCTGGCTGGACAGGTAGTAAAAATGAGATTTCAGCTATTCATAACCAATTCCCTGAAGACAGGGAGCTCAGATTGACTGCCAACCCTGAGACCTGCCAGTAAGAGTTACACTGCAGTGCTGTGCAAAGTAACAGATCCCAAAAGAGCTTCAATATTTTGACCTTCTATCAGGAACTCAGAGGCAGTCACTGGAGAATATCCTTTGGTAAGGACAATTTATGGTTATAAAAAATGCAAAATGCATAATACAAAATTCAACTGTGCTGATTTCTTGTTTGTTTGTTTCTTTTTTTTTTTAAATTAAAACAACATGTCCAAAGAATAAACAAAACCTCACCTATGTCAATATTGAAGACCTATACAAAGACTGCAATGTACTAAACTTTGAAGACTACAAAAGATCCATATGGAATATTCTGCATCCGCATCCATAATTCTGGATCCTGCAGAAAGGTCTAAAAGATCGAGGTGACTAATCTGGCCTCTTTAATGACTAGAAAAAGGAAAAAAATTGGAAAATAACCACTTTTCAGGCCTCACTTCATGCAGTGACCTGGAAAAGAAACCCCATTGGCACCAGCAATCAAGCTTTCCTCTATTATCTTCCCAGGGGGTTGATTACACTGCCCTAAATATTGGATGGGAGCCTGAAGTCCAGAATTCTTTACACTGAAGTCATTCCTCAAGAATCCAAACACAATTAGAAAAGCAGACATACGGTAGTATTCAGTATCCAGTATGGCACTACAGTAACAACAGTTCAGAATTGTCAGGCAGGAGGGTAGCAAAACAAGGATTTAACATGCCAGCTGCTGACTTTAGGATCTTCAAGGCACCTTTCTCAACAGGAGCAAAAAAGTAGTTTAGAAAACTGGAAAGTATGGCAGTATCATATCTGCTTTTCCCAAACTGACAATTTTCGTACTTAAAGGAAAAAAAAGAATCATAGAATCATCATAGACTCATTGAAGTTGGAAAAGACCTCTAAGATCATTGAGTCTAGCTTTGAAGCCAGCACCGTCAATTCCACCACTAAACCAGATCCCCAAGTGCAACATCCACAGCCCTTTGGAACACTTCAAGGATGATGGTTCCACCACTTCTCTGGGCAGCCTTTTCCAATGCCTAATTGTCTTTTCAGTGAATTTTTTTCTGATATCTGTTCTAAACCTCCCTTGGAACAACTTGAGGCCATTTCCTCTCATTCTGGTGCTTCGCAGGACCTGGCACATCACCTCGTTAAATCTCATACAATTGGCTTCAGGTACCATTCTCCAGAACCCATTCTCTTCTAATGTACTTTTAAGAAAAAGTTCTAGTTTTATCTAGCACACATGATTTAATCAAAGGATGCTTGAAAAGTAAACTTCTGAAGCCAGCAAAAACCTTTAAGCATTCTAAGTAAGTGATGGGTTCGTTTCATTCACATTTCTAACTTACATAAAACCAAACATTAAACCAGGATTTTTTTTTCAATATTACCTCATTATACTGACAGAGAGCCCCTCAATGTTCCCCTCACATTTTTGTTCCTACTATGGTCAAATCAGAATGTGCTGGCTAGTACAGGCAGTGCACTATGTCAGGCACTGTATGCACTTGTTGGAAAAGGTTCTTACCCAAAAGCTTCACAATCTGAAAAGAGAGGACAGGCATGAATAAGAAACTATAAGCACAAGAGAGACTGCTTCCCTGTGATTATCCAGGAAAAGTGGTCTCAAAGTGGGAAATAAACTCCACATCTGCTGTTCTCTTTCAGCACATTGCAAAGAAGAACACAAATGGGTTTTTTCTCTTCCTTTTTTCATGGTTTGGGCATTAATAAGCCTTGGTCTCACTGGCAAATTCTAGCTAAAGATCACAGGGAATGTGTTCTGTTAAATGTAAGTCTCCAGACAACTTTGTGCCTGCTACTGAATCCTCAATATTACTGTGCTGATAATTTCTTGTCTTGTGGTGTTCACACTTGAAAGAGAGGTCAAATTGTATGGAGAATTTTTTGTCTTCAATGTGATAAGCAAGCATGCTTGCTGCTTGGACTCCTGCAGGGAGTTCACATCCAGCACTATAATTTTCAATTCCTTAGCCCAAGCACTGTTGATGTTTCATTTCATAGCAGGCAGAAGAGCATGAAATGGTTTTTTTTGCTCTCAGAGGCCTTAAGGAAGAAAATAGTTTAAGAAATGTAAGGAAAAAAACAGTAAAATTCACTTGACAATTGCATCCACCCTTATTTCATCACGCATACACTGCAGTGGGGGTCAGTTGGTATTAAAGATGACATATTCTCATTTGCTTTATATGCTCTATATGCTAATTGCACACATTTGCTTATTGTAAGGTCTGGAAAAAATAAAAATAAAAATACCCTTCTGTAACAAATTCATCTCAATCACATAACTTTATTTGGAAATTGTTCTCAAGAAACTTTGTTAAAGTGCATGGAAGAAGTGCATACTTACACATTTTATTGGATTAATGTTATTATGAGGGTAAACCTGAAGTGAACAGTGCTTCTGTGGAACTGGAATCTGAATTGAGGAGCTTTTTAGAAGCAGAGGTTTTACTTCACTTCTACTGAAAGCTTCAGCCCTGAGGTGATGAAATCACCCTGGATGCCACATGGAGAGAATGCCATTCAGTAAGCAGCCATCTAGTTGAAAAGATCAAGAAAGTAATTTGTGGCCTTTTACATCTTTAATGCAGCCCAGAGTTTAGTCATTTTGGACAGAGATAGATTAGATGTGTCTGGGTGAGTAACCTGAGGGCAATTCATTAATTAGGGAGAACATGCAGCTGCATATGGGCAAAATTAGGAAGAGAACACATTTGAAGATGTATGAATGGCAGTATGAACCATTCCTTCTCAGTTTTCTTGTTTAAACTGTCATAAAAGCTTGATTTTATTCTGCAAATTGATCATTTCTTTTGGAGATTCTAGAAGTGCCAGGGTAAGTACATGTGGACGAAGTCCATACAACTGAAAACCTGTTTCAAATTGCTTTAATCCAGCCCCTTATGGTTCGTTTCAGATCTGCAGTGTCTGGTGTTTTGGCCAAGTCAAATACTGTGTTTAACTGACACATGAAACTGGATTTGGGAGCTGAATGGCTAAAAGGTGATAAGCAAAATAAAGGATCAGACACAGTAGTGAAAAAGAGGTCACGAAATAAAACAACTTTTATGAAACTGCAAATACCTGGTGCAGTCTTTCAAAGTGCAAATTTCTGATGAATAGGAATGCACACCAAAGTCCTATTTAAAAAATACTGCCAAAATAATGAACAACATTATACTTGCCACCATTTCCCTGTTCTCCTGGGAAAATTATTGTTTAGAGACTACAGATTAAGGCAATTTGAAATCAGAGGTCCTTAAATATGATGGTAGAAGAGGAAGAATTGACAGTGCAGTACTTTCTAATTTAAAAGAACATTTTCCTCTACACATTATACTTCAAAGATCAGACATATCACTTTCATTTGCACTTAATTTCATTACTGACAGAAGATATATAGAGAGGAGAAAAACAGCTAAGCAACCAGAATTGCAAAATCCTCTGTTTAACACAAGAAAGGAGGATTCAACATTTTCCTCCAAACACTTTGTAAATGAAGAGGTCCCAGTTCCCACATTTAGACCACCTGGAATCTGTTTTGAGGTTCTAAAGTAATAAAAAATTAAATATTTTAATATGCTGAATTTTCTATTTCTATTTTATTGCTTGAAATTTTAGCTGAAGTGTATGAATTGAAAAGAAAAGAGAAAAGTCCTCAGACATCAAGTGCAACAAGTAAAACAGGCAAAGCAAGGAACAGAGCTGGGTGTTATTGTACTGTTATTCCCTGAAGTGCTCATGAGTACCTCTAGTTGAGACACTTCTTCAATGCCCCACCAGCTCAATTTAATTCCCATTCCTCCCCAAAAACACTTGCAATAAAGATGGATGATGAAATTTAGAAATTCAGCAAATAGTGGGATTGGTGAGAAAAGGAGTCACAGCTGAAGGCTGGGTGTTTTGAAGGTCAGGCTCAGATGTGTTGACAGGGTAGGAGTTTATGCAATAGACTCATCTGCCCTGCCTGGTGAAAGGTTAGTGCTACTAACTCCTGTATCAAAAACCAGTCAGATGTAATATAGGTTTAGACTGTCAGAGCTTTAGGAGATTTCCGTGCATGGCAACAGATTTTTTTAAATGGAATTCAGGACCTATTTTGACTATGTTTAATAACATTGCAAGGTAACTTTCTTTCAGGACTATACATCATATTTTAGGAGCCTGATGTCAAAGAAAAGGTGCATGTGAATAGACTCTCAGAAATATCCATCTCTCACTTGGGCATCAGAAGAGCTTCCAGATGTTCACAACCTTGGAAGTGGCTTCTGGGTTTATCTGAATATCTGAACTAAAAGTACTGCAAAGGTGAGTGTTTAATGCTTGACAATCATTATTCCTTTGCAGGTGAGTGCTGAGTTTCTTTGATAATCTGTCTCTCAGTAAGTAGTTGAAAATGAATATGTTCAAAACAGTATGTCAAGAAAGATAAATAATAGCACATGATTAGAGAAATAATTTTACATGGCCATGTACCAAAAGCATCTGTGACAAGGGGTTAGCATTCTTTTTTTCTTTTTTTTTTTTACTGTTTTATCTTAATTGCATTATAAAAGCCTAAAAGACTTTCATAACCAGCATCAATTAATATTGAAATGGAAGCCACATATTAAAAAAATATATAAAGAATCACAAAACAGAAATGCCTAAGATAAAATGAGACGCTACTAACAAATGACTTCTGTATATATCTGATGAGAAAGGGCACAAGAGAATGAATTATGTAAGTTGTGCACATACTTACAGGAAAACAGGTGCTTACAAACCTTAAGACAGAAAACCAAGTATAAAATCCTTCAGCTACCATAGTTACTTCGGTACAGTTTGGATGGGCTTCAAGTTAGTAGTTTTGAATGTTTCAGAGTGATAAATAAAATCTTTGGCAGAATGTGAAACTGTGATAGCTTAAAAGAGGAATTCCTTGAGGAAAAATGTGAGAGGCAGAACAGATGTTCCACCTTTCAGATAAGATGTCTTCAGCAAATCCATATATCCACTGTAGTTTAATTGAAGAGTTGTCCATCCTACATTTTCACAAGGTGAAGGAGACACTTGTTTACTGATGGAAGGGAGTTACTTCTTCTTTTTCAATAAATATTTCATTATATAACTACGAAGAGAGACAAATGAAACCTCCAAACACCAGCTAATAGGTCCAAAGCTTAATGGTTCTTTACAAGGCAAAGGACACATGACAGTTCTTTCCCACATTTTCGTAAAATGATTAAGCACCATCATTCCGAGAAAAAAAAAATCTTCTGGTAAATTACTTTTGTGACATCAGAAAAAAATAGACTTCTTTGCAGACATATAATAGTCTCTAATGGCCAGATCTTTATTTACAAGTAAATAAAAACAGTCAGTTTGGGGTTTAGTCAAGTCATACTTCATTTCAACTAAAAAAGCCAGAGAAAAAAGAAGAAAATTGTCATTGTCAGATGACTGCATATTGTGTCTAACCTTGATTTGTGACTTCAGAAATTTAAGAACCAGACTTTGAGAGAGGCTCTACTTTCACTCAGGGGCTGCGTGTCTGTAGTCCCAAGTGAATTTCTTCAGCCCACATTTTATTTGGAAATGAAGGACTGTGACTCATACCCACAGCAGTGAGCAGGAGGAACTATGGCTCTGCTTTTGGCAGTTCTGATCCACGTTTTTTAACTTTTTTGTTTCACACCAGAAGGGAAAAGTCATTTGTTTAGTTTCATATATTCAATATAATTTAACTAATAGTTGAATTAAATAACTTTTGAATTGACTAAACCTCATTTTGGCCAATGAAATAGATACAGTTCAAAGTTTGGTTTGAAGATAGTCAGGAAATAAACTTATCTCTGTCACAGCTTGTCCCAAAGATCCTAGCAAAACCTCAAAGGAAATCTGACACAACCTAAAACTAATCCAGGCAATAGAGAGAAATGTGATGGAATTCACTCCTTACTATCTGAAGCACTCCTCATTTGACATTAGTTTCAGCAGTTCTTCATGCAGAGACATGGAGAGGTGACAACATCTGAGCAGCACACAGACAACTTAGAGAAGAAGGAAAGTGTCAAGTCTTCAGGTGTGCGCAGAACTTAAGCTGCTCAGCCCTTGCATCTGCTGCTCTGGCACTTTGCATGCTACTGGAACATGACCCATTTCAGACAAAATATGCTCATAAAGAGGCTTATTTTATCAGCATGACATTTTTCAGCTCTACATATCTTGTGACACTTAGGAAGAGCTTTTGAACAAGTCACCCTCATGTTTTTCAAAGTTGGATTGATTTATTGATAGCTGTGCACTGAGAAGGACCAGGATCCAGGATTCTGCTCTATGGAAGTCAACTCTGCCTTGCAAAACACAGATAAAAAGAGTGCACTGGTAATGGCGCTTGTGCCAAAGGATTGTATCAAATTGATTGGTCTCAAAAGACTTATCAGCACATCATATCCAACACATTTTTGTGCTTTAAGTGCAGCTGGTTGAGAAGGGTGGACAGCAGAACAAGCTTGAAAATTCAGGTAGTGTCATAGCCCTGCAGCTCTGCCAGCCCTGCCTGTCCCTCTCCATCCCTCCAGGGCTCCCCATACCCTGCCTGGAGCCCAGAACTTCATGTCAGCTTGCCATGGCCATCAGCCCCCTGCCCCAAAACCACAGCAGGGCCAGCTCCAGCTGCCCTGCTTTAACCCACAGGTCCACATCTTGGCCTGTCCCCAGCCCCAGGGAGGTGCCCAGTGCTCCTGGCTGTGGTGTGGGATGAGCCCCAGCGGCCAGAACCTGCTCTGACAGACCCAGCAGGGAGCTCTCATGGTCCCTAGGGAGCCCCCATATTTATATGGGATATAAATTTTACAGCTCCAGTCAGATGAGTTGGATTTTCCAACATGCAAAAATCCCACTGGATTTTCCAACAGTTTTCCCTGAAGGAAGCTGCAATACAACTCTAGATACATGCTTTTGAGGCGTCCCTGTGCTGCCCCTTCAACAGTGTGCCCCAGCAGCAGCACAACATCTGCTGCAGCTGGAGCCCATCCAAGCCCAGTCCTGCTCCTTCCACCCTTTCAGATCCTCCTGAACAAGTTCATTTTGAGCTTTTCCTGGACTTTTTTTTTTTGCAAGTCTTCTTGAACAATCTGTTTGATTAAAACACACGGGGATCTTGAGGCTGCATCAGTGAGAAGCAGCGATGGAGTTCAGGGAGTTTCTCTGGTTCCCACAGGTGCTTCTGCAAGGGTTGAAGTGTGTCCTGGCTGGAAAACCCTTCATGGTGCTGGTGGCACCAGGACATGTCGGTGTGTTGATGTCAGGTGACTGCAGAGCCTTATTTCTGGCTTTATTGAGAAGGATGGAACACTTCTCCTATAAGGAAGGTCTGACAGAATTGGAATTGTTCCTCTTGGAGAAGAGAAGGTTCTGGAGAGACCTTATTGTGGCCTTTCAGTAGGGACTACAAGAGAGTTGGGCAGGGACTTTTTACATGGCCATGTAGTGATAGAACAAGGAGGAATGGCTTTAAACTTAAAGTGGGTAGGTTTAGATTTAGGTATTAGGAAGATATTCTTCACTGTGAGGGTGGTGAGGCACTGGAAAGAGTTGCCCAGAGAAAACGGGAATGCCCCATCCCTGGAAGTGTTCAAGGCCAGGTTAGATGGGGCTCTGAACAGCCTGGTACATTGGAAGACAGCCCTGGGCATGGCAGGGGGTCGGAACTAGATTACTTTTAAAATCCCTTCCAAACCAAACCATTCTATGATTTGTAGAAGTGTGGGGCAAGATGTGAGCTGCTGTTCAGTGAAATAAGAGCGCGGTTGACCAGCTGGAAGAAGGCAAAAAAGAAATAATTTTGTTTTTCAGCAAAGATTAACTATGTTAGATATATGGTGGATTTTCTCACTGTAAAGACAATGAGTCTCAGGAACAAGGGGTAGAGAAATTCTGAGTAATCTCCTTCATTCAAGGCATTCATGAATTATTTGACAAATATCTTTGCCAGTGGCCTAGATACACTTGATGCCTTTCAACAAAAAAATAGGTTAGAATATTTATTGAAATCCTTAACACATTCAATTTCTATGATTCCTATTTTTACTACTGCTAGGAGTATGGGATTTTTGTACTTTAGAGTTAAGAACAGTATCTTATCCATATTTTTATATAGCATCTAACCACATGTGGCTTTTGCAGCATGAGCCTCTAGTAGTCCAAAAAACAGAAAGAAAAGGAACAAAACCATGTTTTGCTCCTGCCACTCCTAAAAAAAAAGATTGTCCTCGATACCTTTCCATTAAAAAAAATTGTGGAAACAGGAGGTTTTGCCAGTGGTTACCTGCAGGAAAATAAAAACATAATAAAATCGAGAATGAGAATTTGACTTATTCTTCCATTTAAGAAGAAAACTAAAAGGAAGAAGGAATCATCTCTTCTAAAAGTGCTAATCCCAGAAGCATTGTAATAGCTGAAAAATATCTTCTTCGCATTTTCTATGCAAATAATCTTCATCCACTTTTAGATAATGACATTTGGGTAGAGAAGAATAGATTTCCTTTGGGAACACTTTTATGTCACATGACATTCAGTTCCTGAAAAGAGCAATTGATCTGTGGGGGTCAAATATACTTAAGATATGATTACTATTACCAGAAATTAGTCCCTCAATAGTCTCTTTTTCAGACACAATACCAATAATCATCTGGCTTCTTTTCCATGCACACATAACACATACCATATTGCTGTCACTTTGCAGAACTTGTATTTAGTATTTATCCCATTTTTGGATTCACTCTTTTGTTGGTATTATTAGACATAAGCCCATAAAACTAATTTTCACCAGCATTAGTACAATTTACATGGCCCAAGGCCCACAGTTTTAGCAGTATTTTTGCTCTATTAGCAATAGGTCCCTTGTGAGAAAACTGCTGTGCAGAAATTTTACTATGCTTATGTGACAGCTGTTCACCACGTGTTTGAAAGGAACTATCAGGTGTGTTTCTAATTAAAGTGTTTAAGGAATCATCAACAGAAAATGGCAGCTGACAAAATCTAGGTTTTCCCCTACTCTAAGCCAAAGTTTTGGTGAGAGGAATTTATTGCAGAAACAATAGCAGACATTAACAGCTGTTTGCTGAGATGTAAGTTTGATACCCTGCTCTCATTTTCTAGGAGCACTCTGGCATTTGCTTGAACAGACAGAGGAGGAAATACACAAGACCTTACAGATGCTATAACTTTCTGTGGGTTTTTGGTTTTTTCTTTTATGAAAACTGTTCTGCTTAGAATACTTGTATGAAAAAGCACACAGCCCCACATTTGAGGTGTCTCTTTGCAATGCAGGACACTCAAATGGAAGTCTCTGGGACTGCAGGATCTAAGAGCTGTAGATGTAAAAGCATAAAAACTGTTGTATTGTCCCAGACCAGTGGTCCATCAAAATTGCTTGCCTCCCTCCAACAGCAGCTGCCAACAGATGCTTAGGAAAGGCCACAAGAGCAGCACCTGCCTGTATTGACGCTCTTCCCCCAAGCACTTACATCATCTGGCTGTTTGTGGCTTAAGGAATTATTGAGGTATTAAGTGAATCCTCATTCTCATGTTCTGTCCTTGTTTGACTTTTCCCTATGAATGTGTCTAATTGCATTTTGAAGAGTTTTATACCTTTGACTTGCATCAGCTACGCGAAACAAGTTTCACAGCTTAATTAGGAATTGTGCCAAACCAAGTGTGTATTCTGGGCTGGACTTTGAGGTTTCTGTCCCCTCCCTACCCCTGCTCCCCTGCTGAAATCTTTCTTCAAATGTGATTAGAATTTCAAAGCTCAACACTTAATAAATGAGAAATTCTGCCCATTTCATCCCTTTGCTGTGACACTCTGGTATACTGGACAATTCAAAAATGCACTCTGTGGATGACAGCCATGTGCTTCATCTACATATTAACATTACTGATTTGTCCCTCAAGCATAGCCAGAGGCCACAGTGAAGTTTGGAGACTGAGTACTGCAAAAGGGTACCTGCAGAGCCTGAAGACAAACATGCTCAGAACTTATTGCCAAGCAGGTTTAACTTAAACTACAGCTTTGCAAGTGAGGCAGATGTGAAATACCAGAGAACAGTATGTCCAAGAATTCCACACTGATCGTGGCTACACTCACCTTATCAGGCAAGAGGAAGAGATAAGCTACTTGTTTGATCAGGCTTAGCATTCTCAGATAATACTGTATCAGCAATGCCTGTTTATAAGCAAAATTCATTCAATATTGTAGATTATAATGTTAGTTCTGGACTAGCCAGCTATGCAAATAGCAAAGAACTTCATCTCAGTTTTTACATCAGAGCAATGCCTGGTGTCTGCTCTATGCTGACAACTCTAACACCCTGGTGCACATCCAGGCATCTCTGAGACACAGGAATTCCCCACCTGCAATTTATAAAGAGTCCTTGGAAAGCCCAGAGTTGATGTGAATCTACCCACTGTTGTGCAGGTAAGGATGAGGGTTGAATAACATGTTTCAGATGTATTAGACCCTCCATTTCAATGCCCGTGCTGGCTAGAAAGAAAATCATGGCCAAGAGGCACATGAAATGAAACTAATGAAAAGCCCTCAGGACATATCCTCTGCTGGAGACCCTAGCACAAGGAACACTTCAGAAGGCACAGATTTTGGTTTGTACAGGTTTTTCTCTTAAGCCAACCATTCCCAGATATTTCAGCAGTCAAGAAAGGCAAATGCAGCAGAGATTTAAAAGAGCCCAGTACAGGGTAGGATCTGAGTGTCTGGGGAGCAGCCCTGCTGAAGGGTCCTGGTACACAGCAAGGGCTGAACATGAGTCAGCAGAGCATGGCTGCGGCAACAAAGTCGAACTGGATCCTGAGCTGCAGCCACAGGGGCATTGCTGGCAGTGATGGAGATGAAATCATTCTACTCAGGGTTGGTCAGGTTGCATCTGAACTGCTGTGTCCAGTTCTGGTTACTACACTTCAATTAAGACAGAAGCAGATTGGAGAGGGTTCAAATAAAGGCTGCAAAGATGATCAAAGGGCTGGAGAACATGCTCCATGAAGAAAGGCTGAAGGAGTTGGATCTTTCATCTATGGAGAAGAGAAGGCTTATGGGCATCTCATCACAGTATTCCAGTACTTAGAGGGCAGATACAAGGAGGACAGAGGCTCTTTCTTCACGAGGGGATACATGGAAAAGACAATGGGTACAAGTTGTGCTAGGAGATCTTTCATCTTGATTTAAGAAAGAAATTTTTTATGGTGAGAAAAATAACTCAGTGGAACAACCTTGCCAGGAAAATGGTCCCCATCACCAAAGGTTTCAACCTGAGACTAGTCAGGTTGCTAGGCAATCTCATTGAGGCTCCCTTTCCGAGGGAGAAAACTCGAAAACTTGGGCCAGATGAACTTTTGAGGTCCCTTCCAACCGGGGCTGTTCCACGGTTCTGTGATTTTATGATTTAAATTAGGGCAGGTGTACACTGCACAAATGGCCACTGCAAGTTCCAAGGAGATCAGAAGGACCAGACTGTGTTTGTGCCATTTCCCCAGTCTTGCTCCAAGAGGACATTGCCTGAGATGCACTGGCCCCCATATATGTAGTTGCTACTTGCAGAAATGCTGCTCTATTCTGAGGCAGTGTGTGCAGAGCTGTTACAGCTGCATTAATTGTACAAAATTTTCAAGGAACGGGACAAAATCTACCTTTCAAAGATAAGTGAACTGGTTAATTGAGATTGTTGGGAAAGCAATGTCAGAACAGAGAATTCACTTTCCTTACCATAGACACATTTGCAAAATAGCATCATTTTCTCAGTCATTTCATCAACAAAGGGGAAAGGGAGAGGAGTTGCGAAAATTTTGCACCATGTTCTTTTGTCACTAGTAGAAAGATTCTGAACTGTTTTTTTCTCTTTCTTTTATTTTCTGCCTCAAAAGGACTGTTCCTTTATTTTTATATTTTATCAAAAATATTAAATTTCCACATCTCAAAACAAAGTATCCAGGTCAACCTGACACTAATCCTTTATGAAATATCCTCTGCATAGAACTTCTGGAGTTACTGGTTCCATAGCTAATGAGGATGAGTGGGCAGTCTTTTGCCAAATAGAATTTCCATCTTCTGCAAGTCTCTGCTAATCAACTGTGACTCCATGGGGTCTTGAAGATCATGTTCTTTTTCATTGCACACTTGCAAGAATGATTTCCTCACCAGGTATAACAGCAGCTTGGGGACAAATGATTGTTATGCAGTCTCAATACCAGATTACTTGGCCTGACACAACTTCCCCTGCATGATTTCTGAGTTGGTTTCTAGCAGTTACCTTTTGCTGCTACTGTTGTCCCCAGCTCATGTAGCATGGGTACTCATTATTTCTCTGCTCTCTCACAAGGTTTTTAATAGCACAGTATGGTATGGTGGTAAGTTTTGAACCATTCTTTTATTACTGGTAGGTATCATGTCTTCCATCACCCTTTCACAACCCACTTAGTTTTCTCCTTCATCTGCTCTAGCTTGTGTCATAGCTGATTCTCTCTTTGAGGCATTTTCCAAACATATGGGCATGGCACCAACCACAGTAAAAGTCCAGGCCAGCTGAGAAATGTTGTTACATAATTGCCCAATAATTGTAATTATAATCAGAGACAGATTTTTTTCCTTCTTGATTTTCTTCATACTTTTTTTAATCCACTTTTTTTTTTTTTTTTTTTACAGTGTTAGTCTATCGCTGCTCAGCCCTCGCAGACTTCATTCTGCATGCTCCGTGATTCTGCTTCATGACCACAAGATGTCTCCTGTAATCCACGGAAATAGCAAAAGGCTGGCAGAAAGGCTAAAGAGGTGTCCGAAAAAAAAGGGAACAGCCTCCAGGAAATGCCTGAGAGGAGCTTCCCAACGCATGTCCCATCTCCTACCCAAGAGAAGAGCATCCCAGAGAAAAATGATCAGCTTTGAAAAGAGAAGGAAAACCTGATTAAACTTCTCCTTGAAGCAACAGACTAACTGGAACAACCTGTAAACATTCACAGTTTATAAGCATCCTATGTGCAAGGAGAGACCAGAAGACTGTCAAAGTGCTGAGAAATGTCTGTGAAATTCAATGTGTACAGAAACAAGAGCTTCCTTCAACTGCATTATTTCCAGGATAGAAGCTTCAAGAACCATCATGAATTTTTTGGGCAAACATAGCAAGTCTTAGGCTTTACTTTTCGCTTTTTTTTCAGGCTTGTCCAATATTGGTTATTGTCTCAGTCCACAGTGGAGCAGCAGTGTGTGCAGCCTGCAGTTGTTGGATCCCCTCATTTCCAGGCAGGCCCACAGCATGTGGCAGGTTTTGGTTAATGCATTCCTCCATCCATACTCTAATGTCACACTAAAGAGCAGACTTGCCCTTGCAGAGCTCTGCTTCTAGTTTTGGTTCTCCTTTTAGGAATGTACCTGTAACATGTAATATATCTGGATTTTCCACTCAGACGTTAGAGCTAGTCAGGATGCTTGAGAATATACTTCTAAAACTTTTCATTAAAAAGGAACAGGGGAAAATGATCATGTATTTAGAAATTCAGCACACTGTTAAAAAAAACCAAAAACCCAACCCACCTGACATTTTCTCTATCAATATTTTTTCAGCTTGAAGCTTAGGGAATTTAAAAAAAAAAAAACTAGACAAGTCTTTAGAAATCTCCTGACAAATATTTTTGCCCTCATCAATTATCATTTGCTGGAAGAAACTCATACTGAAATGATATCTGTCATACTAAATGATACACTCTTGTAAATATGTCATTTAATTTATAATTTCTAATTACAACTTGTAAGGCACAGAGGCGTGCAAAACAAAATTAAGTAATATCAATTGCTTTATTCAGATTGACAGGAGAACTCCCAAGACTTAAGCAAATCACAGAAATGGATAAAACCCTGCTGTCAGGATTACCAGCAGTGTAGTACACCAACAGACCTGCACAGACTTCTGAACCAGGTTTCCCACCTGAAATCAGTGTCAGGGTGTTTGTCATGGTACTTCCTCAAGCAGCAAGCTCTGCAGGAAAGGAGCTTTAAGGGATAAGCAGGTGTTGGGAATGGCAGCCTGCAGTCTAACTCCCAAAGGCTGTGCTTAAATATAGAGCCACTACAGACAGAGAGGACACTAACTTTTTACCCCTCCTTGAATGTCCTGGAACTCAGTATTAGAGCACCCATCTCAGCAATTGGCTTTTTTTAAACTCCACATTTAAAGATGCCAAAGGCCCCCTCTCTTTCATGCACTTGTCTGCTATTTAGCTCTTCCAGAAGAAGCACACGCGATACATGTAATGTTGTATTTAAAGGCAAAAGTGTCAGTTGCAATGAGAAGGGTGGAACTTAACCTCAGTACTTTTTCCATGTTCATTTTTATTAAAGGGTATTCTCTTTCTAGCAGTATTTTCTGTCATGAGCAGCTCCACTGGGGTCACAGACTGCTTTTCAGGCTGTAGGATTTACTTCTTGATGAATATAACCCAAAAAAGACAAGTAGAAAATCCTCCTGGCTTTTGAATAAGGATTTATAAGATATCTAAATAATACCAGAGGCTGTTCTGAGGTATAATACATAAACTGACTTGTGGTTTTCATGTGAAATTGAATAAATACATCCAAAGTATATTATTAAATATTTTAATATGAAAGATCACTCTGAGCACTTTTGTAAATTTCTATTCTTGAAATATTGATTCAACAATTTTGAAGAACCACTATGGTTTTCTATAAATACTGAACCAAGCTACCCACAAAATTTGTTGTATGAGTGCATAGGCTACTGCATTCCTCTGTGCAATGTGCATTATGGAATTTATTATTTATGTGTGTTATTCCTTATCCATCATGAATAATCTGAGATGAGCTCAGTTGATTAGAGCATGGTGCTGATAACACCAAGGTTGCATATTTGATCCCCATATGGGCCGTTCACTCGTTGGACCAGGTGATCCTTGTGAGTCCCTTCCAACTCAGAATATTCTGTGATTCTGTGATTGTTAAAAAGAGATGTGACCGAAAAAACTTAGAAAAATGGGTGAATGGTTTAGTTTCAAATTAACTGTAGAAAAGGTATAAGTAAATTGGAATTACGACTATCTGAGTTCTATAATGGTAATAATTACTGGACTTAGAATTTGAGTGATAGCCACTATCTTTGGTAAAATTGATAACTAGGCCTTGAGCTGAAGTATTCTGTTGTTCTGAAACCTTCTCACAGTGATACCTCAATTCCTCAGTTTTCATAGAGCCCATACATTTAACCACAGTGTGTGTGTGTGTGTGTGCGTGCATTTCCTGTATGGGACCCTGGGAACACCCGTTAATGTTTGATTTGTACATACACATTTTATATAGGTGTGTTTGTTTTCCTTCTGTCTTACCCAGCACACCTGACACCTGAGTAATACCTTTGAACTCTCAAATGTCGTTTATTGGTGAAGTCAAACAATGTTTACTCAGCACTAGCTCTAACTTTAAGCTTATCAAAATCGGCTTTGTCCAACATAATCTATCCTATTCTTCCCCAAAAATGCCATAGCTGAACTTTTATTAGGATGCCCCTGTCTCCTTTGACAGAGTCAATATAGCCAGAAGCAAGCACTAAACAAAACAATCTTGAACTAGTTTAATATTTCTCCTCATTTTAGCATCTACACTTACCAGGTTCATCAAGAAACTAAACCTCATCATAATCCTACAGGTCTTAGAAGTTCCTGCATTTTCCTGAAATCTTCAGATTCTTGTGAACCAAACTCCAGCATTAACCCAACCACAGAGTTGACATATATCCCTGCGTCGACAGCCCAAACAGTGAATTAATTTCCCCTACCAGGGTCATCTGCAGCCTGACTCAACACATCTCTTCAACCCAGCAGTCATTTGACTCTTTGGCCCTCTTAAACCCTGGATTAGGGTCAAACTCTAACCCTGGTTTTAATCAGAACTCAGAGTTTAATCTGCAGTTGTGACTAGCATATTTATCCCCTGTTGCCTCTCTGGATCAGCCCTTCCCATCTGAACCTCTAGCTGCAGCTCCAGCCTTCACCGAAAGGACCCACATCCTGTCCTGCCTGGTTACCCTGAACTGCCCCCTGCCAGCCCTAGTCCCCATTCTAACTTTAATGTTCTGGTAGGAATACACAACAAGCAGCTTTTTCAAGCTTTCTTTTGTAAAACACAAATCTTTACCCCAATCCTAACACTAGTCTCGGAACTGAACCTTCTCAGTTCGTCCCTGCCATCTCCAGTCATGTCCCATTTCTGTGACAGCGAGGAATGAAGAAATTCATCAATAGCCTGCAGCATCCATGTGGAGAAGGACTGAGGTTACTGTAGGAAAGAAGATTGTTCAGGTGCAAGTTGTTGGTGATTTTGCACCCATGACGCAAGGCACGATTACAATTAGAGCTGAAATTCACCAGCAATGCTGAGACTAACGAAGAACATACAGTCTAGTCCCTGCAAAATGCATGGTGTTAGGTAAGAGCTTCTGCTGTGAGGGATGAGTTATGCCTGCAAGATTTGGTAGGCTGCGTCTAGCAGAGAATGTTTAATATTCAAGTTAGTGTTTCAGAAGAAATGAGCTGAGGGAGGGTTTTGCTGATTGTTGCAATTTGCAAAGCTTAATACTAGGAGTACCCAATTATCTTAACTGGATGTGGTGGTTGAACACCAGCTGGCAACTAAGCTCCACACAGCTGCTCTCTCAGTTCCCCCCAGTGGGCTGAGGGAGGGAATTGGAAGAGTAAAAGTGCGAAAACTCATAGGTTGGGAAAAAAGACAGTTTCATAGGTAAAGCAAAAGTCTCGCATACAAGCAAAGCAAATCATTCACTATTCCCTATGGGTAGGGAGGTGTGCAGCCATCTCCAAGAAAGCCAAGATCTATCACACTTAACAGTGACTTGGGAACACAAACTCCATCACTGAATGCTCCCCTGCTTCCTTCTTGTTCCCCTAGCTCTGTATGCTGAGCATGTTGCCATAGGATATGGAATATTCCACTGGACACGTGGGGTCACTTGTACCGGCTATGTCCCCTCCCAGCTCCTTGTGCAGCCCCAGCCTACTCACTGGTAGGCTGTGAGGAGCAGAAAACACCTAGACTCTGATTTAAGCACTGCTCAGCAACAGCTAAGACATCTCTGTGTTATCAACACTCTTTTCAGTACACTTGAAGCGTGGGACAAGGAGCCAGTGCCAGGGGTGTGGGGTTGTATCTGTTACAGATGCTCGGGATTATAAAGTGGGGGATCAATACCAGGAGTTGGGAACGGCTTTACATTATTTACTAGCCCTGCAGGAACTGTTTAAGGTAGTACTTTGTAATGTAGTTTGTAGATCCTTGGTTTTCAGCAATGGGTTTCTTTTTAAATGAGGCTGAATAAACTCCTTTCCCCAAGGGAGACTGGGAAATCATCTGAAGTCATGTAGAGACACAAGGCATGGCTACAGTGGTGAATTCTGGGTACGTGAGCTTGAAAGAAACTTGGATTATGGAGCACTAGGTGATGTGCCAGGATTTCAGCAGGGAAGCAACCTCCGTGGCAGGCACCCAGGGAAACAGGCAGGCTGGTTCAAGATCAGTGTGGGATCATAGCTGAAGTGCTCAGAGTGATATAATTAACTTGAAAGGGGGATGCAGCTGCATAAACTTCACATCCATACTTGCCCTAGAGAAGGAGCAAGCTCCTGTGGTTGAAGTGTGCTAAGAGGATTCCTTCTGAGTTTGTCGGCACAAAGTGTGCACAAAAGGGTCCAAAAAGCAGCTTTTTCATATGTGAGGATGCTTTTTAATTCTTTTTCCCACCAATCTTTCCATTCTCTGTGGAAAGATGCAAAAAAATCATAATGAAAACAATTATGAGCATACTTGGCCAGTGTCTTCTACTTTGTTATAGGCCACAGAGACCAAAGTCAGCCAGGCCATGTGAGCCACTCCCTCTAGAGACCTGCAACCACAGCTGCTCCTCCTGGGTCAGCTGGCACAGTGTGAGGCTCACCACTGTTCTGCCAGAAATACACAAAGTGCAGCAGATACCCAACAGAGAGTAAAATGAGGCTTTACCCTCATCTGGGGTGAGGTACTGCAGAAACATGTAATGGCAAAGGGTCCTTTGAAGCACAGAGCAAAAGTGCAGCAGAGAAACAAGCAGAAATACAAATTTTAAACACTGTGGAACTTCAAAAGGTGCAGAAGTTCTGTCACAGGTGAGACAATGTTAGCATCAGACCAGGACTTCTGAAACTCAGCTTCAGACCATCATCTTGAATTGGACTACCCTGCCCGGAGGTGTCCATAGGCTGTATTCCACCGCTCAGTGAGACATGCTGGCAGTATGAGACATAAAAATGCAAACCAACTCACCTCATTAAATTCTGCATAGGGGATACATACATACCTGCTGTATGACAGTTTCTTTTTTGTTTTGTTTTGTTTTTTAACTAGCCATTTGCACAGAGCAAGACAAACGCTTCCATCTTTCTAACTGACACCAAAGCAGATTATAGCTAAATTCTTTGCTCTGAGAAAGAGTACCTGTGCTGTGGCCCCTAAAAACCAGTGTTGCTTACATCAGGCTTTAATGCATTTGAATACCTTGTGTATTAGAAACTATATTAAAAAATTCAGTATCATTTCTTTTAAAATTACTAATGGAAAGTGATAATTTCACAAATACCTTTTTACTTTTGGAACATTTTTACTCTTTTGTCAGCGAGTGTCTCTGCTTACAAAGGATATTTTTAAAACCATTTTTCCTACATTTTATTTTAGTCAGAAAGCCCTTGCGTCCACACTAACAGTGAAAAACAAAAAACAAGATTGAGGTTTTTCGTTCAGGAAAACTTATTTCCTGTAAACAATTTTTCTTTTTTTTAACTAAGGTAAATATTGCATGATAATCTGTGCAAGCCCATATAATGCAGAGTAGGAGCATTAACTTTTGAAGCCAATATATTTGCTTCAGAAGTTAATGGAATTCTGGCTTCCCCTGCCCCTATTCCTCACAGAGCAGAGTACAAATGCATTCATGAATTTAAAGGCACTTCTTTTACCCAAAGTGCCTACAGCTGTTGCATGAAAAAAATGCCTGCTGAGATTTACAAGAGTTCAAACTTAAACCCTCTTTGTGCAACCTAACCTGCTCCCTTCACAAGTGTATTTGTCTTCAAAACCATGCACTATTTCCATTAGCACATACAGACAGATTGACATCTGTATTCATGGATTTGTACAAACAGAGAAACAATATAAATTATTTTTCAGGTCCATGCTGAATACTTATATTTAATTTTTGTCCTTCGACTTTTAAATGTACCATTTCTATGCATATAGCCATACCAACTGTTTCTCTTGAAAAATATATTATGACAGAGATTCCCACAAAAGCCGTGGGCAGGAAGGTCTCCCAGGGTGCCTTTGAAGGTCTTCCCCATAGAAGTTTGTCTTCAAAGGTTTTCTGAGTTCAGGCATTCCAAAGTTGCAGCTTATTCTTTTGAAGTTCTCCAGGAAGCTTTGTTGCTGTGTGGCCTGAGGACACTTCTGTTATTTGTTTTCTTTTGACTAGTTCAGAAAAAAAATTAACCAGGTGGTACCAGGAAACCAAAATAATCTACTCAGCAGCTTCCACAAGAGGGTGCAGTTGCATTTTGTTAAATCCGGAGCCAACCACAATTAATAAACGGATTGCAGCAACAGCTGCCAGGCTGCCTACAGAAATGACTAATGGAACAATTATAGAAAAAAAAACATTAGTGTGGTGAAAGATGAGAAAAATTATATTGAAACACACTGAATTTATTAATAAACAGCACTGTCAGGTGATGTTGAATAAAAAACTTGGCCCTTCACAACTCTGTGGGATCCATTTGTAATTTGTTTTCTTCGAGCTAGTGCCACAAGCATTCCAAGGGGAAGCCCCCAGCTATAAAATCCACTCCTCCATTTTAATTTGACTTCTCAGACATTCCCATCATGAAGCAAATAGAGCATTTACTGATTTTACCAGGATCCATGGGCCCTTCAATAGCTCACCCTCAATTCCACACCATTGCGCTGCGGTGAAGCTCAGAGTTGTCAGTGGCCATTTTGCATATTGGACTAGCAAAAGTTGTTTATTTTACTATATCTTTTGTTATGAAGGCCCCTAACAGACCTGCTGTAAGGACCAGCATCTGACTGTGAAAACCGCACACACAAAGAACACCAAAAAATTATACACTCCTGCAAGGATCAGGTGAAAGTTCACATGTGCCAACAGGCATGATGCAAACAACCATTTTCAAATGCCCATCAGGCTTTGTTTGTTGCTCTGCTCTCCTTGCTTGTTGGTCTCTTAAGCCTGTTCTACCGAAAACTCTGCAATCCCCATCTCTAAAAGTCTTTTATCCCTATGGGACACTTCAGCCTGGCACAAGAAATAGCATCCAAGTGTGGGTGAAATTTGAGAAGTGGTGATAGATATCCAGAGTTCTGAATTCTGTGAATTCTGTGGATATTCAGAGTGCTTGACACTAGCTGGTCTGTTGGTCACTTCTGTTCTTAAACTTGGTGAATCACCTGTTTATACTCAGAAAAGCATGTGATTAACTTGGGTAATAGGGAATAACAGGCTCTGTCTCCCACTCACTCTTGACAAGATGGAGCTTGCCCTGACATAGAAGCCAGCACACAGTTTGTCACACTTAAAGCACAAGTTCCTTCGACAAATAAGCATTGAGACAGCCATCAGTTCTAGCAAGTCAGCGACTCATGGCCACTTTTACAAGGATATAAAATATCCTGGCAGGTTATCCTAACTACCTGTATCCTAAAAATTCAGTAAGAGTATGGCAACCCTTATATTTCCTGAAAATACTTTGCTGTCGTTAAAAAGAGGTTTGTGCCCATTTTTTAAAAACAAATTTAAGAGTATGCTTCTGAACATTAAAAAAGTATGAATTTACCTACATGTTTTTAAAACTAAAAGTATGTTTTTAAACATACAAATTTTTGCTTGGTAGACTGAGACATTTCTTCTAAACAACAGTGTTCAGTTTTTAAAAAATGCCCAGTCCTAGGAAAACAGTTGTGAAATCTCAGATGTGATTTTTCATGTCAAAGGCCCAAGCCTTCCACCAGAGCTCTTTCACATTTTTACAGTTCTCAAGCAACTCTGTGAAACATAATATTTCAAATGTGTTGAACACATCAAATGCTACATGGATTTCATGAGGTTATGCTTGTTGTCTAGGAAATAAACTTACCTTCAAATAAAATCCTTATTGTTAGGTTAGAGCAGTCATAAGATTCTCCTGAGAGGACATTTTCAAATACACTTAGTTTTGGCTTGGTTATTTCCCTCTATTGCTGCTCCATGATTTTCAGTTCAAGGTTTTTAATAGAAAAGTGTTTTCTGTAATATTTTTTCCACAGGAAAAAGTTGGTTGTGTCAAAACAATGTCATGTCCCTTTGGGAAAATAAAAAAAGAATCCAAAATGTTTTGAACTGTCCAAGCAAATCTAAATGTTTGGCTTCAGGATGGTTTGTCATTACTCATCATGAGTTTGTCATGGTTTAGGTTCCTCATTTCCCCCCCGGCCATCTGGGGTTCCTGCATGGATTGCATTTTCCATCAAGAACAATAATGTCCCTTCTAGCTGTTATGATGATGCATCAAAGATGTCCAAGCCCACATTTTAAAACCAAAATACTTTGGAACGTTCTGTGTTTGTTTTTCGTCCCAATTAGAAAACAAAAGCAAAAATGTGGGACAATTTTGAACACACTGTCTGATTTTCAATAGGCTCCATTTTGATGGAAAGAGGAGTAGGAAATTCTTGTGCTTTGGAAAATCCCAATTTAACCAAAAGTGAAGTGAAAAATAGGCAGAAGGAAGTAGCATGTGACCCATACTAATGTAATCCTTAATGTCATATATCTTTGTTTAGCTGGTATTTTTTCTTCTTTCATTTAGCTACATTTTTCTGCATACTATTAACTAGCATTGTCCATTATGAGAATTATAAATGCATCTTTTCATCCCATCATTTACAACTTATTCCATGAGTAATGAAATACTAACTCGCAATGGTATCTGGCTTCAACAAACTGTTTAATGAAATGTATGAAATAAAATTAAATAGTTGAATATGATGTTACTTTGAAAAAAAAAACCAAATATTTTTACATTCCCTCCAAAGTTTTACAGTTATCTCAAACAACAGGATCAATTGCTTGCATATTCAAAGAAGCAGATGAGGGGAAAGGAGTATTTGCCAGCTGCCTTTCTTAGAATAACTCAAAATTTGTGTAAAATATATGTTGGTAAAACCTCTCCTTTCTAAATAAATTTGTCATTTTTGTAGCTTGCAGTTCCGAATTCATGGCATATACTTAGTTCTTCTGAACCTTTATAGCAGTCTTTTCTTTTTTTCTTTTGAAGAATATGAACAAAAAGGTTCTGGGTGGCTGTGATATACCATCACCAGCTTCAGCACTCAAGAAGGCAGGCTCAGGTTTGGTTCTGTTCTGCTCTTTTTTTTCTCCTGAAAGCCAGATGCCCAAAAAGCACAGTGATAAAACATCAGGACAAATCAGGAGCCTGCAGAAAAAAGAGAAGAGTAACTCAAAAGTAGTTTTCCTTCTTTATTAATTCCTGTATATTTATATCTTTTTGAGCTAGGGGTGGAGAAGGTTAGAGCTGCTAACATTTTCCACAATAGTTGTTGCATGGTGGGACGTCTGTTCCAGCTCTGTGCTCCTACCTAATTGTAAAGAAATGCTGACTTAGTCTTGGAAGCCTTTGAGCAGAGCATCTCCAACCTCCTTGGCTTGTGAGAGGAAATGCAGATAGAGATTTTGGAGAACTCACCTTAGATCTACTAAGCCTCTACATGAGCAGTGAGACTGTGCAGAGGCTTACTTGCTTTTGGGTCAGGTGTGGATGTCCTATTAACACCTACTGCAAAATGCACATCCCTGCCATCTGTGTGGGAGACTCAAGACGTTTCAAAGGGTTGTGTCCAGTTTGGAAGCAGAGGTGCTGCTCTACAACTTAGCTGGCAAAGTTGCTTCCTTCTAACGTAAGAAAGCAGCAGATTTTCACTTTGCAAGTGCCAGAGCAGTGAGGCAGGCAATTGCCAAGAACAATCTTTGCCTAGAAAAAGTGGAAGCTGGGTGGTTATAGGCAACTGAAAACTCTCACACTCAGTAATAACAATTAACAACAAGGAAACAATACAAGCTCTGCTTTTAATAAACCCAGTCTTCTTCCATCTCTTCATGTCTTCTTCAGATGTTAAGGATCAAGCTTTCTACAGGTGCAGCCTCTTGAGTAGCTGTTACCTTGGCTGGCTCCATGATTCCCTCATTCATCCCCGACAGAGATTCTCAGGGAGGAATGGAAGAGACTGTGGCTGCTTCAAGGGAACACGGCAGATAGTGATAAGCAAACCAAAGGACATTTACCTGAAGTAAGATGGGAGCTGAAAAACATCCATGCAGACCCATGGAACAGTTAAACATCAGGAAAACAGAGCTCTATAGTCTTCCCTATTCCCCACCACTACTGCTCTCTCTTCATCTACTAATGCAATCACATTGGATTTTCCTAAATTCTGAAATTCCAGAAAATTCAGACTGTTCTGGTTGTAGGGGGATAAGAAGTCACGGGTGTCCCTATGTTATTACCTCTTTCCTCATGCCAGTGAGCACAATAATGCATACATCCCTAGCAAAATTGCCTCAACATGTTCTTGGCTTGTAGGAAACTATTAGGAGATGTAAACTAAGATCATGTTGGCAGAGCTGAAAAACTATAAAACTACAGGAAAACCTATACACCAGCAGACCTGAGGGAACTGTAACCTCCATCTGAAGGAATGGTGATGAGAAAATTAAAGTCATGAGGAAAACAATAGAAATAGAGGGCATGCTGAGAAAACAAGCCCACATATCTGACAGATGTCCAGTTTTCTCAGATCTCTAAATGGTGCACAGCAGTTATGTCCATCTCTAATGGTGAACAGCTCCATCCTGATCCAAGCTCCATTCTAAGGATTTGTTTGACATCACAGATTGAGGGGATGATTTTGCTCCTGGAACTATTCCCAAAGTAACAAATTTCATCACATTCATCTCTAAATTAAGAAGGAAGGCTTTCTTATCCTCAAGGTTCTGACCAACAATTATCCTCAAAACATTAGGGCAGGAAAAACAACCTGTCACAGAAAATTCAAAAGATCTATTAAGCATCAAAGTATGATAAAGGGCACTCACACAGCCTGAGGAATTTGCTCATCTTTAAGCAAGGTGGTAGCTGAGAGGAAAAGACCATACAGAGTTCCAAGCAAGGTTTAACTACTGATGACAGGAGAGTAAGATTTCCTTTTTTTTTCATTCTATTTCACTTGGCTTTGTTCTATGAAGTCATACATAGAAGCACCACAAGAGCATGTGTGTTCAACAGTAAATATTCAGGATGCCTTGGAAAAGAGGAAATTTTGATGCAGAATCCCCTTCCAGTGCTCCCTAAATGCCATTTTAACTTGGATTCTGCAGCTTCTAACATTATGAAACATTACTCCCACAATGATGTCTTAGGCAGTCACTTCAAGAAAAACAAAACACATATAATCAGTATGTGCATGTGCAAGTCTCCCAAAGTCAGCAGAAATTGCTTCTTTTTACTGGCTATCAAATGAGGTCAGAAGTCTCTTACAGGCTGTGAATGACTCTGGCAGTGATGTCAAAACCAACCCCACTTCAGGTCAGCTTTACTGCACAAACTTCTTTTCCTCCTACTCTTTGTCCTTTTCCACTCTCCCTAAGAGTACACGACCTGCTTTGAGAAGAGGAAGGCATACATTCCAAATCTTTCAGACGAGCACAGTGGCACAGGTAAATATATTATTTTTTTCTGAACATGTATGATTTCACAGGTTTCAGATTTTTCAACTATGAAATTTTAATGAAAAATAAAAAAAGAATGTGTGCAAGCTTCCCAATTAAATCATGCAAGAACCAAAGACACAGGATACGAAGTTGCTGCCAAAGCAGGGTTGAGTGTTAAGTGTTCATCATATATAGCACTGTCCTTGAAACAAAAGCAGTAGTTATTTTAAGTAACCATAAGCAATACTCGTGTGCAATTCAAAGGAGATCGGATATAAAGAGATAAAGATTAGAGTACAGCAATACGGCTTTCATTATACAATGTAATCCAGCGTGTCTGATGTAACTGGATGTGACACAAATGTAAATAGCAACAGGTTTGGGAATATGGGGTTTTCAAAGTCTAACATGCTTTTAAGCATAACTTTTAGTAAGTTCAGAAACAATCTTTGAAACAATGTTTTTCAAAAAGAACCCTCTGCATACTTGCTAGAAGTATAATATGCATAAATAATTAGACATGTTATGCAAGATCAAACAGAAGTGTTATTTGAGAAAGAACAGAATATTTAACCTCACAAATAGATGCGGGCACCAAACACAAAGATCCTGGCCATTTGGAGATGCAGATGCATTTTAAGACAAAATGGGACAAGTTTAACATGAGGCTTAAATAGGATACTTCCTTCAGAATAGGAAATCATTACAGTTCAACCACACAATGACTTAGCACTCCAATTCCTTACTGAACTACTATACTGGTATGTAATTTGCATTATATCTAAGGAGAATGTTTTACTTTTAAACATCAATGATTTTATTAATAGCTTCTGGAATATTAAATAGAAATTAACATGACAAAAACTACCCACTTATTCACCTAATGCTTAGACTATTCAAAAGAAATCTATTTGGGATTAAAAAGAAAAACCTATGTTTTGCTAAGCACCATGTTCTTAAAATAGTGGTCCAAGAGCTTCAAAGTAAGCGACTAATACTATTTCCAAGATGAACTGCTTTTTTGTAATATGATCACACAGTACAACAAGCAATGGGAACTTTGGACATGAATTTCAGGAAGTGCTGCTATAAAATACCATTGTTTTCTACACTTTCAAAGAGCAATGGCTAGGATGAGGCCTTGACTACCTCAGTTATTTCTCAAAAAGAGGGAATTAATCTCGGTCCAGAAATATTTTTTTTCCTTTCAAAAGAAAAAAAATCGTTTGTCCATGAACCACTGCAATGTTTTTTTATTTATCTTGAATTGTTACAAAGCAATCCCACCAAGTGTTTTCAAGAATGTTTTGTTGATGTTTTCAGGTTACTACCACGTGTACCATAGATTAACTTTTGGCATGTACTGGCAAAGCTCTTCAGGGAATCAATCTGTCCACCTCCTTCAATATCTCAGGATGCAAGTCCTGTATGCCCCAATTACAAACCACTGAACCCACATCAGTGTTTGAAATATTTTAGTCTGCCTGTTTCTGTGTCTATTCTTCTGTTCCTCCTTCTTCCTGCTCTTACACCTGTATTCCCCCATATCACCCTAAAATACTTTATTTGGCATAATATGTACTTGATTCTATCATACATGTTTGGGTTTTTTCAAATTACTCAAACACATTAAGGACTCTATAAATGATCACTTTAGAAAGTAATTCAAATATATGAGAATTTTCAAAGCTAGTACATGGAGAATGCCTTCCTAAACATAGGCTATTTGCATAAATCTTCAAGATTAAATTAATGCCAACTAACCATGCAACACAGATGAGGAGTTAGTGAATGTTGAGCCTGTCTGAAGGGCTGTTTGGGAAACTGTATTCAGCAAATGGCAGCAATGAACCCCTGTATCAGTAGCTTCTCAGACTATATTCCAGCCATGCTAAAGCATTCAAGGGCAGCTCCTCCCTCCTTCTTCCCTCACAAGGTCAAAAATATTGATTTAAAACAAAAGAACAAAAGAGAGGGGAAATTTCTAGAAGCTGGCACCAGCCTTGCCTGACTAGTAGCTGAGACTTGTGGTAGTTTTGGCTGATCCACTCGGACTCCTGAGTGAATACCAAGCACGGTCAGTCCACCTGCACTGCAACACATTTGAGAGCCCACTCAGGAATGGCCCTGGTAAGGAATCATGAGGCAGAAATTTTGCAGGCTGCCTCAAAAAATGGCAGGCAAAACGTGGCAATGACACTCCAAGTCCCATCCTGTGCAGGATTAATCAGAATGAACTACCAACAGTTTGATCATTTTAAGTCACCTGTTCAACATTTCCTTATAAAAGGAACGCTCTGAGGAACACTCAGACTACCAGCGACAAGTGCATGACAATTTAAGAAGCAGCCAATTTTTCCACTGCAATGAAAGCATGTCTAGCCTCCAAGACTCCCGACTCAGACCCTCATCTATTCTTTCACCCCCATATGGTGTGAGTCTGAGCCTGCTCTCAGCTATGGGACTGGTCAGCTCGCCTTCTCCACAACTGCTCTGCTATTTTAATCACACTGTGCTTGAAATTAGGCGTGACAGTCTCTCCACTACCGACAGAGTCAATCACTGGTGCGGCCCCGTACTGTCTGTGGCAGCCAATAGCACACATACACGTAAGACAGACAGCAGAGGACACAGTTAATAACTCAGCCTTACAGAAACTCACCGAATCATTCCTTACATTGGTCTTTAGGAGAGAAAGCAACAGGAGAGGTGTGATGAACTGAGAATCCCAACAAACCTTTCGGTACCACACGGGCATCGCCAGGTGCCGTGAGAAAGGACTACTATATAATCCCACCCATCAACACCGAACCTGAAACCCAGACATCAAATTACAGTGACAGCTGGCAAGAGCCAGGATGTCTCTAGCTATAAAGTTTTAGCCCAATGCCACAAAATTTCTTATGTGAGTCATTCTGAAACGTCATGAAGATGACAACACAACTAGGTCTCGTGTTTTTCAGGTATGCAAATTTTACCATTGTGCTGTAAAACTCACCAATCAGCAACACTTGCCTGTGTATACAAAACACCACAAATGATACTGGAGCACAAACTTTGCTCTCACTCAAGACAACTATAAGCCCAGTTGGAATTGTGAAGCCATGGCTGACCTAGAGGTTCAACCAGTCTACAAACTGTTAAGTAATTCATTGCCAAGGTCGATTTGTAAAACTTACAATTGCTGTTTAAATTAAAAATCAATTCTGGATAATGTGAGTTAGATTTCTGACTGAACAGGATATGATGAATTCCACCACCCTAAGAGGGTTACATGGGAACAAGGTATGGTATTGAGTCTCCAAATCTAGAATGCTTTTGGGTTTTGTTTTTTTTTTTATTTTGTTAAATGTTTAAGTGTATCTATGGTATTCTAAAAGCAAATACATGTATTTGCTTTGCCTGAAATTAAAAAACACAACTGGCTTTACTCTGCAGCATTGCCTGTAGAATAAACTGGACATCCTGACTCGATTCTTTTTCTTAAGAACAAACTACATTAGGTTATCATTAGTGATCAACACAACTACTGTTTTCTGATCAGCCTTTAAAGAAAATAAAACGGGGGGAGATGTAAATTTGACTATTAGAGAGCTGAGAAAAATAAAAGATAATGCTGAATGAGAACTGCCGACTTGCCCATATACTTTGGCTCTTTAGGTTCACTTTTTTAATGTTCTTCCACTCCTTCTTGCAGTCTGCAGCTCTGAAGGCTAGATGCATTTGAACCACCTTTTTCCATGAAGCCCACCTTGACACAAATCCAATTTTTTATTTCTTAAAATACAAAACACTGACTTATGGAACCGCGATGAGTGAGAAACCCGTAACGTAGAATTCCCCGGAGTTACTGATGCGTAATTTGCGGGCTCGCTCTTTGCTCGGTGTTCGGCGGCAGGTCTGTTCTGCGGGGCCGCCCCGGGCACTCCCGAGCTGCCGGCGCTGCTCCCCGCCAGTCGCCGCAGCGCCCGCAGTGCCGGAGGGCCATCTTGATCCTGACCCACAGGAAACCAAATGCACCGAGCCTAAGCCGTGGCCCACCTGAAGACGCCCAGGCGAGGAGTTTTAAAAGTTATTTTTGTTCGCTTTTCACGCACAGCGCCGAAGGGCTCCGCTGTCGGAATCTTTCACGTTCAGCTTCTCTAGCAAGAGAAGCTCACCAGCCCGGCGCGGCACGGCGGGAGGATCTACCCCGACCGGGGTTCCCGCGACCCAAGGCCGGGAGTAGGCGGCCGCCCTCGGGCGAGCCGCGGAGCAGGGCAAGCCCCGGCTCCCTCCCCGCCGCCCCCGCGCCGCCCCGCACGCCTCCACCATGTTGTCTCGGTGCGCAGCGGCGCGGAGGAGGGACCGCCGCCGCCAGCCCGGCTCCGCGGGGGCCGCCCGGCTCCTCCCCGCGGCCTCCGGTTCGGGCGCGGAGGCTTTGCCCCGGCCGGCAGGCGCGGCGATCCCAACCTGGAGCGCATGGAGGAAAACGCGGTGCGGAGGAGGGGCCGCGGTGCCCACCGGAGATCCCGGCCATAGGGGCGGGGAGTCTCCTCCTTCTCCTCCTCCTCCCGCAGCGAGGCTCCAGCTCCCCGCACGCACCGGAGCGCTCGGCTCCCTCCTCCTCGTCCCTCCTCCCTTCCCCTCCTCCCCGCTTCCCTCCCCGGGTCGCCGCGGCTCCGGGAGGAGCGGGGGGGCCCCCGCTTCCTTCCCTCCCCCCCTCCTTCTCCCACCCGCCACGCCGAGGAGAGGCAGGTGAGGCCCCGGCCGCGTCCCCGCTCCGCCGCCCCACGGGAGCGGCGGCCGCGATGGCGGCGGCGATGGAGGCGCTAGGCCCCGGCCGCCTGCCCCCGGCCTCGCCCCGCTGCCGCGCCCCGGGGGCGGGGGCGTCCCGCACCCCCGGCCCCTTCTCCTCCGCAGAAACTTTCTCGGCAACTTTCTCCCGGGCCCAAGCTGGTGCCCGCGGGGCCGAGGGGTCGGACGGGCGGGAGTCGCGCTGGGCTGGGCGGGCTGCGTGGGGCAGGCTGCGGGCAGTAAGTTTGTGGGGGAGGGCCCCGTGACCCCTGCTCGGCCCGGGCCCCTCCCGGCCCCTGCCCGCCGCGCTGCCCCGCCGCGGGCGCTGCGGGCCGGCTGCTCGTCCCCCGGCGGAGGCGGCGTTCGCCGCCCGGGCTGGTGCTCGGTGTGAGCCGCTCCCGGCTCCGCTCCCGGCGCGGGGACGGAGGATGTAAAAGAGCAAAATTCAGGAGTCGCCTGTAGGTTGGCCTGCGTGGTTTTATATTCTATTAATTTTTCTTCTCCCCCGCCCCACTGTTCTGGTTTAAATCCCATTATCGAACCTGGAACATGACCGCTGTATGTTTCTGAGTCATTAATTTAAATGTTCAATCATCACACTTCATCAAGGCTTGTCTTTCTTACAATTAAAAAAAAAATATGTTGGACGCACACAGGCCCCTATTCCTGCGGAGTCTGCACATAACTTTCTGCTCTCTGTGGACCCACAGGCTTGATGTGCTTAAAAGTTGTGTGCTCAGACCAAGGGCTAGTGTGACTTCTCCAGTATTCAGTATTACAAATATGTGAAGTTTATGATATGGTTATTTATTATGTTAATATACGGGCTACTACGTGTCATGTATGCATGTGATTATGATCGTCTTGGCAGTGGGAAAACTAGGACAGAAATACTTCTGAAGCTTATGTTGTAAAGGTATATTCAGATGTACCTGCTGGATTTAACCCTAGGCAGAGGCCAGTCATTAATTAAAAATTAGGTATTTGGATTTACTTTAAGTGGCAGAATGTTCCAAAACCAGTTTTGAAGCTTGGAGTGTGTTGACAGGGAAAGTGTATTGGTTTTCACTTAATATAACTCATAGATAACTGAATGATATTTCAGGCAAATTTTGCAAATGAAATTGATCTTAAGTCGGGAGCCAGATATGATAGTTTATTTCAGAGTATTTTTTTTTTCCTTTTTGGAAAGTAAGCGTTGAAGAGGGATAGAATTGTCTTGTCAGTTTCCTTTGCAGTACCTCTGTTTGTAGGTATAGTTCACCCATAACCATGTTTTTGTTGGCTTCATAGACATAAGAACATTTCCTTTCCAAACAACAAAACCTCGCACTTCCACTCTTATTTCTGATGCGTATCTGTAAATTTAGTTATAGGAGGGTCCTACTGTGCATAAGCATAGAGTGGAGGCTCTGTGTGTGTTCTGCACAGCCAGGGTGTTGTGGTTAATTTTGGGACAAGGTAGCATCTGTGATGGCAACAGGGACAGCAGCATGGGCACTGTGCTTCTGCTGAATTTCGAAGAAAAAGATCCTGTGGTACCAAGTGTGACAGTAGTTAGTAACAGCAATTGCCAGTAATTAATTATTCCACGTGCTTTATTAGCTTTATTTCTTTAACAGATGCAGCTCAAATAGAGCTATAATCTCTGTGTGCCTTCAGTCCCTCTAATAACTCTTTTGGCCATTAGAAGTTTTCAAATAAATTTGGCAGCAGAGGTCTCCCAGGTGAGCAGTTTCTACAAAATTTCTGGAAGTAAGGAAGCCAGGTAGAACAGCGCATTTAACCTGCACACCAGAGAGTTCACAGCAACACTTACCTCAAGCTGGAAATTGCTGCAGGAAATGGGACCTTCCTGGTTTTGCTGCTTGCAGAGCTACTGGTCCAGTTTTCAATAGTTATTTAATAACTGAACCCCCATGCCATTCTATCTGGAACGAGACTGGTGAGCCCAAGGTAGCTTTAATCTGTATTTTGCATTACCGTGAGAGATTTTCAAGGAAATGCTTGTTACTCAACAACAGTTCGTTGCGTACAAAACAAATGAGTGGAACTCAAAGTATACTTAAATTGCATTATTAAACTGCATTATTTTGAAATAGCTGGAAAAATACTTAATACATTTTTGGTGTGCTGCATACTGTGTAATGGAATTATTGAAAAACTTCACATTATAGGGGTTTTTATCAATGCTCATGCGACAGAGCAGAGAACTGTTCTTCTGCACCAAAGAAATGCTCTTTATTTTGAGCTTTGTGCACTTATGCAGCTCCTGAAGAATGAAATTGTTACTCAGTTCAGTCTGATAAATCATGGCTGTCATGTGACAGCGATGCAAAAGTCTGCAGTGTGGCACATATCAGATTATGTGGTCAAAGTTTACTTTATGAACAAACTGCCTTAATGGTTTTACTTTTCCATGTGCGCTACCTGTGGACAAAAGCTGTACATTTTCAATAGATAATTCCTTGTATTCAAAACATTAGTTAAAAGAAATATGTTCTTTCATTCATATTCCCTACTTGCATCCAACTGTTTTGCCACGTAGTTTTATCACAGTTTGAGTAAGGTACCTTGATGTTAATTTAAAAATTGGTGTCCGTACTAACATAAAAATGACTTTAGGAAGGTGTCCTTATTCTGCTGTGTCGCATCAAGCAGCCTTTTTCAGGTAGGACATGTTCTGTGCATACATACACAGCCTGTGGTTTCTCTGAAGTCCTCCTGAAAGGTTTCAGGCTTCTGGTGCTGAAAGTCCTGTGCCTGTGGATGGAACATATTGATCCATGAGGGAGAACTGCAGTTTCTTTAACTACTGTAACAGAATGGGTTAGTTTTGGTCTTGGAGGAGCCACCTCCAAATACAAGTAGGTAACTCTAGTCTCAGGATTTATTTCATTTCTGTTCTCCTTGAGACTGTAGGAGGCTGTTTTATAGTGATGGATTTTATGATGTGATAATCACTATTTTTTATATTTTTTTTAAATACTAGCTGCTTTACAATTGCCATATGGGAACTTCTTTCAATCGCTACAGTCCCTGGCTGCATTCACACCAATGATTAGAGCTGTAGGGTTCCAGATTGTATTACCAATTGCCAGGTATGGAAGGTAAACCTGGATAACTTCCATGTGTACGCTTAGTTTAGTAGAGAAAATGTAATACTGAAAAGATGCTGTCAACTAACTGTAGGATAAGTTTAATTTTAGCTTATAAGAGGTCGTTCTTACTGCCTTTTGCATTTCTGGGTATTTATCCTTGATGGTGCCAGTGCATCAAAACAGAAACTGGCACCAAAGTTATCGAAATGAGTGGGACTGCACCCTTAGGTAAAGTTAACACACATGGCTGATTGCAGGATCAGAGATCAACATAATAGTAACTTTAATGCTAGAAATTGAGTAAGTAAACACTCTTACTTATGCATGAGTTTTGTTCCTTTTAAACACGTATTCTTTGAAAATGTAAAGGGTAGCTGGAAAAAGGATAGGAAGCACTCTCAGTTGTCATTTTGGATAGGTACGGCGTAGAGCACTGGGTTTCATGCTGTGTCATGTAAGTCAGTGGACCAAAGCCATGCACAGCTGGAATCAAGCCCTCAAGCTGGACTTCTAGCTAGCCCTGGCTTGTATCCCAGCCCCAGAGCTCAGTGGGGCTACTGCTGTAGAGATCATCACTAACTGCATTTGAGGCTGTGTTGACTGTTGTGGCCAAGACTGGGGTTTTGTTTCGATTTTTCTTGACTGTAGTATTAGGTAATGTTATAGAGCATGGTTGGAGAATGCTGAGGATGTAAAACCTCAGACTGGAATAATTTGTATTTTAGCTTCTTGAACACTGTTAGATGTTGAGTAGGGAATTGGTTAACTTTTTTTGTTAACCTGGTGTGTTTTATCTTTGTATTTTTAGAAGGCAAATGCTTTTATAGTAGTGTTACATGAGACTTTAATAAGTAACAATATTGACTGCACCTATGTCTTAAATGTTTATGTAAATTTTGAATTCTAATGGTGATACCGAACATAAAATAATTTGTCTTTCAACTTGTCACTTCAGGGAGATGAAAAACTTCTACGGCTTAAAATGTTTCTGTGGTTTTCTTCACACCAGAGGTCTAGAGAACTCTGGGAAAAATAAATGATTCTTCAGAAGTGATGAACCCTTTTAGTTGAAATTTTAGAGTTATCTAGACCAGGTTTACAAGAATTAATAACTTTGTTTAATTCCATTGACACTGAAGTTGAGTAAACACACCCACATAAGTAAATCTTTATAGATCAGGGCCTTTAAACATTGTTTTAGAGGAACTTTCAGGAGAATTTTGTGGCATTAATCACACATTTTTGCTTCGTGTTGGAGGAGTTTGATTTAGTAGGGTTAAGTTCCTTTGCACATGCCCAAAGCATTCTGTAGTGTTGCAAAACTGAGACAGTAGTAGTGTTTTATTCATGACGTGAATTATGGAGTATAAATGCAGTCAGGCCTCAGGTATGCTTCCCAGGACTGACAGCCCCTGTAGAAAAGAAGGGTTGGAGTGGAGGATGGTGTTCATGTTCCAAATGTTTGCCCATAGTTCAGGCAAACATTTTGATATTGCATGCAAACTTCAGAAATAAAATAAAGTATCTTGGCTAAAGATTTTGATATTTCAACCCTATCTAATGGCCTCACAGTTGTAAGAAAAGGCAGTGCTTGTGCAAGGTATTTGAAGAGTAATTAGAGGGTGCTATGGATCTCTTGTGTATTGCAATTGTATAGCATTATAACTGTTTTGGCAGTCAGCCAGGAAAGGGAGACTTAAAACAAATTAATAGTGAACAATCCAGTTTTAATAAGTTATTTTAAGTGTGGTTAGATAACAGCATTAATATTTATGCTTGAAGTGTGACAGAGAAAAAACAGGTCTCAGTTGTTATGTGTATCTTCTTGCTTTTCAAGAACATTTTATTGGAAACTAATATCCTGACTGACACTTGTAACCACAGAACTCTTCCTGTTTCTGGTTGATTTTTACCAGCTCAGCCTGTTCAACATAAATACTTTATTTTGCCAGTAATCGTACCCCAAAGTCCAGAAGCTAAAAGACTGCACCAAGGACCCCATGACCACAGGCTTTCCTAATTCTTAGGCTCCCTTCCTGAGCATCCAGTATTGCCCAGCATTTCAGATGGTGGAGGCCCATGGTGAACCTCTGGTATGACTCAGAGGTCTTTGGGCTTGATGGGCTTTTGGTCTAATTCATAAAAACTGGCCTTTCGATAGGCTTCACTTAACATGTGCCTCACAGATGAACAATGCTTTTAAGGTTTTTAAAGTATGCTTCACTGAAAAATGAATATAGAATTAACGTCTAGAAAATATTCTTGTTTTCAAAGTGCACATTTATATGAAACTAGCATTTGTTTGCCAAACTTAGGAAAGAAAACATTATCAAAACTGAGGTTGAGGGAGGAAATTTAAAAATATATATGAAAGTTCTGTATTTCATCGTAAAGTGTTAAAAACAAATCACCACGATTAGTCATCTTTTTAGTGCTCTTGTACCTCCTTTCTTTGCCTTGATTTTGATCTGTTTTTCTGGAGGTCTGCAGTTTACATTACTGATTCTCAAACTGAGGTCTTCAGAAGAATATTAACAGAAAAAATTACTTACATTATGTAGTGATTCAGTTAGAAGTTGATCAGACTTAGTCTGTGCAAAACACAGAGTTAAATGTGACATGTATGTCTGAAATTTGTATAAAACAGGGGTCTCCAAACATCTTAAAAAATTACAGATCTGCACCAAACCTAGTAGCAAAGTTCACATTTTAAAAATCTGTAGAGTCACGGCATTTATATTCATGTGAAAACTAAGCAAGGGTGAGATGAAATGGGAGGAAAGCTTATGGTGATAAAAACAAGTGGTTTGTGTTCTTCTTCTTGTACCTTGAGCTGAAAACAACATGCCAGTGGAACATTTTGCAACTTGTGGTGTTTTGTTGATCCCTGGTATTTAATGTTTGTGACCAGCTCCAATTGCGGTAGTTCAGTTGAAACTCTCCACATTTCCTTAGAGGTGTGAACTTGTAATGATGCTCTGATGAGGCTGTGAACATAGTTAGTGATGCGTGTTATGGGCTCATAGATAATCTGTCCTAATAGAAAATCCTGCAAGACTTCAGTGACAGGTGAATGTGAAAATACAGATTTTTGTCTTCTTTTCTCCTAATGCAAATTTATGCAAGGCTTAAATAAGTTTTGCAAGGCAAAGACCATTCTCTGCTCTGTGTGAAGACTAGCCCAGGTGAGTTGTGTATCTTTCTTAAAAGAAGGCTCTCCCTGACTGAATGGGGACGGAAGACTTGTACTTTTCTTGATTGTTTGAGGATTTTTATCTAAATCTGAACAAAGCTTCTCTTTGATGCACATGTTCTTTAGCTGAAGCCTACTGAAAGAAGAGTTGTAAATCAGACCAGGAGTTGTTGTAAATCAGACCTCTATCTAGGCAAAATCTGTTGTCTTGATTTTTCTTTTTTTTTTCAATCCACTTCATTCAGGATAAATTCTTAATGTCTCAAGTAAAAGTTCTTGGAAGTTTAGTTAGAGGCTAATTTTCAGAATGGGTTCTTTGAGCAACAGATGGTACTTCTTATTCTGCCTGTTCAAAATAAAAAGTATTCAGGTTTTTTCCAACAGCAATGTTTTAAAACGCGAGTGTGCTCTCTGGCTTCTGAGACATGTGATATGTGGGATTTTTGCCAAAGTATTTTCTTTGGTTTTGTTTTTTTGGGATTCTCCTTGTCATATATTTTAGAGTATCAGTTGCATTATAGAATGACAAAGCCCTTAAAGCAAAGAGAGGATGGGCTTGTTTAGCTGATACTGGTGTTAAATATTTGTTTAATGGGTGATTAAAGGTTATAATAGCATTGGCCACATCAGCTCATCCATACCTAACTGAAAAACATTCACTGGAGAGAGAAAAAGGGTATATTAGTCTCACTGTAGACAGCCATGTTGAATTCTTTTTTCATAGTAAAGTTAAATATTCTGTTCAGGAGCACTTAGAGCATAGAGCAAAATACTATTCCTTTTGAAAACAATTACCCCTGAAGAAAAGGAAAAGCAAGGATAATTCCTGAGATGTTACTACTAGTCAGTTGGGGAAATTTTCTTGAGTAATATTTCTTTTCTCAAGCCTGAGAAGTAGGCATTGTATTAACATTCTGTAGTTGGTGGGAAAAGAAGGGTTATGTATATTTATTTGGTGGGGTTTAAGGGGTGTTTTTAAGGGGTGTTTTTTGGCTTTTGTTGTTGTTTTTCTGTGGTTCTGAGTGAGAGAGGAAAATGGAAGTACAAAATTTTCAACTTCAGATCACACGAAAATTAAATGCGAACTGTATATGGCTAGGAAGCAATAGTAATATGAGTACCCTTTTTTTACTTTCAAGTACAATTCTGTACTGTATTTTAAGCACAACTACACACTTAAAACACAATTCATAAATCATAGTGATTGAGGCTATTTAAAGTGATAAGCTTTCAAAATATCTTGCTGAATAATTGCACATTATGTAATTTGCTAAAGATATCAATCTTTTTCATTTTAGGAATTATTTCTTATCTTGTATGCTGTAGAAATCGTAGAACTGATTGATTCAGGCTATCATGATGTACGTAAAATGAGACAAGTGTTAGTTTATAGATGAAAAATTATTTCCCTGGAAACGTTTGACTTGTTCATGCATAGTAGGTGTATTTAAATATTCTGGAATTCATTTGCATTGGTTATGAAATCTAGGGCTCTTTGATTACCTCCCCTTCCCTTTCACTTAGGTCTGACATATCATCAGAATACTATTTAAATCTGGTGCATACATGGTGAAGTCATAGCCAAGTTAATATGTGACTTACATTAACAAGCACAACACCTTTGTTTTCTATGGTTATTTTAAATTACTATTTTACCTCAGATTTACACTAGGGCTTCTTCGTTCTTTTCCCAAAGAAAGTGGTTGAGCCTTACTAGTCAGTAAAATATATTGACTCTCCATATTAGGTTTACACTAATCCTGTTAGCTTTTTGCCAGGGGCATGGGTTCTCTGTGTGTATATTTAATGTAATAGTAAAGTGTCTTAACAATTCTCTTAAGCTATATACATAATTATTTAAGCAATCACACTGCAATTTCTATGCAAGACGTTTTTATTTCTTCCTAGTGTGTGTTCAGTGGCATTTGAATGGAAGTTCTGATTGAAACTCATATGAATAACCAGTGTTACGTTTTAAAGTACAGATTAATGTGTTGCTTCCTAGATAAGGATATAGAGGGCAATAATTCTAGTGCAAACCACATTTTGCTTTAAATCTGCTAGATTTATTTACAAAAGAGAATATTAGCTTTAGTTTGTGAATAATTTTTGGTCACTTCAACCTCTAAGGCATTAGAATACATAGATCCCATATTTCCAAGTTTTTATTTTCTTTGAAAATAGAAGCAAATCTCTCCTCTGTCAGTTAAACTTGTCTTCCCTAAATGTGTCTAAGATTCTAGTGAACCAGTATCTAGATAACATTGAGGGGTGGAATATTCTTTACACTTGCAACAGCTTATGTTACTTTATATATTTGGGTATTCAAATTCTGATTTCAGGTGGTTATGTATTAGCTCTGCAAGTTTGGTGATTTAAATTTGTTTAAAGTTTTGGTCGCTAGCAACATAGTTTGAGAATGTTTTAAAACTCAGTATAGGTTTTCCTAAATGTAAACCTTTGTCTTTCTAGAAATTTCAGTTAAAAAAAAATTTTGTCCACATTAAATATTTAAAAAATGCCATCAGAAGGGTAACTTACTATTATATATGACATGTAGTCCGTCTGTGTATGGCTTAATTTGGCTCCATATGTCTGTTGTGCTCTATTTTTACTGTTATACAAATAGAAGTAAACATTGTTTGCTACATTATGTGCAGTACAGTGTAGCCAGGTAACCAGGTAATTTATGTGATGGAATCCAATCATATTTAGGCCAACAGAGTAAGGTGCAAAAACTTCTGAGCCTGTTGATTTATCACAGCATAAGAAGTTCTTGAGGAAACTCTGATTGCTCTGATGGAAAATTGAAAAGTTTGTTAGTGTTACTGCTGCAGGATTTCTCCAGCTTGGAAACCATGCCGTTAAACTGTTGCTTCTCTTAAAATTCCTAGATTTGATGGATTTTTACTTTTCCCTTGAGTTCCCCTGAAACTGAAAGCCAAAGCAGATGCAGATAGTACAGTTTTACAGTCAGAATATCTGAATGGGATCATTCTCTTTAAAAACATTGCCATGTAAAATAACTTCTCACATGCTTTAAACTGAAATGGAAATTAGATTTTTTTGATTTTTTAAAAGGTTTGTTTTAGGATTGTTTGTTTGTTTGTCTGGGGCATTTTTTGGCTAATTAGGAACTGGAAAATCTGAACCTGTTTTTATTCACAGATGTTTTAGCGTTGCTATTCTAGGATGTGATCCTTTTTCACACTGAAGTCAAGTGCAAAATTCCCCTTGACTTCAGGGAGAGCTGGATTAGCTGTACACAAAAGAACTAAATCATCCTCTGGGATAAGTGGAGGCAACTCTATTGAAGTAGACTTCATTAGAGTATAAAATGAAGACAAAAAAATGTTGCCTGCCTTAACAGGCAGTGAAATTGGATCTGTTAGCTCAAACAGCTAGGTTAATTTAGCAGTTGAACCAAAGATTTTAGCCCTTTTTCAATTAGACTGTCGTTATATTACTTCACTGCATGAGCAGTGAATAACATATGTCACTTAATCTTGTGATATTTTACAATATACAAATATTTTACAGAAATTAGAATCTCTTTATGAACCTTTTTTTGTGGCATAAGAATTATCACTTGGTAAATGTTAAGCAAACTTTTAAGGAGTTTATCCTCAAATAGATGAAAGGAATCTATTTCAATTGCTGTTTAAATCTAGGCTTTATATGACAATTTGTGTGAGGTTTGGGGTGCCTTGTTTGTATTTTCAGCCTCAGGCTGGCATCTTGAGTGTCTTTATGTAGTCTTGCTGAGGTGAGAAGCAGGTAATTCATTTACACCAAAAATTGAACTGGATGTTATCTCATGTGTTTGCTGGTGGTGTCTGGAGTAATCCCATTGAGTTCCGCAGAAGACAGTAGTGCCTTTGGCATCTTCCACTAATGCTTTACACAACAGTATCTGTTTTCTGTACGCTAATGGTGAAGAAATAATATTTGACAAATGAACTCAAATGTAGTGATTACTTATGTAATAACTTTTATATTTCTTGTAAAATGTATCATTTGCACTCTTGCATATCAAGTTTTTCTTCTGGTGCTTCTGGTATCAGTTGGAATCAGGAATTAATTCAACTGTCTGTGATGATTATGACCTGAGTAATTTCTGTATGGGTTTCTTGTACTTCCTCTTTGAAATTTCACAAGGGGAAGGGGGATGGGAGTATTGTAATCTCCTTAGAATAATTTGAGAATGAGCCCTTAAATGCTGCTCAGCATTTCTTTATTAACATTTCAGAGGTTAATAAAATCCACTCCCTAGGAAGCTTCACAGGGCTCTTTGCTGTTTAGTATACATAGCTCTGAAAAAAAGTCCTCCTCAAATAACTGTTGCTGCAATATTTGACTGGTGTTAAGGGGTTAAGTAGTAAACTTAAGCTCTCTGAAACACTTGAAATGCTAAATTTACAAAACAAGACACGAGAACTGTTTTAAGATTAGTCATAGTTAGGAAGCTTATTGAAGCACCGGCATCTTCCTGGATACATCCTGTACTTTTGTGTCTTCAGCATGCTTCATCTATTCACAGTCCTGACTGCTTTTGGTTTTTAGAAACTCTTGCTGCAACTTCTTTGTGACTGAGATGCATTGTCAATCAGTCCAATCCTCCCCATGCCAGCCAACTGCCCCCTTAATGCAGCAATTCACTTGGATGAATAGTGCTCATACTTTAAGGAGACAATTGTCTACCAGAGAGAGAGTGCCAAGCTGATTTAACTTGGTATGGGTGTGAAAGAGTTTTTAAATGGGTGCTGTCAACTAGCATTGGCCCAGAGCACTAGCTGCTTGAAAATTGTAATAATTGTTATAATCTGATTTTACATCAAAATTAGTTCAAAATATTTTAGTCAATCACTGAGCTGCAGAGAGCATTAATACCCCAGAAGTGGTTGTCAGACAGTCGTCCGAGGTCTGTCAGAACTGTAGCAGACGTGTCCTGGCTGAATGTACAATACAGCTTTTAAAATGGGCTCCTTCTTGGCAGTACATCACTAAATTGGTGAAAGAATACAGGATTTATGTTGTAATCTGCTCTTCCAGTTCCATTTAATGCCACAGCGTGTGTTTGAAACACTTAGTTGGGTGTATAATACAGTGTAAAACCACAACTGTAGCCTGTCATTACTGTCGTGCCTACAGAGCTGAGCTACCATTTAGCCAAGCCAGCTGCTTGGATTATCTATTACCTGGAATTGTGTGAAAGTGGGTAGAATTTATGAAAATTGCATCACTTCTTTGCTGACTAAAATTTTTTATGCATTTTTAGTTTTAGTGCAGGCTGAAAGAATGCATACCTTCTAGGTACACCATCACTTGAGTGCAGAGGGTTTAGTGCTGTGCTTGATAGTGTAAGGATGGACCTTTCCTAAGCATAATTTGGGCCCTGATAATTCTTTACTGCACTTCTGAAGGGAAGAGAGAGGGTGAAAAAAATAAGAAAAAACCATGTGGAGAAGATGCTTCCTGAAATTCCTCATGTTTCTTTTTCAGGGAGGCCAGGAAATCTGAGAAAATAAGTTATTTCTGTCAAGAGCCTGACAAAATGTGGTTATTATTCTAAATGTGTAGAAAGGATGCTGTTAACAAAATACTCAGTTTAAAGGAGAGAAAATTTCTTAGGGGCATGGCAGCGAGTAGTGAGTATATTTGGGGGCAGGGAGGAGGGTGTTTTCCTTGCTTCTCTGAGGTCATTAGGCCATTACAGCTGCAACAACATTGCTACTAGCTTACATACATTTGTGGAGAAAAAGGAAGCATTGTTGTTTCAGTGCCTGGCTGGAATAATAGTTTGTTAAGCAGTGCTGCGAGATTGTTAGTTGTTTTAGGGACATCTCCATTAGTAGATGTGCCACTATTAGTAAGCGTATTGTAGACATCAAAAGAAAAAAACCAAAACAGAAGCTTAGATTGGAGAAGATGAAGAACAGGAGCTAGAATAATTTTCACATATGAAAGACAGGATGTTGATTTGGATCCGTCAGCATAGCATGGAGAAAAAATCATGTTTAACCACCTTGTGTGATAAGATTGGCTGGGTAGATGAGAGAAGAGCAGTGAACATTGTTTATCTTGTCTTCAGTGAGGCTTACATCATTGTCTCCCGTAGCATCCAGTGGGCTCAAAGGGTTGGCATCAGTGGCACAACGTCACAAGTGGCTCAAGAGCTGGTGACCGGTCACTAGCAGTGTGCCCTAGGGCTCAGTACCAGGGACAAGTCTGTTTAACACCTTTGCTGTGGGACCTGGGGGTCCCACAGAGGTGCAACCTCACCAAGCTTGCAGGGGGAACTGATAGACCAAAGAGGGTTGTGCTGATATCCAGAGGGACGTTGACACAGGAATTGTCTGATGGGAGGTTCCAGAAATTCAGTAAAGGGAAATTCAGTGATCCTGGGGAAGAACAACTGCAGGCTCCAGTATGTGGTAGGGTCCAATCAGCTGAGAAGAAAGTGCAGAAAATTACTGGGGGTCCTGATGCGAAAGATTTGTGTGAGCCATCAGTGTGCACTTGCAACAAAGAAGGCCCAGAAGTGTTCTGGATACATTAGGAAAAGTTACCAGCAGATCAAGGTGGTGATCCTTTCCCCCTGCTCACCGCTGGTAAGACCATGCTTCAAGTGCTTCTGGGCTTCCCTGTACCAGAGAGACATGGACATATTGGAGAGAGTCCAACAAAGGGCCACTAAGATGACTAAGGGTCTGGAGAATTTCTCTTATGAGGAGAAGCTGAGAAAGCTAGGATTACTCAGCCTGGAGAAAACAATGCTCAGGGGCACCCTATGTGTGTAAATAACCTAATGGGGTGGAATAAAGAGGATAGAGTCAGGCTGATCTCCCTAGTTTCCACTGATAGTGGATGAAGTAATGGGCACAAACTGTAATACAGGAAATTCCATTTAAATATCAGAAAAAAGAGAGGTTTTTTTATGTTGAGGGTGATAGATTGCTGGAACAGGTGGTCCAAAAAATGTTTTGGATTCTCCATCCTTGGCAATAACTCAAAACCCAGCTGGACACAGCCCTGAGCAACTTGCTGTCATTGACATGCTTTGAGCAGGGGGGCTGGGGTAGGCATCCTCCAGATGTCCCTTCCAGTTTCAGCTGTTCTCTGATTTTCATTAAATTATTTAAGAGGGCCAAACTGATGAGTGAGGCAGTTGAAATGAAACTAAATACAGGTGTTGAAAGGCAGAATATTTTTGTTTGTATTCACAGACAAGTTTGTTTGTTTGTCTGTTTGTTCCTCCCAGCTTTTTTACAACAGCTTGGGAAGAGGAGAGAAAACTCTTTGCAACTGTGTTCTCTTGGGTGTCTTAGCTTTCTATTAATATCAAGGCTGTGTATGGCTTTATTGTCAGCTGTGTCCTCTCACTCCTGCAGCAGCAGCAGTGAGGCTACTGTTAGCTTTCCTGCTGCCCAGAACACTGAGCACCACCAGAGGCTTTAAGATAAGGAAAAGTGTTCATCTCATAGCTGGAAAGATGTTTCTCAACATCTGTAATTAGGGCAATTTTTTTTCTTCTTCATAATGTAAAAACATAGGATGTGAACACTATGCTTGCCCCAATGGTCTTTTTACCAATCTTTATGGTGTTTTTAAGTTTTATTTTCTCCTTACATTTGATTTAAACATACTGAATTGATTCATCCATGCTGCTCTTCTGTTGGTATTAGAGCTACAAGCTTCTATTAGACTGATGCAAAATACAGAAGTGAAGAAGGAGATGAAACAGTTGCATATGGATTTAAACACACTGTTGTGTGTAACTGTAACATCCTGCCAGTAGAAATACGGTCACAATGAACCTAGCATTTGATCTTGCACCACAGAAAAGCACTTCATCCGTTTGTAAGACGGATTTTCAACTCTTTGTCTTTGGATATGTGAGTTAAAAGAGATGAAAGTTGGCACTATATTGAAGAAAATTTGCATGAATGAAAACCTGAAACTTAAATGGCGCTTAAAAACTTTGTGTTGTAAAACTTCAACTTCACACAAAATTGGTGAGTGTAAAAATACTTGTGTATGTTGTTTTAATCCTTATCTCAAGTTGCCTGCTTCTTGGTTGTAATTTCCACAGAAGTTCTCAGATCCAGAAAGATGTTAAAAGTTTTACTTCTCTTGAAATGCTGTGTCATTTGCAAATGAATAAGTGTGTCTTCACAAGCTCATTTGCGTTTTCTGGTAATTAGGACAGCTATTGCATAGTTGAATGGTCACTGCTGCACAGGACCATATATTTATGGAACTATTATTTACAGACTGGAAAGATGAGAGTGACTTTTTGATGCAATTAAATGTTTGTAGTATTAGTGTTACTGTAAATTTTTATCATGTACTGATCTTCCTAAAGATAATGCTTAAACCTTCTCTTGAAAAAATGAAAACCATTTCCATGTATTTAGGAACAGTGCCTGCTTTGCACTTTAGAAGTACAGCTTTCCAAACAGCAAGCAAGCAAGGATCATTGTACTGTAGACAGTAAGCAACAAATGCAACACCTAGGTGAGATATAAATCCGTGTGTGTGTGATCTGTAGTGTCCTAATCTGTATGTGACACTATTTTTAAAAAAGGCTTCAGGACAGATCTGGGCAACTACAGATTACTAAGCCTGACATCTGTTCCAAGTATATCAGTAAAAATAATAATAATGAAACTAACATGGATAAACATGATGTATTGCGGAAGAGTTAGAAGCCTGCTGTGAAGGGATGTCATGTTTTGCAAACTCGCTGGAGGTTTTTTGAAGGCAAGTACATGAATAAGTAAGATCTGACAGAAGTGGTTCCCTTGGATGTCCAACAAGCATTTGACAAGGACCACCACCAAAGAATTTTGAAGAAATCAAACAGTCACAGGATAGGGGGAAAGGATTTTATGTGGTTAAATTAATGACTGAAATATAAGAGAAGGGTTGGAATAAATAGAGTAGAGAGGGGCCCCAGGTAATAATTCTCCAGGGTTATGTTAATGGGGCATGTTCAAGTTAATAAGGTGTATAGAAGAAAAGTGAGCTCACAGACTTCACTGATGGGTAGCAGATGCAAAGGCAGACCCTAGCATTACGCAGGGACCTGACATTGCTCAGCAACCAGACATTAAAATGGGAGATGAAATTTCTCATAAATTGCTTCATGTGTTCTATTTGGAGGGGGGAAGAACAAGTTTGCCTTCTCATCTAAAAAAATGACTTCAAAGCTGACTATTGCCACTAGAAATGGTTAGGAAGGAAAGGAAGAATAATGATTATAACTTCTAAGAAATTAAATCATCTTATGCAGTTTTCCCCTGCTTACACCTATCCCTGTCATTGCTGTAAAAAGAACATAGTTGAAGTTTCAAGGAAGAGAAAATCTGAAATATGGGACAATTTCTGTAAGAGGAGCAGCATGAATTTGTTAAGGTGGAAAAGGCGACCAAAACTGGTGTGACAGCATCCTGTTGAGTGTTCAGCAGCTAATAGGACAAAAATAGGGGGTGTTTATTCAATGTCTTGTTTTAGTGCACGCATGCTAAGAGGTATCTAATGAAAATAGCAGCTACGAATTGAAAACAGACAAAAGGAGGTGGTTCCCAACAGAACATGTAATTAAGCTATAGAATTTCTTGCCTCAGGAATTTAAGGAGTCTAAACATTACATCACTGTAGAGGGAAACTGCTGTTTCGTGGAAGATTCATCAATTACCTACCTATTCTTGTTCAGGAAATCCTGCTTCTGCAAACCATTGGGGGATTAAAGAATATTCTTGGGAAACACTGCTGTGTATTTACTGTATTCTTGCATGCTCCACTCTTGGCTGCTGTTAGTGAGAGGCTATTTGAATAGACATGGACCTCTGGATCTTACTTAGTATAGCCATTACTTTGCTTCAAAGCCTGCCCCTTTTTTATTTTTATTTCTGTTATTAGTTTTCCAGAATCCTTTCTAACAGTAATACTCAAACTTTGGCCCACAGTGGGGTGCTGAGATATTTAAGGAGGGTTTTTAGGCCACTGGTTACATATTCTTTTCTTTGTGAGACCTTGTGCGTGCAACCAAAATATAAAATCTCCAAAATATAAAATCTGATCATGTTCAGACCAGGGATAGGACTGCAGGTACGTGTCAGTCAATGGCTTAATTTCATAAGACTTTATCCTCTTACTGGTGCATAGAACATTTTGGTCGTGTAATGGATGTTCTAAGGAAGAGGTGGTTTTGAGTGTGTATAGGTCGAACAAATGCATAGCCTGGGCTGACTGTAGGCAGATTATTTCTGCTCTCCCTTCTGACTCTGTTGCAGTGATTTTGTATTGCACTTCCTCCTCCAGACATGCTTATCGGTAAAAATATACTTCTCTGTGTCTCTCATGACTATTGAAATAATCAAGAGATCTTGCTACTTGTAAATTAAGAAGTAATACTGTGTTGGATGGCAATATTCCATTTGAGGATCTTCACACTCTTTGAAACAAGAGACTGCTATTTAGTACAGCTGCCCTGTTCCTTTTGTGAAGGTGGCAGCTCTGCAAATAACTGGTTTTAACTGTTTGGTTCAATCATAATGGATTATTTTGATTTAGTAGTATACTTTACTATGTAGCTGATTATTTTTTAGTTTCTGCTTTCTGTAAAAACGTTTTTGCATTTTAGGTTGAGGTTAAGGAGTTAGTAGACTTCATGAAATATTTTCATCCAGTTACACATCATTATCTGAAGATATGGATTTCCTGATAGCTTCCCTTATATAGTTGCCTTATTTTAAAATAATTATTTTATATTCAGCAGATATCAAGATTTGTACAAAGATGTCAGAAACATGTGTAGTTTTATTTGAAAGGTGTGATTATTTTTCCATGAACAAACTCCTATCTGTTGTGCAGGGGGAAAATAATGGGTGCTAATATTTACACACAACTTAAGCTAATTCCAGTAGCTAATTTGTGGCAGTGCTGCTTCTCACCCTGTTGAAGGACAACTTTTCTAGCCTGATTTTTTGAGACTGTGGAAGGAGATGACCATTAGGCATGCCCTGCCACTTAAACTTGTGCATTAGCTGTCAGGAGACAGGTTGGTTAACACCAGCTTTGGCTGCCTATACATGAGCTGGTTCTGTAGGCTCCCGTTATAGTCAGTGGAGAGAAATAAGCACTTTCACTGCATGATTCATCTCACCCCCAGATGGATGTCTAAATTTGGAAGATGAATTCCACCTGAAGTCCATTACCAAATATAAATGTCATTAGTTTAAACTAGGGAATTATTTTTAAAGGACACTAGCTTGACTGGCACAACAATTGAGTAGAAGTCTTTTTTTTCTTACATGAATTGTGTTTCAGAGGTTTAAAATCAGCACTCTGAAGCCTGTTTCATATTTTGTGTTGTTTGGACATGCTCTGCCTTTACAGCAGATTTGAAAGTTACAAGTCAGTTATATTCACATTCCTTAATTTCTAAGTATCTAACTCTCCCAGGCTGTCTGACTCTTCCTGACAACTGATATGATTGCTAGTGTAAGGAGATGACAACAGAGTTATGTGCCCTGCTCTTCTCATTATGCTAGTCCCTGTTGTCAGAAACATGTCTTTCTGCTCATAACTTTCTGCTAAATGTTAGGAATTTAAGAAAAAAAAATCCAGTCCTTAAAATCATTGCTCCTCTACAGGAACCTGTGTCTCTACAGTGGTTATACACTAAGTTTGTATGAAGTGATCCAGACTTCAAATTTTCAGGAGGAAAAGGTAGGCAGTGTAAATACCTTTTTTGTTTCTGTTTGTCTGGAACAGACACTTGGTATGACTGGTATTCTTTTAAAATACTTTTCATGCTGTGCCATGCTCACACACACAGAAATCACCCCCCCTCCCCCCCATTCATTTTTCCTGTTTATACATCTTGATTCCTTTCCTGTCATGGGCAATCTCCTAGTCCTTTTTTTTTTTCCTTTCGGAAATGCTGCTTTTTGTGTCATGATTTGTGGCAACTTTTTCCTCATGATCACACTGATCAAGTCCTGCCATAAGATTCTATCCTAATACTTGAATCAAATATAAAGAATTATTACAATCCCATTGCTATTGTACCACTTTTATTTTCCTATACCATTTACTGTTCTTACGTCCAGTTATATATCAAGGATGATAGAATTCTGTCATGTCAGTTGGGCTTGAGGATTTTTTTGCATTGGAATGAGATTTTTTGCATTGAAATTTTTTAGTTCCTACATCAGCCTGAAGGTTCTAGAAAAGTAGCTTTGGGTTGAAAAATCACTCACAAGAACACTTGGGGTTATGTATATAATAGAAAAGTGTATCCTTTGAACATCTTACTCCACCAGATACAACCATGGTGGGGAGAGGAGTTCCTCACTAGGAGCTTAGAGGAAATCAGTGGCTGAAAAATTGGATCCAGAAGGTTATTGATGCTCCTAACTGGGAGAACTGGATGTTGTACAGATATTGCTTGGGCTCCTTACTTGCACTGACAAGGATGTAAAGCAGTTCTCAACTCTCTGAACAAAAATAGCAAAAGTCAGAAGTAGTAGCTATGTCAAGCTATGGAAAGATATGAAGGCAGGTAAAACAGATCACCAGCCCTTAGCACTAGCAGAGAATTTATCAAGTGGAAATTGCCAGGCACTTTTAGAAAAAAGTATCCCCTCAAAGAGGGGACATAAAAAAGCCAATTAGTCTCTACCAGTTGGAAGTGGCTGGGTAATTCTTTCCATTCCTAGCCTGGCAATTTAATGCTGGGTATTGTATGAGCAGAAAATGCAAACCTGTCAGTTTGTGTGATAAGGAGCAATTGCTGAACTCTCCATTGGATGTTGAATAGGACTTTGCTTGGGGACAGCATCCCTTCTTCCTGTTGAGTACAGCCAGTACTTGGTAGAAATATGAAGTGCTACCTACTGCTCCCCTGTAGACTGTTGCAAAAGGGTTACTCCCTTCTGTGTATTTCTCCTTTCTTCTTACTGTGTAGTTGGGGTTTAGTGTTCTATTGTGTCTATCTTACCTTAGACCAGTCACCAATGAACTGTGTCACTCCTTTGGTGGCTGCAGGTCCAGGTATTTGCCTCTAATTCTGCTCAGGCTCAGAGTTATCCCTCTTAGTACTACTCTTTGTGAATAGCAGTAGATTCTGGCCAGCAGTCCACAGATTGTTCCAAACAGCTGGACCCATTTTTCAGCAGATCCCTTTTGTGGTTAGTCCAAAAGACAGTGTTCAAAAATATGCAAAATTAATTCTTTAGACTAACCTGTGGAATGATAGTATTGCATTGCTTCCTGCTCGAAAGATGACATTTAGAAGTATTAAGTTTATAAAGCTGGTAAGGACTTAAGGAAATTTGGAAGTTTAGGAGCTTAGCAAGGAAATCCCATTTCTGCTGGATAAGGATGACACATAAGTTTCTCTCAGATAGATTATTTTTCTTCAACTTATGAGAAGTGAGAAATGCAAGTTTTTGCACATCTGTAAACCATCAGTATAATAAGAATTAAAACACTGAAATAAGTAAGAAAGCTACATAAAATATGTCTCCCCCACCTTCCAGAAGAGACATGGTACAATGGGAAGACTTTTTCCTTTTTCTTGTTTTATGGTGACATGATAAAATTATTATATAAGTTATTATATTTTATTATAATAAAAATCTAAGCATTTTAAATGCTTATATTTTTAT